>NC_069117.1:29194250-29890084 GCF_025612915.1 Magallana angulata | reverse complement strand
AAAAAAAGTATAGGGGTTAAAGATATTATTATTATTTCGAAAAATTTCCACAATGATACCAGGATAAAATTAGTTTTCGTACAAAAATATCACTACTGAACAGACTAAAATTAAATGTAACTCCATCTAAGAAATAAAGCATTCATTTTCTCACTTGTAATAATGATAAATGTATTCTTCAAATGATTGTTTCTATCGCTCTTTCATTGCTCTTCAATCCGTGTCAAACTTGTGTCTTAGGGTCAGAAGCGGTTCTATTGCTTGAGTAATTACGGTTTCTTTTTTTTTTTTTTAACTCATCAGGCATGTTACAGTATTAAAAAAGAGCAATAGTAATGCAATTACCATCTATGAAATAATACGTGAAATGAAACAAAATCATACAATAATTTACTACACACTAATATGAAGGGTGATTAGCAACTGTTACATACAACCATCTTCCAAATTGACTTGTTTTAATTTGATTAACACAATTGATATTTTGGCAGATAAAAAATTACTTGCACTTGTCGAAGATACTGTTTTTATTGCACATTAATAATTAGAATTTATCAACTCTGAACTTTTATAAGGTATGAAAATAATATTAAGCGGCAACGATCACTTAGCATTTTTAATTATCGTTTTATATTTTTTTTAATGAAAAAATCGTTATGTACATGTGCTGTTGTTTAGTTTGGGAATAAATTATATATATAACTGCTGCCTTTGTAACAAGGCAAAACATTTTCAAGATTTAATATCGATGTCAACAACGCTTAGAGTGTAATTTGTGTTGGTCGTTGGGGCCCCTTAAGCTCCCGAAATCCTTCTGGCGACAAAATCATCCTTATGGACAGCTTCATTGACTAGCCTGGGACTCAAAGGATATACCAGTTGACAATTTTATTTAAAAGACACTTCAATAAATTATTTTCTCCTTAAAATTGTGGGTCTATCCTTTGCCCTCTTGGAGAGACATCGTCTCTCTCTCTCTCTCTCTCTCTCTCTCTCTCTCTCTCTCTCTCTCTCTCTCTCTCTACGTATTTTGGTGTATATGTATGTGTTGGTGTCAAAATAGCCAAGATAATGGTACAAACGACATGAGTCATTTATAACAAGGATTCCATACAGAGAAATGTTCACCTACCTAACCAATTATCTTATCGTCACGAACGGAGAAAGTACTCCTAAAAAACTTCCCATTACCGAACTATATATATATACCCACTGTATACACTCAAAGAACAAAGTCTGTATATTGGTTGATGTTTCAATTCGAGATCTTTCTTTGCAGAAAAGAATTTGAGTTCAACACTTTTTAAACTGTCAATAAAAATACGACATCGATCAAATCTTTAAATAATTACAAGGTGTATGCGAGAATTTAAAACGTTTCAAGATAAATGTGAGAATCCAAACCACAATGTGGTTTATAGCTACATAATGCCAAAAGAATAGACAACAAACCACAAATTTGTCTTTGCATGTTGACTTGATTTATGTATGTAATTACTGTTTTTTCAAGGAGTATCCAAATCTTGGATTTGGAAAATGTTTTATTGATATCACTGATGATGATATTTCTGAATACATCGACACGTATATATATACGTTCTTAAACTTTAATCACAGAATGGTTTAAATTGTCATAGACAACTAAAAGTTGCTATTAATTTATTGAGTTGATCTTGTGTGTAATCTTCAAATTTGTTACAAAAAAAAAAAAGAGCGTAGTTATTCAGCACGGATGTCTCAAAGAGGTCCTGTGAGCCTTAGGCTAATAGTATTATGCATCCGCTTATAAAAAAAGATATAGACCATATAAGAATATTTGGTTTTTATTCACCAGTCTGACATAAGATTTGTTTGAAATAAGGATTTATTACTTTATGCATTCTGGATTCAAAGTGTTTCAGCCTTCATTGAAATGAACTTTATAATACTTCTTTTAACCTTAGAATAGCATGTTACATGTAGGCGCTAGATGCACGACTTTATTGTTGATCTGAGGACAAACTGCATCAATTGCATGCAGCATACTTTGCACCGATATTAACTGTTCCTTGAATTAATAAAGAAACAGGGAATTTTCCCGATAATTTTCGCTTTGATTGTTAAACTTTGATTTACCAACTGTAATCAAATATTTATATATTCTCTCTGATAAAGAGACGATAACTACTTTTTTATAATGAGTGGAATTCATATCAAATTTAAATGAATAGACTATGTAAATAAATGAGCAAATTTAAAAAATGCATATACACGTAGTACATACTCTTTTCTGGTTGATTAATATGTGTCAAACATTTTTTATGAATGTTTAAAACAATATTATTATTATACTTTCATGTTAAATCCTGAAATCTGATTGGTCTAGACGCAGTCGATAATCCGTTCTTTTACCCTCAGCGTTAGCAACACTTGGCTTCGCGTCGGTTGACAATGGTTTTCTCTGGGTGTCAATTTCAACTGTTACCCTCCCAAACATGCACTATTTATATATTGATTATCATTCCTTTTTTCAGATAACTGTTTCATTGACATAAACCGATGACGTGTAAGAAATCGATTGGCTGTTACACGGTGTAGTGTTACTGTTGGCGGGGTTCTATTGGTCATCTTATGTTGCTGTTACATTACGTCATTTGTGGACAACCCTTCATTAGTTGTCACCCCACAGGTCTTTGATCGTGTTGTTCCATTCGGTGTCACCCCCACAGAGATATCGTTACACAGGCAATGTTGTGGTTTTGTCACCATTCAGTAACACCAAGTCGTTTTTTTTACCTTGAATGTTACCTCTACTTAGATCTATTTAAAGCAATGTAAGCTGAAATGTTCGTGTCGAAAATTTTTGTTGTAGAATTGTAACTTACTCCTTAAATAACCAACAAAATAGTTAACAAATTTTTTTAGTCATATTTTTTGGGCAAAGCTATTTAGAGGTTCTAATTGGAGCAAAAATTATATTTATTTTATTGTGGTCCTTTACAAAAATTTGTTTGCTAAATATTTTATCAGAAATCTTTGGGTCTTTATGATAGCCATCTTATTTAAAATAAAGTTACACAGATAATTATCCTATTACCATGTTTTGGTAGCAAAATAAAACTCTCAAAAATATAGCTTATATATTAAGTTAGCATGCAAAACAATTTGATGAAACAGTAATAGGCACATTATAATTAATCTTTTCATCTACGTACATTACTTATCTTCACAAGACACAAAAACTCAACACTCTTAGATTTAAATTTGATATACCTATCGATTGTTTGAAAGGTGATTTGACTTGCAACGAAGGACCCACCCGGAAGAAATCGAAAGCAATTTAGGACAAGGTTTTTAATTCTACAAATGTCTTATGATTACTTGTATCCTAATGTAATATCCACAGATATCATCCATTTTCTCTTAAATGAACATGATATTCTTTCAGTTCTCGAGGTATTTAATAAATTTTTATAATTACTGGATTTTTCCTTGACATCCCCTTAACTATCCCAGCCAATGTTATCATTGGATTAAGGGCCTTGCATGCGGAATGGAAAGTAAATGTGAAATTGATAGAGTTGTAAAAATATCACCAAGATTTATCTAAGGATAAAGAGAGAGACTTAGTCATATTTACAGCTTAGGATGCTAATCCAACAGTTTGTATAGTGTAACGTATAACTGGTAAACACACAAATCCCCGGGGATTTAGTTACCCCGATACACTAACGACCAAAAGAAAGTGAATTAGCACTAATTACATAATTTGTCTTCCCAAACACCGCACTGCAGACGGCGATCGCTTTTCCCGCCAAAATATCTCTTAAAATGTTTAGGTTTGATGTTTCCCTATATATAGGTGATTGTAGCAGTATTAGCTTTGAAGGGGTATAAACAAGGCAATGATTTTTCAAACAATTTAATGTAGATGTCCATACTTGAAAGAACATCTTAAGACTACGATGCATTTGTTTTTCTTTCACAAACCCCGCAGTCTCTCTACGCATCTGTCGTCTGCCACATGTAGATCAACCCCAGCAAAAGTGTTGTTCAGTAATATTTTCACTATAGGGAGAACGATGAATATTTGATGCAAAGGTATGTCTATTCTTTGTAATTTTGAACACGTTTTAAACAAGTAGTTTGTTATTTTTGCTTCATCATAACCCATTTTCCGCACAGTCCCAACAAATCGGGTCAACAGTCATCTAAAGGGGCCGCTGCTAAATGTTGGCCGAAGTCGAATATCGAATTCAATATATTTTCTACATGAAATAATTCTTATAAATATTACAATGGTAAGCAATTAATATACATTTTGTAATTTGATTGAACATATTTAATTATATTCATAAATACGTACTGATGTTTCGAAAGAGATAATGAGTTAGAGCAATATAACCGGTGAGCTTTTTTTATATTAACTTTTCTCCATTTTTTTTTTGGGGGGGGGGGGGGTTAGGGTTGGGAATGGGGTTACAGATCAACAACAGAATCCTCAAATAAGTATGCATTTTCCAAAACCCAAAATAATAAAGAACACATGTATCTAATCAAAATTATTGTGTTGGAACAACACACCAAAACTTAACTATTTTACATAATAAATTTTACGATAATAAAAAACGCTATATTATTTAGTCTTACAAGAACTATGATTAATGTAATATAATCATTTGGACGAAATTATTTTCAGAAGGTTAGATTTTTTTGTAAAACAGTAATTGATATCATTTCATTTCATGTATGAATTTAATTTTTTTTGTGTCATTACATGTATATAATACATTTGATTATGAATCATATCAGCTTACATATTTCCCTGAATAGTACGGTCTTTTGCTACAGTGTTGCTGATATTATTTGCTAAATGTGTATAACTGGAAAATTTTATATGCATTATTGATCACAACATCTTTGAGTTCTGTATTATTTTGTAAATAGTTTATTCTGTACTATACATGTACATTGTGTAGTTTGGTTAAAAATGATATCCATACAGGATGTCGTAAAACTTTTGCATTTTTTGTGAAGGAACCAACAATGAAATATTCCAACGCTAGTTGGCATTGGAAAAAAATCAATTAATTAATTAAATCTTTATATTTTGGCGAAAAATTGAACAGTTTAACAAACATGTTTCTGCGCCGATTGCTGTAGTAATGACATGTTTTATTGCACATATATCCTCTTTGGTTGTCTACTGATCACTTTCTCTGTTGCCATCGCAATCTGTTCTGTAGGAAACTGAAAGTATTCGAACTAGGATAGAACTGATTTGATTAAAATATCTTCAGAAAGTTTAAGGTACATGTTGCATGATGAAAATTCGTAGCTTCGTATGTCTCGATGCTATAGAAAGTTATGTATAAGAAAGACTTTATATAATGATTCATGTATATATTGTATCATGGTGACAAATTACTGTAATAGAATACCATGGTAGGTAAATGTACGAGAACGAAGCATACTTGGTCAAATCAACTGTGGATGATTCACAATTGTTAAATAAGAGACCTTGTTTGCAATTTCAAATTCATTTGACAATCGGACTTCTAACGTATTTAGCGTAAAAGTTGCAAGTTGTTTGCTGATTGATGCCACAACATACAAGTCAGCTGTTGATGTATGTCCGTGTATATTGCTTATTAATTAACCGTTATCGAGAAGTCACCTGATTGCAATGGACACAGTGTTTACTTATTGGAACTTATTTACAAGTCTCTCAAAGATACATAGTTAAGGCAAGCGCCACAGATGATAAAAGTCCTTTTGATTGTTGCCCGTGATGCAAATAAATGACCGTATACATTTTTAATATTTACGCGTGTTGACGTGTAAAAGCGTTTATTTCTAATCCTAGGTGGCGGTCATTTATAAAAGTGACGCATGAGCTTTTAAAAACAACTTTTTCATCTTTATCTTTAGAAAGGGTGTACCCTAAATACTTGTTTAATCAAATTCCTCTCTATCCCGTCAGGATGGAAAGTTGACATTCGGGGTTATCGCAATTTGTTCAAACCGCGTCGCAGAGCGTGTACCCCGTAGAGCGACGCGCTTGCTTTTTTCTTTAATTGGAAGTCTCCGGTGTGGATGTCACATCCTTAGTTTAGCACAGATTAGCAAAGAGCAAATTGACTTAGAGATTATCTTTAATCCTTAAGACAATGCTTAGTGTTAAAGTGAGGTACAAATCTCGGGGCATCACTTTCCAGACAGAGATAATCATATTTCATTCTTTGATATTGAAAATTAGATTCCCGCAAATCTCCATTTAATATCAATCATGTTTTTGCGGGTACGGTACCTCATTTAGCCGGCATCTCTTACATGGCATTAAGAAACACAGAAAAGCATTTCTTTTCTGATACCCCAAAAATAAATGATGTCGGATTCCTAAACCTTTCCATATGGTTGTGATTTAGTTTTCGAAATCTATCCGTAATTTTGGGTAGGTATGACTAAGAATATCATTCGAACGAGGGGATCAGAACCGCATGCCGTTCGCAGGGTAGCGCCGTGAGACGGTCGGAATTATCTCAGCGTTTGATCCCACCAGATCAACCCTTTTGTAGGGGAAGCTTCGGCAAGAAATAGATCGAAGGAACTCTTTTATTAGAAACGATCACGTAGATTGACATGGGATATGCCGGTCTATTTATCTTGCACCTGCTAATATTTCACGTCTTTTTAGCAGGGATTTATATCAAAATATTTTCCATCTAATATTTACTCTTGTTAGGTTTTTATTTGTGTTAGTTAATCTCTTAAACTTAAGATATGTCCAACATGAATCTTGGCGGTTTCTTTGTCATGTATATGGGAAACTTGGGATTTTTGGCAGGAAATAGAATCCCCTAATTGAGCTACGCAAGTGAAACAGTTTACTTTAGAAAAAAATCAATAATATGAAAAAATGGGTGCCTCTGTTTTCATATCAAATGATGCTGGTAGTTGAGAACGCATCCATTTACGATTTGTACCATAAAACTCTCTCTAAAATACTCAATCTTTAACCAATGTTAGTATTTTGTATACTAGTATTTTTTGTATTTCGACCTCATTTTCCCAGCATGATCATGTTTTTGCTTGTTATTTAAACTTCAATTATAGATCTAGACTTAATTTAATGAGATTTTTTGTAAACAGAAAAAACTGTCGCTTACAAACCTTTTCGCTTAACGATTCATTTTATTTTATATCATTAAAAAGGTATCAAAATTTTAGAGATTTTATCTCTAAGATTTTAAAAGAAAAAAAAATTTTTTTTAGTTTTGATAGTATTGATATGTCTATTTTATTTTGGTACTTTTTGTCTTATTAATCCAAAATCAAAGGTAAAATAAAATTAAAAGGATTCATATTAATTATAATTACATATACATACATGTATACGAGGAAATATTCTAATATCGTGTATTACCAAAGTGGGCCTATATATCCGATGATTGAGGCTTCATAAATGTTCAATCTACACATTATGTTTAAATTAGAGCTGTTATTTTCTTGCTTTGATCATGAGGTTTGTCGTTCTGCGCCACCTTTGTCAGTATACCGAGATGGATACCTAGTCAATATATATGTTGGATTAATGAAATCAAATAATTATTTTGTAATATAGTTTTGTTCTTGAAAAATGAACTTCAATTCAATTCAATTCATTTACTTTAATCTCAACACCATTGCACAATGGTACACAGAGATTATAATGATACAATATGTGGTATTTCTTACAAATTAACAATGCATGCGTAAGCGAGAGAGAGAGAGAAAAAAAAACATATACAACTCTGACTCGTTAATACAAATGTGAAATATGGGGGTTCTAACCTAATAGATAACAAGAAATGTGTTTGTAATTGATTCCAACAGATGTAGGAGTAATTAGTGAAGTGATTTAAAAGGAATATTTCGTTATTTAGAATTATAGAAAACTCTTTTTTGACTTAGGATTGGTTAGGAATATAAATACCAGTATATATTAAAAAATCGAAATTCATTTTTTTCTAGTTAAACCTTTAAAGCAAGAACATCTTCAATATATCCAAATTACGTATATACATTTTAAAACAGTATTTAAACAATCTCGAGAGCGAGATTAACATAAGCCTTTTGGCTTGTTTCTCAATCTTCTGTGTACTGTTATTATAATATGTATGATGAAATTCACTAAATAAATATTGTTTAAACTAAACTAAAACAGTATTTTTAATCTGTGTAAATGAATTATTCTGACCCATCAACCCAAGTATAAAAAGTAAAACTAGTTTATAATACACATCTTCTTATACTGATTTTATTTTTTGTACTTATCTATCATTTTATTCTCGAGCATTTGTTTGATATATATTTTAAAAAATAAACAACAGTAAATTTGAAGGTAATCTGAATTGAAAAATACTGCATTCTAGGCGAGAGCTGTTGTGAAGTTTTTACACAAAGAAAGACTACTCGTATTGTACCTGACAATTTTTGTTAAAGTAAAACGCATAGCCCCTATGGTCAGTTTGGTAAAAAAAAAAATTTCAAAAAAGTTTTATATTAAATGCGGTGTTAAGAATTTTAATTTTAATGAAAAATAGTGAATACCGGGTGACAATAATTAAATTCTTTTTAGCTTAAAATGGTGATATCATCAACAATTCTGTCGGGTTAATATCCATGCTTCTTAGTTCTGATTAGAACACTTACTTGAAAACTCAATAACACGCTAAAAACCCACTGGGTTTTTTTAACCTCGGTAGTACTATGACAAAAATATATATCAAAATCTGACTGTCACACATTGTAGCTTGAGTGATTTTACAAAATCACAAAAAATTGTAACGATTGCTTTTTAAAAAATGCAGTTAACACTTATAATTCTGTTTAAAATGTTCCATAACTGCAAATTAATGTACTTTAATATACGAAAAAAAAATTATGATTTTACTTCGTGTAACACAATTGTGTATATCCGACAAACTAAATTAGTAATCTTACTTTAATATATCAATTAAGGTCACTCTTCATTGGAATATTATTCACAACTTTATTCCGATAAAGTCAACGCTTGCAAAACTCCATTAAAAATTTAACTCCAAAAATACTTACCCATATTACTAAAGGTATCAATAATAAAGTCGAACGCGTTTGTATTTCCTTGATTTCTGGAATCAGTATTAAAAAACGCAACCTTATCCTATCCTTTTCTCATAACTCAATAATAAACTTAGATTAACAATAATTACATGATCATAATATTCCTCGTAAATAAAGAAAATTCAAAGAACAAGCAAATATCCATGCGGGTTCTTGACAAATTTTAATGTTATTTAATGTTAGGATAAAACCTTTTCAATGAGACCCGTTAAAGGTCGCCATTAGAAAAAAGCGACTTTGCAGTTGACACGCATAATAAAACAAGCCCGGCACCTAATTTAGAACCAGTCATTTTTTCCCTCGGTCAAATTATCTTTCTTATCAATTAATAACATGTTATGATGCCGTATTCTCCGTTGGCACGCGCATGAATATTTGATTATAAATCAGGGTCTTCCCTGCGTTTGATTTGCCCTTTTAACCTGGTAGTTAACATTGTCAAAAGTCATGTTTTCGCCGTTTTATTTTCTTTTGTTGTGCAGATGAGGTACAGGGGGAGGGGCCTTAGTCGCGTGACCAGGTCCTGTTTTTTGTAAGGAATTTGATGATCCCCTTGTTGGTTTTCGTCGCGGGCTAAGCGACCTGGTGCTGGTAGAACTCTGAGGAGATGGCTATTTGATTGTACCTTCTTAGAAGGAGATGACTTCTTTTTCTAAACATTCCTATTTATCATTCTGGAATCTGCCCTATTATTGCTACAAATAAGAGCACATTTAAAAGACATATTTCTTCATTTTTTATTCGCAAATATTAATCAGAGGACATTCTAAAGATACTGGTGCCTCCATGATGTGCCAAACGGTACTTTAACTACGATTCTATTTTTTTCTTTTTTATAACTCTTGATTGATTTACGTCGATGTCATTATTTTTGTTATCAACAAAGATTAATGTGAGAATTAATCTATCAACTTGAATAAATATTAATTTTTTTAATATAAACTAGGATTTTCGTACCACATACATTTACTAGTTTAACTTTTTGATCCGTCAAATGGTGTACGTGTAGATGTAAGTTTGAACCAAAACAAAGTAACTTGTGAAAAATGTCAATTATTGAGAGAGAGAGAGAGAGAGAGAGAGAGAGAGAGAGAGAGAGAGAGAGAGAGAGAGAGAGAGAGAGAGAGAGAGAGAGAGAGATATCATCATCATCACTGTATGCTTCCGAATTTCGATTCACTTATTATTACACTAAAATAACCCTCAAAAGAAATATTACAGATTTACATTATTACTATTTTTTTTATTATGGATGAAAAATCTTTATGAACTTAGGTATTTTTTGGACCGAGGCAGTAATATGCATAATGCATTAACACGTACTAAGTTCACGTATTCTACTAAGTTAACCTATTCTGAAAACCCTGACAAATGGTATCGTTAACCTTGATCCTCTCAAAGAAAAGTGTCCTTCAAATCAAATTACCTCTCGATAAAAAGAAGAAAGAGAGATAGATGCACACTGTGTTGACAGGTAGAACCAGGTATGTTAATCAAGGTAAAATGAGTTCATGAAACCCGATATGATTGGAGGATCAATTTCACATCTATTTGTAACAAGTGCCCCTTTGTAAATAAAGAACCCGAGAGTATCCAACGCGTCTCAAATTAAATAATGGGGCCCAGCGTCGACTAACTCTGACGCTAAAGGGGCGTGGCTGTGGGTGTCTGCAACTGGGGGATATTAAAATGATCACATCCCCAATAGGGGATCCATGCAGGTGTGAGCTCGGGGGGACAATAGAACATGACAGGAGAAGTATGCAAGAGACCTCTCTACTTCAAAGGTTTTCAAAAATGTCCATGAATTTTATATTTCATGTACAAACAAACATTAATTTTTTTATGAGTGGTACACGAATTCAATGTAAATTAAACTTTCTTTAAATCTTATTATCTTTTTGGGTTTTTTTTTCAATTTTTTAAAATTTGAATTTTTGAGGTTTTTTTTAGATTTTGCTATTATATTGAATTGAATTTTATTTTCTCCTTTTTATTTGTGATTTCTGTGTGAAATTTTATTTAAAGTTGATAATAAATACAAAACCGTTATATTTAGAAATATTTATCCACACGATTTAAAAATACCAAACATTGCAATAAAAAATAACAGTTCAGCAGATGCTGGCAGGTCTTTATCAAAGCGGCAAAAAACACGATTTAAAAACATTGACATCGTAACCCCAAATCAAATATTCACAAATCAAATGGGTTAAAATGGAATTCAATTTTTAAAAGGCTTCCATTTCTCTTGCGAAACCTTGACGAGATAGAATAGAAATGTAATGAATGTATAAGCAGTAAATAACCTTCAATTGATGAGGGGTGACTTTTGAGCGGGTACAAATACCAGGATTGTTCGTAATAAATTCACCGAAATGAGCTAATCTTGTAGATTTCCCCTTACAAATGAGCACCCAGAAATAAAATTTATGTCGACGCGTCTTTATCTGGTGCCATTTTGTGAGAGATTGTTACTCCTCCGACTGATTTTAAAATAGGTATAAAGATTAATTCGAGTAATGAAATCTCTTTCCGATCGACATCTCTTAATTTCTGTCATCCCTAAAATTTCTGAGGAAGAAAAAAAAAAACCGAGCGTGTCACTGTAAATGCCATGTCTTGCTGCGCATGTCTTTACCGTAGTCCAAAAACATAAAATTCTATTGAGTTTTTCTGAAACGAAATAACATTTATTTGTATGTATGAAAAAAAGAATGCATTTTTATTTCGATATAATTATTAAGACAAGTGTCACTATGGTCTCAAGAAAATTAGTTTGGTTCTTGGTTTGTTTAAAACTTATTGAAGACGCATGCTAGAGGGTTTACGATTTTATGTACAAGTCTTAAGATGAAAAGGATTTTATTAAGACACGGTTGTTTAACCTAATCTAATTTTATCATCCCGTTTTTATTTTCCTTGAGTTTTGTAGAATTGCTTATTTCAGTTAACAAGATATCTGATTGAATATTCTCCATGAAATTAAACAATGATGTTTGAAAAATGTTACTCTACTAAAAATGATAAATTAATTCATGCCATTAACATGTTACTTTAATTTCAAGATATTCTGATCGTTCACACAAAGGAGAAAAGAGAAAGTACTGTTTTTTAGTTTTATAACCGATAAAATTTGTTTAAAAAAACGTGCAAAAATACATGTACTAGTTCCATTTGTTCAGGATTGATAAAGGATGCTCAAATTTTAGTTTTTAATATTCAGCTCAAGTAGCTGTTTATAATATGTGATAATATTCATAATGATTTATCGTCAACATTTAAAAAAAGTACGAGATATTGAAACATGTATATTGTCTTTTCAAGTGTTACTTTATCGCCATTGTCAACCCTTATTTCCATATGAATGGGGAAGAAATGCATGCTGTGACGTTTTGCAGGGAAAAGCTTATCCGAAAAAAAGAAGCCTTGAATTTTTTTTACTGTGCATTACTTACAAATATTACATAGGTTGTGGTTTTATTTGATGCGCATATGAATGTATTAGGTCATATTCATCATTGGAATTCTCTATTGATAAATATTTAGAAAGAATTGTTGGTCTTTTAATGCAAGAAAAAACGGAAAATGTTCACAGACCTTATATTTATTTGATGCAAAAACTATTCAAAATATATTCATCAAATGTTTGTAATTATTTATAGCGAAAATATGAATACTTAAAATGCTTGAAAATTATTAATTACATAATTAAGAAAAAACAAATAAATCTTATTTATAAATCTTATTATGAAAACAAATCACACCAATTATCTTATTTAAAATCAAATTTTTGCGCACAAGAATAATTTCTTTTTGTTTCCTTTATTATATATTTAATTATTTAGTAAGATGGTTTGTGAAAATAGTCTTCCTAATTTTTGATTTCTGCTTTTCTGAGATTGAGAATACGTAACATGGTGACATGCTTCTTTCATATTTCCTTTGAACACCAAAGCACGCAGGAGCTCGCATTCATTGCAGATAGTGTATGAATAAACACAAAGCCTAATTTCAATGATAATGGAAGGACCCTACCGGCGGATGTTTACATAGTGCTGCACGGAAGCTTGGGAGTAGAAAAAAATTTGAAATTTTGCCGCCAAAGAAATGCACATCGGTGCATATTATGATATAAAGTCAGAGTTCAGACTATTTGGTCACTTCATTTCCAAAACCTTTTGGGGGGAATTTCATCATTACCTAAGCTTTTCATCGACCCAGAGTAAGGCAGGTGGGCATGCGATTGAATAGGAAAGATTTGGTTTCGTTTCAAGGTGTTGTTAATCGAAAACTTTTTTTAAAAATTTCAAAGTATCAAAAGTTTTTCATTCCATTAGGAAAAGTTACTGACCTTATTTATTTAACATTAACATGCCCACTTGCTACTGTAAGTGAGAAAATAGTTCATTGGAGACTCTATTTTGGTCCCTTTTACCGGGTAGAATAAAACCGGCTTTTTCCAATAACGGGCATTTGCGACCGTAATCTTTTGCAATTAATTAGGGGGGTCTTTGGAGTAATATCCCAGTTTCTGACATGTATCGTACGACCCCAAAAACACAATCATAACTGAAAATCATTGGCATTTGAACACCGACATCTGTTTTATTAAACGAGGGCCTGACAATGGCGCCAAATTGATGACATGAAGCGCTTAAAACATTATAATAATCATAACGTATTTTACGCAATGTTGTTAGACCTCTTCCTCGATTGAGTTAGGAAGCAGGTTGCTGGTAATGAGGATATGAATAATTCATTCTGATAAACTATCGCAGTTTCAACAGGAAAGTCTTTTGAAAGCGAAGAGCGTTGGTCTGCAAAAACAGGCCGACGTGCACAAGTTTATGAAAAGGCTACGAATGGTGCAACATTTGGAGGTGAATTTGGAACACTTGCGCAATCTTACCACGTAATTAAATTATATGTGGGTGCGAGGTGCTGATTTTTAATCTTTTTGATATTTCTTTCAGGGGTTGAGTTGCAGTTATCGAAAGTGAGAGTGTTAGGAACATCTGGTCTTCCTGAAGAACTGTAAGTAGCACTGCAGGTGATTTTTTTGATCTGCAATAAAAGTGAATACAACTGCAGAGGAAAAAATAGCATAGTTTGGTATACACACTTTACTGGTTCTGTAGTCCAATAATGCATGTCAAAATCTAGAACACGTCTTTGAAAATAAAGTATACTAGCCTACAGAACAAGAAGGGGGGATCATTCTGGAGACTACAATTGATCATAATTGACAAACACACCTAATGACATTCGAACGTCGCTACACGTGCTAAAATTCACAAACACAATTCTCCCCTCACGTGTCCTGAAGACAGGTCCCAATTTACACGTAGTATCGTGACTAGGATTCCGTGTACTCTATTTCCAGGGTTCTATAATAGAAAAAAATCAAGAATAATGATAGACACACGGTTACGTCAACTTAATTAAAACACAGTTTAATTGTTGTGCATAGTCGCAAAGATTCTAAGAAATGAAATCAAGATCAAGTTTACCTCCTTTTTTGGGGGATGAAGTTGTATGTGTTACTAATAAGGCGCCATCTGCCGTTGGCTGTTGGAAAATAACATGTTTATTGTTCTTTGTGCAGAGAAAATGTTAAGGTTTCTTTTAAAATTTTTACAAAGACCTTTTCAGTTTGAAATTTGGCGAAAGCATGTTGGTCTTCTTGACATCGGAGAGAAGAAAACAGTTCCCGCCTTCGCAAATGTCCTTGTAATTATTGCGCAACAGCAATTAAATTTTCTGCAAAGGAGAGGAATATATGGTCATAAATTTGATAACGTTCTACATTTCATGCTGCAAGAGATACAGGGGATGTCTTTCATCTTCCTCTGGAAATTGAAATCTGAAACAAACACATGTCTTGATATTTCCCAGGGAAAATGCGCAATTGAAATTGATAATGGCATCTTTTATAACTTTGAGACACAAATTACACCAACATCATTACATCTGCACACTTAAGAAATAATAATTATCTGAGAACAATGCTTTAATATTATCTTTCTCAATTAATTTGTTTTGAAATTTTAGTTTCTCGGCAACCTGTCCATGTGATAAAAGCACGTGCTGTCTTGGAAATGTCGTAAATTCAAAAGTTCCTGCAAGTTTTCTCAACAGAAATTATACCCGCAAAAGGCCCGAAACAAAATGACAAATTTGAGTTTTACACCCTATGAGTAATCGACGAAAATATCCACTTTCCACCGAGGTTTCATTTCAGTGAAAATTCCCTTTGGCTATACCTTCAGAGAGCGCAACACAACCTTTTTTGCAAATTTAAAGCGTTTCCAATTTACAAAGAAACAAACGTCAAGCTAACAAATAAGGGTTTACCCTTTTTAGCAAAAAAAAAGTTGAAAATTGATTTGATTTTCACAATCAAACCATTTTTCTCAAGAAAAATATTTTGACTATGTTTGTTTCCAAATTTTGATTCAAGAAAGTTTTACATGTACATGATCTTTTACAAATGGAAAACCAATTGGTTGCAAAGAACAACTTATGCTGTTAAAAAGGTTATCATTGCATAAAAAATGTGAACAGTTATTGTGTTTTTAAGTAAAATTTAAAAACATAAGATTCGTTATTTGACATATATGATTCATACTACAATGTACCATTGAAATACTTGTTCTCCCACGGTTAGTACTACTTAGCCTTTGCTTCTCTTACAGGAAGCCTAAAGGATTCGGACCATGAATTCAGTGTTAAAGAGTCCGTTCCTCGGTTTAGAGTTTTAAAGTTGTTGCAGATACTATAAGCAACTGCTCAGAAATGCATCTAACTCATGTTTTGCTGTACGTTCTCGAGTGAGGAAAAAATCCAAATGTTTAGAAAAAAATCATGTGTTCAGCGGAAATTACGCGTAGAAAAATTGATATCATATTAGCTCTTATTCAGTTTTCTGTATATTATTGTGCTGCTTTATCATAATATTTTTTTTGTATATTTTTAAAAAAAATCAAACTATTATGAATTATATGGAAAGCTGTCGAAGACAATTTGATATATCGATATAATAAAAGCTTTTTCCCAGTCTGTGGTATATAAATCATTTGCATCATGATACCTTTCTAGTGTTATTTTTCGATTTGAGGCTATCCTACTATAAATCAACCATTTGCAAATTTGCAAAAGAGCATTATTATTTTTTTAAAAATGTATATTTCAGACGATCATAGAACTCTATATAAAGGAGTCATTTGTGGGCAGATATATAATACAGGGACATCTTTATCCAAGAATGCATTTTGAGGTTGAACCAAGTGAACTCTTGACAATACCAAGATGCTTCAATATGGAAATCAAGTCTGGATCAAATAAGCATCCGAAGACCACCATACTGCAGATGAAAATATTAAAGTTAAAAAAGATCTGTTTTTAATATACAAAGAGGTGATCTTTTGTGTCCGTTTAGTGCATTTTTCTGGCAAATTAGCTCCATTTTAATCGTTTCAGGATGATCGACAAGTTCAATATCGATGACCAGCGATGCATTATGGGATTGTGTTGTGATGGACAACGGCCTTTTTGTTGATATGACACCGTCTAATCGCCCAGTGCACAAGGCTAACCGCATGGGGGCACGCTTGAAAACCCATATTATTCAAAACAGTTAACTGGTCAATTTCTTCATTTCTGAGTTATGAAGACACTATGAATAGGGCTTATGGACATTTGAATAACATCAGTTTATTTCATACCTGCATCTCATTATAAACACACGGAACATGGGCTTATTTATGATTGAGCTTAGAGGTTTCAATTGGTTAACAGCTAAAGAACCGATGGACAATCCATCCTTAGCAACAACAAAAAGCTACAGCGGGCATCTTGGAATATAAACCCCCAGTGACCAAATTATATTTTTTTGCACCCTGCAGGAAAGCTCTAATTTTTCAGCTTGACAGATGTTGTATTTTTGTTTTATTTGGAGATCACTGCTTGGTTTCGGTTTGTACGAAACTGCCTTAATGAAGAGATTTCAGAAAAAGGCTGATACTGTCCGCGGTCCAGTTCATATAACTATAAACAGCGGGTCAATTCAAACAGAATAATAAACATTTAATGGCAGTTTATTTGGTTTAATGATGAAGGAAGTTTTTATTTGACGGAGGTTAAAACGACTCCATTTGGCTCTATAGAAAGCTGAAGGCTTGTCGGATTTCATGAAACTCCTTTAAGTACCCTTAACGTAGTTTTGGGGGTCAAGAGAGCAAAACGATAAGAATGGAAACCGAGCGTTGACACCCAGGATAGAAAACGGACCTAAGAAATAAATTTCAATGTTTAACTGTTTTCTCTGTCCCGTCTGTGTTAATTTATTAATTGAACGAAAGAAAACTCTATGCAATGAATTATTTTATTTTTATTTTCTTGTCGACGTTTCTCCATCGGTCTTTTAAAATGTACTCTTAATTAAAACCATACAAGGAAAAAAAATATTAAATAATTTATTGAGCTTTCTAGACTCCCGAAAAATGTATTTTACAGATAATGAAATTATTGTATCATGATTGCAATTGTAAAAAAAAAGGATTTGAAATATGACTTCAAATAAAAATTTGATCAAAAGATAGCATTAAAGAATAAAGAAAATATAGCAAAGTAACAATGATTCTTTTATTTCAATTTCTTGCTTTCTTTTTTAAAATAAATTATAGGAATCAAATTCATGGCAAATTAAAAGGAAAGTATAAATTTCGAAGTTGTTATTTTTTCTTTAAAAATAAAGACAAATAAGGTAATTAAATAGATAAAATTCAGTTTTGTTCGTTGAACTTTTTTTCAATGGAAATTAATTCGAAGTTGACTTAAATGATATGCTAATTTTTCTGACATTTTTGCTATTTCTTTTTTAATGATAAATCTTCATATCTCCAAGGCATACAGCATTGGAATATATATAAAAGCCTTTACGTCGTATTTTCGGAGATTATTCTTAACTTTTGATTAATGTTGACAGATTAGAATTTAGAATTCCACATATGGCCAATCGAAGCCAATCAAATATTTGTAATAAGTTTGATTCATAATTTAGTGTTTTAACATTAAGAATAAATTTTGCATCAATAATTTTTTTTTTACTATTTCATAATCAGAGTAGAATGCGTTTCACCAATTTGGTCTTTTTGCAATTAGTAGTTTTGTGAAGATTATTTACGTTTTCATATTTTACAAACGTTTTTGTTTAACAAAAAAATATATATCAACAATTACATGTAAGTCAAGTTTTAATACGTAATTGAATGAAATATTGCACCCCCTCTACAAATGTTAAATTGCACCGTTTTGAGAACACATAATTTAAGGCTTTTATTGCACATCCTTTAACCAGCTAACCTAAGTGTCGATGTTGAGTTCCGAGTCCTCGGATAGTTCACAGTCCAAATCTTCTTCCGTGACATCACAGTCATGAGTATGTGTGGTTTCAGAGTCTTCAGAATGTTTGTTTAAGCGGCGCTTGTCCAGTTTCGGAGCACACGTTCGGAGACACCGACATTTTTCGTTGGTTTCGTCATGACCTTCTTTCTTAAACTTAACACGGCGGTTCTGGAACCATATTTTGACTTGTTTTTCTGACAAATTCAAGTACGTGGCGATTTCAATCCGTCGGAGTCTAGAGAGGTACATATTGGAGTTGAATTCTCGCTCGAGCTCCAGTAGTTGGGTACTTGTAAACGCCGTCCGGATTCTTTTACTGCTGAGATCTTCGGTAGAGCTACTCACCCCTGAAACACAGAAAAGTGGAAATTACATTTAAAAAAATTTCTCACCAGCCGTTACAAATATAGCAAGGAGATAACTTCACTTATTTTTAATTCCATTTGATAAACTTTCAAGAGCAATCCATTAAATAAATTGTTAAAGTTCTTTTTTTCACGACATTTAAATTCTTTACCGTAAAAGAGTTGTATATCATACAGTTTCCAGTTTTTCCTTTGTGTCCTGCTCTTAACGTAACTTACCTGCAGGAGAAGCTTTAGGTTTTCTTTGCTCCTGTAATCCGGGACTTGTCACCCTGTCCTTGGGTCGTTTAATAGACTTCGTCGTCGTTGTAAGAACTGATATCTGGCTCCGATGGTAAGGATAGTCCACCATCGGCCGCGTCGTCGGACAACTCGTTGTAAAAGAAGGCACCATTCCAGGAACGGAAGCCACACTCTCGGGAACCACCGGGTGGGGAGTGTGGACACAGAGGGGGCAGCAGAAACTTAACATGTCTTGAGGATGCCGCGGGTAGCAGGGAAGGCTTTGAGAGACTTGTGGAAGACGTGCGGTGGAGGTGGGGTGCCTGTGCCCCACCGGTAAGGGCATTCCTAGGGAGTGGTTTGGCACACAGTCACTTTTGGATACCGCAGTGGTTGGGGCATCTTTTACTATCAGGGAATCGACGTAAAAAGACCGTGACATTATTGTCAATGAAATCAATTTGCCATGTAGAGGGGTTTCTATCCGTTAACACTTAAGATGCCATCTCAAGATAGGCGGGTACGCATGAGTGACGATCACGACTTTGGAATGAATAATAAATGCGGGACTCAATATTTATACCCAATCACGTCTTTTGTTACTTCGCTCACGTGGTCATTAACACAGAAATTTCTTCTCGATCAATCACATTTCGAGTTTTCTTCAATCCAATTCAGATGCAAAAAACCTGAGATGTCAATTATTTTTAAATATTAATTTTACGATTCACAAACTCAAAAAACTTTCTTAACGAGGCCTAATGCTTTTCGCTTTATGATTTTATGATGCACAGATAGCCCTCGGCGAGGTCCCTCCCCACGTGCATTGTGTCCGACCTTGGATGTCCGCGTACGCGCGTGCAATGCGCGCGTAATCACCTACCCATAAAATAAAATAAAAGATGAAAATGTCATAAGAAGAACAAGTTTGTGTCATTAATTATCGTTTTCAGTAGTGCAATATTTCTTTGCGATGCAAGTCGTCGTATTGTGCGAAATGACCCATGAAAAAGTAAATTCATTGGAAAGTAATTGGTTCGTTAATTGAAAGTGCAGGCCTCTTTTTGATGGATGAGTAGGAGCCCGTTCTTGCAAGTGATAGGCTGAAAAAAAGTTTTTGTTGTCGTTATTCGTTTGAAATTAAATCGAGTTATTGAATTTATTGAAGTGTGTAAGTAAGTGGGACGATTGCAGATAATCGTGCAATAGGAAGAGCTCTCTCTCTTTTCTTATAAGGGTATCACATAAAAGGGACATCACTCGACACAGGGAAAGGACGGACTTGAAAGGGAGTAATTATGACTATTAAAGATGTCAAAAAAATTTGAAAATTATTTTATGTTTAACAACATTAAAGTTCAAAGCTTGAAAGATGACAGAGGGGTCGTAGCACATGCTCTCTCTCTCTCTCTCTCTCTCTCTCTCTCTCTCTCTCTCTCTCTCTCTCTCTCTCTCTCTCTCGGGATTAAAGTTGTAGTTTACAAGATTATGTGGGTACTTTATGTCCAAACAGGGCATTGGACACGCGACCACCGGACAACTGGAAAATAATGGGACATAAAACTTGATAGAACACGTGCTTTTATGAGAATGCGATTGTTTCTGGATCATCCATTTACCCACTTACCATTGTTTCTCCGTTCTCTCTGCGGCAGTGCTAGGAACTGTCCACAATCGAATCATGATGACTGGCTCCTTGGACCGAGAAACGAAAACGGCAAAAGAAACCACTCCGATAACATTGTATGCTGTTGTTGTTATTTAATTCAAATCTATACGGGTTCATTATTTTCATTTATGTTGTATAATTAAGATGAATATCTGGAATTTCTCTACTATAAATAATTTTACTTATATCTATTTTCACAATGTGATCATTGAAAAATTCATTTTTTTCCACAAAATTAAAATGTCTCTATACAAGAACAATAAGATATTATTTAAGACGATCTATTAGAATCGCCAAACTTGATTTAATAACCCGTATTTACCGGCAATTTAAGTAATCTGCGCTTTGCGCATATTTTTTTTATGTTTCAAAACCACAATTAAATGCCAATAAAACTATTTGCTAAACCTCAAGTGAAAACATTTTATAGCCCTGTATAATATCTTTCAGCGATAAAGATTCAATATTCGCTGATATTATGCAAACTCCGTTTCTTTTTATTTCATTTTTGTTCATTTTTTTATTGCTTGATGTGTTATCATCAGCTTTTACCTTAATACCAGGCCTTACTCCATCAAATTATCAGTTCCGCATATCAAACTGTTTAACAATAAAAACAAGTTGCATGTCCGTATAATTACCTTTTGTAAAAATGGACAATGTATTGCAAGTGTAAATTGACATCTCTCTCGAACATGAAAATGGATTAGCCCTCAAGTCAATCTTTTGTCGCAAACTGCATTAGGATGACAATAAAAGTCCGACCGAAGACGGTCTAGGATTCTTGACTCGCGGACAGGTCAGCGGATAGGGGGATTAGGTCCCTGTATAATTTGCTTATCTATCGCAGGGGCACCGCGGGAGTGGCGATATTAACTTCCCAATTAATGCATAGATAGGGCGATAAGCATCGTCGAGAGGGGAGCAAATACGTTAAATTCCTCGTCCGGGTACAATGGATGCAGATGTCGGGACTAGATTTTATCGTGCGTCTCGGCCCGATCGCTGCGTGGTAAAGGGTCAACTGTTTCTGTATTGTTCCGCGTGATCCTTTACATTAGGGACTACATCGGATCAATCTAATTCAATTTATCGGCGTTTTATATGGCCACTTGATAACCATTCCCACGTTATGTCATAAAGTCGACTTATTTCGCATAAATCTTCATAAATATGAATACAATTTTAATTTTTGACAAAAGTGAACGCAGGAAAAAGCTGGTCCGAAATTTCCATACGTTTTAATGAAATTTCCACTCGGTTAAGGCCGTGTAACTTGTTATAAACGTCCAGATTTTGACAATAAGTTTGTCAGGAAGTGACGACAATGAGATGTAAAGAGGCCATTGTTGTCACATAACCATCTCAGATAGAGGCAGTCATTGGCTGGGCTTAGAAAGACAAGCATTGATAGAAATATGGCACACTAAAGATTTGGAAACCTATAAAGAACCATAAAATTAAAATTCAAAACCATGTGACTTTATCTCGTTACTCGTTAGTGAAGAAAGATAAGAAGGTGATAAATGAAATTATAATGAAGGCCAGAGTTACCAAAAAGGAAACAGATTGGGAAAATACATTAAAATTATATCACATATTCTGTCTCTTTGTGAATGATTTAATAATGTATTTTATATTCAAAATATGAACTGACCGTGAACATTAACACATGTTCAAAGAGAGATAACTCTAGAATTTGAAAGCGACCTGATTTTTGATCAATATCAATTTGTCAAATCCAGACTACTCATCAATTAATTTGCTTATAAAATTCATAAAAATTTATGATTTATTCATTAACAATCATAGCAACTTGATGCATCGAAATTACATGTTACTGTAACATTAATTATTTTATTTTAAGTTGACAATTATAACTATTGGACACTCGGGAGAATAGCTTTAACAGCTAACCAGTTTATTAACCGCACAATTTAATTTACGAAATTTTCTATATCTTGTATTAGGTTAACTTTTTTTAGGAAAATATATTTTAGATTTTAACTTGGATCATATGTATTTAGACTAAACGGGGACGTGATGAAAACCAATGCATAAGCTATCTTAACGTAAAACTTGACCCTTTTAACTCACTAACAATAAAAATAGATATTTTTCGTCTAGTAATGGTCATAGTATAACATGTTTGTGGATGTGGGTGTGGGCTTGTGAAAATATTACAATGGAGTTTTATTTGAAAGCATATCTTTCATTCATAAACTCAAAATCGTCCACGTTGTAAGGATAATGAATGATAAATAAAAGATAATGATAAAAAAGACAATGATTATATAATATATAAATAGTGCCTGTTTGGGACGGTAACTGTTAAAATTGACACCCCGAGAAAACTATTGTCAACCGACGCGAAGCGGAGGTTGACAATGGTTTTCTTGGGGTGTCAATTTCAACAGTTACCCTCCCAAACAGGCACTATTTATTTTATTATACCGAATGTCTTATTTTTAAAGAAAATTTTAAGGATTTTATATAGAAATGAAGTGAATTCTACGGCGAACTGTACGCACATAATTTACGCGCGTGTAACAATTCGTTGTGTTACCCGTTGCCAAGTGTGTTGCTAACGCTGAGGGTAATAGAACGGGTTACCAACTGCGTCTAAACCAATCAGATTTCAGTATCTAACATGAAAGTATAATAAATGTTAATATTTGACATCAGAGCATACAGTACCGATCAGACCCAACCTAACAGAAAGTTAACCCCAACTAAACCCTGGGTTTACTTTCTGGGTTTGCTCTGGGTTTACTAGAGTGGACCCAGAGTAAACCCAAAGTAAACCCAGGGTGGACACAGAGAGTAAACCCCAATCAGAAGTATACCCTGAAAGCAGACGCTACATGTGTATTCGGAATATACAAGGGGCAGGAATCACAGGCAGTAGGATTATAAGATAAAATACAGGTCTGCTTCACACTTCAGTGCGTATAGTTGACTCCAAAAGCAATTCTCGAGTAAACCCAAAGTAAACCCCGAGTGGACCCAAATTTTCAAAAACTATAAACCCAAAGTAAACCCGGGATTTAGTTGGCGTTTACTCTGGTGTTAGGTTGGGTCTGATCGGTACTATATATATCTTTTAATTGAAAGGGGAGGGGGGGGGGCACACACGCACACAAGTAATTATTATACGATTCACTCAATCTTTATTTTCTTGATTCAGTCATAATGATTATAAACACAACATTTTTTTTTATATATTTCAAAAAGACTTTCGAAAATGTTTGTCCGCTGTTAAAGAAAGTAATTCTAGCAAATGTCCATTTAAGGACGTTGTTTACTCAGGATTTGAGTTCTCAAATCAGGATTGTTAAAAAGTTCAATTTCATGAGTAAATTTTGTTCTAAACATAAAAAGTATTTATGAAATGAATTATTATTGACATAACATATGATATTTTTACTATACTGTGGAATTAGGCTTAAACAAAGTTGACTTTTAGCAAAACAGAGGAAATTCAAACTAATTTTTTCAGATTTTGTTTCCACTGAAATATTTTTCGTAGTACTATAATATCAAAAGTTAAGAATTTATTTGTTAGTCAACTTAATTTTGCATATTTTCTGTTGGTTTTATCTAGCTTTTTCGTTTAGATAATCGTATGGCATTAGTCAAAGAGTTTAGCAATTTGTATTAATTAACAATTAAGAAAATCTCAATCATAGTGCAAAATTTTTAGGGATTTTTCTTATTTCAAGAAATATTTAATGGTCATTGACCTACTTTTTTGAAAGTGAAGAACAACAATACCATGTAAGGTCTATAACTGTACACACAATAGATGGTTTTTCATTATCATCAGTGAATATTTTTTTCATTCTGAGTAAAGGTCATCCTTAAAGCACATAAAAAGATTAAGACATGTAATTATAATGTATGCAGCATATAACGCAAACCTATAATCATTGCTTGGACAATATTAAAACGCATTGCATTTTAATGCCACAGGTACATTCTATCAAGGCAAATTTCTTATTTATATGTACATGTAGATATATACAAAGAATTGTAGTGAAAAAAAAAACTTTAAAAAAAACAGGGGGAGTATATTGCTTTTCTAATACAGTATATGTTTAAAATTTTCGACTTCATCCAAAGCTCATAATTATCAGGTAAAATACAGCAAAGTCCCTTTGGCAAGAGAGATAACTCGCAGTGATATCACTTGATTCATTTATGATACTGTATAATGTGCTCCCAGCATCAATATGCCCATCCCGGACTGCCCCCCCCCCCTCCCCCGCCCCATTACCCCCATATCGCCCAGCGTAGCATAACAGAAATGTTTGTAAGGTAACTGTAGTTACTCTTGAAAATTGATAAGTCTAAGGCAAAGATTTAAAAAAAATAACAGTAAATAGTAAACAAATCTATAACAAAAGTAAACACAAGAAAAATATATGTATAACTTTTAAAGAGTCTCCAATCGTTGCTAATACTAAATCGTTACAAAAAGATGAACACGTGCAGTAATAAATGATAAACTGACTGTTTCAATTTCATTTGCAACGAGTTGCGCCTTCCATTTCAATATTCCCAATCAAATCGACCCAGGGTTCAACAAATCAGATTGGTTCATTCGATTTCTCAGCCCAGGCAATTTTCTGACGCTTATATTTGTACGGTGGGATTAGCCACTAATAAAACAGTCTTACGGTCGTTTACCAGATAAACAAGGTCGATATGGAGTTTGTCCGGGATTTCCCCCGCAAGATTACATTCGATTTCTTCATATTAATTTGAAATTTCATCAATATTTAACATTGTATGTAGCAAATCGGGCATGGAAGAACATGTTGATGTAATTGATACACAATTTGAGTTTATTTTAAGAAAAAATATGAGTAAAATAAATAATTTACATGCATCTAAGTACATGTAAATGCTTTTTTCAAAGAGAGAGAGAGAGAGAGAGAGAGAGAGAGAGAGAGAGAGAGAGAGAGATATTCTATTTGTTTTTATACTCAGTTATAATAATAATCTCAACTTTATAAATATATAATCATTTAGTGGAATGTCAGTAGTCCATGTGGGAAGCTCAAAGGAAATTATATATATCTAAATAAAATTGTAAGAATGTAGAACAAACAGGCTAGGACGAATACATCTAATGTATATAAAAAATACCAGGGCATCATTAATGCTTAAGTAAGGAGGTGGGTTTTCCTATTCCCGTGACGTAATTACTTCAATCATTATAGAGCACAGTAAAAAGCACGAACAGAGTCCTTTGTGCAGCCATGTTGTTGGATTTTTTTTTTTTTTTAGTTTTTTTTTTCCATGAACCTAATTGCAGAGTTTCCGGGAACTCTTCATTTTATTGCAGTCGCAGACGTTCCCATAGCGAGTACAAAGTTGAATACTTTCAATCCCCATGCATGCAAGTCTCGTTTTATGAAATTTCAACGTGCACTTGGATTGATGTCTTTTAACAAATATAATGAAACACTTAAAGTTCAGTCATTTACACAACGAGTTTACAAGCATACTTGTTTTTTTTTTACATTCAGACCAATTTGGTGTCGTTTAAAGTACAAATAAAATCAATTATCATGGAGGACATTCGGGTTACACTTAATAAAAGTCGTAAAATGATTTTGCACACCTTTCCCCAGAGTTCTTGGATTGAAAGTGCACTTATAGCTTAGGTTATTCGAGCGTTTGCCTCTGTAACAGTACATTGCATCTTCTGATCTTTATGCTACTTTTATACCAATGAAGTTGCTTTGACAGTGGCGTCGGAAGCAAATTGAAAGTGGAGGGGGGGGGGGGCGGGGTGGGGCTAGACAAATCCTCAGAAATCTTGACAAGCAAAAAAAACAACTAATTCCCAAAATCATGAAAATCCTAATTTGGGGGGGGGGGGGGGGGGGAAGTATACCGATAGTTCCAAAAAAAAATTCTTACCAACCAAAATTTTTTTCTTCCCCAAAATCATGAAATTCCTGACTTCAACTTCTCAATATTTCACGGAAAATTGAGGAACAATTATCTTTGCCGCGAGAAAAAGTGGGGGGAGGGCTGAACCCTTTATGATGTTATGTGCCTAATGGTTAGGTCTAACTTTGCAAAACAAAGTGTGGGAGGCTAAGCCCCCCCCCCCCCCCCATCGGTCCCGACGCCTATGTATGAAGGGGAAAGACCCATGTCTGTGGCCGTATGCATACTGAGCGCGTCTTTGTTTTATGGCTCAAAAACTTTTTAAAATAAACGGTGCCGGGTACCGGCAAAGAACAGCTTAAATCAAAGTACTGAAGTACTGTCGGGAGTTGATTTTATTGATTATTATCAATTTTAAAATTAACGATATGTTTTATTTCCTGGCAAGTAGTTTTTAATCTGTATTTGAATTTCGCACATTTTTATAATATGAATTCTCGAACTTTTCCGACAAGAATTTCGAGAAAACCCCGTATGATACACGTTGTGTAATATTTAAAGATAGAATTAATTCCATCAAACTGTTTATCAGTAATCAAAATGTTTCTAATAATTGTACACGTCTGGATCCAAGCAATATTGAACTCTAGTCTCGTTCAACCAGACGCTCGGCTGTCTCCGTTAATATCCGACAACCAAGAGAGGCTCTCTGCTTCTCCGAGATTTACGGAGACAGCCGAGCGTCTGGTTGAACGAGACTATAATTATTTAACTATGGCGTAGGAATACATGCAGCTACAAAAAAACAATTAAATTGTTCGCACCATATAAAATCTGACTATTTTCAAGGTATTTATAAATACGTTTCTTTTGAGAAACAATGGTACAGCATACAGTACACCGAATTTATCTATTATTTTCAAGATCTACGTCTTGTCAGCGGTGATGATTTGTGCTTAGGTCCAAACACTGTTTCACTTTCGGTTTGCCAGAGTAACTGCATAGAAGAGTTGATTAAAATCAACTCCCAAAAACTGCTGTGGTGTTGCTTCGGTCGAGCAGTATAAATTAAACCACTGCGCTGAACCGCTGTACATGGTGATGTACAGGTATGAAGGTGCATACAAAATCCAAAAAAAAAAAAAAAAAACCCACAAAACTGCCGTCCCGATGTTACTTTAGTGCCGATCGGGAAATGTTCGTAAAGGGTAAAGGATTTGAAACCAGTTCATGAAATATATTGAACTTTTTTTTTTAATTTTATAGCGAACATTCGACTTCCTAAATCACATGTTCTCTTGAATAAAAGTTTCCATTTCCATTCCAGTACACCTGCAGTAGGTGTTGGGCGCAATGAAGAGCCCTTAGACACTGCTTAGAGGTATTGACCGCCGCCGATAAATAAGCCTAAATTTGATTCCTCAATTAAAAGAAAAAAGATTCTAGAGAGACGGTAAATGATAAATCAATCGATCGCCGGATATCCACTGCCCACTCCAGCTCTGATTTTCATTTAGTTGCAGATCTGGACCTGTCCATCTTCCCAACTCTGCTGATGGACGGTGATTTGATAAGATGCACTTTGAAAGAATTTTTGGGAACATTATTGAAATATTTTCTACATCTACAATATCCTTTTCTATAAAAAAGAAGTCACGCACTATAAACGAAATACAAAACACCTTTGGAATATCTAATTTAATAATTAAGCATGTGTTTTATCTTGTATCAGACTGGTCTTGTAGTCTTTGCTGTACAGTTCCTGTTAGGTATTTTTTTCTTCATTTTTAGACGGACCCCGTCTATTAGTTTACTGTCAGCCGAAGTCTCAAACCGGAAGGCACGCGTAGAACACATGAATTGAATCTACGCGCAAGAAAATAGTGCAGAAACTTTTCATGCATTTCAGTAAATATATACTATAAAAACACGCACTAAATCGTTCTTAAGTCCTCTATGTATAAATTGAATTCTATAAAGAAAATAAACAAATAGCTTTATTGATCAAAATATTCTTGCTCGGGTTCAATAGTTGTAGCGATTTGTGGAATGAGTTACGTAACTGAATGCACAACGCCGTCGACGATTCAGTTGGTGGACCAGCTCATTAATCAATAGAAGAGGTTAAAGGTTGAATCGAAAGTAAAGTTGCCAAACGCAATGTGACATTTTTGAAAAGTTGTGAATTCTATTTTAACAACCTATCACCTGAAAAATACCGAACGTCATGCGCGAGCCGAGGTTAAAATCTGGATGGGTTATACACAGATGTCTTACATATTAAATAAGTGTTTCATTGGCTTCGAGTCTACTTGGGGTATGACTGCTGTTCATCTCTAATTTTGTACATAGAAAATAAAAACAAGTCTAAATTTGCCTTCTCGTTCATTGACTCTTTAGTTAATTAAACTGAATTTAAATTTTGAACAATGCATTTTAAGCAAAATCTATAAAGATTACGCATTTTGTGTGACCAATAGATCAAATAATATATACAATCTTATCGATTGAAGAACCAAGTTAAATGTTACTGTTCATGTTGTCCGGCGGTTAATTTGGAATATATTATCTTTTTTTAATGTTATGAGACATAAGTTGACACTTTTTCCTACACTCAATAACGGACAAAACCAGTCATATTCACGATTAAAACGAATTCTTCATCAATATCTTAATGTCTCTCATCAGAAACTCAGCTGATCTTTCTCCCATCGGTAAATATCTCGCACCAATATATTTCTAACGTCAGGTACCTGTGTTTGTAATCGGTATGAATGAGAGTTTTCGGAGTTTTCATAAATCTTGTATAACAGATTTGTGGACTTGTGGATTTTTCCTTAGATCACAAAATTAAATAAATCTAATGGTTTAAATTATCTACCAAAATATAGTTGTTTTAATTTTCCCGGTTAGTTGTAGTTTTTAAATTTTCCCCTTGGGGTCTTATTTTACATAAAATACCGTTGTGTCAATTTTCTACATTTATGAAAAACAGTCCCGGCCGGGAATAAGTAAAAGAACCATATATGATAAGGTCCTAAAATGGCCCCCTAAAATGAACATCATCATTTTACTATCATTCTTTGTTTTCTTAGTACAGATATGTATGTGATGTGTTTACATAATATTCATTTTGGTTCAAGTGCCCACAATTTAGAAATATGACACTGTAAAGACAACCTTTTGCCGTCATTTTTGCATTTTTAGCGTAAAACAGATTGTTTTTCAGCAGTTTTTCCTTCCGAAAACATAGAGCGCATTCTTGAACAAATAAAATATTTTAATCAGAGATGTATCTAGCCAAGACTAATAAGTGACCAAAAAAATTCCTTGTTCAAGCATGCGCTCTATATTTCCCATTCGTAAATAGATAAGAAAAATGTCAATTTTTGGCTGATTTTGATTAAATTATAGATATGGCGTCACTTCTGACGTCATATACTGCCAGTGAGTGCAAGTAAATCAAATAAATAGATGAAAAATATATTTTATATCAAATCCTCTAAGAAATTAGATAACATTTTATTGTACCCGAAACACTTAAAAAATGGCGAATTATGGGGGCCAAATTTAACTCTTATCATATATAGTTCTTTAGACAAAGTATCAGGCAATTGCAAAAAGCCGAATTTTAACATACTTGATTGAAACAACTAATTCAAACTCATAATTTTTGAAACATATTCGAGGAAAACGTGGACACGTTCAAGTCCCTGTCTTTCAGTACTCTCAGTACTTTGATTTTTTTTTTATCAGTTTTCTACTCAAAATGGTAAAACGTTAACGTTATGATTATGAATGAAATCACTTGTTAATACCTGTCGCGAATCCCTGTGTAAGAAACTGTCTCACACTATTGACGTCTTGACGATAAAATTATTGTTTTATTCATTCGTTTGATATAATATCTTGTAGGAAAAAGAAAATGGTAGTCTTCATCATGTTTAACACAAGAACAAGATGTAATATATATAATCTATGAAAGTGTTGCTTTGTTGTTCATAAGGATTTGTACATGGGTGTCATTAATATATTATCACTTCCGGATATTATTGGCATCATTCTCTGAAATAATAAACATTTTTAACTATATTGTACTACCCCATTTTTTTTTATCTTAAGATTCTTGATTTTTGTGGGTTGTTTTTTTTTTTTGGGGGGGGGGGGTTGGGGGTTAGGGGGGATTGTATAATGAAATTAATATTCAGTTATATAAACTGATTGGCTTTACAGCCACTTGTACTTTCTAAATATTTACATAAACTGGCTCCTAACGATATACCAGCTCTGTTCATATACAACAAAAGGGATTCTAGTCCTTTGATTCACGACAAATGTAACTTCAAATAGTTCGACATTTCAAAGACATTGTTTATGTACATGTAATTACTTATGAATAATTTAAAGGTGGATATTCGTTAATATTTTCACCGTGTTGTATCATTGTTCAATCGCGGTATCACACTGTATTGACTCGACTTCTGGAAGTTATCTGGAAACCGCTCACAAATCTTGATGCTAGGAAAATAAAAGTGTTGTGAGACGTCTTAAAGCTATTGGATTATTGCGTAAATCACTGTGCATTAATATTCTACAAGATATGATGGCTATGAGAAATAAAAATGTTACAGAAGCTTACCGGAAAAAATCAGAGGGAAATGTCGTCTGCGTAACTGGTTTTTCGCGGGATATAATTGATAATCAAATTTTGCGCCTCGATCCCGAATGAATCTGTTTATACTGAAAGGAAAAGCAAGGGTAAAATGTTCGTCGTTTCTCTATTTTTTCTTAATTCTTCTTTGGAAATGATTTACGATAGATTTCAATCCATCTGACAGTTAGGATTCCGTGATGCAATGTGGGCGAGTTTGGTAAACAACGGAACAAAGAAAATAGGGAAGCAGCCAAACCCTCCTTCCCAAAAATTATTATAAAAAAAAGTTGTCTTCATGCGAAAGCTATATAACTGCAACACAAAAGTGAAGTACACTGCTAAGTTCATTTGTGCTGTATAACATTCGTGGCTAAGAGATATGCGTCATTTTCTAACAAGTCTGAAGTGTTTTCACGCACTTTGAACCAATTCTTAGGGACGCTGGATGATGTATATATTTCTGCTTGGAACTTAAATCAATATTTCCGAGAAGAAAGGTGACAAATGCTTTTAAAAGACAAAATTCTGCCCCTGAAATCGGTTATTCAATTGTATTTGTCTTTTCTTTCTAGAATGAATGTAAAATTGTAACAAAAAAATGTGTTTGGTCGTAGATGTAAAGACATGGTGACTGAACTCTATATCTCTCAACAACAGTGTGCAAATTTTGATTTTGAAACTTGAATCTTAATGTATTTTTTTTCTTTGCTTTCTACAAATCTATTATAATATACAATAAATAATGTTATATCGGATATATAAGTTAAAAGATAACAATATTTAAAGTACATATATAGTACGCACTTTTCATTAGCTATATGGATCCTTGACATTTTAGAAGTAGGTTCATCCATCAGCATTACTTTGTCCATTACAGATAGTGAGATAAACTTTCGCTTAATCAAAGAGATTGCTTTTCTAAAAGAAATAAACTGCTCTCAATTTTTTGTATAAAGATTTAGGTAAAATCGTGTCTATCCAATGTACTGAATAAAAAACATATGTCACATGTGAATACAGTATTCCATCTTTTAATACTAAAATACAGGGGTTTGCTTCTCTTGGCGTTAAGGTACAATAATGTATACCGGTAGTTGCAAATGCATCTATTCTAATCCACTAGGCAAGTCTCACGTCATCATTGTTATTTGGTTTCAGTTTATATTGAAAAACTAATTCTTTTAAAGCATGCATAATTATTGTTCAAGATTCCAAAATTTTAGTAGCTTTCAAATTATCTTTTCAACACAAAATTGACAAGTGTAAATTCATTTTCATTATAATTTTGAACAAATCCAGCCGTTACACTGGAACCCGTGATACAGGGTTCATGATTGCATGCTTTTGATTTTATAAGTTAATCAGGTTAATCATTCGCTTTGATTGCTAGATTTCAAGGAATATGGGGAAATTTTTAAATAATAAATTCATTCTTTTCATTCTTGGGTTGACAGAGCCGCTCATAGCCCCGAACAAACCTTGTTACAGAGGCCAAGTCGGATTGCAGATAGGAAAAGTTTGCTGTGTGTATCATGATACTATTTTTTTCGCAGATATTTCGCTTTTTGTGAATATTTTTCACATATTTTCCATATGTTGATTTTAACAATGTTGGATAATTTTTATACCATCAGGGCATAGAGGAAGATTGGTCCCTCAACCACCCCTTCCCTTTTCTCCAATCGCCCCCCCCCCCTTTCAACATTCAAATTAGGTCACCATTTTGCGATTCGATAGATATTAACTCATTAACAACGTACTTGTTTGCTTTGAGACATGCTTAATTGTGTCTCTAGGGGATTCGAGAACAGTTATTATTAACCAACGCTTTGCCCATACAATACAAACGTCTTGCGATACTTTGAAATGGTCCTTGGTGCCTCTGGTTAAGGTGAGCTAATGATAAATATAATTACTGAACATGCTGGGTACAATTCTACCTGCCATACAATTATATACGTATAAAATCATTCCACAGGAATATTACACTGCTGTGGTTTCGGGCATGACAGTTGATAGTACCCATTTATTGGTTTTTCTTCCGCTTTTGACATTACAAGAAAGACGAACCAAAATAAGCCTCCAGGAAAAATAAAATAGCCCGAACCTGGAGAGAAAAGACAGTTATTGCAACAAGAGATGACACGGCACGTAAATCAAGGAAGGTCCATTCTAGTTTATAAGTCGGGAACGTTTAATGGGGGACAAGGATCGATATGGATTCCGCAAAAAAAAAAACAAACAAAGGACGGCTGCCTTTTTCTTATTTTTTTTTTTTTGCACAACGTGTAAAACAATAGGAAAGAGCTGCGTAAATACATGGACCACCACGCCATGTCAAGCAACTGTGGGGAGTACGTTCACAACTTGTTGTTTTGATCTAACGAGCTGTTTCCCGCAGGGAAGGAAATGGATTTCTCTGTTGGCCTTTTATTCATACATTGTCAAAATTAATGCGCATTCTCGTATTTCCCTGAATGTCAAAACTTGCAATCATTGCGCATTTGAAAGATGTGTTCAAGCCAAATGGTCCAGGCAGTAACCCGAATTTTCTATCTGGATTTATTTATGATAATAATTCGATTTATTATGAAGTTATCAGATGCATCATTATATATATTTATATAAATAGTGCCTGTTTGGGAGGGTAACAGTTGAAACTTACACCCCCGAGAAAACCATTGCAAACCGACGCAAAGCGTAACTTAAATAGTTTCCGAGGGGTGTCAATTTCAACTGTTACCTTCCCAAACAGGTACAATTTATTTTATTATACTGAATGTCTTAATTCTAAAGAAAACTTACTGCTGGTGTGAATTTTACAGCGAACCGTATGCGCAAAATTTACGCATATGTAACAATTCGTTTTATTAAACTTTCATGAAATCTGATTGGTTTAGACGCAGTTGGTAATCCGTTCTATTACCCTCAGCGTTAGCAACACACTTGGCAACGGGTAACACAACGAATTGTTACATGCGCGTAAATTATGCGCGTACTGTTCGCCGTAGAATTCACTTCATTTCTATATAAAGCAGTAAAATTTTCTCTAAAAAGAAGACATTCGGTATAATAAAATAAATAGTGCCTGTTTGGGAGGGTAACTGTTGAAATTGACACCCTTCGCGTCGGTTGACAATGGTTTTCTCGGGCTGTCAATTTCAACAGTTACCCTCTCAAACAGGCACTATTTATATAGTGTTACCCGTTATCAAATGTTATGCTAACACTGAGGGTAATAGTGCGAATTGTAAACTGGGTCTAAACAATTATAATTCAGTATTTAACATGAAAGTATAATGAAAGTAAATATGGCATATTTCATGTTATTTTTACAATTTTATTGTACTAAACTAAGAAAGACGTAGGCTATTTTACAATATGTTTCTTTTGTAATTTATACGGTAATCTCACTGTCTAATTGATGAAATGTAATACATGAACCAATGGCCATTCTAAGACATAAACACTGTACATACGTCAAAAGATATTTCTTTTCGCAAGAGTTGTTATAAGTATATTTTGTTCATAAACGTTTTAGAAATGAATAGTAATAATGAGCAATTAAAAAGGAGTTGATTAACATAAAAATGTTAATCAGTCTTTAAAAGAATTACAGGCATTAAATCAGAGGTTTTTTCTGTTTTTCAACGTATATTCTCATAAAATATACCTTAAAATTTAACATTTAACTTTTGTCAAAGTCTTTTAATTTAGCCATATCCAAAATTTGAAATGATCGAGATCGTATACTAGTACCATTGTTGACCATGTAACTATGCGCCTATGCGGATATATAAATTCAACGCAGTGAATGAAGAAAGTGATACAATACACTTTCAGCGTGCCGGAACAGGCTCTCTTCGGATAAATCTTGAATTCTGAGACCTTATATATGTAATATTGATAATCCCTTCTTCTGCGGAGTTGCTCGTTCTCTAAATGGCGTCAGATTCGACAGTCTAACAGGAGAAAGTAGACAAAGAAATGCATAATGGGACAAAAAGATTTCGCCATAAATAAGAAGCTGACACACGAGCCGTCAAAGAAGAACATTTCCAAGAGGTTTTGATCAAGTTACATCGATTGCAGAACAGAAACTGTATAGGTCTATGTCTCGAGACAACGAGATGAAGTCTGTTTGTCACTTGATGATTGAGAGGGTGCCAATTTATTTGAATGATTCCACTTTTCAAAAACAATTTTTAAGTATGCTCTTACATTTACTTGCGTAAATCTAAAATTACCAGTAATTACGGAACAAAACGGGTTAAAGATATTTTTTTTTCGTTTTTAAAAGAAATCTTAAAGACATGTACGTTAGAGAGAGAGGCAGACAGACAGACAGACAGATGAACAGACAGAAGGTCAGACGGACGGTCAGACAGACAGAAGAGAGAGAGAGAATTTTAGTGTGATGCATGAATACAAGATTTTAACACTTTCATTAAAAAAAGAATCCATCAAGTTTTTAACGAACCAGCCATCTCCAATTCTTCACAATTCAACCTGATCTGGAAACAATTCTTTAAAAAACCGTACGACAACTAGAGCGTCTTTTTTTTTCTTCCAACAGCTTCGCGTTCAAAATTCCAATTGATCTCAAGTGGTCATTTGGCGTTTAGAGCCTTGCAATCAATGGGGGTGATTAGAAGCAGACAGGCGTTCGACAGATCAGCTTGATCTATGATATAGTTCATTGATAATATCCGTAAGTCGTTATCATTTTCACAAGTTTGTTGTTTTATGCATTAGGCAGTGTAAGAATGGAAGTGTCAGTCCATTACAACTGTTAAACATAACACAACGTCAAGGCATCAATTATTGGAGGAGGCTACAATAAAAATAATAACACGGCACATATTTCATGCATTTTCGTTGTTTGAGATTTCTACTGCTCTAGAAATTTTAAAAATTCATATCTATATTGGGTTTTCTTTTATCTCCCAAGAGGTGGGAAGATTCAAAGAAATTCTATCACAATTGCTAAATTAGAATTGATGGGCATCACAGAAATTGCCGAAAGGGTTAGTGATTGTATAATGTTAGGGGATTACGTATATAGTGGTCCGAGGGCACAGAAATCCGGAATTTGTTTCATGAAAATATAATGTTTTTTTCACATTGTATTGACTTAATTCATTAAGATGTTTGAGAATATGACAATCATATTTTTTACAAAATTATTCACTCACCATTACAATGGCAATCGTGAATTTATAACTTCAGGCCAAATTAATATAAATACCTAATATTGTAAATTTCTTTATGCATTCCTGTTTCAATTCAAAAAATTTGAAAATTACAAAACATTTGAAATAACGACACAATGTAATTTTAATGCGTTGAAATTACATGTAATATATTGAAATTCGCCGCGTGTCAGTTGTTCTTTTGTACATGCAAAACGAAGCCATGGATAATAACAAGATCTCATATATCAAAGTGTGAACGTTAAAACCAAAAAATATACATATATAAAAAAAAAATAAAGAATCAAAACAAAATTTTAAAAAAAACTAAGTTATTCGATGTCGCTCGAAACACTTCTGTGAGTGACAAATGTTTTCATTGTAATGTGTTATCAAATATAAATAAGTAAAATGAGACCGACTGTCGCTGACGACATTGCAATAAGTTAATCATTAATTAGTAAGATTTTATTTCCTACCACCAAACGATTTGACTTTTAATAATTAACCCAGTAATCAAACATCTGTATAAGCCCTGATTTTCAATTGCACACTCTAGTTGTTCTTCACTTCAAAAACTCTTTTTTTCTACTGTCGATCGATTCCAAGGTCAAATGCAAGATACATGCAGGAAGGACATGTAACTAATTTACAACTTCTAAAGGATCTTGATTCCGGAAAATAAGACGGGTTTGATGTGCTAGTCCAATATGGATGAAATGGTGACCCAATACAGGCACACAAAGTCTCTTTGACGCGACGAATGTTCGCACATTAGAAGTTGCGTTACACTGAAGAATTCGTTTTCATTTTTTGCAGCCTAGGAGTCGAATTTCAAGTGAAAATTGTTGTCTCTATTACTCAAAATGCAATAAACAAAATAATAACAGCAGTCAATGTTTTGTTGTTGGTGTTGTTCCAGGGATAAATAGCAAAAGACATCATGTACTTTTGCGTATATTTTGAAAAATTTCCATGAAATATACTTCCATTAGCCCTGGGGATCGCGGATTGCCCACTATTTTCTCTGCTCACTCTAAGAAGTTCCTCTGATTTCGACGCTCATTGTTGCAGTGATGAGAACCCATCCATCAGAAGGATCTGGTCGCTGACTAGAGAACTAATCCGTAATGTGCTTTTTGCATGACATCTTTGTTGCCTTAAAACGCCTTGGAATGCGATTTTTTGCCACAAAGAAACGACTGTGATGTATTCCGCCGTGAACACACACATAGTGATTCCACAATGAAAGGATATTAATGGTAGCAATAAAAAAAGTCCAACTCTATGAGGGCTCATCTGTTGATTTTTCCTTACCTTCAGAAAATCGTAAACCAATGTACGTAACGTCACACTTTTTTTCTTATACACTTCCTCTAGAAACCATATGATATGTATTAAAATAACTGGTGATTTATTCAAATGGTTGATGCTTACTTCAAACAATTTATTTAGATATATGTCACCATATTTTTTTGTTTCTTTGAGGACAACTTTATCATCAGTTTCATACCATGGCTTTGTATTTACATGTAGCAAATTATTTTCATATTTATCGAGGACATTATTACGTACATATACATGTAATAAAAGTATTTGACTTATAGTTCTTACAATGTTTAACCATAGTTCTTAGAAATAATTGAAATGTATATCCGTCTCTTACATACACAGACATAAATAAATTCCCGTTCCTAGAAGATGTTGATAGATGGAACTGTCATAGGATAACAACCGATTTCCTGATATGTCGCGGATTGGTCTTATAATCATAGAGATATCCCCCTAAGTAAACAATAATAACTACTCCCTTTCCTGCAGGCGAGCATCTTTATCGTGGACATGAGTAAACACTCCCCAGCAAAAGTCTGATTATAATTAGTAAATTTGAACAGCAATGTATTTACAGTCCCTAGTTTTGCAGGATGTTAGCTCTCGGCCCTCGCAGATTGATCCGCGTCCACAGGAAAAATGCAAATACAGTAATCTGTTGAAACTTTTTTTTAAACAAAGATTGCTATAGATTTTTGTTACTTAAGGTTTTTTTCTTCAAATTATGATAACTTGTGTCGTATTTACATTTCACGATTTACGGGCCAACGGGGGAGAAATCCCGTGTATGCATCACGTAACAGGGTTATGAATATTAAATGTTAATGTCCATTAGCAAAGTAGAAGTAAATATAAGCGGTCGGAATAAATTACTGATAATTAATACACCCGACATCTGTGAATGGAATCTTCGGAACTGATCGGACCTTTCCGATATCGATCAAGCAACACGAAGGGAACTTTAAGGTTTCTTTATTTACTTCAACGACATATGGTGGTAGCCGCGCTGTACGTATAGCTAGAAACGTCGCCATTACAAATTTATAACAGAGCTACAAGGTGCGCGAAAAATCTGCTCCTCTTCATGGATTGATTTGATGTATTCGGATGGATTTTTGCAAAGCGGATTACTCTCCGTTGCGTACGATTTTTAACCAGATAAAAATGTTTATTCTTTTCTACACTAATCAATTAAACAAAGGGCGAGAGGGAGCATAATTACACAGAACAAATGATTATGTCGTTTGGATAATCTTCAGTGGTTGTTTAGTTCTTGAGTGAGATGGTTTTTTCACTGGACCGTCTGTTTGCCCGATTTTCCTGAAACAACAAGAGAATTTTTTTTTCATGCGGCGCCGGTGCTATTCCCCGGATCCGATGAAATGACTAAGAACCAAGAGTTGCTTCCCTTTGGTTCATTGAACGGTGTCTATATTCAGTGATGTGGATCCGAGGCCTGGTTTTTATTTTCCTTCTGTCACATTTGTCATTGTGCATGAAAACTCAACACAAAGTCGGTAAGTTAGTCCTTTTTTTTCAGTTATAGCAATTTTCAGTGCGATTTTTATGAGACAGTGATCTTGAACTGTGATATTATTTTAGTAATTGCCGGGTTATTTTAATAAATTGCAATATTTGTACACGTCCCTTTGTTGACAATAACGTAAAAGTTGCAGTAATTTATCTTTTGATCTTTTGTTTTAAACCTTATTACGTCTCATTTAGACTACTTATTCGTAATTTCATTCCGATATTTTTCTCTATTTTGCTGACCTACCGCAGGTTATTAAAAGTCATTTTGCGTACCCAAATACGATTAATGATTCAATGTGGTTCACTTGGTCATGATCCATTAAAATGGCACCTGTTGGCTTTAGATTTCGGTTCTTTTTCGGAAAAAGTTAATTTGTAGATCATTTGCCTGTTTTGCATCTCCCTAAACCCCTTCCACCCCAGAAAATGATCTCAAATTTTATTCCATACGACAATTTTTGTTGTCGTGTTGTAAATTTTGTATTTAATGCTACTCGGTGAATTCAGAATTTACAACTTGACTAAACAATCGATTAATTCGAATCCATATTGATTTCAAATTGATGTGCTTAACTAACTGCACGTATTATTTGGCCTACGTTCTTAGCACGATACTTTACCTCCATCCATATTTCAAAATCTTTAATTATCTTTGTATTCTTCACATCATGTTTTCTTTAATAGCTTTATCAGACATATTTTTTGGTAAAACATATGTACTTGCAATAGTTTTAAAAGCATATTTAGTTGCAATTACTATGTACTGAAATATCTTTATAGGATATGCTTGGTTTATTTTTCGTCAATCGGTGGTTAGATTGAAGCTTTCATGTTATTCTCTGTGTGAAATATTAATGATTATAACGTCAGAATGCCTCCCCGTGAGAACAAACTCGTTCTATTGTTATACAATTCTACGAAATATTAAAATCATTCCGATAGGTGTCTTTTTATGGACTATAGAACATGTTTTATTATATATTTAAAATATAACTTTTTAATAAGAGTTATTTTGTTTTTATGAGTGATAAAAATGCAGCAGATTTTTAATATGTCGATTAAGAATATATTACCTTAAACTACGGAAATATTAAAGTATGGAAGTCATTTTGTTTAATTTTTTTTAAAAGCCTGCTGTTTGTTAATTCCTTGTATAGATATTGCAAGGCTTTATGAGAGAGAGAGAGAGAGAGAGAGAGAGAGAGAGAGAGAGAGAGAGAGAGAGAGAGAGAGAGAGCTATGCTATGCTAATAAGCCACTTAACGTTGTTTGCACAGATATTGCTTGAGAATAGATTAAAATTTGTGTCATAAAAAATCCCCAACAGATTACTTATTAAGAGGCACTCTAAAACTCATTTAATCACCTGATGATGTCCCTAACAACGTAACAACGGGACTCGGTTTTCGACCTTAATATTCTTTGATAACTGTTTTACAACTAAAAACTGCGGTTGCTTTCTGCATAGTCCAATAGACTGGTCTAATCAGCGAGCATCAAGCGTTTACTGCTAGCTGCGCAGGGAATCATCGCCGTGGATTTGTTATATGAAACAAGAAAGAATCGACGTCTGTGTAGAGAATGTTCAATCTCCTGGTCTCGAATACTCATCATGTGTTCATTACTTCGTCTTTGAACTCATGCAAGCTTCTATTATCTTTAATTTGGTTTTTCATTACCACACACTTGTGTCTAGTGTGGTAGCCAGTTATGAAACTCGAACTAGATTTGAAAAACAAGCATTTTTATGTCGGTTGACCCCGTGTCTTTAAAATTATTTGATATTTAACATTCATGTGTATTATACCTTTATCACTCAGATAACTTATTTATTTATTTACTAATAATTAGGCAATATGCAAGAAGTTTATAGACTAAATCAACATTTATCGTTTCAACATAGTAAGCCTCTTTTCAGCTTTGATGTTCTTCATCCAAACAAACGATTCTTAAGTGTCCACGCACCTGTATGAACCGAGACAAAATGGTCGTTTGTTTACTTCCGCTGTATTCCGGATCAGATCAAGCTGCTTCCTAAAGCGGCTTTTGTGTTAAAGTGATCCGATATATTGGATGATATCTTTTGTTACAAATCAGTGATGAATTATGATACTTATCCATTTGATTGTTTGTTTAAACGATTAAAATTTTCTGCAGCGTTTTCATCCTCAGTAACTGTTCTTTTCACAATTTGCGGCCCTACTTCAGACTACTTCATTTTACAGCCCAAAATCTTGTATAAATAAACACATGTTCAACTATTGAACGTACAAAAATGAAGTTGTCTTTAAAAAATTGTGATCAATCAATAAAAATATTCATATATCACAAATTGCGTGAATATTAACAGCCTGCACACGTTGCACATAAAGTATTGAATACAATTTTTTTTTTTAGATACGTCTCATGCATATTCTTCTGTTTTGATACATCTAAATGAAACACTTTTGTATTGAAAACTCTATTTGTGATTATATAAATTGATAATTTAAAACAATCCAAGAACATTTTTTGGTCTCTTGATGTCCAATCTTGAGAGGACAAATGTAGGTGAAATGGATTCTGAAGCATTATCCATTGAACTATCGACTGTCATTTCGAGACGATACCTTTGAATTATTAAACGTATTTGTACTATTAGAAAGACCCTCAATCCATCCCCCAGGAAGCATTCTCGATTAATTTCTTGGTAACATCATCCATCCATATTGAACACAAGCAAATAGTGAAGGCATCCTACAGAGAAATATTTGTTTGAGTGTTAAGAATAAATTCATAACTGGGGAGATGGATAAATGAGAGTGGGTATTTTGACAGTCATACCTTTAAGGCCACATGTTGTTAGCTGAAATCCGTAGGTTTCCTGTATTATTGGGGTCAATAGTTTCTGTAGTATTTCAAAATTGACAACACCCCCCCCCCCCCGCCCCCGAAAAAAAATATCTGAAAAAGCTACATGTAATCTATCTTTTTTATCCCAGAGTTGCTCTCAGCATTATTCTTCCGTAAAGACAAGCTTTTTAAGATTTTACTTGATATATAAACTGGGTAGCTTTTTAATTCTCTTGATTCAATTTTCTCTCATTGTGTGCGTAAGTGAGACGATTTATTTTCATAAATAACGACACTTTGTTAAAAATTTAGAGGGACGAACGTCATGCAATTTTTATTACAGTTCTGGCAAGTCATACTCTGACGTAATCAAAAAAGTTGAAACAAGTTTAAAATTAATTTTAGTCAATCAAATATTAAAATGAAACTGAATTATTTTAAAACATGAAAATCCCCCAAGTCTCTTTAATTTAATGACAACGACATCACAAAAGGAGAACTATAGTCATGAGACATGTTGGAAAAATGCAATTTGTTAAGAGATAAATTTTTAGTTGCATGCATGTGCCAAATTTTTTCATATCTTAGGATAATTAAATTTCAATTAAAGTCCGAACAGTAAGTTTCGAGAAAGCTTTCACAAGGCAATAGAATGATAATATATTTGTGTAAAATTTCAGGATGGAATCTCCTATTATTTTCATAGGTGCTTGAGGACAGGACCGACCCCCCCCCCCCCCTTCCATCCCTCCCCTGTCCTCAAGCACCTGTGATTATTTTCCAATTGAAGATAAAATATTATGACACGTACCTTCAATTAAAGTACTGAAGTACTGACGGGAGTTAATTTTATTAGTACATTGTATTTATTCTAAAATCAACGATATATAATTTCGCATAACAAATAGTTTCTTATATAGCCGTATTTGAATAATTAGGTACATTTTTTCTAAAGCTAAAGTGAATTGTCGGGCTTTTCCACAAATCTCCATATAAATTATTTTGTGTAATATTTAAAGATATTCAAACTTTACAATATTGATTTTCCCTTCCGTTCCGCGATCACGCAAGCGCAAAGGGCATCATACATGTATATGTATATTGCAACATGGCATTTAGAATAAGCAAGATCGCTATCTATTCCTTCACACACACACATTGTATGTTTTTCTCTTAAGATACACCCTACCTAATGGTTCGTTACGGTTTGTCAAAATTGTGTAAGGTCAGAGAGTAAAACCCCCTGTATTATGACCTACTATTTTGTTCTCATAATCCAAAGAGGAAATACTTTTTAAAGTTACCATGTCTTTTATCTTAACACATACACTCTTTTTTTTATATCAAAGATAAGCGTTGTTACACCAAAAATATAGTCAAGGCTGGATTGTATACTCAGTTATAATAACATACTTCGCTAAATTTTTACATTTTTTATCAGAAAAATGCGATTTGTTAAAATCTAACGAAACGAACATTACCCCAACAAATTTTGTTGACAAAGATTTTAGCCAGCTTGGATTTCCGGTGAAAAAATAAAAGCTTAAGGATATATAGCGTGACGTACGTTTAGAACAATGCTATGATATGATAATGTATACATTCAGTAACAGTATTTACCCTGGAGACACAGAAGCTGTCACTAGACACTTACAGTCACGGACAGAGTTACACAGGGCAAAACGTCCGGTCAGGCATGCTTCATCATCTGTCGAGGCTTTCGACGGTCAATGATTTTTTTTCCTTTAAGAGGCCATTTACATAATTCCCGTTGTCTAGTAATGAATAAATCGAGAACTAATGTCCGCAGGCCTTGGTGCTGTACGTAGTGGTCAGCTTTTCAGGTTTGGAGTCTGTATGTTCACAGTGCAAAGTGATGAAAAATTATCATCAATATTCATAAGCACTTTAATGAGGCAAGACAGTGGTATTATGCCTTATTCTAAGGAAACCTTTCTTGGCTAAATGGTCATCGAAAGAGGGATAGATTATATTGATATCGACCCCACGTGGAAGGGAGAGATGCACGACAGCTTGGTTTTCTGTTCCCGATTCCCCAACGCCCCCCGTTTCCACTGTGATTATAGTATATTGGATGTTGATGTATCGCAGAGAGCAGAAAATCCTAGAGTCTGTCTATGCCAATATGTTCATCATTTCTGCTGTTGTAAATTGAATCGACAGGGAAGTGGAATAAACGGCGGTAGATTCAATAAAATGTGAGCTATGGATTGCTGGGAATTAATGGCGACATGTTTATTGACATCGAAGAGCTTGTAAAATCTCTCGTATCACAATGGTTGGGGAGAGATACTCTAAATTATTGTATATTGAATGCAAGTGGTTTCTGAAGAATCAAGAGCCCAGTAAATGGAAAAAATTCGTAAATCGTGATTTTACACCCGTACATCTAAATTTTACGATCGATTTTTTATACAAATGTAACAAAACGAAATCTTCTGCAGAATAAATCATTCTTCTGTTTCTTCTAATGTTTTATATACATGTCTGTATCTATTAATGTGCTTCTAAAAGATCAGAAGTAGACATCTTATCTCTTCCATATCCAAAGGATCTCCCCAAGGCCTAGGGTTATCAAGAAAGTCAAACGACATTGTATGCAAGAAAAAAGGGTGTCTTAAGCTTGTTGAATCAACACACTGAAACATTAATATGTATAACAAAATCCCCCTACATATATTGTATCAAAAGTTTATACGAAAACAATAATATGGACAACTATTTGTCATTTTTCAACCACTTGCAAACGCATTTAATTTGATGTAAGTTTGCCACGTGACAAGTCAACAGACACAAGGCTATCATGTGACTGAATAAGGGATATTATAGTTTTACAGCGTTGCTGATTTAAAATACAACTATAAGATTAATGAGTAGAGAGGACCTTCATCGAAATCTCTCCTTTTCATTAGTACACCAGAGCTGGTAATAAGAACAATTTGATATATGATTTAAGAAGTCACATGGAAATACATAAAAGGTTTTTTTTTCATCCTTTATCCATCCATTTTTTTCTGTATGGTTATGAACTCCAATAAAGATGGCTTTTGAGTAGTTGATATACACTTTCCATCTCAGATCAAACTTGGATTATTGGTTCATTAAGATAATCCCCTCTGATGTCTGATAGATGCACAGACGCTGGTCGATAACGACGATTAACTCTTGTGCACTGAGTATGCAAAACTTTACGACTTTAATTCTTTCTGCAAAATAAGAACTTTGAAGCTTGAAGAATAAGCATGATACTTTTTGTACGTTTTTTCTATTGTGAACGCAAAATTGGTGTTATAATGCCGATCTTTTAATATAGCTGTGAAGAATCTTATTATGACAACAAAATATTATGACATTTTTTAAGTTTACTTCTTTCATAATAATGCTACTTCAAGGTATAAGTTTGTCACCCCACCCCCCAAAAAATGCTATACAGTCCACAGAATTATAAAAATTACTGTTGGAACTTGATAATTTATCTAATTATTAGTCCCCTACCGGTTTCACCGGAGGGGACTATAGCTTTGCTCTGCGTCCGTCTGTCCGTCCGTCCGTCTGTCTGTCCCACTTCAGTTTTCCACGCTTTTTTTCTTTATGCATTTGAGGAATAATATGGAACTTGCTGAACAGCTTCAAAATGTCAAACTACAGATCAAGTTTACACTTTTGTAGCGTCTGATTGACATATTTTCGAGAAAATTAATTTTTTATATTCCAATTTTAATGTTCGGGTTCGTTATCGGGTTCGGTGTGTATTGAATAAACGAGGCCAGTATGTAGTCAGTAATAATATCGCAGGTACGTAGCATCGTTTTTGAAAGTGGGGGGGCCAGACCCATCCAAAAAATCTTGACAAGCCAAAAAAAAAAAAGAAAAAAAAAAAAGGTAAATTTAAAGTTACCAAAATTCTTCAAAATCCTAATCCGGGGGGGGGGGGGGGGGGGGGGTAGACTCAACTATGCTTCCAAAAAAATTCTTCCGTACCATAATTTTTTTTCCTCCAAATCATGACATTCCTAATCCGTGGGGGCGGGGGGGGGGGGGTGCGGTTACTTCCATTTCACTACTCATTTCCTTATTTTCATATCAATTTTTTACTAACTTCCAAAAAAGTGGGTGGGCCAACTCCATTATAATTCATTTTTTTATATGTAAATTTTAAAAAATTTGTTGCTGCGAGAAAAAGTGGGGGGGGGGGGGGGGCCAGGCCATGCTACGTGCCTGTATCGTGCGTTACTTGTACCATTCCTTTTCCTGTACCATTTCTTTTATCATTTCTAACAAACAAATAAATTCTGTAAAATAGTGTTAAGCATTGTGTTGTAAATTTAATCGGCATGGTTTTTTTGTATTATTATTACAATCGGGTTCGTTGTCGGGTTGGGCTGTTTAACTGTTTGGTTTGATTCGGGGTACAGAAGACGGTAAGAAATGATATTGTGCATAGCAGTGCATTGTTTTCACAAATTTTTACCAGCGAATACAGAATAGACTTGGCGAAATTACAGGAGATGAAATAAAGAGTATTATTTTACTTATTTTGTATTTAATTTCTATATCAACTTTATAGTTTTTATTTCCTCTGTTCTTTTATCTCTGATTAAAGCATGACATCTCGTTTACAATAGCTCTGAAATAGTTGTGTGCTTGGGAGCTTTCATAGAATAACACAAACCGGTAGGGGACGTGTATTGCTTATGCAATACTCTCAGAAAGCTTGTTATATACAGTTATCACATTATATGCAGTTGAATTTGGGTATCCAAAACATCAATAACTTTAAGGCAAGTTAAAGTTCTTATCACTGTGTCTATGTATTCAAGAATTTTTTTTCTAGAAAACACTGACTTCGAGAGAATGAGGTTTGATTGTATGTGCATATATACAACTTGTCCTGTTATATATTATTGATATGTATCATCGACCCTCTTCTCACACAAACATGTATTTAGAGAACAGAGAACGGGAAAGACTAAAGCGTGTACATGAGAATCATCATTAGTATACCCCACTTGTATTGACGCTTTCTTTCTTTTGTGCAAAAATCGACCTGTTTATTTTGAGAACCACATGCATTACTTCGTAAATAAATAATTCAGGCCTGCTTAATTCAATGGTAACTGTATTGGCGGTTATGACTTGTATACCTCGGTTAACATTATACTCACAGGGATGGGACCGGATACTCGCTGAAGCTTATTGACTTCCGCTATAAACAGACGGGGTATTGTAGCGAAAGACTGTCGAATTTTTACAGATCCACTGCAAATTGCAATGAGTTGTAAACTGAAACAGACGAGGAATTCTCTTGTTGACAATATGGCCTTACCTATTGCAAAAATCTCACGCGAATCCTCTCTGATATATATTTTTATGCATTGAACTAGGTTTTTCTTATGGTAAATAGGCTTCAAAGTAAATCTAATTATCACGTTAAAATGTCATCCATTACTAACGTTTCGTATTTTATAAAATTGAGTTTAATATACCGTAAACAAAGACAATGCTTAATGAATTTTTCATGTTGACAACTTCTGAATCTTTTTAACTTTCTAATAGAACCATGTACTTGATACTTGATCAGAAGTTTTTTTGGCACATTAATTTTGTTTAATGGCGTATAATCACCATGAGAACATTGTTTGCATACCGAACCCGATTCGATATTAAGTAATCTTATGAAGAGGGCCATTAATCAAATCCTGACACAGAGAGTATGTAATTAACATTTAAACCCCTTTTATGGTTACACATGGTCTAGAAATTCGTCGTATTACAAAAAAATATCACTCACTTATCTAAATTAAGATTTTATTTCTGCCATTTAATTGATTAATGACTGCAATGCAACTGGACCCATATCGCTTCAAGATAAGTCTATTTTTAGGCTTTCATCATCTAAGTAGCCTAACTTGCTTTGCGTTTTAATGGATTTAGATCACATTTCCTAACTCTGTGAGGGCGTTGATATAAACTATTGAACACAAATCTTATTACAGCTAAAGTTACCTTTCGTATATGTAATTTAGACTGTTTGATATTAAGACCTTTGACGCCCTCCCCCAAGCTACAAAGACAATAAAATTCATATTTATTTGATTTTGCTCTTTTCTTAAAATGATATTTTAATTAGACCCGTTACTATTCTCTGTTTTTCTCACGAACAAAATCGGTTATCATGAAGCATCGGAGTTAATTGTCAGGAATGACAAAGAGAAACACTAAAATGATATTTTAATGTTGCCACTCATTGTTAGAGAGTCCATTGTTGTTTATTTGACATGGGAAAATTTGGAGATGTCAAAAGATTCAATATTGCATAGTGAAACCATCCTTGCAAAAGAGGCGTGGGTCATAATCTGGAATGAAACTTTATTTACTGAAATATCGATAGAACAATTGTTACAAGTATGTACATTGTAGTACCGAAAATAGTTTTAGACGGTGATTATACTAGCTTTACAGATAAAATTACAATTATTTGGTAATAATATGTTTTACGGTGCTACCGTTCTGGCGAGCGCAGCAAGAATTACACATACCTTGCATCATTGTCAACTTATAGTTTTATTTAGGTATCAACGAACGTCGAAATTTTTTTGAGAGTATTGCTCTACAATGAGTATGCCAAAGGTACTTATTTCAATGGTCATGATACATACAGCGCAACGCCCTACCCAGAGAGAGAGAGAGAGAGAGAGAGAGAGAGAGAGAGAGAGAGAGAGAGAGAGAGCCCGTTACCTGTTTGTAGGTGTGTAATTTCCCACTTTTAAATTTAATGGTCTGACTATATGCAATATCTACATAATTTTTTTACCTGTTTATTGTTTCATTTTATTCCTTTTTATTTAGTTCAAAATGTCCTATTGTTAATTTCCTCCCTACTCACATACTTACCTGCCTACTGTACATGCATGCACAATTAGCTTAAAAATGGATCGATATGACAGTAAATTATGGCTCTTGCTAGTATATATATATAAAATCTCTATATTAAAAAAGATTAAAAACAAATCATATGTCAAGGAGGCAGGTATCGCATACTATACTGAAATAGCCAGTACACGCATTACAGATGCTTGATCCACCTCTAAATTTATCGCGGGAAATATGGCGCGAGTGCACTGTGACGTCATCCATGACTTTGTTCGTCTTTGTTTACGTTTCTCGACTCAATACGAAGGTATGGAACCATGTAACAAATCTTTTGAGTCTCGCCAAAGCATATGCGGTACTCAAAACGTGTCTTCAAACTTTAAGTCACCGTAAATTACGAGTTAAAAGTCGGCCATTTTTGGCATAGCACCACGGGTGAAAACATTAGAGAGCATTATGGGACGTAGACAAAAAAATTTGTTTGATGAACTGTAGGTTTAGCTCGTTCTTTTTCCCGCGCACACTGGTTCTTAGAGCTCGCTTCGCTAGCCGGCGCTGCGCGCCGGCGAGCTGCGCTCGCTATTACATTGAGCAAAAGCTTAAAGCGATGCAAATTATCAAATTCGTGTGTTGGTATATTTACCAATATGAAAAAAATTGGTTGACAAAAAAATAATATTTTGTAAAAAAAAAAAAAAAAATAAATAAATAAAATTTTGAAAAATGAATACCTATAAAGAGAATTCTGTTGAGGATGTTTAAACGTCAAACTTCTATTTGTAAATGTAGAATTTATACATGTATGTATTTTAAGTTAATTTTAAGTATGGGCAAAATATAAGAAATTTTTTGCAACAGTAACGAAAATAATTACTTTTGATAAAACCTAAATATATGTTTAACACAATTATAATCGTCTTGCATTTGAAATTTGACATATTAAGTTGATAAATTTAAAAAGAGAGACACCAAGGTTTTCGAATTAAGTTGGCTAGTTAAGTAAAGAAAGGAAAGTATTTGTTTAGACTTAAAGAAAAAAAATTCCCAAGTTGAATAAAGAGACGACGTTTTGCGTGATCTGAAAATAATCCTAAATCAGTGTAGCGACTAGGGAAAGGTTTTAAGTAGGTGTAATTACTAGCAAGAATCACGCCTAATTGGGAAGAGGCTTAGAAGACTTTTCTTGCTGAGAGCCAAAATTGGTCCATAATCCTCTAAAATGTTTCATAAAGTAAGGAAGATAGTCGTGCTTAAGATAAATTGCAACAGTGCAACAATAAAAACCTGACTCGCTTAAATTATTTTGTTTTCACTTTCTATAACTTTTAAAAAAAATTTGCTGGTAGGTTCCTTTTACTCGATAACCAATAATTGATGTAAGATGGGGCGGGTGCTTGAGACTGAAAATTAATTTCTACAATAGGATTTGGAAACGGAATACGTTTCGCTCTAGGTTAAAAATGTACCTTTATAAATAAAAACGGTTAAATATGAATATAAACCTGATTCAAAGTATTGCGTTGTTTTTGTGTGTTTTCTAATCAATTATTTTTACTTCAGACATTAAAATAAGACGTAATGTAATGTTTGAATTTATATGGAGTGTAGCAGCTTTTTCATCAAATACTGCCAGGAATTCGTTCAGTACTCCATGAACTAACCATCTGAACACAGATCAAATTAATACATTTTGTCAATTGCAGGTATTTTGGAGCAGCAAGACATATCATTAAAAGATATCCAATCCTTTCTCGTTAAACTTGATCCTTATCACGAAGTTGATCTTCTGCGCATTCCAGTTACGCAACCGGAAATGACTTTTGACAACATAGAAAATGGTAAGGTACTACTGCTTAAACATTTGTTTTTGGTTTACTGAACTGTTTGCTTATATCATTTATTATAGTATAATAGTTATCCACTTGACAAGTTTCTAAAACAACAAAACACATAATATTGCATCTTTCTGCTAATCCTCCACCAACTAAAACCAAAAACATATTTTCACTCTTCTTCAATTCGTTTAGAAAAAACTCTATGGAACAATTTAGCTTCTTCCAGAAATCGTTAGTTTCAATTAAACGGCTTGCTATTCTGTCCATGGGTCAGATCGTACATTAGTTCAAGTATGTGACATGGAGCCAAAGGATCGGCTACCTAATTACAATGCAAATAAGTTCCCAGAGATTTGATTGTCTCGAAGAAACTGATAACCACTTGGTCTACAAATTAAACGTCTACGTTGCACGTCGCTAGATTAAGCTGGTTAGAGGAGAGAATCCTCATATACTTTCTCCAAATTCTTTTGATAAAATGATTGCATCGGAGCCCAGCTGAGATGCGATACTGTCTTTTGGGGCTCTCTTTGAATTGCTTTCAGAAGAATGAGAATGAGTTGTTTTATTGATAATTATAGAATATTAATAATGTTCGTGTAAAGCAAATTTCTTTGTCCATAAGATATGTCTGTTTTGCGATGTTTTGCATATCAAGCATTAATTTTATATGGTTTTAGTTTCTGTAAACCAACTTTTATTCCCGACATTATTTCACGATTTACTGGTAATAAACTGGTTTTCAACGACTAAATTTTGCGAATAAGATTCGTGTTAGTTTTACAACCGTACGGTAAAGACTACGGCGATGAATTTTTACGACGAACCGCGTGTAATTTTCTCTCTCGCGAATAAAAGTTAGTTTGTAGGAGCCATAGACCAGAGTATTTCGGAATAAAAATCGTCAAAACCAAACTCTCATCGATTCACCAGTCTTATAATTGAGTATGACATTGAATTTCTTCCAGGAAAAAACCCACTTCAATCTTCAAATAGAATATATGTACAATGTCACTGATTCATAATTTAACAATTAAGAACAATATAACGAAAATAACCTGTCCAAACATTTCAAGTAAAGCATAAAATAACACACTCTGATGAGTAACGTCATTTTATGATGTACCAATTATTTTCATATCGATGAGTTCCTATTTAAAATACAAAAAGGAAAATGACGCATTCTCTTTATATTCACCTGCCAGGTTTTTTGTTCAGAAAAAAAACTCCATAATGTCATAGGTTTCCCATGAGAAACGTCTCTACATCGCTGTTTTGAGCTGCATTGATTTCTATTGTGTGATGGGATATTTTTTGTGATGAATGACTTTCCAAAATGATTTGCAGTAGAGATTTCTATTTCCTTTTTATTGTCCACACGAAAGAGCTTCAAATGCTCGAAACAGTCACAAATTTGTTGAGCAAACAGTATGGATAAAGTCTCTCATATCTTTTTAATGTGCTAATATGTTGTTTCGACTGATCCAGAGATTCGGCTGCGGACTTTATTTGATTATGTCCGAGCTTTTCCTCCAAGAAATAAAGAGAGATAGAGAAGATATTTGGCAAAATCAATAGAGAATAACAATGATATTGGCTGAAATTTGTTTAGTTTAATTAATTCATCATAAAAATCCACATCTGATGCTAAAAAAAATCAAAATAGAATATTACGCAAAAAAGGGGTTAAAAGAATGAAAATTATTAAGAAAACGTCTTCAAATGAACCAAAAAAAAAAATAAACTGTTTTATTAAGAGGGTTCAATGGCCGTGGCTAATCCTATTATGTTAAATTTACCTCCTTATGAAAAAGAGCTCTATATAAAGTTTTAGCTAAAAAATGTCCAAATTTTATAGAGCTAACATATTTGGGTTTTTCCTTTATTAAATGTTAATTTGTGGCCAAAAATATCTTATGTCAAAGTTTAAGGCAGATCTGATGGTGAATGTGTTTACCACACAACCTCCTTAATGTCAATTTTAAGTAGAACCATTTTAACAAGAGCTTGGACTTTGGGCAGTTGTTTTAAACAGCATTATGACGTAGGCCTATCTATTTCATTGCTAGCCACACAGCCACGGTTCTCTGAAATCAAAAAGATTTGTCTGGCGTTTGAGCTAAGACTACGCAATCGGTGCATATTTCGCTTGAAACCGCGTCGTTTTTAACTTGTTTTGACGAAAGAAATAGCAACGTCCTGAAAGTCTAAGGTCTTGTTAAAATGGTTCTATTTCCACCTAAAGGAGTGCACTGTGTCGTTATTGATTGTAATCTGTATTTGTCCGCAATGACTTAAAATGCAGAAAAATGTCGTGTTAATAATAAAACTTTTTCACGTAATGATCATTGCATTATTCTTTTTAGAAAAAAGGCAGCTTTATCCCACGCTGTCCACTTTAAGTGTCTTTACAGTGTATACGATTACTGAGTACTTTACACAATGTAACGTAATGTGATTTGCATTTTTTTGTCTTTATATTGTTCTGGTCCAAAATCAGAATAATTTCATTTGAAGTTTTGCGGTCTATAAAGACTGATTAAATGAACAGTAATGTCGTTCTTTTGATGTGCTGTGATGCACTATTTATTTTGTATTCTTGATATTGAAGAGGATAGTCTATGCACGCAAAATAAAAGTAATATAAGTACATGCAATTAAGATTCAATTTCAAAGTAAATATGAACCACGTGGTAGTACATGTATATTGAAAAATATTAACTGATGAATCCTAGAGCACCGAGAAAATCATCTGGCATCATTAATGATGTACATTTAATTGTGTCTTTAAACACGTTATAATATTTAAGTGAAAATCATATGAGAAGATCACTTGCATAAATATCATAAGGAAATTATTAAGTAAGTTTTTGTATGCTAGAACGTTTTGATATGAATGCTCTTTTAACTCGATTGTTTATGAGATACAATTGGCTAAGTCAAATCTGAAACTCATATGTGCCATAATAATAGTTTCTTTATTTCTTTTTATCCAATATGCTCAATAAAGAAATAAATATATCAAATATATATATTGATAGTCAAAAACTTATAGTTTTACTCGATTCTGCAAGACTTGGTTTAAGTTTTTTAAAGCCAATATCTTGCAGGTTTAAAAATACACAACATGTTTGGAAACACTTTAGAATATTTTACAGAATCAATCTTTAATCAGTTTTTTCTTCTTCTTTTCTAGCTTCTAACTTTCTTAACAAAAATAATATAACAGCTGTCATTGGGGCGTATAGTGAAACTTACGTGCAGGCCGCCTGTTTTCAAAGAGTTCCTTACATCGTCACTTCCGGTGTCCCTCATGACGTAGTAGAAAGTCCCTTTTTACTGAATATTCAACCTGGGATACCCACCTTCGCTTTGGCAATTAATGACATTGTGACCTATTTTGGATGGAAAAGGGTCGCTGTTGTTTATGATTGGGAAGAAGGTATGATCGATATTACAGTATATTTCTAGTTTCATTAATTATTAAGCAACATAGCCCTTTGGGCAATAGCCATAAAGGGTATTGAGGACAGTTGCCAAAAATGCTATGATAACACATCTGGAGAAACAGACCGGTAATATATATAATTCAGTGTGAACATTAACAGAAAGCATTACTAGAAAACACTTGGAAACATGTCATTGCATGATATTTCATGTTTTCGTGTTCTACCCTTATGAAAAGTGGGAGTGATAAAGAATAATTATTGAATCCTGTAATAAATTATTGATCTACATTTTGCTTATAGTTTTCCGCTTGACAATGACTAGTTTTTATTTTGCAGATATATTGCCTCTTCACATGTTTCGTGAGTGAAGTCGAAATTCTATCAGATTGCATTGGCATGCCCATTTACTAAATCATTCCATTTGTTTTCAAATTTTCAGAAAAAAATTTCAACATTATGGAATTGAATTTTTACATGTCATTTCGTCCCTTGCATGTTCTTTGAAAAACCTAGCATTGACCTATTTCTTCACCCTTAAACAAGTGATTAGAAGGTCTTTATTTGCCATGTTGGTTGTCTGCAGTCCATGTTTAAAGTTTGCTCACCCATTGTCATGAATCAAAAACTTTCGTGAAAATAAACATTGCTCTCACGGTTTGACCTTCAGAGCACATAAAAATATTAATTTCACTCATTGTATGCGCCTTTTGATTCAGTGAGTGTGCATTTTTCCCATTGAAACCCACTACTTTCTATGGCTAGTTGGCATGATGGTTTTCTTTTACCCTTTCCCACATTTTTCGTTTTCGTTATCATTTAACGTTTACAATCACAATGAAATTACATTCAATAATGAAAATTCAGTCAAGTATGGATGTTAGAACTCTTTGTAATGATGTTAGACAGTAGTTATTGTGTTAATGCAGTCGTAATGATGATAGCTGTTCGTGTTATATGCAGTATTTTTGTCCAACGTTTAGTCGTCTGGTTATTTGAACTAACATTTCATTAAATGTTTTATGATAGTACATTGTATTACACAAATGCGAAATTTGACACGTCATTTTTGGTTGTTCGACCCAATTTTTGATAAATTGGGCAGTACATGTATTATGAAAGTATTACACAAATAAGATATCTGACACGTCATTTTTGGTTGTTCGACCCATTTTTTGGATAAATTTGACAGAAGAAATTACTTGACTTTACAACTAATAGAGTTCTTAGACAAAGATTTTAAGGAGGCTGGATGGTCAACAAACTATCCATCATGTCTGCCTTTAGAGATTTTAAATATTTTGGCAATAAACAAAGTAAAAATCCAAATATTTAGCTTTATAAATTGAATTGTTTCCTATATATTTTTATCATTTAAAGATAAATTTCGCAATCGGTCTGAACCATCCAACCGAAATGACCTTATTCGTGGATATAAGTAATTTTAGTAATTCATTTGTTGTAATAAAAAGACAAACAGCAATTTTTTTTTATTTCAAGTAGTAGTTCAGGTGATCTCTCGAAGTTGCTTACCACAAGCAATTGACGTTTTAAACATTTCTTTACATTCATTGTAAATAATCTCCCCTGTACTTTATTATCAACAAGTGTCGTTAGGGTCATTTAGACTTATATGTATAATCCCCCACAATATTTCTAGCTGAATAAATGAAGAAAATAGGTAGACTTACTTTTTACATGTTCTTGTGAATTATTCATTACAATTGTTGAAACAGCCATCATTTACATTGTCAATTTGATGAAAAATATTATTGAAACGATTGTGTCATCAATTTGAATGAATGGTGCACAAGTTTGCACATATTTTATTAGAAAATGGCAAAAAGAGACATTTTAGCTATTCGATTTGCTCGAAATAAGTACTGAAAACCACGAAAGATACGAGTCGCTCAAAGTTCAATACAACGAACGTTACGAACCTGTTGTAATCATTTAGTAAGAGGAATCGTCAACCTATAAAAGAAATAGCCTTTTAACGTCAATTGCTTGTGTGACATCCATATATTAACCAAATTTGTCTATTCTTTTTCACATACTTATTATTCTCCATCCAATATTCATGAATATTCATTGTTTACTTCCTTTAACAGTCTTCATGAATATTCATACATGCTTACCTTTTTCCCGCAGGTCCTCCAATGATGTCTTTGCTGATAGATAGGCACCCGACTGACCTTAAGGCATACAACATACGTCATAACACGTCAGATTCCTACGTCAGGGGAATACTTAAAGATCTTCGAAATAGATACATTGACCGAATAATACTTCTATGTTCATCAACTAATACAAACATTGTTTTAACCCAGGTAGAGCAAATTTTTTTGTACGCACATGAATAAAAAAACGGCTTAAAGATATATTGACACCAATTTAGAGTTTGATTAGAGACTACCTTGGAGCATAAATTAATTTTTTTTTTGTATATTTGTGTATTTACAGGCCTTATATCTAAGCCTGCTTTCCCGTCCATATGCTTGGCTAGTTGCAAATGTTGTAAGTAAAACACTTCTCTTTATATTCTTTACAACATAATTGGCAATTAAAAATAAAGTTGACAGTACAAAATTAATACTGTTCCGAAGGGCGAACTATCATTGACTCATTTTCATGTGTATTTCGATCGCTTTCAAAATCTGGCTATAGTTTTGTTCAGTTTGAAATAAGTATGAAAGCGTTTCAGTGATAAAAAAAAATATGATTATTTCTGCAAACTTTTAATGTTTACATTAATGTGAGAAAAGCAAAAATTCAATGTTAATCTTACTCATAGATATTATAGTCACTCCCACACTGGTTTTCATTTGGTTGATATAAAGTGCCCCACGCTATCTAATATAATATTAACAATTTGAAGGAAATCAAGTAAATGCTGTCCAACAATATCATAGTTTTTATTGTGAAGTACTCTACCAACACTAATCATCTATGCCTGTGGGTATTCCTATAAATATTCATCCTTTTGTCTCTATTAACAGTCGAGCAAGGATAATAATTCATTTGAAATGTGTTCACCAGATCCCAGTGAACTGAATTGTTGTTGAGGCTGATTTTTATCAGCTTATATATCCTACAACTTGAACCATATTTTCCGAAGCCATGGTTTATCAACCCAAATCCAATCTTCATTTATGTTGTTGGAAAAACATTCATCCATTAGTTCGATGGTCGATTGTTTGATCAAATTGCACCAAGTACACAGTTCGTTACCTTGTTCGTGGATGAATCGGCTGATTTTTAAAATAAACCATTTTATTTTTCAAATCAATGTAGCGAAGAAATACTCCCAGTTTTAGCGTATTTTGTAATTAAGTAATGGGAACTTTATGTTTTGATTCAAAAGGGGACAGACGTGGCTGCCTTAGACGATTATTTGGATTCCCGTGCAAACCTGACGTCACTTCTAATCATGACGAACGGTAGCCCGGATGATTGTGCCTTGGAGAAGAAGAAGGAGTCTCTGTCCAATGCCGTCCTTCACGACGCTTTTAAAGTTTACATGAATATAATAGACCACCACGCTAATCAAAGCAGACTTCAAATGAGAAAAGCTCTAAGAAAAGTAAGAAGCTTTATCCTCAGATTTTGAGATTGCTCGCCAAAATATGTTGGGTTTTTTCGGGTTTTGTTATATGCAAAATAATAATCCATTAGAATCCATGTCTTTCCAGTTTAAGTTACATAATAATCGAAACTAGGATCCCCTTCGTTTCCTTATTAACGATTTTTTTATTTTTTTGTTCTTTTCCAGAACGAATTAGACATGACAAATGTGAGCAATATATATGTATTTCTTTAAAATGTCAAAGCACAAGTAAATGTCGTTCTTTGTCAATTATCCTTCTTGTACTGACACATTTTCCAGGCTCCAATTTCTTTTACTCAGAGATCACATTGCACGATAATTGCATGAGCAATGAATGCTCAAAAGCATGCACCTTTGTAATTATCTCCAATGGATACATCTGTATTCGTGTGGTGGAGGAAAAATTATTTTCAACTTCAAAAACGTTATTTTGTAAAAAAAAAAATAAAATTCTTTTTCATTGCTTTAATTTACTGTTCTTTCTTTACCATATTTATATATGAGATTAAATGAGGTTAATAACATACATATGTACAAACTTAATGTTTACAATATTTTAAAAATCTGGGATTCAACGTTAATTTGTAAAACATCAGTTTGATTCATCTCCATTTATTTCAAATCACCGTTTTACCTTGCAAAACTGAAGTATGTAATTACCTTAAGAAAAGTAATGTAATTTAAATCATATTGAAGATATCTTATAAAACTTTCATTTTATTTCCAGATTCAAGTTCACGGTTGTACTGGACAGCTTTCTTTCTCAAAAATGGGCGTCAGAAACGAGACATATTTACAATTAAAATCTTTAGGAACGAGTAGAAATGGAACGGTGCGTATTTTGACACATCAATTTTTTTTTAAATTGTGATTTTCCGCATGAAAAGTCATATTTTAAAGTGTGCATTAATATATTGTACTTTTATAAAGCATGTTAGAAGAAAAATTGTGAATGACTTTTAACAGTATTTGATTGTTGTTTGTTTTTATTGATTTGCAAAGCACGGTGAGACTCGGATCAAATGTTTAATTTATATTTATTCATATCATTAGTTATTAAATGGATCACTTTTCTACATACCCCTTGAAAGTAATAAAAAAAAAATAACAACAATATTTTACATTTAAAGATTATTTCTTAGAAACAGCTTAATTCCATGATACATGTATGAAGTACATGTATTTCTATATTTACGTGTATGTGATACCGAAGAAAATGGATTCCGAAGCAAGGAATTTAATGCGTTTGTATCAGCACAAACTTTTGATGTTGTCAGTACTTAATGAACGTATATGGTGAAAAACTAACAAATACTTCACTAATCTTTCATATACTTTGCCCACTCCGACCCGATGTTGTTCAAGGCTGGGTAGTCAATACTATTTAGACCCTTCTAATCTCCTAAAAAGTGCTCTTTATCAAATAGAAAACATCTTGAAATACTAGGTACTTTTTGATCTAAATAAAACGTCATGGTCGAAAATGATATTTAGAATGTTTGGTAGATTTTGATTAACAATTTAACGACACTACCCAGCCTTTTTGAAGTTTCTGTACATTGGTTATTATTTCATATTTTTTTGACAAGGTGCATGATGTATGTTAACACGCACCTGCTGCTTCATTTCTGCTTCTTTTCTTGATGCACAATAACACCAGTCTTTCTTCTGTCGATTTGACAGACAAATCTATTTCAGTACGGAACTTGGAGAAGCGGCAAGGAGAGGCTGTATGAACGCATCAAACCCTCGCAAACATATAGGTCAATGATGAAAAAAGACGAGGAAGATGTGTTCGGAGATGATCGTGTTCGAGTCACAACAATCCTGGTTTGTTCACTATTTCCAATACGACATACTGTAACTTTATCTAAATAGTTATAAAAAGACATGCTAAAGACTAAAGAATAGGTAATAAATGCATATTGTTAATTGATATTTACCCAGGTTTTTTTTCATGTTTCCTTCATGTATTATGATATTTGAAACTTAGGAATCATACAATCAACCAATTAGACAGGATATCACAGAAAAAAACCCTGAAAGAACAAACTCGAGGAAAATGCTAGCTTTGAACTTTGAATTTATATGGAATAATAACAATGAAATATCAAAATCATGATATTCTTTGTAATATGATAAATTAATCTCGAAAAAAAGATTTGTGCATAATTGTTGATCCAGATAATAATCCCTATTTGTAGATTAATCAAGTAATTTGTATCTGTTTCATCATGGCAGGTACCTTCACATCCTTTTCTTATCATTTACAGGAAGCGCCCTTTGTTCAATGGAAGAATGATTCCGGATGTGGAAACAAAACTACAGATATTGGAGATCAACTTGAGGGGTTTCTTATTAGTATATTTGAGAAGCTTGCTGAGGACCTAGGCTTCTCATACAACATAAGTCTGGTTCCGGACGGGAAGTACGGAAGTGACAAAGGACCGCCACGTGGATGGACCGGAATGGTCCGGCAACTTTTGGATGACGTAAGTCAGCACTCAATGACGTTAAATCAAAGTGTACTTTGAAATTTGAATATAAAAAAACGTATTCATCTTCCTTTTTTAGAAAGCTGATCTTGCTCTGGCACCCTTTCAAATCACACCTTCACGATCCAGAGTTGTGGACTTTCCCAAACCATTCATGACTAAAGGAACAAGTCTAGTTGTGCGAAAACCGGAAAGAAGTGTGTCCCCGTTTCAGTTTCTCATGCCCCTGTCCCATGTAGTATGGATTACTATATTTGTGGCATACGTATTCACTGCTTTGATGCTTTTTGGAGTAAGTCGGATAAATTGTGATAAACATGACCGATGCTTGAACAACTTCAATGAGAGTTTCTGGTATATATGGGGTACGTTGTTACGTGGAAATCTTCAACGGTCCCCAACCGGAATTTCAAGTAGAATAGTCAGCAGTACATGGTGGTTCTTTTCATTGATAGTGATTTCTGTGTACACGGCCAACTTGGCGGCTTTTCTTACCATTTCTAATGCTCACATGCCTATAACGTCTGCCGCCGATCTTCCAAAACAGAGTGATTATAATTATGGTACAGTTGAAGGAAGCCAGATAGAGAACTTCTTCAGCCAAACAAACATAAGTCACTACCAGCAAATGTATGCTCATATGAAAATAACAGAAGGAGCTATTGTGAGGCGAGTGGAAGACGGTTTCAGAAAAGTACGCGACGAAAAGTACGCTTTTCTTTGGGATTCTCCAATAATTCGCCATGCAATTTCTAGTGATTGTAGTTTAATGGAAATAGGAAGTCCGTTTGACCTAAAGGGGTATGGAATGGCAGCACAAAAACATTCACCTTTCACAGAGAAACTTTCCCTTGGAATATTGAAATTGAACGATAATGGAGTGTTGTATAAGCTGGAGGGGAAGTAAGTCTTGCTTTCTACGTTACAATTACAAATGTTTTGCATATTTCAATTGTATGCGGTAATCGTCTGCTTAAATGGAGAACATTTAGAGTTGTTTAATTTTCTAATACATCACAATTGCGTTGCTGGAAGATTTACATAGAATTGCAATTATCTCAGTTTTAAAGAAGTTTTTTAAGAAGTCATCTAAAACTACTAGATAGGGCATAGCTCAATTCCTTGTTATGAGATACTGTGTTAACTTTCCATTTGAGTGGGCAGTGTCTCGTGAAATGTCAGAATTTTAAAAAGTTTTTTTAGGATGCTCTGCATATATGTATTATGAGTAATAACATTCCTCAATTTATTGGAGATGCTAATTCTTGGGAGAGATTCACTAAAGCTGGGCTCTTCGAATTCCTAGGAAAGCACTGTACATGTTAATTTACCTGTAATTCAAATAATAATCCAAGCTACACTGTATGTTTAAATTTATAAACAGGTATGCATTACTTAGTTCTCATATCGAAAATCAATAAATATATGTCTATAAGGTTAAGAATTATTCACATTTTAAGGGTCAGGCATCTAGATGGAAAGTGTTAGAAATCCCTATATATATCGTATTTATCAATTATGCATTAACATTTGTATTTTGACTTTCATACATAGCGTGTGTTACAGTTACATTATTTTATTGGCTTTAGCTGATCTGAGTCAATGCAATAAAAAGTCATCCGGAGGTGGATTCCATTTTTATTTCACACTATCAGTGAAACTTTTTCCCGTACGTCTAGATCTAATGATGCAGAAACGACCTTTAGCAGTTTTCCTTGAACACAATAGCAAAATAATTCCAACAAAAAATGTCATATATTTCCCCCACGATGATCTTTCTTCAAAAAGATCATTTCAGGGTCTCCTGAGAGTGGTTATCCGCCAGTTTCCATGATCAGCAATTTTCTTGGACGTGTAACTACAATAACATCGAATTACTGCCTTCTTTCTCCAGGAATGTGTTACAAAAATATCATTCAATAGTCTTTCTCTGAATCTACTATTGGGTTACTGGTGGTGCTTTGTCTTCTCGTTTGGCGCTTATTCGGCGGTACCTCATTATTCAAAAGAACTCATTGAAATCTATAATATTCTTTTCTGTTCGCCGCCAGTTGATGAACCCTTTTGGCTTCTTAAAATGGTCTCGTTGTGAGACGGGTGACAGAATTGGTAATGTAATTTTGACACTTTTCAGCGAGCTTTCCCCAGAGACCCCACGTTGCCGGGGATTATAGAGAGACATTTTCTGCTTGTTTGTCATTTATTTATCACTCTGCCTCGCTCTCGCTTGATGAAGAAATGGAGACTGTACTAGTAGTCAGTCCGCTGTTAAATGTTAAATCAAGCATTAAATTCTATTTATCGAAGAAAAATTATAAACAATCGAAGATATTATACACACAACATATGCATTCATTCTCATTTTCAGTTTCATAATTCAAAATCTAAGCAGATTTTAGGAATGTTATGCAGTGTAACTTTGACTGCAACTAGCAACAATAACAAAACTTCTACATTATTAGGTACTACATGTTATGCTTTAACTAGTAAAGCAACTTAAAACTAATATGCTTACAATATCTAACCTTTTCGTCACTCAGATGGTTTGGGATTCCTACCTGTCCCGACCCACGATCCAGCGCCAAGAGCCAGGAAATAAAGATGGGAGTGGCCTCTGGAATGTTCTATGTACTCGCGGGAGGGTTGGTTCTAGCCCTCACTGTGTTTGTCATTCAGTGGGTGTATTATAGACGTTCAAAAAACGAGGAGGTTCGTGGGAAGAAGCACGAGGTGAGATTAACATTGTGATGTAGTTTACATTCGGTTAGTTTTATGGATATTGCTCCAGTGTAATATTTTTTTAATATCTTTGAAAATGTATTCTGATTGATTCATGCACAATAATTTTGGAAATGAATTTATCTAAGAGGGTCGGGTTGCGGTGGCCATTTATAAACTACATTAATGTATATCAATGACTACAGCCTTAAAGATTTAGGACTTTTTCTTTGTTAAGAAATAGCAAATAGAAATTTTATGGTAGTCCAAATGGGAAATAAATTACATATGTAGTTGTTAACAATCTACTTTCCCCTCCTTAACTTTGATTGTTATTGAGTGATATCTTAAGAAGAATTTATCATAATATATTAACCTACCAAAGTCAAATTAAATCAGTATTTCATTATCGAAATTGAAATTTGCCTCGGCATTTCCAGAATTACTATGCTTCGACAAATTTCAAAAATTAACTTAAATATTCTTTTATTTTTCGAAACTTGCTATTATACCTTGTTTGGCTCTTTGCCATTTTAGCAAAATAATAAGACAGAAGAAAATAATCTACATAATCATGTGGACAGAAATACCTCGTCCGATCTCGGCAAAGACCGGGACGATGAACTTATCACTGTGTTGACTAGGACGTTAAGTATTGGAGAAAATTCGAGCCACAGCAGATGGCAAGGGGAACATCTCTAAGAACAACAAAGAAAACCATCACGAACACCATCACAGTGTCTTCCACGCACAGGGTTCTCCTTAAAATTGTGATTTAAGTGCACCGTTGTTGTCATCATCGCATTGTTTGGTACAGATTTAACATGATCATTGTGGGTTTAAACGTGTACGAGTCCATTTTGTCAAATAATATCATTCTCATATTGCACTCTTTGAGGAGTAAACTTGGGTAACAAGGAAGTGAAGCTGACTGGGAACATACGACAAATATGCAAATTTAACTTGTTGTAGTTTTTTTGATGTACATGTATATATATATATATATATATATATATATATATATATATATGTGAGTACATGTGTGTGCAAAACTTTAACTCATTTTATCATCTCTCTCAGGAATTTTTCATTTATTGTTTTCGTAAACTTCATTGGCTTTTGATTTTTGTTCATGATTTTCCAGTTCTTGTAAACCAATGTATAGAATTATGCATTTAAGGTTTGAACTGTTTTTCATATCATGCTGAATATGATGAAATTTTATTGACAGGTTCAAAATAATCATTTACATGTAACGTCAGAATTTTTATACATTAACTAATATTTCATTTATTGTTGATTTGCATCAAATCTGTTTATCATTATTAAGTAAGGCACGGTCAGTAAACTGCAACATACAAAATGCACATGTTACTCTTACGCAATTAAATGCAATTTGATTATTAAATTTCCTAAGTTTACTATCTTCAGCATTTTTTTCAAAGGGGACATTTATTGAAATGTAACTGATGTTTCTAAGTCGTCTTACAATTGGGTTTATTAACGTTCTTTAGTTAATTACTAGTTCTTCTGAGCAATAGTAAAGCATTTACCACGAACCTCCTTCTCTCTCTCTCTCTCTCTCTCTTTGTCTCTCTCTCTCTCTTTCTCTCTCTCTCATCATTTGTCAATAATTTTGTATTATATGTACCTATTTATCCGGTGTATTTATATCATTGGAATTTAAACTAAGTGTTTTATGTATAACATAGTGTCAAATAAGCAATACATGAACAATTTCTTTTTTGTGTCAAGAATTACGAAATGGGCATAGCATAACTATAATTACAAAATGTATCCTTTTTCTATTATGTTACATTTGTTTTGGCAAAACGATTTGATATGATATAAGGCAGTTAACACACAGTAAAAAAACGATATGCAGAGAACAAAAATGTAATAAAAAGAAAGTTAGGAATTTTATTGGAATTCACGTTTTTTTTTAGAAATGCAGTATCTTGAATTTTATTCTCCATTGTTTAGATTAAAAATAAAACGCAATTCGTTAACAGATCATCTATGAACAGATCATCAGAAATTGTATGACACAAAAGCGAAATTTCGATTTCCATGCTTAAAATGAAAATACGTTGTGGTCTTAAGTGTGATAATTGTTTACCCGGCAAACTGCGAGACTGTTTAAAATTTTAAGGTAATGAACTGTTCCTCTATCATAACGAGAAGTTTTAAGAAGGCTCGATGGTCTTGGCCATATTAGACTGCATTGATCTCCTTTTCAAGAAGAGTTCTATATAAAAATATAGGAAAATATCTAAATATAAAAATTTAATTTTACGGATTTTTTCTTTTGTTAAGTAGTGTATAGGTAATCACATTATATCCTAAAATTTTATAAAAAATATGATAGTTCATTTGTTGACAAGCGAGCCTCCTTAAATCTCTGACCTTCGTGTTTGGTATTCTTAAACAATGCTGTATGGTTATAGTTATTTATAACGCTGGGTATTTTTTAAAAACTCGATTTGAACTTGCAAATATAAGCATAAACTTTAAGATTTTTTATTTCTATTCTATCTTCTTTTTTCATTTGTCACTTTATATTTACTTAGTTTAATGACATCACCTTAGGTTTCATATTTGTTATATAGTAGGTGATAAAATTACGAAATTTGAACTTTGATAAATTTATGTGCCTTAATAAAATGTTTTTACTTACACTTGTATCTTGATTTTATTTTTAATTCAAGGACGGGTATGAAAATCATATCCCGGACCATTCCTTTAAGAAAACATTGTATTTAGCAACTTTTGGTTTCATTCAGTGTTTCGGGGGGGGGGGGGGGGGCGAAGGCTTAAAAATAATGTTTTTTGCATTCGAAAAGGAAGAAAATATTACTTTGTGAATTTTATCTCCTATGGGAATTAAAGTCAGAAGGGTTGTTATTCTTTGTTTAAACCCTCCGAAATTTATAGGTCCATACATGTGTGCCGTTTAATTTTAAAGGAATTTCTAAAGATCCAATAGAGCATTGTTTCCATATGGAAATTATTATTTACCCTCTGAATATTCGTTTGTTTAGGAAAATATCTAACATTGCGGGTAAAAAATATCAATAAAAATGGTATATCTAATGATATACTTGAATTTATTTTAAAACTGGACCTTTGACGGATGCAAAAATGCTAGCCGTAAAAGTGTTTATATTAAGTGTAGATTGACAGTCACCAAAAAAGTTTGAATATCAACACTACCACAATTTACTTTGTTTGGCGAAGGTCTGTAAAAGTAACAACATCAGTAGGAAAGTGATTTAAGAATATTAAGCATCAATACTGTAGAATTTCCTACATATATATATTTAAAAATTAGGGTATTTCCAGTAATCAATCCAAACCTATATGTATGCAGCTAACGTTTTTATTTACCAAAAATTGTATGTATTTGTAATTAAGAAACTGTAGAAGTACAGTTTGTCAACCCGAATTTTCTCGAAGAACTATCGTTTTGCAGCTACATAAAATGTCACCATTTATCTGAAACTTTGCTATTTCTACAAAATGAAGTAAATAACAGAGGGATGCTTATTTTTCATTAATTCTTATTAAAAGAAAAAGAATGCGCTTGACAATGGGCAGAATGGAGAAAAATATAGCCATTTATTATTCACCTTCTCTCCACATTTGCTGAACGCCTCTCCAAAGAAATATCCATCAGACGCCGAAGTAAGCATTTGTCTGTAGCAGTACAGATGCTGTGTTAGCAGGTGATGAAGTTTTGCTTCCAAGGAAGCCAGAGGAATGTCATATTTTTTGTAGGAGGAGATGAAGACAAAGGGTTTCCCATCAGCATCTAACGGACTTCCTGTTTGGGAGTTGGATAATCACTATCAATTTAACGCTTTGAATGAAATGGACCCTTCTGCTCTAAGTCATAGTTTACATCACCTATCCAGGCGGCCAGACGAAGCAATATTTTTGTTATCATTTAATCCCTATTTTTTATCAGCTTAATCCGAGAAAAAAAGTAGCTGTAGAGCATGGAGGTCAACTTCTGTCGATTAGCAAGGCAACAACATAAATCATCGCATTATTTTGTCTGCCATCCATCATGCTTCCTGGAGAGGTTGATCAATATTCTTCTCCAGCGAGTAGAGGTTTTTAAAACTATTTTATGATGGGACTAATAGTAGCTAATATGTACAGCCAAATGATTTATGAATGATAAAACGTTTTCATGTTGTAAATGTTTCATTCATATGTCATGTTGTAAATTTTGAATTTACTGGGAGTTGTCATGTTGTAAATTTTGTATTTACACCCACCCAGTAAATTCAAAATTACTGTCGCATAATTAGGTAGGGGTAAATAACACTTCGACAGATCCTGTTTCTTTGCCAAACAAAAGTTTGGCAAATAGTGTTAAGTTATTATGAGTTTCTTATTTGGTAAACAAATCTTTATTCACCATTACATTGAATTACTTCTATAGATACTTGGTATCAGAGTCGCCTTCACAAGCACAAATAATAACGGTTAATTGCAGGTAAATTCAGGCAGATGATAAAATTTCCCAAAGTAACACAGCAGCAAATTTGGACACTTGACAAAAAACTTACGTTTCTAACCTCGGTCTTTTTGAAATGGCATAAAATGGTATATTTTAAGACTCGTTGTGCAGGAAATCAGGATAATATTTCCAAGAAAATAGACACTTTTATTGTACAATGTTAAATATATACTAGTATACTATTTATATTCAAACATTTCTTCCAGCACAATTAGCTATATATAGCTCAATATGTTTGCCCCTTGCAATATGTTAGCAGTCACTGTATTTCTTAACATACTTCTACTTGTTACAAATAGGTAATAAAAGTTTACCTCTACCGGTATCAATAAAATGCTGTGAAAAAGATCAGAGCTGCTACATGTACGTGACCAAAATTCAAAGTCAATGCCTAAATTTTTATTGTATTCATTTTTTACATATACGTAATGTGTGAGTGATTGACGAGTTGTTCGATTCTGATATAATTACCATGTTCATGAACTATGAGAAAATCTTTACAAGAAACCAAAATAGAAGACTGAATGTGTTATCGGTTTCTATATCTAAGTCTGGCGACTACTGAACACATTTGGACCATTATGAGAAGTGTCAACTTCTGACCTTTGGAATGTACAAAATATCAATCTTTCCGACGCAAAATTTGCCTTGATAGGCCAATAATGTAGACATGACACTCTATTTCCTTTAGTTATACAGAGTATAGTAAGAGACTCTATAGCCACCAGCTGCAGTCGAATGCGTTAAAGATTCGAAGGTTCCATTACAGATCTTTACAAGACGAAATGAAGCTCATCATCACCTACGTAACGAGGTCTCCCGGCAACAGTCCTCATAGAAATGGCTATTTTATTTCTTTTCTTTGCTTGTTATTGCTTCTTCACTGGCGTACGAAAATGTCACGCAGAGCTAGCTCTGCATTAATGGTAAAAAGCTAGGATATACACATTTTTGACATTCCTTGCATACCAAGCTTATTTTTTTTATCTTAGTACACTGAAAAATGGCCAGAAAAACAGATTTGAAAATCACAGCAGATATGCCTGTAAGGGCTTTGTTTTTTCTGAATAATGTGGACTTAACAAGTTTACCATTTTCGAGAATGTTGACCTTTAAAGGTCTCTAGAGTACCATATCATCTATTTATCCGTGTTATGCTCTTTATAGGAGGTAATCAGATAATAATAAAGTGTTAGTTTAGCCAAAATATCAGTTTTATTTTCGATGTTTATTGGTACGGCGCAGGTCGTCAGGCACGCCAAAGAAGGAATAAATCCTCAAAGGTTAATTCCCAATCTTGTGAGAGCCAAATCCGGTATGGCACTATATCTGTATATATTATGCATGTACAAAATCAACCTATTCGTACATGTACCTTGCTTAATTGTAGCCTTGTTGTTTTTTTCTTAACCTTCAAGTTACGAAAAGAACTGAATCACACCAATTCAATAAATTTAAATACTCGCAATGTTTCAGTACTCTAGATCTGGTTCTAGGTCTTATAATGCATCAGCAAAAACCTTTATAAGTTCCTGACGGGAAAAGGTTTGGTTTGCGCAACAATTTATTCGACGGTCGGTGGAAATGATGCTCTCGCATGAGTATGGCGGGATCTACAGGTTTATGGTCCAAAGTACCCTATATACGTCCTGAAATCCTCTCCACGCACGGAATGGACTGTACAGGAAGCAAGATCAATTCCTGTTTAATTACTAAAGAGGGGTGATATTCTCCATAGACCTTTCACATTTGTCGGTTAACGTGACGTAAATTATGCATCAAGTTTGCACATTAAACAGCATCAGTTTTCAGCCCTTTACGATCTATCATGCGATATATATTCACCCTGTCCATTTCTGATTATTTTTGCCACATTTTATAAGAAATTCTCATTCAAAGATGTATGTACAAGATTCACGTTTTTGACCAGTGCTTCATTTTTTTTAGAAGTGAATGCCCAAAATCTCGAGGAATTTTCCAGCACTCAAAAATCTTTAATAAAAAGAAGTTTGGGATTCCTTTGTTAATTTTCTTTTCAAACTATAGCTCTATCAAATATAAACTGGTACAATCATGTGTATTTGACAGATACATGTACACATGCATAAATTATTCATGTATATTGTTACATGTACGTATATGGAACGTTAGGCGCCATTTTTAAGTTTCATTTTGTCGCTACAGACAGAATTTAAAGAGGCCGAGTAAAGAACGAGTACACACGCTTACGCGCAGCGTTTCATTTGTATTGTGACGTCATCTTTTTTGCTTTGTTGACGCCATGGCGTGATAGTTTCAACTGCAGATATTCAGCGAAATTTGTTGAAAATGGCTCGTTTGATGCGTAAAATTGATATTATATTGTGGAATAAACATAAATGTCTCAAAGTATAAGCTATATTTAGGCTCGAGTCGAAAACGTGAAGAGGGTTCAGCAAGCCTAGCCCTCTGTCACGTTTTCTTAACCCGCCTAAATATCGCTTAATTCATTTATTTCAAGACATTAATCATGTATTTTATATTTATTAACCCTTAATATGTGATGTTATATATTTATTTATTGCTTAAATATGTCTGAATGTTTTAATAATACAATAAAGATCACCATTTCCGTCTTTGTCGAATAAAAAATAGTCATTATCTGACAAACTGGGAAATTGGGCATACAAATAATAACTTTGATAAGACCCCTGGAACAAACCAGGAGGTAAAATGTTTTTTTTTATTTGACCATTTGATGCCTTTTAGCAATAACTTTAATATATAGAACAGAAAAAGAAATCCCTAGGGCAGAAGTTTAAAAAATGTGCAAAATTGGTACATTTCAAGCAAAATCCCATAGGGTCCTATGTTAAAAATTAACAAACTTTGAGATGGCCCCTTAAACAAACGGTGTGGTAAATGTCTTTTTTTTTTTTTATCTTAAAATAATAATTATATCAGTAGAAATTCTTGTCAAAAATTTCATTCAAAAATCTAGGGCAGAAAAAATTAGACCCGGCCTCGTTAATTGTCAGCAAACCATTACCTTCGTATTAACAGTCAAAAGCCTTTAATCACTGCAAAGTGACACATATATAATTGCTATTTTAGAATATGGATTCAAAAGGTGTTTCACGATGACTTTGCTATTTCAAAGTGCCCGCAGTAACTCTGCGATTTGGTGAACTGTTGATATTTTCCCAGAAAGTAAAAAGACAGTAAAGAAGCGGGTGTTCCCCTTTAATGGCCAATAAACAAAATCTCATTGGCCCTGATTTAGATGATTTTGTGGCACTTTAATGTGATTTTCAAACAATAACTTCTGATCGATACAATTGTTTATAGTTCAAAAAGTGTTCAGAACGCCTTGTTGAGTAAATTTTCTAGAAATGCAACCTTATCTCAATCGGTTGCAGTTGTGTAGTTATTAAATTGGTCGCTATTTGTACGAATCCATCAAAATATTTCATATCTTTTATCTTTGTGTCATCCCACATCCCGAAACAAATCACACTATTCATCAGCTTTCTCTAATCCATTTATTATTCATAAGGCTTTTTGTGATTACCACGCTGTTTGATAATTAGTTATTAAGTATAATATTTTGACAGCTAACACAACCCTCTTCATGTAACTCAGAAAGACTGCGGACTGATAAACATCATTCATCCCTTAAAATGAAAAACAACAAATCCATTACTTAAATCCCGTATGATCTTTTGAATATAGTTGCTTGAACTACGAATGATGTTGTTGACATAGAATGATTGGATTGGATATAATCAATTATTCAGTGAAATGATTTTAATCATGATTCTGGCGGCGATAATATCACAGGTACAATACTTAATTCTCATAATGATTCTACAAATATAGGAATATAGGTACAGTATACGTGTTCTCCTTTGTATCCATTCAATACTTTCCAAATTAAAGCTGAATACTATAATACTAGTAAATAACAGCAAACTGTGTGGAATTAGCAACGACACGCTGCAGCTATTTAATATTTGGCAAACTAAATGTACAAATACATAAATATAACATAAAGTTTTATTTACTTTAATAAAACATTTCTTAAATTTAAACTTGGCACTATAAGTGTCGCCCTAAACTGGTATTTAACGCATATGCAATTATTTATATAGCCTTGCTAATAAACCGGTTCTTAATAACCACGTGACACAAGCAGGTATTCGATTGAAAACCTTTTATTTCCGGAAAATTAATTCATTATTACACCAAGTAGAAATAATTTGATTTCTGTCTAATTTGTCCCTCGAACGAAAGAAATCAAATTACTTTCCAGGACAATTTACCGACTGCAGTATGCAAAGTGCGCTTACTGATATGTCTTTCTATAATTTAATGTTTTATAAAATGAATTATATGTACAATTGAACTGATGTAATTTTTATCAAAATAATTCGGAAAAATTTAGCCGGGTGAAATGAAAAAAAAAACCGCCAATTTCAACGTTACCGAAATGAAAAGGTCTGTCTATAGATAAAATTGCAAAATTCGATCAAATTGTTGGATAAAGGTCTTAGTAGATGCTGGTGATAATACTTTTTCAGTGGCATATACATATTCAAAACCTTGTTTTCTTCCTATATATCCTATGTACATGTACGACCCATAAATATCAAATGAAGAGCAACGAGAGAGGACAGGACCGGACGGAATCAAGGGAAGTCGATGCGTATTTCCATTGAAGAGAAACAGATATAGGGAAGCAGATGGTCGCATACACAGCAGTTTGGGTTCCGGCTTCACCACAGATTGTAGATATCTATATGTAGGCAGTGCGGGGGATAAAGCAACGCCTGGTTGTAAATCATTTTCTGTTATATGTCCTGTTTGTATTTTAAGGTTGTAAATTGCAAACATTTGTAGATTAACATTCATAATTTACATGAATTTGATTTGGGTTTTTTTTGGCAATATGATTAATAGGGATTGATTATGGTACAGCGAGGCGTACGCGTTTTGTTAACGTACGATAAGAAATGATCTTCTATTTAAACAAGATACATATACAGAATATAATTGCACAATACTAAGTACACCCTTTGTTCATCAGTGAGATTAGAAAATAAAATGTTCACACACTAATTGTGTTTCCAGTTTGATTTTACAAGTAGGACCCGAATGATAAAATGATTTCGTGATTTTGGAACCCATCTCTTGGGGAAAGAAGTCTCGACTATTTTAACCCATTAATCGTTCCAGATTTTATCAACTCAGTTGCACACCTTGCAAACGTTGCAGTTTTTGTGCCGTTTGTGATTTCGTTTCTTCATTTTTATAGTCATTCGGTAAAAGTTCAGACGGTTCCTTTTACTTAATTCCAAAAATTAATTAGATAAATTAGAATAGGTTCCTTTTGATCTTACAACACTTAAAATGATTTTTGATGTTCTTGTGCGCTCCGCTCCGGAGGCAATACTAGGTGTTTGCAATTTTATTCCAAGACTTTAGAAAAAATAGCCGATAATTTATCAATTTTGGAGTGAGTGATAGTGGCGGTTGCATTGTTATTGGCATCCAGCCGTGATACATTACGGTTTTAATGTATCATGACAGTTTATATAGAGAAATGGAGCCAGTACACATAAACTGGCTATGGCTTTGTTTCGTCCTGTTTTATTCATTCATTTTTACTGTATAGAAAGAAAAAAACATAGCTTCACATCACCTCTGATATCGGGTGCATTAAAATTGGATCAATTATTTATTTGTTTTAAATGTTTCGTTCATGTTTGGAAGTCATGCTACATCAATTTAAAACTAACACCTTTTGGGTGTAATTCGTACTTTCCTGTAGATTTATATAATTTGGTTTTGGATGGCATAGAAAGATTATCTTATTGTTTTACATAGTATAATGTTTCTTACTGGGAGAAATAAATAATTTCACACAATCATTAAACGCCAAAACGAATAATTATACACTTATTTGCGTGCTTTACTTAAAAACTTGAAGACTCTTAAACTTTTGTGATTGAAGATTTGATTGTTTTCAGCAGTATAATTCTGATATCGTGGTATTGTAAGTCTGCACGCACACGATCTTGACAAAAGAAGCAGACTTTGTTTTAGGTTTAATGTGATTTAACCCTAGTCACGTTTCTCTCGTATTTGGTTCTTAGAATTGACATTCAAATATTCTCTGTTAGCTCATAGATTATTGAAAGACATTCTGTTGACTAATAATTTTTTTTTATTCGAAGATAAAACTTAATGGCGAACTTTACAGCATGATAACGAGTACAGACGTTTGATATACATGTATTTTTCGCCGCAAATGAACAAACATTGGATTTGTGGAGAGAGAGAGAGAGAGAGAGAGAGAGAGAGAGAGAGAGAGAGAGAGAGAGAGAGAGAGAGAGAGAGAGAGAGAGAGACAGACAGACAGACAGACAGACAGACAGACAGACAGAGAGACAAATAGAGAGACAGAGACAGATTGGCGGTATATATCATCTTTTTTTAGATCGTGTTTTTTTTCAACAAATGGTTTTATTCTCTAAAGCTTAATTAAGAACAATGTATGAAAATAATGAAAACTGCTCAACAAGAATCTAGTATTAATTTAATGTCAACAATGAAAGTTTCATCATGTTCATGTTCTTGTAACTTCATCATTTAAAATTATTTGATTTACATTGTAGCAGACCTAGAAGTATCTCATTTATTTTATGAATAGATTATTGCTCTTGAGTTAAATAACCTGCACTGCATGTATGTTGACAAAAGAAAATAGGTTGAGACTTTATTTATGTGCACGCAGATTAAATAATTGTACAGGGATTCAAGTGGGTTTGACATTCATGTATATAACGTTCAGCAATATTACGGTCGATCAGTATAAGAAAGAAGAAATTATTAAATACAGCGTTTATTTATGGTTACAGAGACAATTATATTAATAAGTAGCATTGTTTCAGTTCTTAGACTAGCTAAGCATGGTTTGAAAAAAAGTAAAGTTAAATATTACGTATGAGTTTTTGCATTGTTTTATATATAGAAACAATTATAGTTCATAATTTAGTTTACTTTATTATATTTTCTGGATTTTTTTTTCACATTAAAACAATTTTAGCTAATGATTTAGTTTCCTTTCTAAAAATTTTCCATTAAAAAGTATATATTTGCTTACTGAAGAAATTTTACTATAATTACGTGCCCGCTACATATAATTATATGCATTAAGTTACTAGTTAAAAGAAGATGGATGGATAATGCGAGTAAAATGCCCATACACAGTCGGACAGGGTACTGAAAAATTAAAGTATCAATAAATCTGATATTTTTTTTTTAAATCATTTAAAACAATATATATTTAACAAATCATTGATTTTTAACCTATAGATATGTTCAATACTTGGAATATGTTGACTCAAACAGGCGTATACGTATCAAAACCTGCAAATACTGTCATTTTTTAGAACTTCAAGGCATTTTCTTTTATAGAGTGGGTCTGTGCTTCATATTTTTCTCATAATCTAAATAAGGTGTATTGGAAAGCAAACCGATTTCAATCAACAAAAACGTGGAGAGACGACCCATAATACATTAAAAATATCATTTTGTATCCCAACAATTGAACGTTTTGAAAAAATAATACAAGTCCAGTAGTTCGTGGCCAAAGTCACACATAATATTTAAAAAGCCCAATTTGTCGTGTCTGTAATGGCTCAGTGGTTAAAGTACCTGATATAAGCTAACCTTATATATCTAGGGTTTTTATGTTATGGGTTCGATACCACCAAAATATCCAACAATATTTATTTTTCTTATTTTTTGTTAGATATATTAAAAACTGACTATAGTTAGAAATTTTGCTTTCGCAAACTTGTATTATATAATATATTTGAATAGATTTAATTGGGGAAAAATAAATTCAAAATTGTATTTCACTACTAAACCGAATGGGCATTACATTTGCGCCATCTTATTCCCCCATCTTCTTTTGTATTCATTGATTTCTATCTTTTTAAAATACCAAAGTCAGGAAAGGCCTCTGTATAAATACTTAAATTATTTTAAAAATTTCGTGACAAGACTAAACTGACCCACACTTAGTACATGTACTTCTCTCTCTCTCTCTTTCTCTCTTTCTCTCTCTCTCTCTCTCTCTCTCTCTCTTAGAGTACAAGTTTGTATTTGTAAATCAAGTGAACACTTAATACTCTTCGATTATGATTCAAACTCCCGTTTCTTATTTGGTTTCCAAACTAAGTAGGTGGTCTTTACATATAGTGATCCATTGCTTTGGTTTGTTTTGGTTTTGTTTGGGGGGTTGTATCACTTTTTTGCGTAAAAAAGATAACTTGTTTCAAAAAGGGCAACATTCTTGTTAATACATTACATGTTTGATGACAGTTTCAGACATATCATCATCTTCAACGTAAAGTAAGCACTAAAACAATACCACATAGTTGATAACGCGCTCTTATATATAAATATGCATTTCAAATTATAAAACATACAGACGATCCAGACATCGCCTCTTCACCGTAACCGAGAAAATCATGGATTTCTGTGGACGTGAATTGTCTGATAATCTCAGTCAGATAGGATAAGAAGATGAGTCTTCCATGAGCTATTGGCAGATTATATCATTTTGTTTGTGTCTAGATATTCATCTCTTTTGCTTGCTCTGATCCATTTATCAAAGGTTGCTCGCACTTTTGCTTTTGTCAAGCTTTCAAGGGTGTTCCATATGTTTCACCGCAAAAGCTGTTAGATTTAGACGTTGAATTAGAATAACACAATATCCATCGTGGGCTCAGTGTTAGACAAATTGTGGATTATGAAATAATCGTTCAGCAACTTTTAAACGAATTTTGAAGAAACTACATTTTCGTAGAAGGGTAATATATCATCTCTCATATGAAAAAACCTTTTTTCTTTTTATTTACCACAAGTATGGGAAAGTAAAATTTTACAAAAGGGACAACATTCATCATTCCACACGATCACATGAGGGTAATGATTGCTTGAGGGTTTTTTCTGATTTTGTTTGTTGTTTTGTTTTATTTTTTGGGGTTTTTTTTGGGGGGGGGGTGGGGGGGGGGGGAGTGCATTATTTTACTGTAGAATATATATGATTGATATATCAACACCATTATGACATCATATCAATCCTTTATTTTGATTCGTGCTTTAATCTTAAAACCGTTATTGCGAAGACCATACCTAAAATGATTGCATACAATATGAGTAAACTTGGAAAATATATTTTCATATATAATATTCATTTTCTTATTTTCAATGCATAAAAAACATACCCTTTAATATGTTCCAAAATATTTTACTTTTAGTTTTGGTCCACCCATTTCCGCAAGATATATTTACACATTGCGCAAATCAAGAATGAACATTCAACATTTTCTTTAAACGTAAGCTAAATTTCAATCACCTAAGCAAAAGAGATACATAGTACTGTTCGACATACATAACCGTTAGCATTGCAATTTACATGTATAAATATACAGTGTAAAAGACAGAAATATCGCTTTGAACTCTTACACCAGACAACCCTATTTAACTGTAAACACAAGTGGTTATGCAAGAAAATTGTTGTTCATAATTTGTAAAATCTTCGTTAATTAATCACACATAGCTACGTTAGTAAATCGACTGAATTTTCGTAAATGATACTTAAAGTTACTGATAAATAAACACAAAAAGTCATTATTTAAAGCTCTGAAACAAGCATCATCCTTGATACACCTAAACGGCTGGTCTTTGATGATTTCCAGTAACAGCAACCATAGCTATATATCGTGAAGGGGGTTCATAGAAAATTCCTTCATGATTTATTTATTAACTTTATCTACAATAAAGTACAGAGTCCAACTCTTTATGATCTTCTCCTATCACGGAATGGTTCATTATAGCTCTTGGCCTAATGCTTTATTTTCTTATAACTCTGTTAATAATTATAGTAATGACGAGCCCGACATTTTTTACACCACTGGCATGCAATGATTTATATAAAATAAAAATAAAATAAATGACCATAAAGGCAGACGTGATGCATGGCTTAACAACATTAACATAAACATGTCTTTTTTATTTATCGTGACTTGTTCATGTAATACGTATACTATATATATTGTCTGATCTAGTTCTGCTGATAATTTCTGGAATTTTTATAATTCAGTATATTCAATAAACAATAAATTATTCTGGCTCTAATCACTAAATGTATTTAACTTGTAAAAAGATCATGCCCAACTGCAATTTTCATAAGAGTCATCTATTTACATGATTTGATTTTCGATGAAACATGAAAATATTAATCTTTGAAGTGGTTAAATTGGCCACATGTTCTTCCGTAATTGCGTTACGCTGAATATCAATTTCTGTTATAATATCAGAAAATTTTGATACATCCCATGCACTTAACTGTGTTTATTAGGCAGCGATTTCCCGATAGAAATATATATGTCAATAAGTTTGATTACTTTTTCAAGTCTTTGGTGGCTGGACCTAGAAACAAAGTAATTTTCTGCTTAAGACCCTTCTGAGCCTTCCCCTGGACTAGATCGCTACGAAGTTAATACGAAGACTCCCGAGAGGAGGTTTAGTTTCTCCTGTAACTCTGACAAATCTGCCTCTAAGTTGCAACGAATATTCCAAAAGACTTCTCTTATTCGATATACATTTATCTGTCATATCGAGACACTGTCCCGGAGAAGGGGTAAGGGCGCAAGCGATTATTGCATACTAGCAGTATATCTAATTTATTTTGCATGAGAGAGCTATAATGAAAGAAACTGTTATTGCGTGGACCCTGAGGTCCACGCAGAAAATATATAAGCGAGGTTAAACCGGATGCTATGGGGAAAATTTAGCCTGCACATGAGCTAGCCTGGTTCCTGTGCGTAATGGGTAGCACAGGGAACCAGGCTAGCACACGTTTATCTGAATCGGGATCGGGATTCCGTGCCATATGCACACATAAGTTCAAAGGCGCTGTAATGTAAAGTTGTCGATAAACAGTACAGAAACAAAGTATTCCTTTTAAAGAAATGATTGGCATGTGATATAAACTATCAGTATTATGAAATAAGTTTGTGTTATGCTGAAACTACAACATGCATCAAATAGCATAATTTGCAATGTTTTGTTGTTTTCCGAATACACATGTAACTTTACTTTACTTTTATAGTAGGCAAGGCTAGAGAACTTCCCGATTAAATTTTTTTAAGCATTTAAATATGATTGAATAATTATGTCACTGTATAAAAGTTTAAATCTCAAGCAAAATGCATCAAAATATGAAATTTTTAATTTACACAAAGCTGTCACTGCATAACGTTAGTTAACAAAGTAGTGCGAATCGTAATGTGTGCGCAAATAGTAGAATTCCCCGAATGCCGTATACTATACATGCAAACTTCAATCATAGATCGATCATAATTATTTTAGAAGTATGAACCCTTTAAATTCTGAGATAAAAAATCAGGGCTATACATACATGTATACGTAATACGACGTACAAATTTAGTGGATAAAAGGAGAGGGCTAGAGTCGGTGGAATCTCTGATAATCTTAAGGCTTTCACGTTTTCGTTGGAAACACATGCATATGGTCCACGTATTGTAGTCCGTTTTTAAAGGACAGCAACTTGTAATACTTTATTAGGCAGTTGAGTTGCAATTTTTTTTAAGTTTTAAACATATATTTCTATTCATAGTCCTTTATCATTCGATACAGGCAATCAGATATCAATATTTTCACTTTTCTTAAAGACTAATGGTATAAAGATATGTACGATGCATGATTTCTTTTATAATTTTTATTTCAAACAGGTTTACCTTGCTACATGCATGTTTCTGATGTAATTGTGATAGAGCGATTTTATATAGCCCCCCCCCCCCCCTCTAAAAAAGGGACAACGTTTTTGAAATAAGAGTTACTTTTCTTCGTTCAGACTGGTAGACATTTTATCGATGGCTTTCACTGAATGTTGATGTATTGTTTCATGAAATTGTTAATTAAGAAATCAACACATTCGAAGATAAGATAATGAGAATATAAGAATTTGTATTTTACGACCAATCATTAACAAAAACCACCCCACACACACACACACACACACACACGCACACAAAACACGCCCCTTACATCTCTTTTATAACAAAACAAATAGGAAACAAACAAAAATGATCGAAACTATGTAAGTGTAATGCAATAAATCAAACGTGGTTCCAAGAATCAAACGGTACATTTAGGTTGTTTTTGTGAATGATTGATTATCATTTGAGTTTTATTATAGATAAATCGATCCATTTTTATAGATAAAAAATGTACTGCTGAATTTGTCGAGGTTATATATAAAACCACTGATTCTCTTTATTTCATACCTTTTTAAGTGGAAGCCAGACATTAAATTAATGTTTTACAAGTGTCTGTAGCGATAAAAACGACATTATGACGTGATACTGGTGAGAAGCGCGGCAGGACAGCCTCGCCTGTTAGAGCAATGAATCATTACTTTCTGCTCCCAATAGTAATACCGGTATATGTACAGGCTGATTCCTCCATCAAAGTTTTTTTCTCATTATTTTGACATTACAGTTTCCAATTATAAATAGTTGCATAGAGTTGCCATGGAAGACCTAGATTTTCTGTAACCTGCTAAACAATTTTCTGTTGTATCCCAGTTTAATGAAACTTTATAGTATTTTAATTATTTATTGTCTGACTTGCTGAAATAGAATTGTAGACTTTGAAAAACTCTTTTAATACTTTGATAATTTGTATGCGTCCTCTCAGATTTGATTTCTATCCTGTAGTAAAAAAAAACACAGAAGTTTTCTAGTACAGGGCCCTCTCTAAATTTGATTTTGATCATATGGATTTCATTTTTACAACCAAGAAAAAAAACATCCTTTATTGACATATTTCTGATTAAACTTATACTACTTATCCTAAAACATTAACCATAAACACCCCCCCCCCCAAAAGAAAATAATAATCATAATCAAGCAAACATTATTCTACAATAGGATTACTCCTCAAGGGTCAATATCAATGCAAAAGGCGAAATTGTTTGGGGTTGACAGTAGACTAAAAATCCACTGAAACACGATCAATAAGCAACCTACATGTACATGTAGATAAGTTCATGTAAGTTATGATTAAAGTCAATAAAAACCTTAGAAAATGCTGTCTTACATATGCATGTTGTATTATATGATAATCACATAGGATCGTTTCACTCAACGTCGTTTCTGATTCTAATATTCTTAAAGATTCTCAATCGCTTTAAATGTCACAGGTACACACCATATTTTCGTCATTGTAATCAGGGACGTATATACTACTTAGTACATGTATATACGTCTCTGGTGTTATTTTTGAAAATTCGTACATCGCTTAATGATTTCATAAAATGAGAAAGAACACAGTACCATTGTGGCCAGTGTTTGGCTATTTGGAATTAACCTCTTGGCAGATAATATCAAACAAATGTCCGATCGTTAATATTTCATAGAATGCCACCCAGTCAAATCAAAATTTATAACAGCTTCATCCACTTTCTCACAGCTTCATCTACTTCTTGAATCAAGGTAGATTTAGCGCTTTATTTACATTCAATATATTTTTTTCTCACTTATTTCATTCTTGACTTTATTGCCTACCGTATGGTTTTTGTTGAAGCGTAATTAATATTTACTACGAAGAGAGCTGTGGTTTGCCCTTAAACAATAAACAATAAAATGATGGTTTAGTAACTTCTGTATATTGGGATATGTTTACGAACAAACGATGTTTGAGTCGGTTGAATTGACATAGAATACGAACTGGGTCAGACAGACATTTGGAATTGTCTCTTAGGTGGCAGGGGACAGTTTTTTTTATCCAATTCATTGTAGCCAAGGGATGCGTGTCTTCGGAACTCTGTAACTAGAATTTCCTCAGTTCCCATTCAGCACAAATACCTTTAATTCACTCTTTATAAGGCCAATCACCAATTTCTGAAGAAAATTGCTAATCAAAACCTGTAAAATTCTCTACATACTGGTTTTTATGAGATTTTGACCCTTTCATATTTTGCTAATTTTTCATGATTTTTCAGCTTTTTAGACCTCCCCCAGCTAATTCCCTGCAGAGGGTTGACCTTCCGTACCGCGTGCATGCTGCACTATCACATGTCAGAAACTTACCGGTGTATAGTTTACAATGTCCCATCCACCTACTTTTCGTGTTATTTTACCTCCCGTCTGTAACTTGCAATTTCACTGTGTAAAGTCAGCACAACAGTCAAAGCCGCAGGTTTCGCATTTTACTTCTGATTCTCATGTACCTAACATAAGGGGCCTACATATTGCATATCAATTTCAACAAGAGACACCCCTCTAACTAATGATAATCATTAAAAATCATTTCATGAATTTTAGCAACACTCATAAGCCTTCAAGTACAGCAACTCTCAATTTTACAAAAATATTGACGGGTACTTTATTCGAAACTGTCCCTTGCTACCTTAAACATACACTCACATTCTCTGAAAAGTCATCTTGTCTTAAAATTACAAAGCTTATGCTATTCTGAAAAAAAGTACACCACATTTTGCCAATTCCATTGAGGTTTAAGAAAAATATGGCCATTTAAGTGAACCCACCATTTCCACTTTCCTCTATTTAACACAGATTCACAGGGCTCTCCATAAATAAAGCATCTTTACCTAATCTTTTAGAGGTCAACTGTTGTTCAACCTCCTTAAATAAGAAACCTTATTGAATACTACATGCATCTGCTTGATATTATCATGATAAAAGCATCACATCACTTAGAAATCCCTTCACATGTATACCCTCCCCCTATCTTTTGATTTTCACAAGAAGCATTAGTTTGAACACTTTAACCTAATATTATGAAACTTGTGGCAGTTTCCTTGAGTCATTTCTTACACATAATTGAAAACAACCATCACTGATATTTAAAATTGATCTTTTTTGGTAAATGGATGATTTGTAGCATTTTTATTCACAAAAAGTCATGTCGCCCTACATGTGATTTCTTGCTTTCATGAAAAACTAAGCCTATAATCATATTTAGTGGATAACTTATATATTCTGGTTTCTAGTCTCCTTTCAACTTTGCTAAATTAGTAAGACCTACAAGTGTGACATGTGCGTTTAATTAAAATGAAATTCAAACACACCAGGGTACCTGGGGACGGATGAGAATTCCATGAAAAAGGTTCAAATTTTACATGTTTTTCTACATTTTTGATGCATATATACAATAAAAGGGTAAAAATGTGTTGTTTTTTGTTCATTTCAAGAGTAATTATCATAGCAGATGTTATTTCAAGGTCAAATGTACAGTTACATATTCTACATGTAATGGTAATGGAGTCCATTGGAAAGAGGGGGTGGCTTTTTCAATTCTGTAAATACATCTAAAATACCATTTTTTGATAGGAAGGAGCAAAAACTTGAGTTTTTTGACATATTGTATACTTTGATAACTGCATTTGTCTCCATGTAAAGTTCATTTGAAATAAAAATATGCTGTTTTAAAAAAATTAGGTGATATAAGTCTGGTGGATTAATGTTATTTCATAAAATCAGACAGCAAAATGGCTGCAAATTCATAAATTTAATGATTTAATTGATAAAAACTGTTTTAAAGTATTTATTCTTATCTCAGTAATTAACTTAAGCCTATTAATTGTCATCAGGATAGGAAATGCCTACTCTCTAAGCCAATTTACTCTAGTGGGGGTCATTCTACACATTTAAGAGGGAGTTACTCCCCTTGAATATTTTAGCTAATAAATGATGTCATGACATCTATAGCCAAGAAAATCATCCATTTTCACAAAATGTATTACTTATGGTACAAAATCCACTCAAAATTACACTTAAAGGAGAAATATGAAAATACCATATAGTCTTGAAGGTGGCAGGGGACAGTTTTTTTTATCCAATTCATTGTAGCCAAGGGATGCGTGTCTTCGGAACTCTGTAACTAGAATTTCCTCAGTTCCCATTCAGCACAAATACCTTTAATTCACTCTTTATAAGGCCAATCACCAATTTCTGAAGAAAATTGCTAATCAAAACCTGTAAAATTCTCTACATACTGGTTTTTATGAGATTTTGACCCTTTCATATTTTGCTAATTTTTCATGATTTTTCAGCTTTTTAGACCTCCCCCAGCTAATTCCCTGCAGAGGGTTGACCTTCCGTACCGCGTGCATGCTGCACTATCACATGTCAGAAACTTACCGGTGTATAGTTTACAATGTCCCATCCACCTACTTTTCGTGTTATTTTACCTCCCGTCTGTAACTTGCAATTTCACTGTGTAAAGTCAGCACAACAGTCAAAGCCGCAGGTTTCGCATTTTACTTCTGATTCTCATGTACCTAACATAAGGGGCCTACATATTGCATATCAATTTCAACAAGAGACACCCCTCTAACTAATGATAATCATTAAAAATCATTTCATGAATTTTAGCAACACTCATAAGCCTTCAAGTACAGCAACTCTCAATTTTACAAAAATATTGACGGGTACTTTATTCGAAACTGTCCCTTGCTACCTTAGTTGGCGAGCTAGAATGATCTGATGAAGCGAAATGAGCAGTGACCATGTACTTAATTCTGCTAAGAACAAATGACTGGTATTGATTAGTTGTTGTAATAACAATACAGTAAGATTGGAGGAATAATACGCGACGATTGATATTTGATTTTTGTGTAAATACAATTTCTTTTTCTTTAATGAATGACAATGCTGTGGATTTTAAGATGATTTTTAATTTATAGCCAACATAAAGTTAAATATAAATCTAGATATTCAAAATATTTCAGTTTGCATATAAATAATTTTTGGAACTCGAATCTTCTAGCAATTTTAAAAACGCCTGACACACAAGAAAGACGAGAAAGAGGAACTCCTACGTGAAATATTACAGAATTTTACTTTGAAAATTGAACAGTTCTTAGAATTTTGATCAGACCGATTTACAGAACTCTTTCCCATTTTTTAGCTATTTCAAAAGATAATGTCAAAACTTTGCGTCAATAAAAAAGACTGTCTAGATTTTTCCCCCTATAATTTTCATGAATTTATATGGGGGATCGTAAATCGGTTAATTTTTTATTTCATTTCAAAGCGTTCTCTCTGTCAAAAAGTAAACTGTAACAATCAAGCATCTGCATTTTATTGTTTGTTTCGAAATGCATTATTTGTATTTGCGCGCATGTCTTCTGACCAGAGAGGAAACACATGTTTGTAATCGCTACAGGTTCCCGATGATATATTGCCCCAAACTGACAACCAACCTTACCCTTTCCGACACTGACCAAATAAACAAAGAGGGGGAAAAATCTAAACTTAAAACTGAATCGTAAACACAAACATAGTGACTAGATACACGTATATTCTTTTGTTTGTATGTTTTCCTCAAACCCCTACTAATTGTACTGTTGTTAATGATCCGGGATTCATTAGATAAGAAACCTCCCCCAAACATCGATTTTCAGTCGTTTTTGCTGCTGTTTTAATAGGTTATATACAACTATCGATCTACAACGCTTGTGGTGAAGGCTTCCACTGTGGTTTGACGATCCAGCGATGGCTGAACACATCTGAAGTCACGGCACACGACATCCTTCGATACTTCCTAGCGTATTTCGACATCAAAACAGTGTTAAGTATGAGTGATTAAATTTTCATCATGTCGGAAAGTCCTGGAGGCATGAGTGCCGTTCTTTTGAAAAGTGTCGGCTGACGGAGAACGCCATCAAATATGGAACACCGGATCTTCTTCTTGATGCTCGGCGTCATTGTCACTTTTTGTGACGTCACCTCCGAGGAAACGTTCCGTCTTAAAATAGGTATAGTAGAATATAATATCGTTTCTTTACAAGGCAAAATAATGTAGGTAATTAAATGGCCGAATGCTTGCAATTCAGCAGTATAGCTATTGTAGATATGATAAAAAGCTTGAAATTTGTGAAATATACCTAGCTTTTTCCCGTAGGTGTTGGATATAGACGACTAACTTTGTTACTCTGGATTTGATCCTTTGTATTAGGTGTACATGTAGTAGTGATAATTCAAACAAGTACAGCTATTCATCAGCTCTTTAGATATTGAAGGCAAGCTATGAATTTCATTTGGTGTACATGTAGTAGTGATAATTCAAACAAGTACAGCTATTCATCAGCTCTTTAGATATTGAAGGCAAGCTATGAATTTCATTTGTACTCTTCGGGAGAATTCCACTTCCCTGCAATGTTGTAAAAGAAATTGTAAACTTGTTGAAGATAAGAAATTTCTTTAGAATTACACGAATGTACAGTAACACGAAATGTTGAAGGCAGTCTTCAAGTCGATAACAAATGAAACTTTAAAGCGAAAAGTGTTGCAATATGTAGAGATCCTTTATTTCATCTATCTCAGTCTTGTAAATTGTTGCACTTCCTCTATAAAAAAATCTTCACATGCTTTGATCATATGACTGAAAACTTACCAACATCTATTTCTGTATATAAAATAACTTTGTACATTTTGAAAAGTTTTAACTAGATTTGTTGACTTAAAAAGTATTATTACTGAGCGGTTAGACGAGAGTCCTAATTATACATGCAATTGCTCAATACGTGAATTTAAGCATTTGTTTCTTTGCTACACAGCATCTTGCATGATATCATTTCACTACAGTTTCATTGGTCGTGACATGTTTAGTAAACAAATCGTGAAAAACACGTTTAATTTAAAGCTAATTCTTTTTATCTGTTATCCAACTTCAATTCCCTAAAAAATCTGATCAGATAATACAGAGTTGAACATTTCCAGGGATCGTCGGTACTTGGACGCCAGTCTTTGACGAATTACTGAGAACAATTGGACTTTCACACCCATGGCAAATCTATAACATCACGACAGCCAAACCCAAATCGCAGTATGACAAAATGTTAAAGGGTAAGAGAAGTTGATGGTAATTCAACTTTTTACATAATGGCTTTGAAAGTTAATGATTTTGATATCATTGCGCCAAACTCGGCCTTTGTGGTTTACATTCTGAACGATTGTTTTGGTTTCTGTTGTAGTGAAAGACTTTCTTACCGATAACCAAATTGACGTCATTCTTGGTCCCTATGATGACGCCACGGGTATTGTTGCCGATAAGCTGAGAGTCCCGTACATATGCACCACTGGGTCCAAACGTAACCTAAACTACACATTCCAGATTCTTCCCCCGCTGGAAGATTTTAGTCAGGCCATATTTGACATGACGAAAAGCTACCAATGGGACAAAGTCAGCTTGTTCTATGATGATCTAAGAGGCAAGTTTCTTTTTAAGAAATAAACATTTGAGAGAGAGAGAGAGAGAGAGAGAGAGAGAGAGAGAGAGAGAGAGTATAAGAAGTCAGTTATAAATTTTAATCTAATAGCCGACTTTTTAATTTTCTATATCTTGACATGTTCTAGACATGATGTGCTTACAGTGTTTAGTGGTGTTTCAAACAGATGTTTATTGATAGATAGGAAGTGTAGATAAATAAACAAACATCATTTTGAGATAACAATAAAGTAAATAAAAGCAAATGGAAGCGTCTCTCTCATACTTATGCCTGCCATCAAATCGTATATTTTGTTGTCTCTTTTATCGTCCGACTTCTATCAATGTTAAACCACAAAAACAGATGGGATAAAGAAATTGTTTACGAGCTGAGAAAAAATGTTCCAAAGTACAATGTATATATCCCCCGTTAGGCTTTTAATTGCAAAATAAGCATCGATGTTACAGCACGAGTTTGTAAGATTAACATATGTAGGATTAATATCTACGTGCTCAGATGAAAGGGATGGTGAAGTTTTCATCTACTATGAGTAAAAAAATGAAGATAGGATGTAAAGAGGCTTCATTATTTTCGAGGTAGATAATCACCGAAATCACTATCTGTATTAGTTTTTGTCTGATATGCAGGTAGACAGAAAACAGATACCGTTACGCGCATTTGCAGTTGTAGATAGGGAACACGAAAAAAATAAGTCAGTAGCCACGTGCAGCCGCTACTTAAATTGTTTAATGAACATGACTGAATACAAAATAAAGTTTTGTATTGCGTCAATTCAATAAAATTTGACCACAATACGAGTTTTGTAGATGTTAGGGGTCTAAAAAGATATTTCGACAATTTTGTTTATGGCGTTTGCACCTGGCGACTTAAGACAGAATAAATGAAGCGTATTCTGGGTAAAAAAAAATGCTTATAAGATTGTAAATTTCTTATCTTCAATAAGTATACAAAATTTCTTAGAACATATTTTACTCGATTATAAGTAATTAATCTTGCTAGCTACTGGCAAAAGCACCCATTTTTGACAATAAATTGCTAAAATGCTATCAACACAGCTAAATAAATTGACAATTTTTTTAATTGACACGGCTCTTGATATGTATACATTTATATAGCTGTATCTTGATTACCTTAGTGCAATCACCAATACGGTACATAACCTTTGATTTCGTTTATAATTAACTAGGTGTGTATATCATGGAGCAGCTGTTGACCAACCATGACATGATGGTTAAATCGTGGCACGTGAAGGGTGGTTCTGATATAAAGGCGGTGGAGAAACAAGTGAGGGACCACCTTGTGCGGATGAGACAGGCTTTCGTCCAGAAAAGCATCATATTCTGTTCGAAAGAGCACACTGAAATCATTCTAGATCAGGTGTGCAATTAACAAAAAATTATTAATCTTTTCTGTCTTCTTTTTGATATGTTAACAATGTTAGCAATAATATTTAGCATTTTCTTCACCCATTGCAAGAGCTATTTTGACTAGATATGAATGCCTGATAAGCGTATTTAGCAGTTCTCAAATGTTAATCATTCTGGGATTATCGGTGAATAAATAATTCATGAGGTTGTTACGTCAATTTCAGGCCAGAAGTCTAGCAATGCTGTCTCAGCCTTCTGAATGGTTTTTCTACGACCCAGTGAGTCCTTCATTAACATTCTTAGCAGGTTACCTCGATATAAACTATGCCCAGGAATCTTAAAATTATTCTAACATATAGACAGTTACATACAAAATGACAAAAATAAAATACACAGTACGGTTCATTAAATTATTTCATATCAAATTATTTTCCAGGGGGATCAACTGGTTCCGGTGTTCAAAAATTTCCCTGACGTCTTTGTTAACTTCACCGTGTTTGGGTTGATGGAGTTCGATAGTAGAAACGAAATCACCTCGGTGGATGACTCGCGGCGACTGAACATCAGCCTGGCCGCAGATTCTTTGAGGCTGTTGAACGCGACTCTGCCCAAGGCCGTGGAAGTCCAGAGAAACGAAGCCGCATTTACAATTGCAGAGGAGCTCAGAAAGGTTTACTACGATCTGATGAATTTCAGAATTAAAACTTCCGGTTGAAAGAGCTAATAAAATTTGCTTCTCGCCTTAAGGAGGCTGGATGGTCAACAAACTACCGATCAGATGTGCCTTAAAATATTAGATATGATATTTTTGGCTATTTACTATTTATTATTAAGGCAAATATTCAAATTTATTAGAACGGAAATGTGATATTTTCCTAGTATATCTTTATAAAGAACTCTTCATCTAGAGAAGATTCATACAGTCTTGAAATAGCCCAAACCATCCATCCTTCTTAAAACACTAATCATACCAAAATCTCATGGATGATAATTCACTGCATATGTACAAGTATCGATCGTTTGTATGTAGATTAGAATTCCTGGTTACACTGGGGACATAGAGTTCGGTCCCAATGGGAGGCGGTACAATTACACGATCAAACTCTCAGAAATAGAAGGTCTGGACTCCCTTCAGGTATGGGCCTAAATAAAAATACATTAGTAGAATTTCCTTTTTAGACAATTATAACATACATGTACTAGTATATTGATATTGACATATATTTGAAATATTCGACCTTAGTTTCATTTATGATAGAAAAGTATCACCGTTTCAACGGGTATCATTTTACGGGTATTATGTATGAGTTACCAAACCTGAACACGTTATTTACGTATTTGATTTACATGTATTTGTTTTTAAAACTTAGTTGTCGGTGTTTATAAGATATGTGATTAACTATTTATGTAGATATTTGTTACCAGACATCATGACGTTTGGAAGAGAGGGTTTTTGTTGTATCATGTAAGATAAAAGTAGGCATTTGTATGCATTAAGTATACAGTAGATGACGTGGCTGAAATGATTACATCACCGCTTTCTGTGCCCACGCAATGAAGCCTTGTATAGTATTCACATCTGTTATATTATACATTGTATGTTACATATAGTTACATGTACCTATATAAATACATGTAACTTATATATAAATGCTTCGAATAAGTATCTTGTTAGATAATTGCATGAACCATATATACAGCCGCATATATACATGTATATAAAGAAAAACAGTTTCAAGCTTTAAAAATTTACAATTTTGGTATAGATATACAGCCATATATTAATACATGTGTATGAAAAAACAGTTTCATGCTTTAAAAAATTACAAATTTGGAATCAGTTTTAGTATATCACAAGGTTTTCTGTGGGAAAACAACCCAAATTAAATCTGAGCTTAAATGTTTGTATTGAAGATTCACCCCAATTTTATTTATTTATTATCAATTTATTTATTTGTTGATTTATTTATTTACTACATGTAGGTAGTGACGACTGAGAGCGAACGTGAATTAATTATTCATTAACACAATTATTTTATCCCATTTGCTAAATCGGGACATGTAAAGAGCTTTTATAATTAAAGTTTGCTTTGCTGTTTGCATTTCTGAAACAGGGCCAAGACATTTCCAGTACATCGGTATGTCTGTAGAATGGGTTTAACTGTTTAGCTAGCTTGCTTAGTAGAAGGTGTGGCTTTTCCCTGCTTAAAGATCTATTTCGAATCTTTGTAGAGTGTCCCAATGAGATCATTTTAATAACGTTAACCTGCTTATAAAATATGTGTTTCTTTCAAATATTTACAAGTTATCATAACAAAAAGACAAGAGAAAATTACAGCAATGTTTTATTTTTGTGTCTAAGAATCGTTAAGCATTCGATGTATGCTATAAATCAACATTTTATCAAAATGGTGTTTATTGAGCAAAATTTCGAAGATATTTTGAGAATGCATTTGCACCTTGCATATTACATAATTTTACGACTATGCATATTACATAACTTTACATTTAACACCCATTTCTTACTAATTCCTCGCTTTACGTGTTTCTAGTAGCCGCCATTGCTTCTCCTGTGTCAGATATACATGTACATGTACAAACTAAATCACAAATATCAGTGCAATTGCAACTTGTTTGCATCACAATGATAATTTTAATAAAAACAGACACCTTTTAGGATAACATTTAATAACTTCTTTCAATGATTTATTCATATGTGTTTTTTACTTTGTTATTTTTATTTGAACGATCAATACATTCAATATTGTATATAAACTCATTTTCTGTATTAATTAATTAACATTTATCTGATTGATAGAATATCATTTAACTAAATCAACTGATATTCAAAGGGGGTTATATCTATTTAAAAACTAGATCTTTCAGGAAAAGTGTGGATTTTATTATTTTTAATCCATTAGGTTGGAGTTTGGAGGTCGCATAGCAACTCGAAAGAGGACAAGATTCACTTTGAAGAAGTGAAACGCTTGAATAGAAACTACTCCTTTCCGCTGAAAGGAAGGACAGTGTCCGTTGTTATGATATTGGTAGGCATACAGTACGAAATTATAATTCAATCAAAAACTTATGATAAATCGATAAAGAAAATAACTTTTTAAATTATATTATATCTTGAGAAAATGATAAAATATGATTTTACATATATACCGTTTCATAAAAATTAAGTTATGAACAGATCAAAATTGCCATATTAGCAGTAGTATAAATATTAACACTCTTTATACATAGGAAAAACCGTTTACAATGCAAAAGAGAGACTACATGCAACGGTTAGGCAACGATAGATTTGAAGGGTTCGCCGTTGATCTAATTACCGAAGTGGCAAAAATGCTGGATTTCAACTTCGAAATATACCTTGTCCATGATGGAAAATTCGGTACCAAAAAAGAGAACGGCGAATGGAATGGGATGATTGGCGAACTCTTGGCAGGGGTAATATTCTTTGGGTTTTGAAAAAACTGTCACCTAACTTTTTCTTCATTCATGAATACGTTCATAAAAATGAATTTGTTTAACATTTCTAGAATGCCACCATGTTGGTTGCCCCTCTCAGCATCAATTCCCAGAGAGAGGAGGCGGTGGACTTTACCAAACCCTTTATGACTCGTTACATAAGTGTACTGATGAGAGTACCTAAGTCTGAACAATCTTACTTTGAATTCCTTAACCCCCTCCACCATAACGTATGGTACTGCACCTTTGGGGCTTTCATGATGGTCAGTGTCATCCTCTACTTTCTGGAACGGTTCGGAATTCGTCAAAACAAAGACTACCCCACTATATCTTTTCGAGAGAGTTTCTGGTTCGTGTTTGGGTCCCTTTTGCAAGGCAATACAGATTCGTCTCCGTCTACACTTCCGGGTCGAATTTTAACCAGCGCGTGGTGGTTTTTTGCTCTCATTTTGATCTCATCTTATACAGCAAATTTGGCTGCGTTTCTGACAGTCAAGAAAATCAACACTCCCATTAAATCAGTCACGGATCTTGCATCTCAGACCAAAATTAAATACGGCACCGTGAAGAGCAGTGGAATCATGTTTTTCTTCAAGAACACAAATATTGAACACTTTGCCAAAATGTGGGCTCAAATGTCGGAAGTGGACCCTTCTTCCATGGTGGACAGTACTGACGAAGGCTTTAAGAAGGTCAAGGACGGGAATTATGCTTTTTTCTGGGACACAACGGTCAATAAGTACAAGACAATAGAGGACTGTCAGTTCATGGAGATCGGACCTCACTTTGACCCTAAGGGATTTGGTATCGGAGTTCCTCCGGGGGCCATCTATAGAGAGGACCTCTCAATGGCTATATTAAAACTGAGCGACACCGGAATGCTCCATCAATTAGAAAACAAGTGCGTTACTCATTGTCTAATGTTTTACCATTATATGAATTATTTCACATTACATAATAAGAACGCAGTGATTCAATGGTCACCAAGAGTGACCATTAACTTAACTTTTACTCATAGACCCAAATAAATATGTGTTCCAACTCTTATGTTTTCATGACATTTTCACTGTTAGTGTACATTTTTTTTACGATGAATTATTTTTTTTATCGTGTATAGGTGGTGGCCAAGTAGATCCTGTCCAGATTTGTCCAAGCCTTCGGCGGACGAGACCTCGGAGCTCAGTATAGATAGTGTGGCAGGGGTGTTCTTTATCCTCCTCGGGGGCATCGCTCTGGCGGGAATCGTCTGCGGTTTTGAGCATTTTGCAAAGGTTGTTAAGAAAGCAGCAAAAACGGTAAGCTATTTTTACGTAAAGATGAAGTATTTTTCATCGGTCTTCTTATATTCATTTTATTCATCAGTTTAGCTGTGTATTTCAGTAGAACAAACTGTTTGAGAGGGAGGGGTCCGGGTTTTTACAGATGTATTATTTTTTTTTATGATATTACTATGTAGTAATTTGTGGTGTTTGATGTACATGTATTTGGTATACGGTAACATTCCCAAGCATTTCATGTAACAATTATTGTTTCAGTAAGCACAGTAGTTTTAATAGTTTTTGTTTGTTAGTAAAGTGGCATACATTTGTGTTTAACATTACGTGATTAAATATTTTATTTGTTTATTTACTTATTACGTTGAACTTATTTCTATAACGCACAAAATCATTGTTTCGATTATTCCATGCAATTTCAACTTGAGCAAAAATTTTTCTTTCAGAATAAAGTGGTAAACATTTTGCACACGTTAGTTTTAGTCAATAGACTGCTACATCAGAACTGTACGGATTTTATATTCTATGTAGAATAGTATAGTAATAGCAACTTATTGTCACGTGTTCGTCCCATAAATATTCAGATAGTCACATTAACGGTCCATTTTAGTACATTTGTATTAAAAAATCAAATTTGACTCTAATTAAACAACGTTTGTTTGTCTTTTGTTATCAAAACTAGTATTGTTCAACTGTTCATCAACTTTTTAAAAGTACAAAATTGATCACACAATACCGTTTTTTTTTTCTTGAATGAAATTCATTGTATAATTGGATTTAAATGTACCTTTTTTAAATCACGATAGTTCGATTGAGTATCACAAGCTTTGTGGTCTTTAAGTCTAAAACCGTGAATCGACAGTTCATTTATATGGCACATAAAATTCTGTACTGGTATCTGATTGAATTAAATAAAATTGTCGTATTCACTTTCATTGACGATATGTCAAATGAATCGGGGGAAGTTGATCAAGCAGACGGTCTCGTGAGAGGCCGCAGACGACAGGAATATTCACTAAAGCGGAATTGTTAATGTAATCAATCAAAACTATGTTTGCTATGTTTAATTTTTGATAATAATAAAAAGTGAGATAGTATTGTAATTTTCATCAAGAATTTTATTGACATTGTATTGACAATGACAAAAATCAAGACAGAAAATGTTTGGCGACCTTTGATTGTACTATTGCTTTCTGCTGCACCATGGGAACGGGGGAATGTGGGCCTGCCTATTGGGAAATTATCGGGAAATGCTAGGGTAATCACTCCCCTAAAATCGGCTTCTTTAAACAACAAAAAAATGTGCATGAGAAAATATAATTCGAATACATCTGTTTTTGTCTGGTTATTGCCAATTCTATTTAATTCATTTAAGGATTACGATGAGTCAGAAAAATTATAACAATAAACAACAACGAAAAATCCGTAAATATCCGAATTCCTATATACCTTCTCGCCATTTTTTTTCTTAACGCAAACACTGAAAGTTTCTCATTCATGATAGACAGACGAAACATTTACACCCGAATGCTAATCACGCTTCATCATTGGCTATACTGCATCGACATCGCTGCGATCATATCATCATTTTTGCTGCATGATCCTAAATATTGTGTGATGCACTCACCATTTAATTTTTCATATTGTTTACCTATTTTATTTCATAATTCATATATAACCAATCTTTTAATTCGCCATTTCCTTCTTTGCAGGAAAAAAGAGGTAAAACGTTGTTCCCTGCATGATTCGGCTTCTTTTCTTTCCAAATACAGCTTGAAATTTGAAAGAAAGAAAAATAAACCCTTGCTTTTGCTATTGATGTGTCTGTGCAAATAATCAGAGCGTGTAGATTTTGAAGAGTGATCATCCAACTACTTAACTGTGACTTCATTTACAGATATGCAACTTTAACAATATTTCAAAATCAGGAAAACCCTTTGATTTACGTGATAACCGATTTCACTCCTTATCATTAGAATTAGGGATGGAGTGTCAGTTTAAGCGAAAGGGAAATTCCGTCTTTTTAGAATTACATTTTGCTGCAACAATTTCTCAGTAGTTCTGTATCCGCGTCATGCTGCGTTTATCTTAATGATGGCTAGGTGGTAAGAGGAAGGGGGTGTACAACACATCTTTAATATTGAAATTTGAAATATATATATTTTTTTTTTTTTGTAAATAAAGAATGTATAAAAAGTTTTAAAGACATTTCCAACTTTATTCTTTCATGCGGTTTCATAAATGAATTCCATGGAATTATCAATAATGTTTATCCCGATTTTTTTCTCCAACAGAGAATTTAACAATACAGTTAGAATGCATCTTGATCATTTCACGTACGCCAAGTGCTTCTCTATTCTTCATCAGTTCTTATGATATTTTGGTAATTTTGAGTAAAATATATGGCAGCAAAAGTAACATTATATTTAACGTTCTTTAAAGCATGGAAAGTGACAGTGAAAAAAACCCGTAATTTTCATCCGTATTTAGAAGATACAGATACGATTAAAATATTTTAATATTGAGATGATTACTCTTTTACACTGATCAACATATATCGCATATATATATAAATATATATATATATATATATATATATATATATATATATATATATATATATATATATATATATATATATATATATATATATATATATATATATATATAAAACACACTTCTACTCTCTCTCTTCCTCTCTGTCTCTGCATGGTATATGGACGCCGCTTTTCACATCTATTCCTTTGGGGGGTTTCTGCTAATGAACTCCCCTGAAAGGTCATAAATGATTCACCTTTCATAGAACGTTTTCGATTATCTGAAAATTATTCGACAATTATTTTGCAATCATTTGTTTTGTTTTCTTTACATGATACACTCTATACGGAATATACATTTGTTGAAATTGAAATAAATTTTTATTTCTACATAATGTATCATTTTTTGAATTCTTTTTTATTCATATCACCATTGTAGATTTTCCGATTTTAACATTTTCACAGTTTCATTCTGCATGATTGCAAAAAAATCAATTATTTCATTGATATTTCACTCATATTCATATGAAATATTATCTTATGTTTTTTAATCATAATGGTCATATATTCTCTTTTTTTTTACAGGAGAAAAATGTGAATGGAAAAAATAGCGAAATCAAAGAAAGAGAGAGCTTTTTGTGATTATTAACAATATATGGAATAACTGGCAAGTCAATTCAATAAACATAAACATTTTATTAGAAAAAAATAGAAAAAGGTGAAGCATGGAAAAACTTCTTTGAAAGTATATACACTAATGGTAATAACACACTGTACTTGTATATATGCTTGATCATTTGATATTTCTAATTGGAAATATGTTTACATTATAATGATTTTTTAATAAATGATTACAAAATGAAATACAGACTTTATTAGTGATTTAAAATATCGTTTTATTTAAAAGTAGCCAAAATTGGTCTCTGATGTAGAACGCACCCCCCATGTGAACAAAGGTATTTAGATCAGCACTTGTTCGCCTGATTTTCCATCTGATGTCAAATAGATGGATGAATATTGACACCTGTCATTATTCTTAGTAATAGTTAATGCTTGTGGGAGTTTTTGCTCTCCTGATTTCCATTGAAAAGGTACCCCGATGATCCATTATTAACATGAGACTCATTAACAGGTGATGTTTAATTATCTTCTATGTTAGAAACAAATAAACATCGCCCATCGTAAGCTTTTGTTTAAGGTCACTATCTTTTTTCAAAGGAGGGCAAATTATTTTTAAAAATTTAAGTATATTTGTTTTACAAATGTAATGCGCGACAATTTACTTTTGGCTATACAGTAATTCCTATCGACTCTGTTTAAAACAATGCTAATTGTTCGGGTACCACAGGGTGAACGTATGTCATATTGTACATTTTTTATGAGTATCGATCCCTCATATTGATTATTGAATATTCAATACAACTCAAAACCAAGGATGAATCACATCGTTTAGGAACTCTGTCATTTTGCAATAACGTTAAAATACGTTATAATCTAGCTTCATTTGAACAACAGATACTAGAATGTTAATCTTAAATTTCCTTTCATGGGAAGACAATTACATTATACTGTTAAAATGTGAATTTTCTTGTATACTTGGTGGCTATAACAAGACATTTTACAATATGATTATCTATTTTTACATTTGCCCCAAAAATTAAATATTGACAATATGACAATTACTTGCATACGGGTTTTTTCTTCAGGAAAATGACAGTAAAGAAGCATGACCTATAACTAACACGTACTGTTTATGTACAAAACTAACCGTGCTTAGTTAATTTTCTATTTTGTTTGAACGATGATTCATAGATACTTTTCGAATAATAAAGGCGAATATAACAACCAATTTCATGTTTTATGTTTGTATAAATGATGTATTATGGCATGAAATCGGCTGAGCAGAAACTTTTGCTTTTGTATAGAATATTTGGAAATGCTGCATAATATCAAATGATCGTATTTCTCGTGTTGAAACCTTAAACTTCATCATTAATGTATCATGTTCGACGGTATTAAATGCATGTATAGATAATTGATCACAAAACAACGGTATTTTTCTGGAGCACAGATTATTAGCACTATTAAACCAAAGCTTCGGCTTGCCGGAAATATCCGGAGAAATGAGATTGACATTTCTTGAACCAAATCTCAACTATTTCATATACATCTCATTTGCACTGCAGTGGCTTTAAAGAAAACCAGGTCATCGTCAAATGAACAAATAATTCTTCATTTTGCACATTTCCACATATAAATTGCATAATCTTTCGGTGATTTTTTTTTTGGGGGGGGGGGGGGGCTGGATATTTAGGTACATGTACATCTGTAGATAAGTTGACAAATTAAACAAGCTTTCTGAGAGTATTGCATAAGCAATACACGTCCCCTACCGGTTTGTGGAAATTGTGAAAACAATGCACTGTTATGCAGAATATCGAACCCGAGCATTAAAAAATTGGAATATAAAAAATTAATTATCTCGAAAATATGTCAACTAGACGCTACAGAAGTGTAAACTTGATCTGTAGTTCGACATCTTGAAGCTGTTCAGCAAATTTCATATTATTCCTCAAACGCATAGAGAAAAAAAGTGTGGAAAACTGAAGTAGAAAAGACAGACGGACGGACATACGGACAGACTGACGGACGCAGAGGAAAGCTATAGTCCCCTCCGGTGAAAACCGGTAGGGGACTAATAAAACTGGCATGTTCTAAACGTAATTGAATTTAGCGGTGGCTGTAAAATTTGTACAGATTCTGTTTCCTTTATATAGTTATTGTTTGAACCAACATGTTGCTCTACTACGGTGCACTAAGATCAAAATGTACTTCTCCCGAGTGCGGAGAAGTACCAAATTGTTTTACAAGTTCAACGGATTTCCATAATATAGCAGGATTATAAAATTACAGATCTCTTGATGACATTTACTGTGCAAGCTCTGCAAAATGTCCACTTGATACGCAACTGTAATCCTTACAGATAATGGTTGAAATATATAGGCCACATAACCAATAACTGTTTTGCTTTGACGCTCTCACCATAGATAAAAATCACATGCATTTCGAAAATGGCGTAACAGATCACTGAAATTGTTTGCTGTAGTATTTATCAATCGAATGTTGATTCTATAAGGAGAAAATAGTACCGTGTTTTCAGCATTGGTACTGGTAATGCGAAACACAGATGCTATCTGCATTTGTAATCCGGTGATCCGTGTAACCACAGATTTAATCGACTCCAGATATGCCAGTAACTCTCACGAGAATAAAATCAATTTAACGACATTTAGCCTACAAACACTATGATTTCAAATTGCATTTCCTTGACATTTTATTCGGACTGCATGTACAGTAAATAATTCAAATGCGAGTAATGACAATAAAAAATGAACTTTTTAAAAAATCCATATTATATTAAATAGTCGAAATTTCATTGCTTTTTTCTTAAAAAATTGTTTGTCAAACTTTTTATAAACAATTTTAATGCTATGACTTTGTATAAATGTTTAGAAGCAATCGAAAATGTAAATTGCGAAAAAAAATTGCATGTATTAATAATAGGTCTTAATCAGGTGAGGTGTACCCTATCTAAACGTAAGCCTGGACTTACCTACATTCCATACATAATTAATTGACTCTTAAAGCACGTGTATCTTATCAGTAGTAGCAATTATCAAATGAATGCGAAATACTTAACTGTTATCCAACGGATTTCTCTAATTAACCTTCTACGCCAAAGATCAAAAGCTTGATTATATTACTTCTATGCATTCAAACCATAGAATAAATGTATATAGAACATATAAATAACCCTTAGTAACTAATGTTTCCACTGACCTGTATTTTAATCCAAGTATTAGTTTTATAATGCAGATGGTGTCGACCCTACGGTTAGAGTGTCTGAAAAATGTAATTCATACAAACACTACCCCCCCCCCCCCCCCCTTCAGCACTTTTAATACGTGTAACTATGTTAAATGTACTCTCACCCATATGAATTCAGAAATGACTGCTTGTTCGGAGATAATTACTACCCTTTCCAAAACAAGAAGGAAATTTTAAAAAAATGTTTTTATTTCTAACAGCACATATTAATTAGAGATACACACGCAATATCGACATTTATTCTGATACACATGTAAATGAATAAAGTAAATAAGTTTACAAATCTTTATCAATCAAAATAACTGCAAGAGAGCATTTACAAACTGAACTAGCAAATATTCCTACCAAAAGGGACGTTTTCACCCCGTATAAACCAGCTATTTCATAGTTCAATATGCCATTTAGACCAAAAACTTTGCTACAGATACCAGTCTAAAATAATATTCATCGAGATTACTTGAGTGGGCTTATGTAAACAACCTTTGGGCTTAACTATAAAGTAAACTCTATTAATCAAAGAAGAATGCTAGAAAATATGGTTCACATCAGCTTAATTGGCAGGAAAAAGCGAAGGCGTTAAAGGTGGGCAGTTTATTTGGCAAAGAATCCCATAATTCCACATCCGGTGTAAACGCCCAACAACCTGACCTTAGAGAGAATTTTGCGATGCATCTGATATTAGATATTTACTCAGTATCAACTATTTTAACATTTATTTTGATGATTTTTATATATGATGGTTGATGTTTATTCACAATCAAGGGCTCTGTAGGGAACAATAAAAATTCAAACAACATATCAAATATTAAAATGTAAAATCATGGAATTCACACCATATTTGGAATCTGGAGTTTTTTCCTCAAAGGGATCAAAACACACGTAGAAATATTTTAGATACATATGTATGTACAAAATTTTGAGATAGATGAGTACTATGCATGCATTTTTACAAAACAGACTATCACACCTGTCAACTACATAAACACAGAAAACACGATATGATTGATTTTACAATATTTACATTTGCAAATAATTTACAGGATTTGATCACGTGACCAACCACTCGGTGAACTTTTTAACATGCTGTTTATTTCTTAAATGTATACGTTCAAATTGCTGAACACATATATATATTGCACATCTTGACATTTCCATAATTCCATGGACATCAAAATTAAATCCTTTCAACCCAAACACACGCTTTCTACTAAATATTTACATACATGGCATTCGACAATGAAATATTTCTGAGGAAAAACTTAGTATGCTATCCATGTACTCACTATTCCTCCCTCATGTTCACTACAAAAATGTCACTGTGACCTTACAGCTAATGACGTAGAATCTTCTCTTGCGATATTCCAGAAAATGATATGTCCACTTATCCTTACTTGATATACAGACACAAATTTCATTCTTCTAGATAAACAACAACACCTCCAGGAATATTGTATTGCAGTTTTTATTTTGTTTTGCAACGAGGGAAAAACTGCGCTCAAATGAAATTCAATTTAATGCATTTCAAGAAAATAAAAACTGTTTCTTGACTATGTCACAGTTTCACTTTGACCCGTTATGATTTTGGGCCTTATGTTCCGTATAAACCCCTGGACTAACAGTACGAACACGGACAGGACAATTCCGGCCCCCAACACAAAGAACAACCCCGAGGCATTCTCCAATTTGAGTCCACTTGCGTTGTTCTCGTCTTCCTCCTTATCGCGAGAACATTTCCGCTCTCCCCACCACCTACAATGACGTCATAAGATATAATCAGATTTTGTTCTGTAAAATACAGCACTGACCTGCGATTTGTAAAAAAAATTTCAAAGATTTAAGACTAAATTCCTATTACATTCATTTTTCATTTGTTACCGAATAGTTTAACTAAATGTTAATTATAACATTGCAAAAATATACTAGTTATGAAGGAATGCTTTTGTAAATCTAAGACTTGCGCATTGATGACCATGCAACTTGACATTTATTTATAATTTGTTGTAAGTTCTTTTATTCAAATACAGCCCTGGATTTTATGAATTGACGATTTACTGAATACTTTAAAGGGGCATGATCACGATTTTGGTCAAATTTTATTTTTCTGTTTTTGTTATTTGCAATGCTTTAGAAAATATTTTATGCATTTCTAATGATCAAATGAAATTTGGGTGCCAGTCGTTGAGTTTTAAGCAAGATACAGGGCTCACAATTCTTCGTCATGTAAACAAGGCTCGTGCTCTGTTTTTGTTTACATAGGTTCAATAAATCAGTAAAAAATCTTCTTAAAGCTGGTTTGTCTATCTTGTTATTCATTTAAAGCATAAATAAACAGTTTCTAACGATTAACACATTGATTTTACGTCTAAAACTGGAAATTTCACTTCAACATTCGAAATGTAAACAAACGCTTTGTTTACATAGCGAAGAATTGTAAGCTCTGTAACACGCTTATAACTCATCAAATGACACTCAAATTTTGGCTGCCTATTAAAATGCCTTACTAAAGCATTGTAAACGTTAAAATCGAACAAATCATTTTTGACCAAAATCGTGACCATGCTCCTTTAAGATACTGATTTCCATTTTATATAAATATTTTAATAATATGAAAATAGATGCATACTTTTGTTGTAACTGGTCTAGAAAACCGCTGTCACCCAGTCGAAGAATGTTGATAGACAATTCATCAAGATACGTGGCCCCTGGAGGGAGCCCTATTCCGTACCCTCGCGGTGCAAAGTCAGGACCGATGGTCGTCAAAAGACACTCCCTGTTCGTTTTGAAAGCATTTACCGTGGAGTCCCAGAAAAACCCGTAGCCCCCTTCACTCACTCTTCGATATCCTTCTGTAGATGATCCTACGATGTTAGATTGATTGTTCATCATCTCGCTGCCTATCTTTCTGAAGGTTTCCACGTTGGAAGTTTGGAAAAAAGACAAAATGGCGCTGCTTTTGACTGTCCCGTATTGAATTTCTTTTTGTGAAGTTAAGTCGTAGATTGATTTCACTGGCGCTTTGAACTTTTTGACAGTTAAAAAAGCTGCCCAGTTTGCTGTGTATGAAGCGACCAAAATCAAAACGAAGAAGCACCATGTATACAAAAGAATTCGTCCGGAAGTCGTTGTTGGGACACCTTCCGTACCTCCTTCAAGAAGAGTTCCAAAGGTAAGCCACACGCAATCCTTGAAAGTAACTTTTTCTTGCTTTTCATACGCACTGTTCTTCTCAAAGAAATACAAGCTAAATGCGACGATGATGCATGCACTGAAGGTGCAGAGGTATATTGTGTGAGATAACGGGGAGATGAATTCAAAAATTCTCCGTGGTGTTTCCGGGATCTTCATAATCACTGTCACGTACCTCGTCATGAAAGGTTTGGTAAAGTCGATGGCTTCTTCGCGCCGGGCATTTATACTCAGTGAGGCGACCACCATTGTAGCGTTCTGAAAAACCAATTTGAAATAGAATCGTTTTAACAAGAGCTTGGACTTTGGACTTTGCGTCAAACAGCAATGTTACGTAGGCCTGTCTATTTCATTGCTAGCCACTCATCCATGGCTCTTTGAAATCAAACAGATTTGTCTGGCTTTTGAGCTAAGACTACGCAATCTGTATATATTTCGCCTGAAACCGAGTCATTTCCAGTTGTTTTTATGCAAGAAATAGTTACGTCCTTTTGAAAGTCCAAGCTCTTGATAAAATGGTTCTAAATTCCAACTCTACACATTTTGAATGAACAAAGGTGTCTTTTTTTCAAAGAATAAAATTTATCGTAAAATTCATCGATATCTTTATTATTCCCCCACCCTCTAAAGAGGAAGGTAAAAAGCAAGGTCCCACCGAGATTTGAACTCGGATCGCTGGATTCAAAGTCCAGAGTGCTAACCATTACACCATGGGACCTATGTGTATACGTTATTAAATGTTTGCAGGGATAAAGGATAACGATACTTTTAATTTGATATTTTCTTTTTAATTCATTATGCATTATAAATCAAATATAATTATTTTAGATTTTCTACACTTATCTAGATACAGTGTATATATATCTGTATAGTGAGCAATCATCAAATTAAATGATGGAGTCTTTAAAAAATCAATTAAAATGTATATCGGAGGATTCTAGGCCCTATAGTGTTTTTTTAATGAATTATTAAATATTTACATTGTTACTTTTTATACTTTTTAACGTTCTTTAGATTGTATTTTTTTTATAAAACCATGTTTGATCCAACAGGCTTTAAATAAATTTGTGGTAGTATGCGACATAGTAATTTTGGGATTTAAAATGCTTTATTTACAGTTGTACACAAACGTTGAACTTTTAATTAAATTTAAATAGTTCATTATTTACAAGAAACAAATTAATGATAACGCTTCAAACAAGTTGATTTTAGATTACAAGTTCATTTTCTTCTAATCAAGCAAACTATAGTACCGCTTTATAGGTTTTGTTCATCAGTTATTACGCTATCAAAAGTAAATTCTATACGTTTACTTAAAAATTCAAAACCCACTTTTTTTAATTCATAAAGTTATAAATGTTTTTTAAATATAGCGGATGTAGTTTTTAGATATTCATGGTAAACAAAGCCAAACATGATAATATTTAAACTTGTATTTTAGTTCTCCAAATGGTACGCCCTGGGTTGACATTAAATATAGAACTGGCTTTGGGTAGACAAATAAATAATTTCCTATGTAGAATTATCATTTCATTAAGTACAAAAAATATAATCCTCAGGTCCCACCGAGATTTGAACTCGGATCGCTGGATTCAAAGTCCAGAGTGCTAACCATTACACCATGGGACCTGTACGAAACAAAAATAGGTAAGTATAGTACGTATATATATAATGTATTTATCAGACCGCAGGTGCGTTATATCAAAGATGATCTTAGTCACGTGAGAGGGAGGATCCGTCAGTCTGAATATGATTGACAGGCGTGAAATCTACAGAACATCATATCTGTAGGGCTAAATCACACATCCTAATTAAAGCGTACTTGAAGAGATCAATTTAGTAAATATCTTTTAATATCTTTAAAAGTACATGTAATTGAAATTCATTTATAAGTTCCTTTATTTAATATGCACTTCATGCAATTACAAATGTAATATAAACAATGGGAAAAAAAACGTAGAATGATAAATTCAAAAATCTAACCAAAAAGAACCAAAATGAAAAATTTTTAAGCAGTGTTAAAATGAATGTTGTATAATAATCAAATATTGCTCTGGGATACTCAGTGCAAATAGAATAAGCTCTGACCAAAATGAATTTTTTAAAACTGCTATTAATGCATGTCATATACGCTTGTTAACTTATTGCGTAATCATGACAAGACATCTTTTAAATTCACGCGTAGCAGATGTTACTTTCTCTTATTTCTATAAAAAAAATTCTAAAAACAAATTGACAGACGTAGTTTTGCAATGGAGTCGAATTTTATTTTGCTCTCAGGATACATAACTTGTATTTGACTCAATTTACATAACGATGGAAGCTCGTTGAAAGCTTTTTGAATTAGGCATACGTATGAGATTACATCGTAAATTGCCACCCATTCTCTGAGCTTTCATAAACCGCGGACTATAAATTTTAATCATGACAACATTTTCCGATCCTATAGTTACAGACATGCCATAGTTACGATATGAATAATCTAAATTCTCTCGTATTTTCAATACATCATATTGAATACAGAACGTTACATCGTTCTATTAATAAACTCTCTTCAACACGACAAACATTGCTTAAATGACACATACATGAACACACATCGTAAAATTAAAATAATTACGAACTATAATTGTATTTGCAAGTGTTCTTGACCATTTTCCTACTATCTTATAAATTTCTCCCCATTTGTGAAATCTGTGAAAAATTCCTTTCACCTCTCTCCTTTCTTCTATTATTTTTCCAATACTGAAGATCAAACAGTAAAATACTAAGCAAAAAATACCGGTATTTTAAAACTCACCCCAGCTAGGACTTCTCCAACCATCCCATCCCAGTGGCCGTCCGGTCGTCTGGCCCCGAACCGGTTGTCATGGACAAGGTACAGTTCATATTTGAAATCCAGTATGGTGGACAGTTCCTGTATTAGGTCCACGCAGTAACCCTTAAAGCGGTCATTCCCGGTCAAATTCCCATGTCCTTTTTTGTACATCATAAAGGGTTCTTCCTGAAGATATGTTTAAATTTCTTCAAATTTATGTATAACGGGATGTAGAACGGAATGGTGAGTGTCACGTTTCTTTTGAAAGTTACATAATTTATGACAATCGTAACTGCAGCGAGATACATGTACAAAACAACATACAAAGTTACGTACAGTAACTTATACATGAATAAATCATATCACGTATTACAACATTTAATCACGAGATTCAACTTCAATCACGTTCATAATTATTCACGATTCACACGGTAATAATTAATTACAATAAAAATAAATTATGTTACAGCTAATCAGTTCAGTTCAGTTTATTTTCACTCAACACCATATAATGGTAACACTGAACAATTTATCATTATGCGTTCATTGTGATTCAACAAATATGTAATCATAGTTACAATCAAGTTGCAATTTACAATGACTATAGCAGCAAGAAAAGCTTACAATGATGGTTACAACTTTAATGGTCCTTCCCTTTAGAGGGAATGTATATGTCTGGTTTTGGTCCCTCCAGTGCTGAACTTCAGGGGTATTCTCCAACTGGATTGTTCTGGAACCGGGGGAATCCCCCGCCCACCAAGAACCCAACTGAAAAAATAACATGCAACTGAGGAAACCTTACACTTCGCCTGATCAGTTTTTCATAAGTTACCGTTTGGTTTAGGCCGTTTTGAATGCAATTTCGTGGTTTCGATAGAATCAAGTTTTTACATTTTGTCGGTGATGTAATTGTTGGTGTTAAATGTTCCAACGATTACGACCAAAATTAAACTGCCACGAATTTTCATGATCAAAAAGTTCATGTTTATACTTTACTGTAGTAAAAGATCGATTTATCCTAGAGCTAAGTTCAATTTTTATTTAAGAAGTACCTTGAAGTACTGTGATCCATTAAAATGGAACATATTGATACTGTAGTTCACACGCTGATGACTGGCATCAAAACTTATGTTTCCAGTGTAACCTCGAAAGGTTTTCTATATAAAAAAAAGAAAGAAAAATGAATCAATTATGATATCTATTTATTTTATACCAGCTTCACTTCAATCAAATAGTTCATTTTATTATTGATTGCAAATTCTAAGGCCTTTTCGACTATACAGCTTTACCTATACCGAAAAAGTCAGAGAAATTGCGATTGATCAATCATTGTGATTATTGCTTACATTTTGTAGAGCAGAAAGAAGCGATTCTCTATCGTTGTTGATGCTGGACACGCCACATATCATAGAGATTGTAGATAGGGTGTCCATCGTCAGCATCGCGTTAAGGTCAAGGTCACTGGGATACAAGGTCGCTTGCTCATAGCTCGGTATAAGAGTGAAAACCGTGAAGCTGTTAGCGAACCGGGGTAGGCTCTCCAGTATGTGTCGTAAGTGAAATGCCTGAAATTGATACAAACAAAATTGGGAAACAAATTTGTATTTGAATTTTTCGATTTAATTTCTTTGATTTCAATCATAATAATTGTAAGTTTTGTTTTTTGTTTTTTTGCTTTGTTTTAATTTGTATTTATTCATCTACTATTTTTGGGGCATGGCAAATGCATTCATCTAAAAATTAGATATATTGTACTCAATTTGAAAAAAAAATTATACATCATAGTTTTTAAACAATAAAACCAATGCTCCGAGAGCAATATTTACCACTTTTTAGACATTTCCACCCACATACTAGATAATGCTTTCTTAATATTAATTAATAATATTAATTAAATTAAATTGAGTTCAGAAGGCCACTTACTGGATCGTAGAAATACCATCTAAACGGCAGACTAAGCATGGCTAGTTCCCAAGCCTGAAACCAACGAAACGAAAATCTTATAAATACTTGATTGACCTCATTAGCAAATTATCTTAAAACATTTGACTTGATTTCAATTAACATATTAGACCGTTACCGTCTTTAACAACATTTCGACAGTCTTTGGGTCACATATAACGATAATGTCTCGAATAAGTTCTTTGCGCATGAGCATCAAGTAATGTGTGATCGTATGTTTTTTGGCCTCCATGTTTTCTTCATTCACGGCGTATAAACGGGTGGTCTTCCGGTGGTTCAAAATAGTGTCATCAAAGTGGAACCCTACGAGGAAATGACAGCAATGAATAATTAAAAACTGCCGCCGTTATTAATTTGATGAATTTCCTCGGAGAGAGGGTCAGACAGAGTTTAATGATTCCTTTGACTTTCAAAACATGCGTTTTTGACAGGGATCGTTAGCCTTATATGGGATTTAAACCCCGTTTGTCTACTTTATATATGGAAACATCGAGCATCAGATACTTAAGAAAAATTACCAATTTCTATCATATTCGAAAAAAAAGTTCTACGTGTATTTTATTGTTTAAGCTCAGGAACACAATTCTTAAGAAATAAAATATTACACATGAGCATTTAAGCAACAATTCACAATCAAAACGATTAAGGGTGTTTCTTTATTTTCAAATTTAAATAAATTTTGTTTAATTGGCTTTCCGTGTTGCAATCAAATGAACAAACGAGCTCGTTTCAATGTAAAAAAAAAAGAAGAATACTTTTGAAAAGATCAGTGAAACCAATTTGGCTCTTTAGAGTTGATATAACATTTCAATGAGTTGTTGAATGCTGTGTACCTTTGTTTCCTTCGTATATAATCGTCTTGTACTCCCCATCCCCGCCCCGTCGGTTCTGGCAGTAAACAAATTTTCTCATTGCTTCTATGAAATCGGACAAGGCCGGAAGTATCTGGAATTTGAAAACTTCCACTTCCGGGTCAAAGGTTGTACAAATGTATGGCATTCGTAACCCCTCGACCGCTATACTAATATCCCTTTTACACGGGCCGAATACCACATCTGAATGGCTTTCATTCAAGTAATTTATCACTGAAAATGAAAGAAAATAAAAGCAATTCTTTTGGCCATTAATAATTCAAAAAATTTTAACAGTACTGTGTATTTAATCAATTGAAATGCAATGGTTTCTTTTAGAAGTGTTTTGATGTTTGTTTCGGCTGAACGATAATTTTCACTTAGTTTACCTTCAATTATTTTGTCGTACTGAGTTTCGTTCGATTCTGATGTTAGATTGGTGAATTGCAGTGAAGACACCTTTTGTCTGGAGACAAACCTCGGAATATATTGCCACCAGTCTGGTAAAACGGCTGCCAAATAACAATTTGAAAATGTATAATTATAAGTAAATATAATTGATTATGGTCAGATCCTTCCTTTCCATTGCCCTCAACGAGAGCAGCAACTTGTTGTCATTAAACAATACATATACATGTATAAATGAAATTGTGGCGGAAGGAGCGCTTTTTCAGAAGAAAAACAGATTCTGTGGGATATTCTAAAAATTGATCTTTATAACCCCATGACAAATCACGCAAACGCTTACTGACTCTCAGACTGTAGCCAACCAAATCTCATCAAAATCTTTGATTTATATGCATGCACCTGTATGCATGATCAACTGCATGTTTTTATATCATGAATCTTTGTTTTCAAAGTTCCAAAAATTCAAATTTCACCTTTTTATTGGTTGAAAATACTGATGTATATGAAGAGGAGGAAAACTTAATCCACAGTCGGTATGCGTATAAATTTTCCTGACGCAGATGTGAATTTAAAACTTTCATTCTATGATACGTTCTGCCACGATGCATAAACCATGCTGCATTTAATTGAATAACGATGAGTGAAACAGAATCATTATATCCATACATCTTTACTTCATGAACTTTACTGAAGGAGGTTTGTGTGATAAAATATAAATACCAAAAACTACTAGATTAAATTCACAAAGCAAAATAGACGTATTAAATTGCATTCTTTAAATCATTTAAATCCACGTGTTTCAAAGTCATTCAGGCAATTTCTTTGGTACAGAGAATAAAGAGTACTTTCTAACTGGCAGTGCAACAAATATCTCCATTCAGCCCTCTTCACATATACATAAAACGGTCAGGTCAATTTTTTTTCTCTGCTTTTATACCATTGGTATATTCAAGAATGAAAGTCGTAATCTGGCACGTTAAATATTTCCCTTTATTTTTTTGGCGCAATAATCTTTTACTGATTAACCATTTTAAATTGTCAATGAGTCCATGACATTAATTAGTAAAAGACACAATGATCATTTACTGGCATTATTCTAAAACATTTTGATGCCAGTGATAGTCTATCGAAAAGACTACAAACAACAAAAATCGATCAGTCAATTATGTCCGGTGTAAAGTATGTCGATACAGTGGTTATACAATAGAAATTGTATTGTTACAATAGACAGAAAACTTATCAATTATAAAAATATCTTTATCTGCAATCTGGTTTGGGGCATGAACTCTCTAAATTTTTGAGTACAAACGTCATTGTCTTGATGGCATAATAAGTACTTTATAAAATTGTGATACATGCAACATAAACTTATCATAATAAGCATTTTGCAATGTTTTTGGTTCACCAACCTCAGTGAGCTTGAACAATGATATAGTTAATATTTCGCAATGTTTTTTTTTCCTACTATTATGAAATCAACAATCGTTTGTATCTGTTGATGCGAATGTACGACTAATGATACTATACATTACTAAGAGCCATCAGGGACTACACAGAGAATTAATGCAATTAGCTGCTTTAGAAGGTAACGTTCTCCTCTTTCTAAATGTGTCTAGAGATCTCGATCTTGAATCGTTTTGGTGTCTCTGGATTGACTGATAAGGATGAAGCGCCGAGTATAAACAAATATGGTTTGATATTTACTAACATGATGGAAAATCGATATCAGTTGTAGTAACTTTTTCCTTTGATTCTATATTACTCAAAGCAAACATAAATAGTATCATAAACGTTAGAAATGCTCTAGTCTCAGATTTTGTTTTAGTCTTATGTGATCATGTTTACTTATGATGGTTAAAATATCGTAGAACATTTATATTAGTATTTATATGTGATCATGTTTACTTATGATGGTTAAAATGTCGTAGAACATTTATATTAGTATTTATAATCAACAATAATTAATTTCTTTGCTCTCGAAGAAGCTTTCTTTCTGCTTTGAAAATTCCGATGATTATTTTTACAGCTAAGTATTCCCCCATTATTAGTTAATACATCTACAAAATATATATTTTCCACTTGATCTTATAAAAACGTGTTTTTGGTTGTATTGCAAGAATGTAATTGAAAATTTAATTTAACATACATTAATAGTAACTGGCTTCCCTTCCCGTTCTTCATAGATAGGTAAATGTATATGCAAAAAAAAGGACAAACAAGCATGTTCAAATTCAACCGTTTTCATCTTCTACACATAAACATGTTTTCCCTTTTGGTCCGTACTATATGTCAATTCGAAGCCGCCAAGTTTTCATCAGCATCTATTTCTGTTAATAAGATCATGATTGAGTATCATTGCGTCATCGCTTCAACTGCATGAAAGCATATGGTTGTGCAATGCAATTAACTGGGATATCCGAGCAATATCTAAGGAATTGGTATACCGACGCATGTGCAAAAATATCATTATGATGGATTTCCCATCACCGTCGCATCATCATCATCATCATCATCATCATCATCATCATCATCATCTATTTATGTATATTACCTTTATCATCTTTATGATCATCATTGCCTTATTTGTGGTTTTACATTTTAGACTTGTCACAATATTGTACGTCCATTTTTTTTTTCTGTAGGTCATATGCTGACTTTGAAAAATACATTTGACTCTAAACTTTCGAACTTATTCATATCTTCATTTATGCCGCTTATTTAGTTCTTATTTGAGATTTAGAACCACATTCTGATTATTAGGGAAACTATAACCTTTATATACATTTTGTTATGGAATAGAATATTCTGTGTACCGATATATATACATGTACATGTACCAGTATGCATTTAAGACTGGAATGCTGATTTACAGACTTATCAGTGGCCCAAAACCAATTTTCGCCAAGTACTATATTTCGCCATTGCAATGAAACGTCTCAATTTAACATGCAAACTATTTGGTGGCGAAGAAATTTAAAATAAACATTCTATTCAAATAAAATATTATATGATAATTATTACAACAATGGGAGCTTAACTAAAAGTGGTCTACGCAAAGGCTACGTCACAAAAAAGCAACCTAAATTGAGTAATTGCTGGCATACATCAAAATAAGGGGTTTTTTGGACAGCATTTCAAACTTAAGACAGTTCCATTTCTTCCAATGAGGCGTCCTCTATCATTATATACGGGACCTAGATGCGCCATTAATGCCCCTTTTATCAATAAAATTCTTTGATTATATATTTGTATGACGTATTGAACTCTTGGTTTCAGTAAAGAATCAAAGAGTTGTACGAGATTGCCACCGTATCAACTCTCCCTGGAGTTGTGTTTGGTATCGTTATGAATAAAGTTAAATGAAGGTCGTATGCATTTTCTACGACATAATGTTTGTTGCTGAAATCTTGAAGTTGTACTCTAGAGAACTTATATCATCATTAAGTCAAAGTCATCCAGAAAATGCAAAGACGATTGTGTTTCCAAAGAAAAGATTCGTATAATATTGAAAATATTTAAGAGATTGTAGCCAGACCAATCCTCTTTTTTGAACCAAAAGCCATTTGTTGTTATCAAATTTAGTTTTAGTTAAATCTCTATACACAAAATCTTAGAATTGCTCAGATTATGCGCCCATCAATGCAATCGATTCTCAAACTCTCTTGCATGGGTATCAGATCTTTTTTTTTTTCCTCGCTGAGAAACATTTACATACTTATTATTAAACTAGCGACTTTAGAATGGTAAAGTACATAATACTAGTTATGAAATGGATGGACACATCGAATTAATGACACACATCGTAATTCAGTAATTAGTATGTATGCCTTACGTTTTTATTTCTCTGGAGTTATATATTACATATGTAAATGGAATAGTGAGCGAATATTTGACCTAGCATGCATGAACATGCACGTCTTGTTCAATTCTCAGCTGATCCATGATGCCATTCAAGAAAGGAGACCGTCTTGACAAATTCTAAAGGAAACCTTAACAGCATAATGAAATTATTTACAGTTCCAGCCGAATCAGCATTCTGGCTGTAACGTGTATTCCGCCAATTGTGTTGATGCAACTATAACATGTACCTTAAAAGTACATGTACAAGAAAATATACTGTCGAAGTCACTTTTACATGCGAATGTAAAAATAATCTACTACAATGCTTTAAATGGCGTCTTTCAAGGTCATATCATTCGAAGGTCGATGTCATCATAACCCTCACATTAAATCTGTTACTAGTAATGAAATTAATTTAAATAATTCTCAAAATGATATTATATGTAATAATTATATGATTGCTGCCTCTCGATATATATAGGTATGGATAGGTAGTAACAGGTGTTTTTCGAATGATAATGATTTTAAAAATTCCTTCTGGCTACAGAAGGCAGGGTTGGGTTTTTGTGTGTGTAAATTATAAAGTTATGCAAGAGAAAGCTACAGTAATATAACTAGCTAAAACGAATTTTACATACAATAAACTGCATGTACATTCCGTTATCGTGCATGGATCAAGCTGTTCTAAAATGATGAGGAGTTTCGTCTGGTATTTCAAGATCAAGTCAGTAATCTATATAACCACCTTAAAAATAAACGCGTGTACGACCCTGCAGGGAATGCACAAATCTCAATTAGAACATCAAAAAAGTTATCCCTATCAAAGTGGGGCGAAGTGGTTGAGTTAATATTGAATTTTTATACCCTTCCACGCGTAAGAGTTCTACTACCAGGGGGGTCTAATTAGAACAGAATAAGAAATCCTGGAAACTCCGCCCGATTTCATCACGAATATTCCCATGACCTAATCACCGCATGAAGACTTGAAAGATAAACTATTTTGAAGAGTCTGCTATGCGAGTGTCTGTGCTGTGATGGTAAAATCATAGTGATGTAAAAATCAAGATCAAAAGGTTATTAATTTACAGCTAGATGTGATCAAGGAGACTTAATTTTTATTATAGTTATTAAGTAAGCCAAGATTCCATTCGGATGTTACGCATATTGAACTTTCTAAAAATCCTCTAAAAAGAAATCTCCACACAAGAAAGGTTAACATACAGACAGATAACTTTGGAGTCAACGAGTTTACGTGTCTCTTTACTTTAAAATTTCCTTATTTAATTGAAGATAAATAGGTTTTTGAAAGATTTAAAAGTGCTCACCAACTTTGATGTCACCAGCATGAGTTAGAACTCCATTACTCATTATCACTGAAAACAGAAATGTCACGTGCTTCATGGTGTCTTATAAGTACGATCCCCAGAATATAAAATCCAAAAACTTTCCCCCTCCTTTCTTTTACTCCAGGGAGTCAAGGGTATACCATCTGAAGCGCATCATTTAGTCCCGAGTACCGCCGCCGTCCTATGCAAATCGCTTATACCCTCTATCAGTATCGATGAACCGCCACGGGACTCGAGAGAGGGGAGAGTGATGGATCCCGGTACCAGGTGAGCCCCCGCCGATGGTGGTCAGCGTCCGTTGTTCATTGATTCCGATCCTTTAAACCGTGGTATAGTGAGAGGTGATTTCTCAAGGCTATTTATGAATTAGCGTCACATGAGTGCTTCAGATCCTCTGAGGTGTTCTTTTAATGACTGGCGGAAGCATACGTTGGTTTTGTTGTTTTATTCATCGTGGTTGGGTTGTTTTTTTCCCTTCTCCTATTTTACATCAAATTCTGGTATTTCTAGGAAAAAGAGAAGTCTCACGTTGCTTGCTTACGTATTACATCATCATCGTTGCGGTCTGAAATTTCAAAAAAATTTTGGCAATACCATTTGGTTACATGTTGATAGTGGAACAAATTGACCATAAATTACGCTAACATTACTTTCGAATTTTTTTTTATGCCTTGTAATTTCACTTTAAATTGTCAATTTACTATGTAAATACACTTACCCACCATAGACAGTCGGTTGGTTCATAGTCGATAATTCAGTGCACGGTAGTCCCCGCTGATAATACGTGGAATATTTCATGTCCAATGAATCATTACAGAGGGAGAGAAAATAAAATATCTCGCATTGTCACAGGTCTCTATGGATATTAGTAGGGTTGAAAACGTCAATTGAGTACTTATTTTGAATGCTTCATTGTTATCCATTCTTGCGCAAACAATTATACTTATTTATGCAATAAGAAATTCGAGAGATGTCATTGATTGGTTAGAAAATGTCGTTCTGTCGTCTGGTTTTTTATAATAGGAAATTTGATAAACTGAAATTTTATTTTTTTTGATATTTGGGAGATATATAAAAATTGTCTGGTCGATTCCAGACCATTCCAAATGGAGTTAAAATTAGCTTGCTCTCATGCTTTGGTTGCGAGTGGGTTCAGAAAGCGACAGCCAGTCTCGAATTATGGGACAAATTGGTCTAACGTTGTATTGCCATTGGAATATGGAATATCATGACACTGTGTCTACCAAGACTCGTCTTGTTGGCTTCTTGGGAAGAGAGAGAGAGAGAGAGAGAGAGAGAGAGAGAGAGAGAGAGAGAGCATATACATGTCCTGTTTATATATATATATATATATATATGAACTATCATTGTAACTCACTGTCGTTCTTTCTTCTTCTTCTTTTTTCTTTCATCAGTTCATGAACGTTAGTTAGTAAGTTAGCATGTCTGTAAGAAGTGTCTTCTGTCATTGTTTTGCTGGTGGACATTCGTCGGTTTCATCCGTTTAACATGAATGTGTATTATACTGTCTGTCTGTCTGTCTGTCTGTTTCTCATTCAATGTTTTGTACCCTGCCTTCTGTCTCCTTTTAGACTGAATAGTTCAACAAACCTTATGACCAATTTTTTTTTTTATTTTAAGGTACAAAATTGTTTGTTCCAGCTAACCTGGTTATGATAATTATACAGGCACCAGTATCTAACAAAAATATTCCACTGTTCATACCGTTAGCTAGATATAAGATATGGAGAAGGAGAAAAAATTAAAAAAGGCAGCAACTACTGTCAAGTATGATTAAATGTGCATAAAAATCCTTGCTTAAAATGACAGCAAACAACAGGTTATACAAGAAATTGTTATAGAGATACCACAATCTGATGAAAACCATGGCACATCGGGATAAATCGTACGTCGATCATAATGTGTGTCTACAATAACCATATGTGACGCACGCAACCCAAATTCGATTCGTTACCCGAATTGCTAATTAGAAGTACAAATAAAAATGTGATCGGGAAATCGTGATTCCTGGGCTTTTGATAAATGTCGATATCATCACGACTTGTGTAGTGGGTTGGAAGCTGTGTTGACAATGTTTGATACATCGTAACTGTGTTTGATTATATATCTTAATTAAGAATCATAATTGATGGTTCGCTACCGTACCTTTGTTTGTATAGTGTAATCTGTGAAACGAACAGTGACCCTTTGACTTTCCGGTATATTAATTATAGTTCAAGTATAATCATTTTTTTATTTTGATGAATGATTTTAGTCTTAGTTTTTGTATTATATTTACATTAATTTTGCTCTTTATCTCCAATACAACTATAAATTGTTGCTGATATATAATCATGATAATAGGCTGTAAACAGTCCAATTCTGACTGTGAAAACTACTCACAGCTGCAAGCTCTATAGATAGAATAGATACTGGTCAATCATCTGTATGACGGCCAAATATGGAGATCCTGTCATCGATGTAACATTATCATTGATGATATTATTTTCACGCACTTTAATGCAAGTAAAAGGACAAAAAATATACCAGAAATATGAACAGTAAAATAATGCTATCTTGCATGATTCTTTGGGAATAAAAAGGGTTGTGACAATTGCAGATATCTTTATCTATCCCACTGATGTGTTCAGTGTTCACAATCATTTTACCCTGATGAGATGATAAAGAATCTAAATCAGCACAAATAATCACTCCGAGTTATAAAAGTAGATCAAATATTATTTCAAACATATGTATTATAAACTGTAACTCCTATTTTATGAATTCTGCGATTTCATCATTCAATAATTTCTTTCTTGTTTTCCATTCGAACACTCTGTTTTCCACGCCATAATGAACCCTCCCCCTTTTACAATCATTCAGGATATGTCTTCTTTAATCAATACATTTTAGTGTCCTTTTAGTATTAAAAGTGTTAAAAAAGAGGGAGAGGGTGGAGTTTTTTTTTAAAAGGGCCGATCAAAAGTATGCTAATATGCAAGAATCTTAAATTTTCTTTTGACGACAATGATCTCTTTGCTTAAATAATAATATACACGATTTGGCGAGATTTTCCCCCAGACACAATAGGTATTGACCATATGTTTAATTTTGTACTTTCATGTAATGGAGTGGGTGTATAAATACAACATTTACAAATGATAATTACCTGGCATTGTGTTAAAATACTTACATAACTTTATTCATCGACGGGGCTTTGGTCGTGTTTCGTGATGGTTGTATGAAGTTCAAGTTCAAGTTCTTTATTCCAAGAGACAAATAAATATCATAGGTTATACCTGTGAACAATGTGTATTTATACATATTAAATACAGTAAGTTAGCAACATACAAAGTGTACATAATCAATTTTGATTATTCACATTAAGAGGGTGATGCTTGTTTGCATAATATAGATATTTCCCTAAATTACACAGTACTTTAGTATTTGAAGTAGATAGTAACTGTATCAATTTGCAGACATTTTGTTTTCGGGAGTAGTATTTTTATACTTTTCTCTTAAACTACGAAGTGATGGACAAATCAGTAAAAAGTGGAATTCATCTTTAATCTCAATTAAGTTGCAAATGTCACATTTTCGACAATCACGTGTTAAATTATCTTACCCCCCTGTTTCAATCTTTTAGCCATGTAAAGACAACCGTAAGTGTGTAACTAATTTACGATATTTTATATGAATTGGTTTCTTTGTATAAACTTGTACACAAAAGTAATCAACAACATGTTATGCAATATACATTTTGATGCATTACTTATATCGTTAACAACTTTTTGTTTTAAGACATCACACACTCTAGCATATATATTATATAGATAACAGATTTTTTCACGGAACCGTGATATAGATCTATATCGGCCAAGCCTAAGGTGCACAATTCTTTCCCGTGTGTCATTATTTTTCGCTATGCCTTCGTAGCATGTTTTTAAAACACAGTTTTTACTGTTTCTTAGTTTGAAGCAGTATTGAATTTTTTCGGTTGTTTCTAAAGATTTCTAGTGGAAATCTACCTAATTCATAATAAACTGCACTGTTGCATGTAAAAAAAAAATTCTGACACCCAAAACACTCTTACAAAAGATGCCGTTATGGAATTCCCATATGTCAGCACCGTAGCTAAGCACACTTTTTACATAGGTATCAAAAATATTTGATCGAGTTTTAACATTAATATTCAAATCTTTCATTTCACTACATATGCTGAATATTACTTTGTTTCCCTGTGCTGCACAGTGTGTTTGTGTGGGTGTGAAATACAACATTTACAAATAATAATTACCTGCCATGGCATTGTGTCAGAATATTTACTTAACTTTATTCCTTGACGGGTCTTTGGTAGTGTTTCATGATGACTGTATTAATCATTGTTTTATTAGTGGGGTTGGTTGAAGTAATAACAATTAAAAAAAAAAACTCGATACACTTTGTGGTTTCTCATGACGTAATTTTTAAAGGAAGAGTTTCCAATGAGTATGGTTCCTCAATGTTATCACATTACCAAACATTGAGAGAGAGAGAGAGAGAGAGAGAGAGAGAGAGAGCACATTATAAACTATCACTGAGCCAGCGTTATGTGAAATCTCAACACGAAATAATTAACAACAAAAACTAAATACGATCGACTTTTGCTGAACGTACTTTAAAAGTAAATGTATGCCCAAATTTAAATTGAACATGCTTGACGAGGTGTAAAACAATAAAAACAGAAAATTTCACAATTGTAATTTCTTCCAACAAATTTGACCGGCATAAATCAAAAAAGAGACAGATCTTTTGTTTTACTACAACATTGACAATCTCCACTCGAGTTCGTTATTGTTCCGTCTGTGAATGTTCTAATGAGTTAATTAAGAACTTGGAGTTTGGAATCGAATAATCGAAAATAAGCACAATCAGTCAATCCTCGCCCTGCGTTCTCTCTCCCTCACTGTGTACATACTGACTGAATGTTGACTTTGTTGATTTATATTTAAAAATGTCTAATTGCATTCCATGATTACAAATCATCTCTAATTACCGTCCTATTTCATTTGACAAGAAAATCGACGATTGCCTCGACATGTAATTGTTTGTTCAGTTTTTTCTCCTCAACTGATAATACAATTATTTTGTCGGACTTATTTGATAAATTATCTACACCAACCCTTGCAGATATTTACACAAGTATATGTTTACATGTCAGTTTTAATATGGGGGTTGTCTTAATTTTGGAACATGAAAAAAATACATTAAAAGCTAAATATATGCTAAATCGAAAAACAGTTCTGCTTAACAACTGAATCGAAATTGTTTAAGATGAGTAAAGTGCCGCAATGAACGAAAGACGTTGCTAAAATTAAGGAATGTTTGAAGTTGTAGGACATTTTCCACCAATAATTGCAACTCAAGTTTAACTCGTGTCATATCAATTGTCCAAATGATTTGAAAAATGAGAAAAAATTCCTTTTTGATATCTTTTGAAATAAAAGCAACGACTGCGGATAAGAGTATCATGGTGGTAAAATTTGGGACGTTTTTTGGCAAGATGTTTACACATTAAGATTCGATTTTAAAAATATTTCTCTAGAACAAATAACGTTCGGTACATAACGACAAAAGAAACAGCACGATGATTATCTGATGACACATTGGATCTGAGTGTCGTGTTCATCCCCTTGTCCCAGCTGTTACCGTCGTAAAGTAGAAACGGAATGATAGAAACAAAAGGACAATAGAATTTTTTTTTTTTACCACTAACAGTTATATGATCCATAAGTACCCACACTTAACTACCATCAAGAGTCGTTCAATATGTCGTACAAAAATTTACTTTGAAGTCGATGGGTAGAATCCATGCCAACGGTTGATTAACGCTTCGTTCCTCATATTTTAACTATGGATCCATGATGGAAGAAAGACAACTGAGAACAACCTCAGAAATACATGTTATATGAGAGAAAATAAATAACATGAAAGGATAAGATAAAAAATAGGTGCTATTTGATTTTTTTTTTTCGAATTAGAATTGCTTTATATTGTTGATTTTAGTCTAATAATGAAATGCTTTCTTCGTTGTTTCGTGCTCTTACATTTTTTTTCTTTCAGTAATTATGTTTTGCGTGCTGAATGTGGGAGAAGGAATAGAAGTACGTTTATCAAAAATATGGATAATTTTGGTTAAAAACTAAAAAAAAAAAATTCTCGATTTTTTTCCAAACACTATAGCTAGGTTGCAGATATACAAAATTATTTATTTTCGAAGGTACACGTAAAGTGAGTCTCCACTCAAAGTTTTTTAAAAATAAAAACTTGTCACGGTATATTTAATTATATATTTAATAAATAGTTTTTGACCAAAGATATGGAATGACGAACCATTATATAGTCATAAAGCTATTTTAAAAATAACAATATTTGAAGAGTGTCGTATATGTATCCAAATTCATATATATATTGACTAAACGCTTTATAATAATAAGCACAGAGAGCATTCTTTAAAAAGGCTGAGCAGCCTTTACTTTCTACCTTTGGCCCTTTACATGCACTATTCATTAATGTTCTTTGTTAATTTTTCCTGAATGGATTCTATCGAGTTGATTTAAAACTTACAGAAATTAAGTTTCCATATATCGTGATTAATGTCTATCAAATTTCATTCTGTGTGGGTCAGTAGATTCTTTTTTTTAATTGAACATTTTTTATAATCTTAATTCATCTAATTAATTACACCCAAGTTCAGTTAAAAGTACAGTTGATTTGTTAATGTATTTGTTTGGGAACTATGACGAAGCGATATTTGAGCTTCGATTTCGCGTACGTTGCTGAGCGCCAATAATTGACAACACCAGTAACGTCTGCTTATCTCATCTCAATATAACTGTCGATGATGCACAGATTATGATGCGTCACTGCCAATAAACAATGGATTATAAACTCTGTATCATTGAGGAGGCGTCCTGTTGAATCAAAAATATGATACCTGTATTTCTGTCATTTCATTATCAGAAATCAATGAATACGAAAATACTCAAACCCAACTCATACATGTATATTTCTTTTTTTAAATGGGACCCATATAACTTCTTTTGACTATGGATTCATAAGCAACAATGGTCAATAAAAATATTTTGCACAACTATTTTTCAGTCTTCATTGCTATGCTCAAATCTCCCCTTTAAACTAAAAAAAACATCAACAATTTAAAACCTTAACAATTCTATTAGTAAGACTTGCATTAACACTTCAATATAGAACCATTTTACATGTAACAAGAGCTTGGACTTTGGGTAGTTGTGTCAAACAGCAATATGAGTAGGCATGTCTATTTCATTGTTGGCCATTCAGCCATGGCTCTCTGAAATCAACACGATTTTTCTGGCTTTTGAGCCAAGACTACGCATTTTTTGTTGTATATTTCGCTTGAAACAGCGTCATTCGTTACTTGTTTTGACACAAGAAATAGATAGCTACATGTACGTACTTCTGAAAGTCCAAGGTCTTGTAAAAATGGTTCTAATATTGGAAGACTGAGCTATAACCCAAAAGCATTCTAATTTCTCTATGTTTCAGTGATACAAACGCAAAATATAACTAGCACAGAGCAAAATAAAAAAAAATTATAAAAATGATATAATAACAATTTTAATTCATAAATAAAGTACACAATGATAATTCGCAAAAATAAGAAATAGTCAATAGATTAGAATTTTTTTAAAAGATATAAAATTATATCACAGACAGGAAAATCAAGAAGTGTGTATACACTGTAGGTTTGTTTGTCTGTCTGTCATGTATATATGATGGAGATATATCACAGAATGTTTCTTGGTCTATCTTGGATCTTTTGGTCCCTTAAATCACAGCTTTTTGTATGTGACAGCCTCTGGTGAATCTGATCTCATGAGACGTCCTGGTTGGTGGATCAAATCCACTATGAAGCATCGAGGTGGGAATTTCTGGGCTCCGGGCTAGGGAGAAAAAGTTATGAAAATTATTTGTAATAGGAGAAATAGAGAATTATTGTAAAATACCTACTGTCAAATCATTGAGAATTAACAAAAAAATATTCTAATTAGTTTGCTAGGTTCACTTATAATTAGAAAATAAGTAATATGGTGTCGATACAATTCACCATTCATGGTTGATGAACTCATGAAATTAGAGCCAAAAAAACATTAACAAAAATAAATCCCCTGTGAATATCAATTGATGATTTTGCAAATTGCTATGCTACTTTATTAGAATTGTATTCCAATGAAAAAAAAATTGTCAAGTCTCTTACCTGTTCAGGTGTCTCAGGTAACATGACCTCATTCCAAGCACGGTTGTATTCTCCTCTAGTCAGAGTACAGGGTACAGCAATTCTGTCCGCAAGAGCCTGTGATTCAAAATACACCGATAAAGAATGATAACAGAATCTTATATTCTTGTTACCGTATCTAATAATATCCAGTTTACAAAAATTCAAGTAGTCACTGCTGCAGTAGTGTAAAACTAATGCATTATTTTGTGTGAATTTTGGCATTTTAAAGACTGGTAGAAATGTTTTAGTTCATAGAGTAAAGAATTAGGGTGCATTTTTATAGCACATAAAAATGACTTTGCATAGAAGTTGAATTGTAACAACTATACAGAAATACAATTTCATACCTTGAATAGCAAAGCTCTGTGTATGTGAATTCCAGCCTTGATTTTACCAATGGGAACCACATTTGATTTCAATTCAAATTTAACTTGACTAAGAGGAAGTTCCCAGCTAAAGTTTGGCAGTTGTCCTTTCTCAATGCAGCCTCCCATCTTGTCAGCTACAAATCTAAAACACAAATACAAGAACAAGCCATAATACTTTATGTAATAAAAAAAAACCCAATTTAGCAAATGAGCAGCCATATATATAACTTTTCTCCACAACAGTTATGTTTTACACAGTGAGCCGACTTGTCTAGTGACTTTTTTTAGAACGTTTGGATTTTTTTACTTCTTGTGCCTCACTTACTGTAATCAGACTTTGACTCATCAGCTGTACATGTTGAAAAATCTTTTTTTAAAGTTTCACTGATTTTGACTTATGAAGACAGAGCTTTGAATAGTTTAGTTTACCTCTTGGAAGTTTAACTTACTCAGATTATCAAAGCCAGAAACCTTAAACTTGATATAACAAGGTGCTCCTTACCCTAATTCATGAGTTTACTGATCATGACTTACTGAGCCAGGGCTTTGACTTGTTCGGTGGCTGTAGCTAGCTGTAAGATCCTCTCAGTCACTTCCTCTATGTACTTCACTAGATTGGAGTCGGTCGGGGGATTGAAGGGCTGGTTCTCCGAGTTGGCCAGAGCTTCAGCCTCCTTTTGGAGCTGAGCCTGTAACTCTTCTTCTTTCTGTTTTTCTTCTTTCTCTTTCTGTTTAGATTTTCTACCGTATGGAAAACAACAAAAAATCTTAATTGACATATACCGGTTATCGTTTTTGAAGTCACCGATCTGAAATATTTAAAAGTTTAGACATTTCTCTTTTCTACTTGCATTCCAGTGAGTTTCTCTGAAACAGAACAATCATTATCTAACATGCAGTACCTACATGCACATCATGCTTACATGCTCTCAGCAAATTTATCTTCATGCAAAATATTGAGTTATCTGAGATCTAAAATTACTATAATTATTCATTAAGAAAACATACTTAACTTTTCACTGATAGCAAAATCTTTATAGCATACAAAACATACTACCAGGGTAATTAAATGTGCAACTTAATATAAAACAGCGACTACATTTACTCATACAGTCAAGTACATTTATAAAGTAATGCTTTCAACGAAGATAGGGTATTTTTTTTAAATATCCTATTTTATAAACATAAAAATACAAATAATATGATAATAAAAAATAAATAAATATGAAATATAATCAGGACATATGAACAAAATTGTCCTTTTTTAAAAGGTTGAATTATATATATATAATCTAATTAAGGCATCATTAAATTCTATCTTTTTATTAATAGATACATGTTCTTGTTGCATGGGAAATATACAGGTATAATAATATCAGACGGGACTTTTATCTTCTTGCCAGACAAGTCAAGTTATCAAATCTAGCATTCTATTAATTAAAATGCACATACAAAGTACATGTGAATCTAAATATTTCATGGAAGTATTGAACATAAAAACTTTATTAAGCATTATTCTAGGGGAAAATGTGCAAATGAATTCCTGAGACTTATAATTATAGTGTTAAGGAGTCATGTATAGAAGTTGGTTACTGCTTATGGTGACCCAACTCCATGCAATGACAGAAATATACAGTGAAACCTTAAATGAATGAAAGCTCCATTACAAATTTTACAGCAAGAACTTGAGAGATGTGCAGTATCAAACAGAATTGTTGAAAATCACAGAAACAGTTTTTACTTTAAGGTACCAGAGATATTTTTTTGATGCATACTCGATACATATAAACACCACAGAAATTTCTACATGTAATACCTGAGTATGCATTATCAACAGCTTTTTGTCACTATTTAGGGTCTCACTGTATTTCAGACTTATTAAGCATGTTGACTAGGGCTATGATAAAATTACATCAACATATATACTTTAATACACTGGGTTTTTTTTTTTTTAGCATATCAACCAAAACTGCAAATACTTATATATAAACTAACTAAATAAAAATAGAAATAAATTTAATCAAGCTGCTATTAAGTTGCCAGAAAATCAACATGCTTTTCTGTACATATATAACCATAAATGCAACCCATAAGGAGATAAAAAAGACAATCTAAGCTTCTAACAAGCCATGACTACACCCAGTTACCATGGTGACACGTAATTGTGTCTGGATAACTGACCTATCGTCATCAGGAATCATGGAGGCACGTCTGCGACCCCTAGAAACAAATAGGTCTCGCACATTCAACTACTGTGTACAAATATGCATGTCAAAAACTAAAATCGCAATTAAACAACAACTTTGTCTAACATCTAAGAGATCTTTCACTAATTACAGCATGAGAAAAAAATAATATTAAAGATAAAGCAGAGATTTGATAACACAACAGTTTACAAAGAGAGCCAAAAAACAAAAATGAAAATGTCTAGCTATGAAATAGGAATAATTTAAATAATTGTTCTGATATACTTTAAATACAGTATTTGATGAATTCATGCATCATGCAAAAATGTACACATCTCCAAACATTTGTCTGGTTTTTTTTCATAATGCTATGTTGTTTCATTCTTGAAGAAAATATAATTTTCAAATACACTTTTTATGTCTATCTGTTTTTTTTTCTTTTGGGGGGGGGGGGGGGGTGATTATCTGTGAAATTAGCAAAATTACAGTGAACTTTTGGCAGCTTGCAATATTTCTCACAACACATACATATAACAATACATGTATCTAAACCTCATTATCTTGAACTCAGTGGAACCTGAAAAAAACTTTAAGATATCTAATGATTTGCAATATGATTACACAGTGGTTGCCCCAGGACCTCAAACTCACTTCAAAATATCTGTGGTATTCAGGATATCATAATGTTTGTAATTTCAGAGTTCAAACTATCTACACTTACAAAAATTTGAATAATTCTGAAGAGAAATGATAATCTAATAGTAAAACTAGGGCACAATAATTACATATCAAAATAAATCATGGCAACTTAATCAAAACACATTTCTTTGATGTGCTTCATTCTGTAGGTGAAATTTAAATACATACCGGTATACATGAAATGTTTTGTACATGTATATATATTCTTTTTAGAAATAATTAATTTGATAGCAACACCATGGTTAATTACAGAATATAAGATCATGGACATTTAATTAAATGCCAGATATCACATGATATCTAAAGATATCCCACACATTATAACCTCTACCAATTGATATCCACTCACAACAAATTTCAAAATACATGTATATAGATAAATGATAATCAGACTGAAAAGCAGCTCTGTAATATAGTGTGAAGGAGATTTGTAAGACAATATCAAGAATCCTTCTAACATAGATATCCATGTATGTAATACATGTGGTATATATAATATATAAAAAAAAATTTGGTGTTTTAGTGCAGATTACATGCAAACCAGTGAACAAGAAGAAGATATCCACACAAAGAAGATTAATTTTTGTGTTGTAGGTGAATTTTGTTTTGTCCTCAGAGATATCAACAAAGAGTTGACAGCCAGCCCATGATAAATAAACAACACAATTAATCCAAAGACTCACAATAAAGAGTAGACTTTGCATGCATGTTTTATAGTGAGTGTTATTTGTTAAGAATAAAAGACAATTTTTAAAAGTTTTTTCCCTCTAATAGACAAACTTTTCAGTTCTGTAAGTTATGTCTAAAGTACGTTGAACATTGTTTTTCACAGAAATCTGCTATAGAAACGTTTCTACAAAAATTAGCTCGGTGATACCAATAATTTTTTTTTTGCCATGTAAATAAAAGTAAAAAATCCTAAAGAAAAAAAATCAAACATCCAATTAATTTTTCATGCTAAACTCTCTCTAACAAAAACACTTTAATATTTGTCACGTAAATAAATCATGCATAAAACTTCTATCAAACTCTTTGTGAAGATTAACAAAAAAAACTTCCGTCCCAAGACAAAGGAACTCCTCAGTACTTACGGTGACGTAGGACTAAAGAGGTAAAAAACACAGGAAGGTTTCAATGTGAACATCGTGCAGATCAGTATAAAATCATAAGTGTTCATGAGAACTAGGATCAAGTCAATTCTATGGGTCGTAAAAACTTATTGGGAGATTGACGTATTTTAATAACAAAATATTGGTTAGAAAATTAAAAGAATAAAGGGAGAAAAAAAAATAAATGAACAAATTAAAAATGTGAGGAGGAATTGTGACGTTGCTGTGAAAAGGTTAGGATATGTGATGTCAATTTTACTACCCAGTCTACTGAAGGTAATGATGTGCATTAATAAGTCATTTTTTAAAATTACTGTTAGAGTGACATATTCCATGATTCAATTCATAAGCGAACTAAAACCTAGCAACCCAAAAAATTTAACTTCCCTAGAAACTTGAAAGTGTCTGTGATTTAAAGTCAATTAAATTTTTAAAAAAATGTGAAATGTTCTCAACATTATGAACATATTGAGATCGGAGATGGACATACCCTTTTCCTTCCCTGCCGGTCCGAGAGGATTTCCCAGACACATTTGTTTTGGAGTTATCTTTGGCCTCGAGCTCTGGGTTAGAGGCAGACTGGGTGGCCACAGGACTGTAAAATAGATGAACATTTAGTACATCCATCAGAATTTTAAAAAAAATCTAACTGGTACATAAAATTCAATAACAGAAAGCTGTGAAAATAAGATTCTCTCGAAATGAATGAGATGAGCTTTTCCAACAAAGATACAATGAGATTTGAAACCCATTTAATCAAAATTGGCTTTGAAGTCACATACTCTGCCTTGGCAACGATGAAGAGAATGGGTCTTTTGTCATTAAGTTCTTGCTTGCAGTAATCTTCGATTGACATAAATTTGGTGTTGGGGCGGATTTGTCCTGCATCATAAAAGCCATCTTCTATCAGGTTGGTGGAGCCTGCAAAATACATTTGGAAGTTAAGTTTTACATTGTGAAAACATAAAGAAATAATGTACCAGTAGTTATTTTGGTAATTTTTAGGATGTAATTTGTAACTCCTGCTCTAACAGCAAAAAACCTTATTTGCTTGCACTTTGGCAAACTTTCATAAGTACGAATTAAGCAAAGAAAAAAAAAATTCATATTGCATTAAAGTCACACTTTAGCTTAAGCATATCATAAATATCATTCAATGATGAAATGATACGTACTTAGTTGTCCAGTCAAGGAATATTTTGCTGACAAGTTAGCATCCAACAATCTCTCCAAAGCAACCTCAGCAAAGGGATTCTTTCTGGTTCCAGACACCTGAATTTCTTGCAGGAGATCCATTCCTCTGTTAAAGAAAAGTTATTATCAATGCAAAGTATTATATATTCTAAACTATATGAATATACATGTACTAAGAAGAAAAGTATTAGTAATGTTTCAATTCTGGTTCCATACTAGAGAAGGTGGTGAGATAGCTAAAATTGAACATTGCTATAATACAATTTATTCTTCAAAAACTGTACAATGCTAAAAATTTCATTCACTGGATTTGTTTTAAATGCCTACCCTAGTTTGCAGATCTCAATAGCAGTTGGTTCATCTACAGCACAAACAGCCAATGCCCATGCTGCATTACGTCTGACCTCATCATTCCCAGAATGCAACAGCATCACCAAATTCTCGATGCCTCCTGCATTTCGGAACTATAGAGCAATCATAAATTGATCAAAAAATAGAAATATTGAATCAAATTTTGAAAACTTCTGTACTGCATAGCTAGTAAATGTGATAGCTATAGAAAAACATACGTCTGATCTAGAATCTGCATCACAAACAAAAGCAGCAACTGCCAGAGATGACTTGGCTTGTACTCTTGTATTTCTGTGGGTTTAATAAGAAAAACATAAAAAGTGGAATTTTAATACTACATTGTATTTATACACTTTTGAAAGGAACATGTATCAGTATTCACAGACCATCAAAAGAAACTTATAAATAGAATTTTATATGAAATACAAACAAGGTTCTTTATGGCTCTCAAAATTTCCCCCAAATAAATTTCTTCTTAACTAAGTTGTACATGAATTCAAACTTCACCATTTGACATCGAGGGCAATATTGATGAAAATTTTCAGATATACATTAGTACAACTTACTGTGATTTCAGGGGCTCCAGAAGGGCAGTGACCACTCCTTTGCCCTGGGCCTCTGAGCGCAGCCCTTCCTCTGTGGCCATGTTGGTCAGTACACAACAAGTATTGGCCACAGCTTCATCCCGAGAATCCGCCAACAAGTGGATTAAGGTTTCAACTCCATTCAGATTGCTCACCTCTCTGCAAAGATCAAGCATAAAAATTGTCAACAAGTTCTTCCTGAGTAATTAAAAATTAGAGCAAGCATGTGTTCAGGATTATGCTTTCTCAAAACATTACCGGTAATCTTAAATTTTACCCTTTTTAGTCTATGTATTTGTCTTACAATAAATAGTACCCGGTAATCATGCAAACATCATTTTTTTAAATTACAGCAAAAACTTACTGGCAGTTAGTGGAGTTCCCAGCAGTGAGGTTGGCCAGTGCTAGTGTTGCTGCTTCCTTCACATCTCCATTATCAGAGTTGCACAGCTTAATCAGGGGCTGTAGGCCTTCTGTTGAAATTTCAAAGTGAATAATTGTAAATTGTATCTGGTTGTGCTTCTAAAATCAACAATTTTCATAAAAATCAAACAACAACTCAGCGTTTTACAAACCACATGGGACCCCTCTGCCCCTTGACTTACCCCACTCCCTGATGGAGTCTTTACTGAGTAGGTTCTCCGACATGACCCCTAGGGCTTGGGCTGCTGCGGTCTGTACATCGTTGGACTCGTGACTCAGGAGGTGGATCAACATCTTCTCTGCTTCCTGCTCGTGCAGAATCTTTCTGTTTTCAGCTACAAAAAATTATTTTTGCTACAGCTAGAATTCACTTTCATCTTGAAATCACTCTTTAATAAATCAGTGCATGTTTGTCCACAAATAACTAAGAATTTAAAACCAAATTTAACAATGCAGTTTTACCCATTATTTTAAAAGAAAAAGAAAAGAATATGTACCACTTTTAGCTGATCTGGCGATGGCTTTTGCAGCACACATTTTGACGTCGGGGAGGGTGGGGATGATGGCCTCTCCCGGGGGTGGCTCTTCTTTCTCAGACTCATCCTTCTTACCTGAGGAATATATTTGAAAACAAAATTGAATTGGGCAGGCATATGTGTATCTTTTATGTTAATTAAAGCAGATCTCTTTAATTATTTAATTTCTTTATAATTTCAAACTTATGGATTAATTTCAGAGGATTAAATTTTAAAAGGAATTTGAAAGAGCATATGTTACTGATCATGCAAACATTATGATAATCAAAAATCATTCATGAAAAACACCATAAAATGTGTACAGGCACACATGCAGCAACAATATCAAATAAAATCAATGCATGCAAGTGAGTTTTCAAGTTATTTTTTAAAATAAGTTTCATACAGAAACTTACCTGAATTTGTTATTTGTGTTTAAAAACATGCAAACAACAATCACCTGACTTACTTCCCTTTGCACTCTTCTTGGCGGCCCGAGAGCCTGCCTTCTTCTCCCCCTTGCCTGTCCCAGCTTTTGGTTCCTCCTCTGGGGGGACCTGGTCTGTGATCAGGGCCACAAGACGCTTCAGTCCCCCTGTCTCTTTAATAAGCTGAATAACATATTTTTAAACACATGAATTACAAATGAACTTCCGAAACCTCAAACACAGATACCTAAAGAACCACCAGTAATTTGCAGTTATCTAGAAGTTCCTTCCACTTAATCTTTCAGTATTTTACCTTGATATCTGAAATCTTTGGTAACATTTATCTCTTTTTTTTTCTTGGACCCATGGAGTACAAGATAAAAAGTTTTAAAGGACATTGTTTTGATAAATCTGTGAATACCCATACATTTACTGATTTAAACACTACTGTGGTTTCATCAATATTCGTTGAATACCAATTTTTGTGGATTTAGATTTTAAGTTGATCCACGAAATTAAATGTTCATTGAAATGCAATTTCTATTAACATTTTGTATTGATGGGGTCATTGGCCATGAATTTACATATCCTTGAAACTGTGATTTTCACTTTAGCCACGAAAATTGATACCCCTGAATATTAATGAAACTACACTAAGTTGTACCAAATATCATCAGCTTTATTTTAACTTAAGACAAGATTACCTCTAGGCTCTCTATGTCTTCCAAGAGATTAGAGAGAACCATTACTGCCATGACATGTAGGTCATTCCATTCAGGATGAGCCACAAAGTCAATCAGCTTTGACATGGCCTCCAGCTCTCGAAGCGCAGATCTATTCTCAGCTGTAAAATAAATAATCAATCTTAAAACATTATTGTTAGTGGACAAAGTTTTATCACTATTTCTTGTTTAATCTTAGAAGTAGAAGTAAGACTTGAATCTTACAGTCCTGTGAGGCTCTGTCCAAGGCCAACAGTGACAGCTTCTGTATGATGGCAAATTCTGACTTCAGCAACTCCAGCAAAGGATTCAGTCCATCTGCATCCCGGATGGCAGCTCTGGACTGGTAATCCTAAAAGATAAGACAGTCAAATCAATACATGATCAGTGAATTCAACAGTTGGCATAACAGTTTTCCTCTCTGATACTGTATATTATAAACATTCATTTAATCTACTAAGCTTTATGAAATATGCCTGTGTGAAATGTGTTAAACTCACCCTTCCATCAACTTTCAAATCTAAACACATTTCTACTCGATAAAAAAAAATCACACTGCTAACAATTAAAATTACAAGTATCCAATCTATTCTGCTAAACATTCATGCTTTATGTATTCAATCAACATATCTGCAAATTATAAATCTATTGAACATAAAAATGAATCTGAAAACAATGTGACCTTACCAATAACAATTGAGCAAGGGCTTCAACACTGTTCTTCTGGACATCTGGATCACTGGAGCTGAGACATTTGACCAAGGCATCCACTCCCCCACTCTCAAATATTGACGCCTTGCTGCTGAATTCTGTGGCCATGTTGGACAGACCCAGGGCAGAAAACTCATGTACAACTGTGTCTTCTGGAATTCAAACACAATATTTTGATTAAAACAAAAGTTAGATATAAAAGCTTTTTATGTTCATCACAGTTTCCAAGCTATAACTTGTTTTCATTGTGCATTTAAACCTAGCTTATACATGCATCTGTAAGGATATTGATGCTATTTTAGCTTGTTTTTCTGTAACTTGAAATCTTGGAAATCCTGGTTATTAGCATTACTAACCTTCAGGTGCTAATAGCTGAATAAATGCAGGAACAGATTCCTCTCTTTTTCTCAGGAATTTTCTTACTTCAGCTGAAAAAAATATTATTCCAGTGTAGAGAAAAGTGAAACCACATTTTAAGTTGGCATTATCAATAAGCTCAAGAAGGAAAAAAAATTAAAAATTAGATATTTAAACATGCAGATAGTTCTCTATATAAACACCCACGATGAGCTGTCATGACTCCCATGGCCATGCAGGCATTTCTCCGCACTATGCGGTCTTCGCTCTGCATTAACTTTAGCAAGGCCTCTCCTGCTCCCAAGTCTAGCAACTGTTTCTTGTTTTCATCACCTGCAATAATTGAATATAAATACCTGGTATACATGTATGTCATGTTACATAATAATAAAGCTAAGAAAACAATTTTACTCATACCATATTGCAAAACAGTATTGAATGATAATGTATAATCATAAACTGAAAAACTGTGACAAGTTATACTTGATAAGTCTATTTGTGTATATATATAATCTTGCTATACCTATGAACATAAATACTTTTAGTCTATTCAAAACATTCTTAAAACCACATATGAATGAAAACCATATATCTAGCATTTTTTTTATCTAATGGATATACATTTACATACATTTGTCAACAAACTTGTAAATGGCTTCGCAGGCTTTAGACTGTACATCTTCTTCAGGACTACTTAGCATCAACACCACAGTCCCTGCCTGTCTGCTCTCCACTGCCAAGGTGTCAAACTAAAATAAAACAAAAAGGAATCAAAGAAAATCTTAAAAATCAAAGAAACAAAACATTTTAGAATTGTAAACAGTGTTGGGGTCAACGAAGGTAACAAAAGTATTTGAATGAAAGTTAGCCAACAGATGGATCGACATCCCATGAAAAGTTGAAATCCCAAAAAAAGGAGATCTGCCAAAGGGTGTTAATGAAGAAGAAGAAAAATATAATTAGATAAAGAATCCCACTTAAGAAAATATAATTAGATAAAGAATCCCACTTTAAGTAAATCAAGAGTAAGAAGAGTAAGATAAAAAAAAAATCTACTTCTTTATATAATTAAACATTTTTGGATATGAAGATATGAACATGGAGTTGACTGTAGAGATCAAAAATCTTATCCAAATTGCTCATCCTGTTACATAAATCCCCAAAACATTTTTTCTCTGCATTTATCTACAGTTTCTCATATGGAGATAAATAATATATAGATAGTTACCACATCATCCGGTGGTGGTTTCTTGTCTTCTTTAACCTTTTTGCCCATTGTGGATCTGCAGTGTGGAAATTAAGATTGCGATTAAAACATATGTAGCGTGCTCATGGTTATAAGAAGAGCAAAACAGCTTCCTTTAGTTTGATAAAAGTTGCTCCTAAGATATTATTTAATGTTAAAATTAAAGTCAGAAAACAAAATAATGTACTTTTGATTAATACATGAACTAATAAGATGTTAATTCTGATAAATATCTTCGTTTCTAAAAGAAGCAGTACATATTTTTGTTCAACATTTTATCTTTGCAGTTGTGAACGAACACGTTAAACCGTCTACTTATCAACTTAGTGCTCGTTTTCGACAATTTCGAATTATTTTAGAAGAGATTTGTATATATAACTTCAGAAAATAGTGAAAATTAACTTAAGCAATGCTACTGCACCTTTGATTTGGAGCTAAAACAGTTGTTGTATACTAATCCTTGCTGTGCTTCAATTTACATGTCCACCATTGTGCTTTTGTGTTGTTGCTAAATGACGTCACCGATTTATGTGTACTTTTCATACTGACTTGTAGCGGGAAAACGAGGACTGAGAAAAAATGTTTGATATAGACTATACTCTAGCATCTAGGCTTAGAAGTGTCTACAGTTTTGTCTATGTGCATGAGTGGTCGTTATTGTAATACATCTCATCAATTTATATATATTTTTGGTTGGTGTTTAATTGATAGATATGATAGCAGGTGCGTGCTCCGCAAGGGACTTTAAAAAAAAAAGATTTTAAGCTGAGGGTAATCGGTGTTAAAGACGCTGCAGCGTGTGTGATATTACAAGATTTTAGCTTTGCAGCATTCATAATATGTTTCTCTTGATTATTAATACTTTCAAAATCCACGAAATGTTTTGCGTGATAAAATAGAAGGAAAGAGAACTCTGTTAACCATACATGATGAGGCAGTTATGGGGAATAGTGTTGCATTTTAATTGTATGAGGACCATGTACAAGTGTTGTAATATGAATGCATATGGTATTATCAATGGCTGTTAAGAAATAGCTGGAAATGTATGATTGAATATGTGAAATTTATATCCACACAAATGAACTGCAGGAATACATTTGTGATCTCTAACAAATTGGAGCTAAAGATCCCACATACTTTATCTGTTTCTTTGAGAAATTGAATATAAAGCTACATATATCCACATTAATAAGATCATAGATCAAGATATTTTAAGTATATAAAGACATTTTCTCAGAAGACTGGGCGTAAAGTGATTATGTAAACCCTCGCTCAATACATCTCACTTTCTTGAATCGTTTAATTGAGAGGGAATAAGGACTAAATATCTTCATGTTATATGCAATGCATACTGCATGTCTTGAATTATCTCTTTATTGATAAGATGAGAAAACTTGTGCATTAGAAAGAGTGACATCAGTTATTATCCCAGTCTCTCCAAGTTATTAGTCAGCTTGCAAACTTTGACATTTTTGCCACTGGCAATTTTTTTTCAAAATTGGCAAAAAGAAATTCAAATATGTCGAAAATCAATTTTTTGTAACACCGCGTGTGTAAAACTTGATATATTTTGTTTCTATTTCGCAACCGAAGAATTTTCATGGGGGATTAACTCTCAAAACTTGAGGTGGATATCTCATTATTAATTATAGCTAAAGGTCTGTAGCTCTCAGTCTGAAAGAAAAAAATTGGATGTAAAATCATGACTGTTAATTGACTTCAAAATGCACACAGCAACACTGGATATATTAAGGTAGTCCTATACTCGGCACTAAACGGGCTCAATCATTAAAAGCTTAGCTTTAAATGATAAATATACATTCTAGCAATACATATACAAAAGAAAATATGTATGTTTACATGCTAGTTTGTTTGTTATCACCTCTCAGACGGGTGTACCCCCTTGTGAAAATTATTGACAATTATGAAATTTGCCAGACGTCCGTTTTTCCTCAAAATAATTACCAATTTTGGGAAAATTAGAACTGAACATACAAAAATAGAGTATAAATATTTATTTAAGCCATATCTCATCAATAATTTTGCGAAAATTTCTGTAAGTACGCTTTATGGACCTGATGTATCAAAATAGAATACAAAAAATGCAATGCTAGTATCGTGTTTGGTAATTTTTTTACTATTTTATGGACTCAAACTTAAATTCATGGTTTTTTTTCTATAGATTGACATCTTAGAAAAAAGATTTGGTAAAATAAATTATATGCTTACGGACTACTTTTCACGCTATAAGCTCTAAACCAAGTAGACCCTGACGAAAAAATCCCTAAAAATCACATTTTGCTACAGTTTTCTGCCTAGATCTGTCAACAATGTTAGATATCATTTAAACATTAATTAGTTGACGATTGATTAAATTCGAAATAGCTTCTGTCTCTAAATTTAAACCAGTTTTAGTAAAAGAAGAAGAAAAATTCGGGGGGGGGGGGGGGGGGGGGGGAATCAAAACAAAGAAGATATAAGCATACCTGACATCCTGGTTAATCAGAAACTTCATTTTTCATTTTACTTTAACAGAATCGAGTTTCTCAACATTAATCATTTCTATCTCTCATAGAATACATATATTACCGTTTTGATTGCTTATTATTGCCATTGTTTACAACAGCGATTTAGAGCAAAATCAATACCGGGTATAAAAAACGCTTTGTAAAAGTTGAACCAATATTGTAAAATCTGTATTATGACGTAGTGCGATACTCGGACTACTTTAAGTTCATTATTTTAAGCTTGAATTAAGGTATGCTAACAAAACTGATACTCTCAAGATATAAGAATTAAGTTTCATCATTCATGAAAGTGAAATACTTTAGGTGAGAATTATTTGTTACCATTTTATTATAAGATTTTATTTATATAGTTGAAAGATTGACAGAAAGATAGAAATTTTTTTTGTTTACAGAAACAAAGAATAAAGTATTTTACCATAAAGCTACTGGACATGAACAGTGGAGCTGCATGATGGACAGTTCAGCTTATATTACTGCCAGTAGACTGTCTGAAGCGAGAATGCAACATATGTCACGAATGCCTTATGATGATAGAATCAGGTACCGGTATATGCACATGAATTCTCCCTTGAAAGCAAAATGCTAATTTGATAAAGATTTCAAATCACACAATATTTTTTAGCTCACCTGAACCGAAGGTTCAAGTGAGCTTTTCTGATCACCCGTTGTCCGTCGTCTGTCCGTCCTTCCGTCCGTCTGTCTGTCTGTCCGTCCGTCTGTAAACTTTTCACATTTTCAACTTCTTCTCAAAAACCACTGGGCCAAATTTAAGCAAATTTGGTACAAAGCATCCTTATGGAAAGGGGATTATAAATTGTTAAAATAAAGGGCACAGCCCTTTTCAAAAGGGAGATAATTGCGAAACAGTGAGTATAGGGTGCATGTCTTTAAAAATCTTCTTCTCAAGAACCACTGCACCAGAAATGCCAATATTTACACAAAAGCTTGTATATATAGTGAAGATTCTAAATTGTAAAAATTGTGACCCTCGGACCAAAACTGGGGCCCCAGGCGGGGTTCAAAGTTTAACATAGAAATACATAGGAAAATGTTTAAAAAATCTTCTTCTCAAGAACCACTGCACCAGAAATGCCAATATTTACACAAAAGCTTGTATACATAGTGAAGATTCTAAATTGTAAAAATCGTGACCCTCGGACCAAAACTGGGGCCCCAGGCGGGGTTCAAAGTTTAACATAGAAATACATAGGAAAATGTTTAAAAAATCTTCTTCTCAAGAACCACTGCACCAGAAATGCCAATATTTACACAAAAGCTTGTATATATAGTGAAGATTCTAAATTGTAAAAATTGTGACCCTCGGACCAAAACTTGGGCCCCAGGCGGGGTTCAAAGTTTAACATAGAAATACATAGGAAAATGTTTAAAAAATCTTCTTCTCAAGAACCACTGCACCAGAAATGCCAATACATACACAAAAGCTTTTATATATAGTGAAGATTCTAAATTGTAAAAATCGTGACCCTCGGACCAAAACTGGGGCCCTAGGCGGGGTTCAAAGTTTAACATAGAAATACATAGGAAAATGTTTAAAAAATCTTCTTCTCAAGAACCACTGCACCAGAAATGCCAATATTTACACAAAAGCTTGTATGTATAATGAAGATTCTAAATTGTAAAAATCGTGACCCTCAGACCAAAACTGGGGCCCCAGGCGGGGATCAAAATTTAACATAGAACTACATATGAAAAATGTTTAAAAATTTTCTTCTCAAGAACCACTTCACCAAAAATGCCAATACATACACAAAAGGTTGTATATATAGTGAAGATTGTAAAAATCGTGACCCCCGAACAAAAGTGGGGCCCCAGGAGGGGTTTAGATTTTAACATATATAGGAAAATGTTTTAAAATCTTCTCAAGAACCATCGTGCAACTGTTTGGGATATTACTATGCATACATGTACATCCTTAAATAATGTAGATTCAAAAAATTGTAACTCCCGGACAATTGATGGGCACCAAGAGGGGTTCAAAATTTAAACATTTTAAAAAACAAAGGAAAAGTTTAAAAATTTTCTTCTCAAGAACTACAATGTTTTAGTTAGTGGAATATCTATGCATGCATCCTTCGCTTATGTAGATTCCTAATTCGTAAAATCGTGACCCCCGGACCAATAATGGGGCCCCAAGATGGGGTCAAAGTTTATTATAGAAATATAAAGGTACCAGGTTAAAAAATCTTCTTCTCGAAAACTACAATGCTTCAATTTGTGAGATTACTATCATGCATACAACCTTGGATAATGAAGGTTCGACAGTTTTAAAATAGTGACCCCTGGACTAATACTAGGGACCCAAGATGGGTTTAAAGTTAAATGTAGAAGTACCGGTATATATGGAAAATGTTTAAAAATCTTCTTTTCGAGAACTACAATGCATCAATTTGTCAGATAACTACGTAAGCACCCTCAAATAGTGTAGATTCGAAATTATAAAAGCCGTGACCTCAATCTAATACTGGGGCCCCAAGAGGTGTTCAAAGTTTAGCATAGAAATATAGAGGGAAAATGTTGAAAAATCTTTTTCTAGGGAACTATAATGCTTCAGCTTGTGAGATAACTAGGCAAGCATCCTTAAATAATGTAGATTCCAAATAATTAAAACTTTAGCACTGGACTAATACTGTGGCCCCAAAAGGGGTTCAAAGTTTAACATAGAAAGATATATTGAAAATGTTTTTAAAAAGTTCTTCTCGAGAACTATAATGCTACAGTTTGTGAGATTACTATGCACGGATCCTCAAATTGTGTAAACTCTAATGTAGTGGAACCAAGAGTTATCTTTCTTAATGTTCTGTACAGTCTGAGAGTTATTCCTCTTGAAGTGGAACTCTTCTACGTTCAGTTTTTCAGGTTGTGTACGTGCGGTCCCACCGCAGTGCTACACATTTTCATTCCTATGTTACTATTTATGTTGTTCAAGCCAACCATAAACCTCGGACCATTACTTGGTCCCCAGAAAGGGGTTCAATGTTTAAAATAGAAAAAGCATATGCTACGAAATGTAATGTTACAAGGAACTGCTGTTCAGGTGAGCGATGTGGCCCATGGGCCTCTTGTTTATAATCTTAATACAATATAATACTACATGTACATGTGTACTTAATATCGATGTGCTATTTTTTTTCTTGTACAACATTTAAATTTGGATGGTTTCCCTTTTGGCATAACTGCATGATGCATTCTCATCACAGCACGGTTTTTAAGTATTTGTTGGGTTATTAAGCATTTGGTGTATAAAAAATAATCTTTCATGGGTTAAGTGCCAGAATGATGGTGGGCTTATTTGTATATTTTTTATGGATGGAATTTTTTTGTCAATACAGTGCCAATTTAATTAATTAAGCATACACAACTGGTTGATTACCGGAACATGTATATGCAGTTTTTGGAGTCAGGCAATTCCAAAATAAAAAAATTATTACGCAAAAATTTACTGGTTTTAAAATCATATCATATTTACATCTCTAAAAAGATAATCGATTCAATTTAGTAAACTTTCAATCATGCAGAGCAACGTTTTGATTCTCAGAAGAATTTTCAAGTACATGCAATGCCATGCATGTATTATATTCTGAGGTGTAATAAAATACAGTATCTTTTTTTTTTAGATATTGGATTTCATGTTGATTTACTAAAGATGAACATGGTGTTGGATGTTCTGATCAATGATCTATAATGCAAAATTCAGGTAATATATATTCTTTTGATAATTGGGTTTTATCTTTTACCGGTATATACCGGGTAATCTCCCACATAAGTTTTCATGATATCACAGTTTTATTGATATATGTAAATTGATTTGCAGAAATACAATTAAGTTTTTTTTTCCATTTAAGTTTAAACTTAATATGGTTGTGTTAACATTATTTTAGAACTTTTAAATTTTACAATATTAGACCAAAAAACTAAAAAATTATAAAATAAAAAAAATAGGAAAGGTAAAAATTATTAAAGCCGATCGAAGCATGATTCGATCTCAACTTACAGATTCGTTGTTAATGTATTCTCTAATCCATTGGGATACACTGATAGTTAACAGTTATAGGAAAGAAAAATTATAAAATTATATTGAATAATTATGTCGCATAAATAAGAATGCGTCCAGCGGTAAATAAAACCTGTCATATATATGTTTTCTATATAGTCTTAAAGTAGTTACATTCATTTGTTATTTGCTTTTATAACCAGCTGATAATAAAATTCCAATATTGTTCCAAATGTACATTAGAAGAAAACTCTCTCTCTCTCTCTCTCTCTCTCTCTCTCTCTCTCTGAAGGAGATAAACTCGTTACATGGTTATTGCTATGCGTAAAGAAATCTGGATTTGAGCTGAATGTTCTAATTTTTTCAGTCATGGAAATTAAATCATTTATTCTGATTCAGAATGAAGGATAAAAGCCAGTTTGAAGATGAAGTGAGGGAGGGGATGTTTGCTGTTGGCTTTACATGAGTTTTTATCTGTATTGGTTATAAACGCTTTGACACCTGTGGCACCCATGTCATATTTCCTTTTTGATTTTGATAAACTCAAACAATTTCTTCTTGTCCCCCACCCATTCGTAAGTCATACAGCTTGGCGAGATTTAGATGGCATCAAATGATTCACAGCTTTAATGTTAAAAATCACTAGTCATTTCTCTGTGCAACTGGCTCCAAGGACCTGTCAATTCAAAGGAGTTTACTGCACTTTGTGGGGGAAATCTAGAACTTAGTTTATCTTCTGAACCAATCTTGGATGTTTACCTAATCGGCCTAAATGTTTACAACAGTTTAATAGGCTTTGCTCATCTCATGGGCAATATGGCATAATGAAGATTTACGGCAGGTCTTTATTTATATACAACACAATTAAAGTCCCCGGCAACCCCTCCCTCACCTTTCCCCACTTGACAGTGGCGACATGGGTGTTTTTTGTCGGAAGGTTCGATACCTTTTGTCACAGATGATCTCGACCATATGGCATACTTGATCCTTTGGGGTAATTTGCTGACACAGGGCAAGTTATAAACAATTCACTCATAAAGAGCACTGCAAACAATTCATTCACCAGGTACAGTACAACCCAGCTCTCTTTGTTCTTCATACACTGTAACTCATAATCTTTTATTTAGAAAACCCAATTTTAATACGTTCAATTAAGATACACTAAAATTGTGCATGTAAAAGAGAATGAAATTGGAACAACTATTACTTAAGCTTGTAAACTTTTTTAATTTATATTAATGTTGTCTTGATTGGACATTGCTACAGTATTCAGTGGTTCTTTGGGTAGAGGAAATGGTGGCATTAATCTGAGGCTATAAGGTGTTAATTTATGATAACTTATCAGCTTCTGGCATCAGTCTTCACAGATATTTCATTCATACTTTTGAGATATTTTGGTTCTAAGTGCAATGATTTCAGGAAGCAAAAAAATAGATTTACATGAAAATATATGTTTGTGGATGAATATCTCAGTTTGTTTATCTCAGAATCATTCACCTTGCTCAGTAGGGAAGCCTGTATGATATTGGAAGAAAATTAAGGTTAAAAAAATCAACACAATCTCCTCCAAAAGTTCGTAAAGGAACAGATTACAGTCATAAAATGATTGGCAGAGATTGGGGGGGGGGGGGGGGAATGGGGAGGGGGGTTGTTTGGTCAAGTGCTTTATGATATCTCTTGTATCATGAAGCAGGTGCCCCTTAGTGTAAGCATATAGCTAAAGCATCGGCTCTCCTAAATGAAAAACTTAGTCTGGCATGAAGTTTGTGGAAAAGCAATAAGCAGCTGTATGGTTTTGTCTAATTTGTGGCTGTAGTTGGAGGGGTTTTTATGGAGATAAGGGGGTAAGGTTAGAAGCTCGGAACCTGTCGGCAATGATTGACAGATTTTCAGGTAGTGGTTCCTCATTATCTGCTTCCTTGTCTCAGGGGTCTTGTGGCAGGTGTTTCAAAGTCTTCCATCTTGATCACGTGTGTCAAGTGTCCTCAAGGAATAGAACATTCTTGGACTGTCGAATCTTGGCTTCATGGAATTTTAGTTTGGTAGAATTGGATGATAAATTTACAATCTAGTAGATGAAGTGACTGCTAGAAGACTAACGGAGAATTGGATGATAAATTAATACAATCCAGTGGATAAAGTGACTGCAAGAAGATTTAGGGAGAATAGGATTATGAATTTATAATCCAGTGGATGGAGTGACTGTTAGAGGATCAATTTAGAGTGCACTTGTAAAGCTGTAAATCGTTGACTATTGTGCTTTCAGGAACATTGCTCTTACAATTTGAAGAAGCCACAGTGATATCTTATTACAGTTGATTACATGAAAATCTATGTAGGTATATTAAGCAAATTACATGTCAGAAAACCATATAACTAAAGTAATAACCGTATGTTCATATTAAGGTTATTGCATTGATTATACTGGCTTGCATATTATGAAAATATTATTTTTTGTTTTTGAATCGATGGCCTAGACTATATGTCTAATCCCAGGAATATGAAAACCAATGATGACACCCTTGAGACCAGCTAGCTGATTGTTATTAATTTTTCTGTTCATGAAACTCTAGCTTTACTGTTCTCTGAATTGTCCATAAACAATGCTGAAATATTGTATTGCCCATGTTCAATGGATTTGTTTTTCCAGCATTTTATTGTAAAAGTTTGATTTGAAAACCGGCCGTTTAATTGATTTTAGGTTTGTAAATTACATGTTCATAAAACTGATATTGATTTACCAGTATGCCTATAAATTTTGTTTAAACTATTATTTTGGATCCCATTTCAAGTAATTTACATGAAAAAGATTTAACCTTGTGAAATGTATAGAATTCTTTGTGCTCCACTAATGTGCTCTGCTGTTCGCTGTGTGTGTTAATCAATTAATACACATTAGCAAGAGAAAAGAATCTTAATTATATACCTAGCTGATGATTGGCGCTATATACTTAACCAAAGATTTTTTGGTAGAGTTAATGCATCAATTTATTGCTTGGTTGCCTAACAATGGCAGAAGAGCGATAGAAATCTCAATGAGTTTTGTTTTACACTGCCACAGAGTAAAGAAATGTTTTAAACATCACCATTTTACCTTGTAGTAGGATTTCATGACAGTGTGTATCTTTCCAAAAATCTTTTTGAAGTTTTTTACCGACTATGAATGATTTTCTTTCCAGGGGTTAAGTAATTTTGATTTTATTGTCTTTTTGTAGGTCTAACCTATCTGATTTTGCAGAATGTAGATATACTGAAACTGAGAAAAAAAAAGATAAAGAGATCTTGTCTACATGCATTTTTAGAGGTAAGTTGAAGAATTTTTTTGAACAAAGGAAAAATTGATTTTTGTCGATACTAGTCTCAAAAATGTTTGAAAGTGCTGGCATTATCAGGAGGGTTGTGTAAACTGTATCGGAAGGGTATAAGCCGGAGTGGAAGAAAATCGTCTTTAAAGGTGCCGACAGACTGATATCACCAATGCTATGTTGGCGCCCCTCATCGCTGGCGTTTGTTCTGTTTTAATCATTTAATTCTCAATACTGATAAGTCAGTTGGTGGACAATCAGGGTGACCCTTGACTATTTCACATAGAGGACTCAATGGAGATATAATGGTTCAAAGGTGTATTCTCTCGCTTTTTCCTTTTGGGAGTCCTCCAATGGGATCAATTGGTTACCACTTTGCTGCCGAGATCCTTCTACTCCTGGAAGTACGTTAGCGCGCGTAATTGTGTACTTTTTTGAAAAACTCACCAGGGTATTGACTGGCAGTGTTAAGGAACAAGGTCAAATTCTAATTTCATTACACAGATCGAGCAGGGTTGTTTTTTGTTTTTTTTTTGTTCAAAGATTTGCGTAAAGGTAGGTATATATGCCTAATTATCCAAGTTTCTTGGCATCTGTGAAGTGCAGGGAAACCAAGTGTATGTATTGATCAGAAGGGAAAAAAAATCTTCAAACATGATCAAGCTCTGCTGTGTTTGACAACCACTTCTTCATAGGAAGTTGTTTTACAGAAGTTGGAGGAAAATTGATTTTCAAGTGTGCCCCCTTCTCTTCTTCTATGCGACAGGAACATCTGTCTTTGTTGTGACAAGCTTCTCCGATAGCCATTGTCCAGTGTAGTGATGGTACTGTGCTAGCTATTAAAGTCCGTTAATAGAGTCTGCATGGCCACAGTGTCAACAAATGCTAAAGAGGCTAAAGCATATAGCTAGCAGCAACTGGACAATGCATGTTATGTAATGTGCCTCTCAGATAGATTTTGATAAAACCCAGTGTAAACAGGGCTGAGGTGGAGTCAATTTTTTTGTTTGAATTGCTGAAATGATTGGAGTTCTTTAAATCAATTGCACAAACTGTTTACTATATGTATACCAAATCAAGTTCAGGATTTTTTTGTCTTCTCTAACAAAATTCCATCCCTTTTTTTTCTTTCTTTTCTGCAGGTGCCCTTTCTCATTTCTAATGGATTAATCAACTGACAAGGATTGTACAGATTTTAGTGCTTTTCCAAAAAAAATTTAGTTGCATTTCAAAAAATTTTTTTAAAAAATATTGAGAAAACCGTTTGCCGTTGGGACTTCATAGGATTCTTCTCTACAGAAACAAGGTATGATTTTCGCTTTGATTATATTAGAACAGCCCGATTCTGATCAGCTGTGTTTCATCTTACATAGTGCTGAGAACATGTACAATGAATTAATAACATTTATTATCGGCACACAGAGGTGAACTTTTCAATCTTAGATTCCAGGTTTATCCAGCTGTTTTGCATTTCAGGACACTTCTTGTCTTCTTTGAAGGTATACAATGCTCTCACAAGTTAATTCAGTCACTTACGGGAAGGAATTTAGCCTCTTATTGGCCATTTCCTTATCAATTGATTTCAAGTGTAGATATGTGTGCAGTAAGAGGAAGTGCAATCCTCTACATGTTTAATCTGCATTTCATTTGATGGAAATGGCTTTTGTACAAATCTTTCAATCTGCACATGAAAGTTTCCCAGGACATGGAAACATTCGTGGAATTTCCATTTCCAGATGTCAATGTTTGATACAGAAAACTCAAGATTTGATCTGCAGGGTCTTTAAGCTACTCTCCCACATTTTCCAAGCTTATAACACATTGAATTTTGAATTTATTTATTTTTTTTTTTTGAAAGATATAATGATCAAAAATTGATTCGAAGTAGGGATTGATTGTTTTTTATGTATAATGCATGTAAGTGGATTATGATTTTTTTAATCTGATAATTATTAGGAAGTGTCAAACTAGATTTGAAGGAGGCACCAAATGCCACCTATTATTTTCTTATTGTGTAATCCTCTTATTCTTTCATTATTTTTCAAGTGTCTATAACGGATTTTTTATTTTAAGTGTGTGTGCATGATTTTCTGGCAATATTGCAGGCAGTTGTAAAGTTATGGACGATAAATTTTATACTCAATGAAATAATGTAGTCTGCAGCTTGAAAGACAATTGCAATATTGCAATACACGTTTGCTTAGAATTGGTTTAAATAGAGAAGAAAAAACAAATAACAAAGATTATAAATTTAAGGTTTTAGATAGGTATTTTAAAACAGGACATTAGTTTCCTGGTTCTTCCTTCATATAATGGATTGTTTTGTGACCAGGTACTAGGGTATGAAACTAATAAGAAAGGTCAGAATGAAGTTCACACCTGTAATTAAGGTAACAGATCAGGTGAACTTGTGTATTTTGTGGCTGCTGGTACAGGTGATGCATGGGGTGTCATTCCTCTCCTGTAATGTGACATTTCTCATTAGTATTTCCCCTTTATGCTTCCCCCATGAGATGTATTAATGTAACGAAATATGGGCATGTATACTTCCAGCTGTGTTAACAGGTAGAGGTAAAGACTCTCTTAATGTGCATTAATTACAAACTGGATAACGAGGCGACTGGCCATTATTCTGCTTTGTAAGTGATGAATGTTACCAGAGGAGATCTGTTCTGTCAAGGAGTCTTAAGTTAATATTGTAAAGATGGCAAATTGAAATCCATACATTTTATAGGTTACTGTGATATTCTTATGGCAATATTGTCTTACTGTAATACTAATTTACATGTATATGCAAATATATTTGTGTACCTTATATGCGTACCATCGTATGAATGGTTTAAGTGAGTTGAATTGGAAGGCTTAATAACATAAGTAAGAACAGTCTCACGCAAAAAATCAAGAGATGTGTCCAGTCAAGTATACATGGGAAGTGGGCAATGGTTCCCAATTAACACCTATAGGTGACACCATGGCTGCACGGACCTTGGTGTGGACATTCAAGTCTATGGCCCCTATTTATCAGCTCATTAAACTCCAATGACCACAGCGTGTCATAAACAAACTCTCTCAGTTTGTCTCTAATGGAGTCAAAATACTGTTTGGTCTGATAAATGCCTTTACACCTCCACTTTGATAAATACACAGTCGTTGCGGACATTTCGTCTGGGACTTTGGTACATGGGGGGAGAAAAGATTACATTCTACTGAGTTTGCAATGTCAATTTGACCAAGTTCCAAAAAAGTTGTGTGGCCCTTTTGCAGTGGGACGGTTTTCACTCCAGTGGTGGTAATATAATGTCAGAGGTCTTTATCTATAAGTCGATGTATATGAGTAAGAATTTTGTAATGTCAAGGTCAAGCAGGTAGATAAAGGGGGCCCTAAAGTCAGGATTTGATGTAATTAATTTGTGCTGACCCACTGCTTGCAACTTAGTTAATTCATGCATAGGTAATAATTGTACAAGCTAGGCCATTATACCAAAGAGAGGATTTTAGGACTCTTTCTTGTAAGTATATATTTGAGTTTTGCAGGATTATCATATGGACAAAGATGTAAGCATGCTTCAGACATGCTTGGTTATTGTGAATGGTAATTTTAAGCTATATACATGTATATGTAATGGTATTCAGTTTGCAAATACTTCATCCTTCCATTTGCTGACAGTGCATGAAGTAAGCTGAGTGTCAAGCGCACTGTTATGTATAATGTCAAAACTTGATAAACTTAAACCATATCATGGATAATATCTATCATTATAGTGTCCTTATTTAACTTAGAGCCAGCCCAGCAAAACTCCTATATTATTTGTTGGTTAAAAGGGAATTGTTTTATAATTGAGGCCCTTTTAAAAAATAATTTTGCTAGTTAAACTTGACAACCATGGGAGCTAGGACAGGTGCAATTGCATGTGCATGCAGACATGCAAATTTTGCACAGGTGTTAAGTACATGTCTAGCTTACCATATCTCTTACTAAATGATAATGCCCTGGCAGGCCTAATATGCCATAAACTGGCATTTTAAGACGCTGAAAACTTTGATCTTTTCATTGATCTTGCATAGAATGTCGTGATATTTTTTACGTAAAAAAAGTTTGACCTAAGTGCATTATAAGACCTGAAGAACACAACAATTATGGGGCTTGTGTACGTGTGAAGTTGGTGAGAAATTTGCTTACTGGTAGCTGCCTGATCCATTCAGAAGTTGTATGAACCAGTTTTTGGGGCAGACATTGCTATACTGTTGTGTGCCATGTGGATGAGGGCAATTACACCAAAACCTTGTTTACATGTTTCCTTCTGCAAATTCACTTTGCCTTGAAATTGAAAAAAGGTTGGAAAATTGTTTCTACAAGGAGGATAGATCAATTAGTTCCAGAAACTGTACAGAAATTCTTCAGTGGTTCCAGGAGCAAGAACAAGAAAGGTTTTCTTGTATATAGAAGAATACATTGGTATAATTGCAGTAAAGATAAAAAGATGTAATAGAAATCTATATTGAAGTGACACAAATCTAAATGCTTCTGGTGACACAGGTGCTTGGGTCTTTGCTCCTGAGTATTTATGATACATTTAAACAATAAAGTGCTTTCTTTGGTGATTCATTCGGGATATGAAGGTAGCGACATTGCAGAAAAAATACATAACCCGCGTTAGCGGGTTATGTAATTTTTTTCTGCAATGATCGCTACCTTCATTACCCGAATGAATCATCAAAGAAAGCATTTTATTGTTTATATTAACATCTTTCTTTTAGCCATTTGATAAATTAATTATGAAAAGTAAGTAAAATTCACTAAATTACTGTTCGTAAGTACGTGGGTACGTTAGCTAAAAGAAACAGCCAAATCGTCTCCTGTGAGACTTTGAGTCTGATGCTTCATGATTATTTCGTGCAGTCCGTGATTTTTTCTAGGTAGTTGTTGGTCTCGACCAATCGATAAACTGGGCATGTCAATTTTGGTCTGTCACTTTCTTGTCAGTTTCAGCCACTGTAGATTTTGATCAATCAATAAATGGGGCGTGTAGATTTCAGTCTGGCTGTTTCTATAGAGCTATGAATTAACTATAAGTTTCTGTAAGAAATAGAGGGAATAATCCTTGGTAGATGTAAATATAATTATGTATATGTAATAATTGTAAAGGTATAACTATCATGACATATACATAGGTATTGTACATATTTATGAGCAAAGACCCAAACACCTTTGGCTTGTGGTAGTTGCTTATGATCTTTCAGCATCATTTGAAATATATGTATTGTTAAATTACCGGTATTTGTTTTACATCAAATGAGCCCCTTGATATTTCCTTAATAACAAGAAAATGTTCCCTATCATACCTATAACCAGACTCCGACTTTCATTAAAATTGATATTACTTCCTGCAACTCATAGCTAGAGACCTCCTGTTACAGTAATTACAAAGGGAAAAAAAAACCTGGCATTATTAGACCGCCTCACATATTGACAAACATCAGGAAATTACTCTGGTCAGATTTCTCTTGAGATATTTTCCGTGTTTTTTTATCTCTTCAGTCAGAACGCAAAGTTGTTGGTTAGGGACCACCTCGGCCAAACTTTCATTAGAAGTTGAAGAAATGTTGCTGGCTTATCACGAAAAACTCTCATTCGAGGCATCCTACATGTATATCTTCTATCTTGCCAATTATGCTGCGTTTGTCTCACCTATTATAACAATTAAGTAATCTTAAGATGGGGGAAAAGATGTAATATTTGAAAGAAATACTGCATTCGTGGAGAGAAAGCTGTGTGTGTCTCGGAAATTCAAATAAATTAATGTCTTTATGACTTAAGATTAAAAACTTGTTCCTCAACCTAGAAGCGTAGGTCATCATTGATCTATTCGATAGATAGGTGTAGTTAATCTCATGGTAAAAGAGTGCCATTGGCTGGTTCTCTCCTGATCTTGACTGATACACACCATCTGAGGTAGCTCTAATTTGGCTAGAGGGCAGAGAACCAGTTGAGCTGCTGACAGCTGCTTATAAGTAATTGACACGTTACAACGGCTTACTATAGACATGTGTAAGAAATTTTGGTGGAACAACTTGTTACGCTGTGGGGTTCCCATCAATGGTCATGTTCATGGGAAAATCTCTCTGATATTCTCAGCCGGTCATGAACTGGAATGGAGATCAAGAGAGAGAAAACACATTCTTAAGGTCGTGCTTTAAAGCTATAAGGACAAGTGGAAATTCTGGGATGGAATTGCAATTTGTTGCTTTGATAGAATTTTAATACAATAATGTGTGTTCAGGCGGCTATCATTATTGCAACACTGACTCATTTCCCATCTTCTATTTTACTGCGATCAGTCACTTTTAGAGTGTATTTGATGGAAATTTCCCCCCTTTAATTAGTGATAATGGTGGCTTAAGACTAGCAATCCCATCCGTCCTGATGGACAGATGACCCTCACTCAGACAAGTATTAGCATAAAATCTGAATTTAATGCAGTGTAGTGCATATAAACTGCGATGGTCCAGGGATAACTCGATTATCTTGTCCTATTCCGAGGAGATTTCAAATAATCACAAAGAATCACGAGCCATATAGTATTGTCCATTTACGGTTGTCACTTGGGATCATGAGCTTCTTTGGTTTAAAATTACGGTATTCATGTTTTACGGTAGCTGCATATTGTATATGTTCTTCGTGAGTTTCATTACACATGATATGAACTTTGTATCCTAAACTTTTTATTCTTTGATTTTTCAACAAAATGCATTTATAATGTACTATAGAACTGTATGAATTTTACTGAAAAAAATATGCATTTTTAATAATAAATTAATGTACGTAATAAAGACAATTTGAGAGAAACCTATTCTATATAAATATATTACCCCTTCATTATAAAGACCTTGTGTGAATATGCATGCAGAACTGTAGAATAATTTGAACGAAAAAATAATTTGCATTTCAAGAATATAAAATCATTCTGAATAATTCTAGAGAGCACATGTCACCTCTTCTTTATGTACGGCTCTGTTAACATTAGTTTGGTTCGTCTCCCCCCAGTCATTTACATCCCCATCAGTTGCCTAACACCCCAGACAGTAATGACATTAATATGATTTGTTACATTTTTTTTTGGTGTTGAGATCGGAACTTCCGACAGGTTTCGGGTCAAAGTGGATCACCTTATCTGAGAAAAAGGCTGGGTTATCTCCCCTATTGATGATTATCATGGCAGAGCCTGGCGGGAGAACGTCATGGTAACCTAGATCAATGAGAAACCACATGGTGAAATATCATTTTGACTGACCCTAAGGATGCTGAAAATTGTATTGTTAAAAAAGTAACACAAAAAACATTGAAATATACTTGAACCTTTGATCTCTTTTTATGAATATCGCACTTGGTGCGGAAAGGTCATATAGGTAATTTGAAAAGATCACGAAAACCTACAGTTTTTAAATTATCAAAAAATAAAATCAGCAAGTCATTTAACCAGGTGCGAATCATCCAACTAAAGTGACCGAACATTTAGAGTATCGTATTGCGTAAATGACTAATGTCAATACCCATAAGGTTTTTTTTGCCATGATTATTTCAGTTTAATTTAATGACTTTAAATGTATGTGTTAAGTGTTAAGAATTTCAAATTTCATACCATAGAAATATTCATTACAAATCATTAAGAATTTGATATATTTGCACCTGTATTTAACAGACTTTGATTAATTTGGCCTATCACCTGTATTTGGCCCCCTTCAGACACAGCTATGATGCTAGTATTCGGAGGGTGTTACCAACAGTACGGTCTTGAAGCATCTGATTTTGTGCTCGTATTTACAAAGAACCTTGTTACATGTACATGGAATTTAAGTCAGCAGGTAGGAAACCTTTGAAACTTTGCAAAGAGGAAGCATCTGTATCCAATATCTATCCCGGAGTTACTGTAAATGTGGAAATAGTGTTACAGGGTGAATCCCATCCATTTCTAACTGTCTGAAAATGCAGCGGAACTGGCTCTGAATAATTGAAGGTTAGTCATTTCCTCAACTCATTGATTCCACATCAAAATTGGCCTTGCGGGGAGTTTAATTATTTGGCACATGCAATAACACAAACCCACATGAACATCCCTCATTTAGGATTATCCTGTTTAGAGCTAAACTAAATCTGTCACTACTAATTGCTCTTATGTATTGGAATCGATTTTGATTCTTTGCATGGAGAGAAAATTTAGTCAAAGCCGCAATTTTGGGGCAATATTAAGTTTGATCTGATAGTTTCCTTTGGTTTGAGGTTTTAAGGAAGTGATTTTGTCATTTAAAGAATACAAAGCCTAATCTGTATACCTTGCAAACTTTACACCGACTTTAAGTGTATTAAAATGATAATTGATTTTAAAGAAATTGATTTCATGCATGTTTAATCTTTATGATGATTCAAAGGTATAAAATCACAGGTTTAATTTCTTATTTGTTATACTATTGAATTAGTTGGTAATAAAACAGGGATGAAGTTTGAATATCGTGAATACAGGAGAATAGACTTGGGTTTAATGGGAGGGTATTGATTATGATCACTTCAGATTCGTGATGATCGAGACAATGAAACATTGAGTGTGCGCTTTGCATTTTAGTCCCAGCTAATAAATCTGTGAGTGATGCAATATTGTCAGCTACTGGAAGGGTTAAAAGCATTGATGGTAACCCTAATGATCTGTGATCATTCTGAGCTCGAGCACTGAGACAGTTAAAGACTCTGCAACTGGAAAAATTATCTCAAACCATCACGAAGCAAAGTTACTATTGAGAATCAATCGCAGGTGGTAGAACAGTTTGAAGATGATGTATTACCCATAGCAGGTATCATGTCCTTATAATCACTAAACATTAACTCTCTGATGTCTGTAATCAAATATAAGGAGTTGACACACACAAAAATTCCCTCTGAAATAATTCGAGATCAGTTTTCGCCGGGATTCCGTAATACACTGAAGACCTTTGCGTGATCAGGTTTACTTTTCGTCCATTAAAGTGACATATTTGGGGGAGCTTGAGTTAGATAATTACAGATACTATGTGAGATAATGACTGTTCGCACGTGTAAATGAGTACCCATGAACAATGGCCACTGGTGTGGCGTCTGTAAAGAAAACATTTACGTTGTGTACAATTAGAGTCTATTATGACTGGAAATCAGACACCCTGATAGAAGTCCAGGTATAGTTGTGTGGTTAGGGCAATTTTTCAATAGAGGTAGAATGTTATTGTATGGAAACTCCTGTCGAAAAAAAAATATTGGACCATATTCAATAAGTCAGTTACGCATTGCAGTTACTGAATTATTTTGTTCAGTTGATGGAATGTCATTGGCTTTACACATTGTTTTCCTTCTGTGTGTATACAATGTATATTATTTGTACATATTGAAATAATTAAAGTAATGGAAGTAATTGTTATTTCATTAGTTTTTCATTTTCTGGTTTTTTTTCTTTTGCAGATCCCTTGCTGTGTATAACTAGCATGCTTTGATGTGAAGTTGGACAATGTCATGGGAACCCAGACCATTGAGGAATATGCAGCATTTGAGATCTATCTTCAGCAGGCACAGGTTTTTGCTTATAAATGAAACATTGATTTTATGATCTATGAATTGATTACCATACTTTTTATTTGTATGAACTGATCAGTATGGTATATGCAAAATATTAAACAAATACCATCTGTGCAAAATCAGTAGAAATGTTGATATATTAAGGGTTGTCCTGTTTATCATTTCATCGTGAAAAAATCACTACATACACATATATATACTGGTATACAATATACATGTATGGTGTATGGTACAAGGAGGTGAGTTACACATATATGTTCTGGTACTATGTGTATCAAAATCGTGGGGGAAAAAATTATAAAAGATAAAGAGTGACCAGCCTCTAAGTTTTCAATTTCTCACTGCCCCCATTCATCCATTGTTCGTTTTTTCATAATATATTATATGTATATTGGTATAGTTCTGAATTCTTACTACTGATTGTAGGAGGAGATTGGACTATGCCTCAGTGGGGCCACCACACCCGTGACCCCTACTGCAGGAGACAACTACTTCCTGCTCAGTAACCATGACAACGGCAGTGATGATCAAATGACCTCTGACCTAAGCGATGGGGATCCCACCCCAGTCAACAGTCCCTGCCAGGATGAGGGACAGAGTAAAGGACTCTACCATCAGGTAAATGAGGCCCTCAGTCTCTGAATATTTATCTACTGTTTGTCAATGTGTTTTGATATATGGCTTTGGTATCAAGATCATAGAGGTGAAAGAGGAGAAGAAGGGTGAAGTTAGAGGTGTTTAAAAGTTTTTCAATGATTAATGAGGGCTGCTGTTATTTTATATGCCCATATTGCAACTTTTGAAGGTGGAGTCACATTCATTTACCTTGGCCAGCTGTGGCACATTTTTGATATTGATTCTGTCCAGAATTACTGTTGCACTTTGTTGGGTTAGGTCAGAGTTTCTGAAATGCTGTATCATTGTTGCAGCAGTTGTTAGCAGTGTTTTCTATAAGTACTTTACATTCGCTTGATAAGCTCAAGTTTTGTCACAGCTTATGTTGTAGTCAAATGAACATATAGCCCCACTTATTGCTTTGAGGTTATAGACAAGGCGTGATGAATGGCTGCAAGCTACTATTAGCTGTGCGAGTCCAGTGCAGTAAATGACCTCAGGGGCTGGATCTTAATGACTTTATCTGATATCACAGGCCCAACACAGCATCTGCACTCTCTGTAATTTGATAAGATGTCTTGTCCACTAATTACTAATCAATACCGTTTTTAATTGAAGTTATGGCCAGTAGATTTCCTGTTTGACCAATAAGGTACCCACAAATGTATAATGATAGTCTTAGATAGTATATCACTGCAGCCAAATTACATTGCATTCCTGACACTTGCGGAACTGTTTGGATCCTTTGCCATTTTGAGTAAATATTATGTTTGTTCATTATTTAATGGTAGAATATACAGAGACTTAAAAAAACCCAAAGATTCTGATAAAATCCAAAATGAGCTTGTTGAAGATTATAGCAGTACTAGTGGCTTACAGTGTTATTGTTTTATTTACTGGGCAGTGCTCTATGTTCTAGATTTTTAGAGTGCTAGATTTTTAAGCCTTGTTCACCCAACCCACCCAAATTCAGGATTTACCTTTGCCAATGTGGGTCACTTGTGTAAAGAAATACATTCTTTTCTCAGATAGCTGTTACCTGCACAGAGAAATGTGCAATGTAATCCTCCAATAAAAAGAACAGGTTGAATGTATCAAGTAAAGGCTTAATTTGGTTCCATATCAGTCCTCAAAAGTTGTCCCAATTGGAGAGGAATCGAGATTTGACAAGATATTGATTATGATAGGGGATATTGAGTTTAGACACTGCAGACAGATTTTCATTGGAATTGAAAGTATTAATGGGTCAAAAAATTTGACCTACATTTCTTAAATCATTCCGTAACGTAATCTTGCAGTTTATTACGAGATAAAATTGTAAGAGGTATATTTGGCCCAAAGTCTGGACAACTCGTCTGTAGGACTTCAGTAGTGCCTGGTACCAAATAATTTGAAATAAACAGGTTTTGAATTTTTAAATCAATCAACTTCACAGATTTTTTCTCCAAATTAAGTTCTAATATACTGGTATTCTCAGTAATTGTATATTTTTTATGTCACCATTGTGTTAAAATTGACTTTATGATTGGATTGAAGTTTTATTTTATATTTCTATTAGCACCACTGGAAATAAGGATTTTTGAATAATCGATAGTTCAATTTGATGATTAGTTGCTCAAATGCAGTGTGTATCAATCATTAATTGCCTTCATAAAATATGTCTAGTACCTGGTATTAAAATGATGTTTTATAAAGGATGAAAATGAATTTTTTGGTTACGGGGTAGTCCCCCCCCCCCCTTCCACAGAAGATCTAGATTTGTAATGAACATTGAAATATTTACAAATACTTGTTTTTTTATGATGGGATTTTGATAAACCCCTATCTACTTATTGCTCAGATAAAATTTACTGAATGAACTTAAATTGTGAACGAATTAAAGCTTGCATGTTCAAAGGATTGGATTTTAGTGTATTCATGGTTGTATGCACTATTCTAGCAACAAACAAGTACATGTACAAGCATAAACAAGTATGCACAAAGGAAAGTCTCTCAAGATAAATCTCTAAACGAGTTCTATTTTTCCAGGTTCTTACGCTGTTATTGGTAAATGTATGTGTTTGTTATTGACAAGAGAGTTTATGAATACTGAACAATGAAGGAGAAGATTTAAAATCCCAATCCAATTTCTGATATACCAAAACATGGGTGTAATCTTATTAGGATTTTAATTTTTTTGTCAATATAAACGGTCTATTTGTCAATGTATAAAAGTTACGTCTTTAAGAGGGTACATTATAGCTGGTCTTAGTACATTACACAACTACAACTAAGGTATATTTCAGGAATGGACGACAGAGTGGAAACTTCATGAATGTGTCCAGGTAACTTGTTTTGTGGTCTTGATATTTTCCCCGCTTATTTATTTCTCAAAATTTTTCTGCTGAGTCCTACCAATTGTTTGTGGTGGTACTGCTCTTCTTAATCGGAATTTTCCATGAAAAAATCAATGGAAGTAATATAAATGTCCCCTATTTTATTCCTACAATATATCTTCTTGGGAAGTCCTGTTGTCAAAGTGATTTTATTGTCTTGGACATGTGGTATTGTCCTATTGGTTACAAGAGTCAAGGAAAGGTTTCTGTTGATTTATTACGTGATTTCTGTCGTGGTGTGAATCCCTGTCCGTTCCATTAATTTAATTCTGAGTGTAAGAGGTAAGCCGATTCCATGCGGAGAGTCTTCTCTTTCTCTGTTGATCTCTTTAAAAGCATCATGTGCAGTCATTTTTGTCACAAATAATCCCATCAAGTGGGTGAGCTAGTTAGCGATTTCATTCACAAAGGATTATATATACATATTTCCACTTGAATGAAACGGGAATGCGGTGTAGTACACCTGAATGTCCTAGCTTTTTTTTCTTTACGTATCTGTGTGTTTCTTTGTCAATACTTATTTAGAACCAGCACTAAGTAGACATAAGATGTAACAGTCTTGAACACTCTAGGTGTATTTTGATATCTGACCAGTAAAGTGTACGCAGTTGAATAAGAATTACCGTACGTATGAAGATTAAACTTTCTAATCTCTTAAGTTCATGAGGTAGTCTAAGGTGAAGTCCTTTGATATGATTTTTTTAAAAAAAGAATCGACAGATTTACTTTGTATTTCCATTGTTGGCAGTGCATTCATATTGAATCCTAAACTCCTGAAGAACTGTTGGAAAAAAAAAAAGATTTTTTTTTAATTTTACCTGTATGGAGTAAAATATTTAAATTCATTCAGGTCGTTGCTAGTATAATTAAAGATCTGTAACCTTAACCATAGGCATATACTAATCAAGTGACTGAATGGGACCCGAGACAGCAAATTTTATAGTGTATCTAACCACAGCTGAAGTGTTGTTTAAACAGAAAAAGGGGAGAAGTCTTCTTGCAAATATTTTAAAAACTTTGGACTGTGGATGTGTGTGTGTATATTGCCTTAAGGGATGTTGTCACCGAATTTAAAACTGATGTTATGAAAATGGATTCGACATCAGTTTCTCTCCAGAATACTTGTTGACATAAGGGAAAAACAGAAGAAAAGACAAACTGCTTTGTAATGACCAAGTCTGAATTGAACTGCATACGTTAGAAGTTTGGGAGGAAATGAAGATTAACTGAATGAGGGAGCTTTAGTTATCGTCCAAACATTATCGTAATACAGGTACCGATACTGACCCCGAAGTAGTGGTCTCTGGGGGTAGGTGATATATAGAAGCATACGGAGTGTCGTTTAGGCCAACATTTAATGGAGACTAAATGTTTTCTTTGGAGATCATTATGGATGTTTGGTTAGGTCAAATTTGAGTGACTGTCCCACTGCCTTGATTTACCTGTGCATGCATGGCTGAGACTGTCTAGCAGTCCCTTAGATGTGTCTGTTGTCTATGGAGTGAATCTGACACAGCTAGGCCTGGAATTTTAATCAGAGAGAGAGAGAAAGAGAGACCCTATAAGCAGTATGGTGCTTTAATGTGGCGATGGTGGGTTTTTTATATTCGGTAGGAAATTGATGACTTGCCGTCTTTAACCCAGCGTGTGTATAGACTTTTAAAGTTAATTTTCTGTTGCTACCTGTTTGGGAACAAGACAGATTGGCTGATCTTGAACAACTTCATGAAGAAAATTAATTTCGACGTGTATGTTCCAAGTCTAAAACATTCATCAGGAGTTTTTATTTTTCATATAAAAGTGAGATTGCTGAAGCAACATATGTTTAAGGATGGCTTACCTGTGGAGGTAAGTTTAAAGTAACAGGAAAGGGGACACCTGCAGCAGGTAAAAGTGGATGTCAAAAACTTAAAGAGGGACCAGAGACATCTGTATGACAAACTTGTGAGATCAAATTAACATAATTCTACGCTGTAATACATGTGTGTGTGTGTGTGCGAGAATTAACTGGGAAACAGAAGACGTCTTCTCAACAATGAAAGTATCGTATTTATGTCTTTGTATATGTGAATCAAGGAATGCATAACTTGAGTTTGCGATGTGAAAATACATGTGTAAAAAAAAAATTTCTGGAGACCATCCATGATACTTGACCCAGGATTTTGACTCTGAAAAGTTTGGCCACATACGTTATCCTTAAATTGGACCGCTATAAATTATTCATGAGCGTTCATTCTGAAATTGTAAACCTGAAGGAAGTACACACTCCTTGTTAAGTTAGTACTTGAGGATTCTAAACTATACTTGTGGCTACACATAAGGTATAGATAAGGGCCAGCCCCTTCAGAAATACACTGCTGAGAAGAGGGGTGTCTAGTTTTTTTGACAGGTATGAGTACCGACTGATAGTGTGTTATGTCATGGAACTGAATTCAGAACACACATAATAAGGACACTGAGCCTGTGACCCATTAGTATTATCAGTGCAATTATAGTGGGGGAGATTGAGAGGACCGGAATGCTTTACAACACCTACAAGGTACTGATCCATGCTTAGACTTCAGGACAACTTTGTTTGTCAACTCCATCTGCTGCCTTGAAGCCTAGAAGGTAGATTTGGCCAGAGAGAGAGACTGATTAGTCCCTGGTAACTGATCTGTATTGATCCCCCATCAGCCTGTGTTAACTCACCGGTAGGACCATTGACTTATAGTCCGGATTGGGTTTCAGCCAGGATTGGACCCGGTAAAGCAGTGGATAAAGTATTGATGAGAGGTGTTCTATACAGTGAAATAAGCTTATAGTACCACCATATTGTGTAATAAAAGCCATTACAGAGAATCAATTTGCTCAATGATTGATGAAGTAAAAAATCTATACCCTGCTGAATGTGATGGTCTGCATTAAGCTGAAGGAAAGAAGTACTTCCGCTTGCTAGGGCCAGTGTCCTAAGGATACCATTGCCTCAGAGCAACAGAGGGTCTGGATTATATCAAAGTTTTCTCCCACCAAGATCTTCGGTGAAGTGATATATATGGTCAGGATTCGCAGGAGTGAAAATTAAAAATATATCAATTTGTGTAATTGTCAACTGTCAAATTCCTGACATTTTTTGCATGACCAGTATTTAAAGGAGTGAACATACCAATCGTTTATATTGAATTAGCATAGGAGCCAGCATAAACCAAATGGTGTAAATTTATGACCAGAACTAGGGGTCATTTGCATATTATGCATAATATCATATTCAATTTCTCTTGTGTAACAGCAGTTCTGTATGCTATGCAGTCATGGATTTATCAGTGATGGGATTAATGTCCTGTAGATTCTTCGAATATTAAATACAACATGACAAGATATTTCACATTGTTTGGCTTGCAGATGGATTAAGAAATTTTTTCAAGGGCCGTTAAACTTTATATTGAGTGAACACCTTTTCAAACTTGAGTTAGAAGGATGTTATTGTGACCGTGTAGAAGTTGTCTGGATGAGGATGTGATTTGATGATATGGACAAGCAGCTTGTGGTTTATTATCATAGAGATTCATTCTGTACAACTGTATACACCGGAGCGCCATCATGAATTGGTCCAACTCTAAGGTGCGATTTCGAGACACTTCCAGACTAGTGTTTCAGGAGTTGCAGGAGAGACACCTCGTCGGGAGGAATTCCATGGTAGGTCTGCTCAATATAGCCACAATTATTGAAGAGAACAGAATTTCTGTAGGATTGTGACCATTTTATCCAAAAGTTTCTAATTGGATGGAGTTGGTCTTTTGAAAGTTAATGAGTGACATCTGGGTTCTTCCGCTACAAACATTGGGTTGAAGGTTTTCTTCGTTACAACTTGACCGTTTTTTTCTTAAAGTTTTGATGAGGTCTTTTGAGAGTTCATATGACATCTGGGTTCTTCTGCTGCAAACTTGTACTGTTGGTTGTAGGAAATGGCTGGAAGAACATTTTTAATGAATTTTGAGAGTTCATGCCATCGTGAGCAGAATTTAAGTTGGGATCTGACCATGTTTTTTTTTCTGAAATTTTCTATGAGGTCCTCTGAGAGTTCATGTGACATCTGGGTTCTTCTGCTGCAAACTTGTACTGTTGGTTGTAGGAAATGGCTGGAAGAACATTTTTAATGAACTTTATATGACAAGGGTACACATATGAATCGGTGCTCAAACATTCCTTTCTAATTTGGGATGATCATTTTATTATGTTTAGCTAGTTTCAAAATGTTTTAACATAGCTTAAACTTCCAAATTTTACCATCTGAACGACGTTTTAAGAGCTAAGAAAAGAAAACTTTAACACCATTTACACAGGAAATGTGATTTTACAATGGTATATACATTTATCATGCTGCAAAAATTAGCATTTCAGTTTCTTAAATAGACATTATAGTGACAATGAGAAATCGTGGGACAGATTTATGACATGTGCTGCTCCCTGTGTTAATATTTGTACTTGAAGTAAACCATTAGCTAGCTTGCTACCAGGTTAATGTCGAAGTGAATATTGCAGTACATTAATTGGCTATGTATGTCTTATATCGTGTTACAGATGCTAGGTCTTTTTGGTCTATTTTTATCATTTTATAAATTATTTGGAGTTAAGAATTTATGATCACTTTGTGTGTAATTACTGAGTAAGTCTTGTCTTATATTGATCAAACATTCTGCATCCTTACATCAGTGACATAATGGATTACCGGATTGCCTAGACTAATGATTTCCTATCAGGACTTGGCTCTCTAAGCTGACATGACAAGTCTCTCTATTCACACCATGCAGTCTTTGGTCATATCATTGATAGACATCTATACAATGAGTGAAACAAGTCATTAACTCCCCCTAGTTAGAAGCTTCACACAGATTCAGACACCTGCTATAGTTAAAAAAAAATTTTTTTTTAAGACTTGGGAATTCACACACCAACTGCTTTGCTTCACAAAATGCCAGCTATATGGTACATAGAATTATAAGGAAGGGGCACCTGCTGAAATCTTAACCTTGGTCAATGCCTGCTATCTTGGCACATGGCTCCTGGATTTTTTTGGAGGGGGGTTAGTTTTTTGGGGGGTATATATATATAAAAGCTGCAGGTGTTTGACAGATACACATAGAAAATTATTATTAAAAGGTGTTGATGGAATTATTCAAGGGAGCCAACACGTAATGGGGGTATTGTATAGATAATGATCATATAAACGCTACTTGAAGTAAAAACAACATTGTTTAAAAGTCTGCTACTTTTTTTTTTTAAGATTGAGGTTTCATTGTAATAGCTATCTGCTACCTGTAGAAACATCAACACTGCCATCATTTTTTGTGTATTTCAAGGTGTTTGATCCTCAGAGGGTTTTTAATGGGTGGAAGGGTGTCATTTTGTCAGCTCTCCTCCAGAAGAGGGACACAAAAGTTTACAGTCAATGGCAGGGAACTGTTACTTTTAACTTCATTTGATGAGATATTTGATCAATTTGCTTTTCTGGGATGCCCTCAGGGTTAGCTGGATAGATTCAGTGTCTCACCCAAGACAAATTGAGCATGCTAGTTCATGATGACAAACACAGCAGGGGACAAGACCACAATTGTATTCTTCTCATTATGGGCCTATAATGAGGAGTATGGAGAAGAAATAAAAGTAGCACAGGGTGAAAGAATTGGGAACATAAATAGTCAATGGTCACAGTCAGAGTACAGGGGTAGCTGTCTTTAGGTTCTGAAAAGGGAGGGAATTTTACATCTTTAATTACACACATCAGTTCCTTTGGTCAAGATATTTTTCCCTCATCTGATGTCTAGCATGTCAACACACAATATAAATGGCTTTTATATTGACAACTAAGCATGTGATGTTTTGTTAATTGTGAAATGTTTCTAGGAAAAGCAAAGATTTCTGATGATAGTTTTGTTTTAGATTCGGTGAAAAGTATAGCAAATGAAAAAAAATTATTAAATATACAGTATTTTAATTCCTAAAGAGACAATTGTTTATTGAGCATACATCAATGGTAGAAAAAAATTTGATAAAAATGCATTACCTGGTAATTTACATTGTAAAAGTATTTTTCATTCAATTCAATCTTACTATACAGCTGCTATATACACATGTAGTTATTCCCACTACTATAGATACATAATCCTCTCCCCTAAAAACCTAAAAGTTAATCTATATATATAGATTAATGCATGTAATAAGATGACCAGATCCCCTAGCTGCATGTACATGTAGGGCAATTCACTTTAAGTAGAATTCGAGCAGTTTACTATTAAAAGATGATAAGGATATGAAGCACCATTGAAAAAGAAAGAAGATACTACTTCATGTTCCAAAATGAAAACACTCGAGTGGTGTCTTTGACTCCGGCTTTGACCTCGCGGGGACAAATACAAACATTTATCATACAAATTTAATCCTACCCAGCTCATCTCTTTAATGCAAGGGGGGGTCCTTCATCCCTCTGCTAAAGATCTTGTTTCTACCACAAGTGGCTACATGAAAAGCCCCCCAAAGGAGTGCAGCATTGTATGGGCTCTCAAATATTTAGGCAGGGGGTCGTAGGAAAAATGTGTAATGGGTTTACTTACTTGTTTGTATAAACTTAACAGTCAACACCAAACTGTGGAGTGAATAGGTGTAAAGATGTATAACAGCTCAGCTCTCCTTTACAATAAAAGGATGATTGAAATTTCTGATATTGTCATATATATGTCATAAAAATATTTTATTTTAAACCTGCCGTGGGTGTAAGGAATAAAGATATGAGAAGAAGTTTGGGTCTGTTAGTCTCGTATGTAGTACGTAGTATTAAATTCCAAAAGAGTTGTGTACCGGTAGATGAAAGTAGATCTTTGTTTTGTCCACAATGTAAAAGGCCTCCCTGGTTTATAGGTATTTAGGTAAGATCTTTTTTCAGTGTGTTTTTGGGTCCCTCTACAATTTGACCTTGAGGGAGAAACATTTTTTGACTATTTACCAACACCATTGCCTGAGATAACCAGGTTTTCTACGAGGGAGTTTTATCAAATTGAAGACTGGCAGCCATGGAATCAACTGTTACTTGATATTTATCATTTTATCTTTTGACAATATGGGATTTTAAAAAACCTGGCCAGGATTGTGCATTTAAGCTGCCATGGATGTTAATTTTTCCATGCACTCTAGGTGAATTTAATGCATTAATTTATCTCTATGAATATCCGTATATTGTATTGATTGCTTGTCGCTCATCGTAGGTGTATTCATGGTGCTGGGTGGATCATCATCTGGTGTTTTCGTTACTGATTTGATCACTGGATTATGTGTGTTATCTATCTTGCTTTAAGATGGGAATTATCTCCTTGAATTATGCTAATATGATAATTGGGTGCTTGCAAATTGCGTGGTTGGAATAAAAAAAAAACATGCATGGTGTATCTTCAAAGGCCTAGTGAATTGATGTCCTATTGTTAGACATACATGCAGGTATGATACAAAATCTGTGATTATGTATGCACCAAGATTACAACTCCCTTTTGTTGACATCAGTTCTCTACACTAAGTTGTGACCATGCACGAAAAGTATCTCCATTTGAAAATTGAAACTGAAAACACATACAGCTGCCAGTTTTATGGGGTTAATTATTTTTTGTTATCATGTTTATAGCTTTCTGTGGACTTTATTCAACAGAACAAGATAAAATTGATAGATTATACATATACATCTTGTAGAAAGAAATCTTTATTCAATATATATCTTATAAAAGAGCTCTTTATGGAGAAATGACTGTCAAGAATTATCATAGTTCAGACATGTTTTCTTATTATAAAGTTGTATGTGTTTTGATCTGTTTATATTCTTAACTAAATCATGAAAGTGCCAAATCATTACCTTGATAATCCTGATAGCGGGTATTTGGCGCATAAAATTTGGACCGATGTTTATTTGTAACTTATCGAAAACTTTTTATTCATTGATGTTATATACTGGTATATTCTAAAGCAATTTCTTAAAGGATTTAAATCTGTCTAGACATTTGAGGTTAAATTTATAGAAAATATTGCTTTTTACTGCCAGTTAATTATGTATTACATGGTACCTTAATGTCCATGATCAAGAAATATAAAGCATTAGATATTTAAAGCAATCATTTGGTTTTAAACTCATTAAGTGGTTTGTGGTATAACTTTTTTTTATGATTGGGTGAATCTTGGTAAAGAAGGGAAAGCTAGATCCATTTCTTTTAAAAAAAAATTATTTTATTTATAAAATATTTTAAAATTAAATGCTTTTAGATGAAATGAGGTAAAACTGACTTAAATGGTGATCTTAAGTGACCTATGAATAGTGGTTAATAAATTTTCTTAGATATTGTGGTTACCGGTATTTGCAATGTTACAGTACTTAGTTTCAGCTGGGTTTTTTAATTTGAAAAAGCAGAGCTTACTGTAATTTTTGAGTCACATATTAATTCTTGTACCGGTACATGTATTTGGATTACCTGTTGAACTAAAGAATAGATCAGTTATAAAAAAAACAAAAAACAACCCAGGTTTTGACAACTTCAGTAGCTGAAATGACACAGTTTAATTCTTACAAATCACTGGATAACAATATATACCACCAGTACATTTCTCTTGAGTTAACAGTTCAGAAGATATTGTCACTGATGAGTTATAATTACATCACCATAATCCTATAACTCCCCCCACCTACAGATGGGGCGCATGAGGATAAAAGACCTTGTACATAATCCTATAAACATTTACAATCATGATCTTAATTCATGAATTTTAATGAATTAAAGTGAAATAGGTACAGGGTATTAAAGGAGCAGACTCCCCCTAAGGGAAATACAGAGGGAAATAGGACTTGATTTCTTTGTGTGATATCTCTTTGTGTGAATGTGGTCAGCCATTGTCTGTGAAAACTGTCCAGTCATTGGTCGGACCACCTGTTCAGGATCAAGAACAGGTCCTTTTTTTATATACAGGTTGTTTTCTCCTCTCACTGGTGTGGTCGGAGGATCTCGTTATAAGACTAATTATGTTATTGATTATGTGTCCGTCTGTCTAGTCATAATACTTATACTGGTAATAGGGGGCTAGCTTTTAGTACAAGTGAATTGGTTTTGTGTAAATGACCCCAACAACTGTTCATTGGTCCCGTCGTAAGGCTTCCTAGTTTTTAACCTCATTTTTTTTTTCTTCAGTCATGCTGGTTATTTGATCGAGATGGAAAACAGTAAAGATGTCAACATTATAGTACATATACACAAGTACTGCAATAAGTTATTTTAAGCTTAACAGGTACTGTACATGAACGGTAAATTTCTAATTAAACACGTGAAATTAACATCCACGTAAAATCGCAAGAAGCACCCATCGCAGATTTTAAAATGTCGCTTTTATTTTTCTGAGATTTGAGAATTATAAGAGATTAGGATAAAAGTACCGCATTCGCGTTTTTATACAAAACACTGGGATCATGGAATTAAGAACTCTCGTAAAATAAGGAATCTTTATACAGTATATCATATTCCAGTTTTTCCTACATAAGTTACTATAACAGTACTTCATTGAAACAGCTTGCTTCTTGAAAATTTGATATCAATCTGTGTTTGTGGACATGTCATACTGAAATAGATTTTTTTGTAACTGAATGAGGGACGCAAATATGAAAACCATTAGTTCATTGTTTAACACATAATGTACTTTTGTACCATCAACTACAAGTATAGGACATCAGAGCTAAATTAAGCACACTGCACTCGAGTGACTCTCGTGCTATTAAAAAACTTAAATTTGTACTTTCACATGTATCAATTTTGTATCGCTACTTATATGGTACATGCAGAAGATGGTTACTGAAAAATGTTGATGTAATCAGATTTTTTAGGGCCACTTCTGCAGAAGGAAGATAAATTTGGTGTCGTAGCTGGGTGTGTTATATGGTACACCCAGACTTTGATCGTATTAATAGGTACATGTATCTACACCTTTTGTCAGTCTACATACACAAGTATTTACTTGACAGCTATATAGGGAACTGATTTCTGATTTGTAAACAGTCTAAGGGCGTGAAAGCCTATACAGGTGAAATATTAAGTCAAGGTTGTTATACGTAGCTTGCTGTGTATTCAGATCATGTACAGCCTCTGTTTATGTTATAAATTATTAGTATTTCTAGTGCTTGATATTTTTTTTTTTTGTCAAATGTATCTTTGCTAGGTTACGATATTTGACATTTCAGAGAGTTTGTTTATCAAGATAATTTTTCGTCATTGTGAAAGGTGTCAGATCTTTTAAAACAAAATCTAAAGGGGGCTGCTCAGTTTGATCTAAATGGATAAGCAGGTGTGTAGAGTAACTCCACGTTTTAATGAGAGTTAGTGTACACAATGTTACGGAATGTCATGGCCCCCCGAATTTTGTTTCCAGGTACAATGAAAGACCTTATGGTCTTTTGATCCCCTCTGATTGTCAAATGCATTTTTTTCATCTGGCTGTTTGTCGGGTTGTCTCATTCAAAGAACAATTTAGATGGTGGTGATTGTTTTTGTTGTTTGCCTAGAGTCAACTCGGGGGACATCATTTAATGATTGAATCAGATAGTGAAAGGGGATGCATTCCTTGAGGAGAGATCAGAATCCAAGGTGGCTTTTTGTTGGTTGACTACCTGAACTTTCATCATGATTGTTCAAATAGAAAAATGGAGAAAGAGTTTAGTTTGATTCAGAAAAGGTGAAATCTTGAATTTATCATTTAGGTCAATAAAAAAAATCCTTTTTTTTTCATTATCTCGACCACCTCTGCATTAGGAAGTGATGTTTTAGTCACTGGCTTGTATATTGGTTGTGGAATTTTGCACCCAAGGTTGGGTTTAATTTTAGTCATTGACTTGTCAATGGAAATCTGTAGAATCTGAAAGAGGTGATTCAAGTATTATTAAAACCTCAAGGTTATACGGGTAAGAGTCATCAAGTGGAATGTGTGCTTTTTTTGAAATTCCTCTTCGTTTTCCTACCCCATTCTTTGTGCAGTAATATTGCACTTACCTGTGAACTCAACTTTTTTCATTGCAACTTTCAGTGGGAAAGGAACTCAAGATTGATTAATTGGTTCTTTCTGATTTGATGTACCGCTAATCATCTGATAGCTAAGGTGACATTTGTCCTAGTTTCTTGAAGATACTTCACATGATGCCTGGATCCATTTTTTGATGAGAGGTGTGATATGGTTTGTAGATAAGATGCTGATAATGATGAGGTTTGGGCTAGGCTATTGGTACTGTTGTATCACCTTGTTATATCTGCCTGGATCAACAGGGGCCTTGATTATTCAGATACACAGGAGAGATTAGTCCCTCAATTGTAAACAAGCTACAAAAGCGGTAGCATGTTATGAAAACATAAGTTAATGAAACCAAAATAACTGGAACCAAAAATGACAGACTCCATTTACTAAAATAGATCATGCAGATTCTCTATTAAAGGTACCTGGTATTTATAATATTGTATGATGAAGGAGTTACTGCCCTTTGAATGTGCTTTTAAAGATTTTTTTGTTTTCTTTATATTTGCAGAAGTTTAACGAATTTGAGCTTCAAACCTCGGTCTGTGAAAGCGATGATAGGAACAGTTTCATTTCCAACAAGGATATAGTGGAGAGTGCCCCTACTACTCCCCATTTTCTGCCGTCAGTGGACAAAAGTGAACACATCATTCAGGAGACACTGAAAGAGCACAGGGCTTTACATCGGTCCAATACCTCCCCCAGTCTTCCTCAGCCCTACCGCAAGGTACAGCGGAGTCTTAGTGTCAATGATCAGTACCCAGAGGAAAATTCCAGCTTTTATATTGGGAGGGAAAATGACAGTGAAACTGATGTGAATGAAAATTCAAAACTGAATCCAAGTCTGAATAGAGAGTTGCTTAGTAAGAAAACACCCAGTCCTCGTCATAGAAGGAGCTTATCCACAACTGCAGTTCAGACTTCTTTTGATGAAAACAGTAACCCGTTTGATGAATTCCAAGTGATTAATAAACATGTGTCCCAGGGAACCAACACTACAGATTCATTAGAGAGGCCACGGAAACGGAACAAAAGTAGTAGCGATGTGAAGAGACTGGCTCCCATCAAAAAACCCACAGACTTTCCTCAGGCTTTAGTAAGAGGTAATAGGATGGGGGCATTCTTCCACGATCAGTCTCCGGAAATGCAGGTGATGGTGGCCTCCACGAGTCCTGTTTTGTTCAGAAGAAAACCATCGGCTAAAGGGAGGAATCGCCCAAGGCTGCCAGCCAATGAGATTTACTGTAACAATGCACAGAACATGATTAATAACATGGACACATTGGAAATGGAGTTGGAGTTGAGGAGACAGGAAGAGTTTTTCCTGAAGAAGGATGTTTCACAGACATGGCATGGATCCACTGCCAACAAGTGGAAAAAACTGTATGCCCCAGTCGCAGAGCAACTTGCCAATCACCATCACATTGAAAACGGCTTCCAAACACTTCCATCAAAGACATCCCTGTTGGATGAGATGCACAAGAAGTATTGTGCTTATCAATACCAGAATAAAACTGTAAGAAACATTGTAATGATCGGGACACTTCCTCCCAAATTCCAGTCCAGTCCCCCTCCCCCCGATAGAATGAAGTCGCGTTCCTGGCTCCTCCAACATTATACCATCCCTCTTCCTACATCCTCAACCTCCTCACCAGACAGTCCCAAGGTGAATAAAAGAATGAAAGAGGATAAAAATGTTAGAGGAAAGAAATCGAGTTTAATAGCTAATGAGAACATTGAGAGTAGTGAGAGTGATAAACCGGTCTCCAGTCTGAGCGAAGAGGAGAAAGAAGTCCCCATGGAGAACCAGGAACTGGCCTCACAGGAGGAGACGGCTGTAGAAATGAGGAAAAAAGCACCTGCAATGGTAAGTGAAGGACTTGTTCTTTGTTTATATACTTGTACTAAGATACTCTAATAGTTGTAAGAAATTTTCTCGATGATAATGACATGCAAGAAAGATAACTCTGTTTTGCTACTTGAAAAATTCTCTTTGGCAATGTTTCAAGGGAAATAACTCTAATATATTATGTAGTCACACTGGTAGATCCAAGTGTCTGATTGCATGATAAAATGTAACAAAAGGTCCATTTAATGAATTTAAAAATCTGATAGTTAATCACAATAAATTGCTATTTATCCCGTTAGTTATCAGTTTTAATCAAACGATAGGACACACTGATAACCCTTGCTTGAATTCCAGACGTGTCAGCTGCAATGCATTTTTTTAATCTTCGGAAGTCTTGCAGATAATTCAATTGGCATGACTGTGGTCCGTTATTAGAGATGTCAAACTGTTAGGAAGGCAAAGTTTTTGACACTGCACTCTTTGTTTTGAAGTCAGTTTTTTAGAGGTTTTTTTTTTTTTTTGCCGCTGCACTATGTTTGCATGTTAAAGTACCCTTCTATTTAAAATGGGCGTTAATGTACACAATATGTGATCTTTTGGGGTTTGTAAGAGGCTTGTAAATGGGTAATTGTTAATGGGGAGACATGAAAGAAGGTGCATGCAGGACCTCACACAAATGCATCCTGACGCAAGAGCAGGAAGGTTTAAGGTATTAGCTTCACATTCAGCAGTTAATACACTAGCAACTAGCTGTAACAGTCTTCGTCTGACTCTTCATTCCCTAATAATTTTTTGATAGTTATTTTTTTCAAAAGAAATTTTTAAAAAATCAGTAAGTACCGGTACAATTGAATCTGCATGTTATTACATATTTCTTGAACTTTTAAAGATTCATATGTAGAACACTTTTTCTTTTTTTTTTTCAAAGATTAAGATATGAATTATAAAAGATTTAAGATTTTTATCTTTCTGGATTAGAGGGATAATACACAAGAGAAGTTAAGGCATTGCTTGGGATTTCGCTGATATGCCACAATGTTGCAATTGCATACGGATAAAAGTTCATTCCGTTCATGTATTATGAAACTGACCAACTGGAGGAGATTTATTTGCTATAAACTTCTTAATCTTTCAATATGTAAATATTTTGAGAATGTTACTATTAGATAATGCGATCGAAGGAGTTCATTTTTTTGTGCACAGATTACAAGATGGATTAATCAGATTAAAGCATATCTTTGACTAGATTTATTTTAGCAAATTCTTAATCTTTTAGAACCTTGAAAGGGTATAAAAAATTTATATGAAAAAAAAATGTTGACAATCTTTAAAGAACAAAAGGCCAAAACACCAGTTTTTTGGCTGTATTGTAATGATGTGAACTGTTTAGAACCTGGGCGATTTAAAGGATTAGCGATTAAATAAGTTTGCATGCAAATAATAGGGGTCTTTTGTGGTCGCTGATCTCGAGAGCGGTTAGATTAACTGCATCGATGTGTGGCCGTTTGACTCCAGTGTTAAAACAGTTAAGCCAATCAAAAGACGGAACATCAGATTTCGGATTGAGATATATAGAGCCTTATCCAAATACACATAATTGGCAAATTTAGGTTCTAGTTTCATTCAAGGTGAAAACAGTGAATTGGTCGAGCAAACACCCCTCCTCAACAATTGGCACATGTTCTGTTTGTTTCAGCAAAACAGTGTTGACATAAGAACATTTATACAGTCATATTTTCGCTTGTGCTTTCTTTGAGCCCACAATTAGGAGAAGAAGAAATTTTTTTTGGTATATATTGGTCAGCAACAGTACACTTTTGTAACAGTTCAAATCGCTTTTGAACCCGAGGGTCATGACAGTGTAGGAATTTATCACTATATACGGGTACAGTTCCTGGAGAGGAGAAAGGGAAAGGATCGGGATATGTTGTTTACCTGTGTTATCTGGTGATATGGAAGTCTTTTGAACGCCTACCAAGCTGACTTCTGTTGTTAAGCGGACTTATTTATAAGTCTTTTAATGGCGGAACTTTGTTACTTTTTCAAGTCTCTGACCATGCTATATGAACCGGCCCGCAAGAAATTTCAGGTAAGCTGTACAATGTACAATGTACTACAGGTGTGTTGGCTTGCAGTGATGTAGTTTGGTGTAGCATACCAAAATCCCAGTTAATGAGATATTACGTTTTCAAAAAGAAATTTTGCTAACTGGATTTACTGATAATTGCTCGAGTTTTAACATGAAAGTGTTAGTGATATCTTCTACAAGTTAAGATTCTTTTTATGAAATAAATTTCACAAGTCATTGAATTATATATTGCTATCTATTATTAATTGTGCCTAATGCTGATCTGAATATGAAAGGTAAATATGAGGGATTTTTTTTTTGTTTTTTTTTTTGAGTTTATATAACTTTATTTTTTATTGCTTTCTTATTTTGGAAAGGGGTTGGCGCCAACTTTAATTAATACAAGACCCTTTGGATAAAACATTTAAAAGTTCATTTTATATGCTAGATTATAAAGTAAAAGATTCTGTAATTTGTATATAAGGGAATCAAATAAAGGAAATAAAATCATGGTAATTTTGCATTTGATCTTGATAGCTTTTTTATCATTCTGAATATTTTATTTACAACCTGCAAGAAAGATCGCGATCTGCTTAAATTTCCACTGAAGTGTATTAATCCAATTCTGGGTGTTACTGATTACGTAGCTGTTTTGCTAGTACCATTTGACGACAGGTAGATGACCGTCTTGTTTTTGTTAGGAGGCTTTGAGGATCAACAGGTTTTACCAAAACACCGTACCTAATAATCACACCTAGCCATTGATACTAGTGGCAAATCTCTTCTATACTGTCCGACCCAGTCATTTCTTTTTTGCATTGTGCTACTTGTAATGGATAGAGGTATGACTATTATTCATTTAATTAGTACCGGTATCTTTTGTTCTTACAGGTTTAACCTACCTGGTGTATTTCTCTCTCTCTCTCTCTCTCTCTCTCTCTCTCTCTCAGATTGTTAATAATTGGTGTAGTTTATTTTTGCCGCTTGAATATGATTATTAAGGACTATTTTAGTGTTAAGAGGTGCTAAAATAACTCCCTAATAATGGGTCAAGAATAAGTGTTTCGGGACTCTATTAAGAGGTTTCCTATTCCTTTTACTCTGCATTAGAAATGAAAATATTTAGGCATGGTATTGTGAAGTTTGTAATGGGGGATTAACTAGAGGAGATTGGGAAAAATGAAAAAATGATTTTTCTGATGAAAAAAATTCTGTTTGATGAATGTTTTTCACGTTCAATAAAAGTTAAAGAGGATTTATTGGCCCACATTTTTTGAATTACATGTGGAAAAAAGAGTGAAAGTTGGGTTCAAAAGCTTTAGAGCATAATTAATAATCCAATTTGACAAGTAAACAGAACTGTCTGTAGCATGACCAGAGAAGAAAGGAAGATTATTTCGTTGGTATATTTTTGTGGATTTTCAAGGATCATTTCAAATAGTAAGAGTCAATACCTAAAATGTGGACCAGGCGAAAACGGAAATGTCCGGCCATCGATTTGTTGATATTATTCTGTAGATGTAAACGGACTTTCAGTTTGAACCAAGATTAGGTCGTGGGGACTTCCAAATTCCAATTTAATGCATTGTTTGAAAATGGCCTTATAGAAAACTCTCACCCTCCTTTTGATTGCGAAGTTTGTCAGGATTATTTTTTTGAAAGCAAGTCATGAAGTTGTTTCCAAACTCTGTCACTAAGTAGCATTATATAATGAAATTGAAATTTGTTTTGCCATAATGTTTGCTCTCTCAATTTGTACAAGTTTGTGTACATGTAAGGTAATAGGATAAAACCTTTAAGGTTGCTTGTGACATCACCTGTAAAACTGTTCTATGATAATACTTCAACATTGTAACCTATAGAACGTACGGTAGTTGAATCCAACCAACAATGGAACTAGTGTAGATTGCCTATCAATTTAATATGTACTCAAAGGAACTGTTCTACAAAAAAAAATTTTTAATCCATTTTCTAATTATAAAGAATATCCTCTTAATGGTTTCAGGTTCAGTACATCAGAACAAGCTTTATTTGTTTTTTGATACATAACAATATCTTAATATAACATGCTATGAAATTTGAACTACGACAGTAAAAAAACCAAAACTTGTATGAGTTCTATAGTTGATTACCCACTGAGAATTTGATAGACGTTTTTAAAACAATAATGGCAAAGGGTAGCAGGTGGTTAGGTTTACCAACAGGAAGAGATTTATTGGCCAGATTATATGTGTCATAGAGGAGAACATTTTTTAATTTGACCGGATTCTTTATATTTATTTACAATTTTTTTGTTGTTGTGGTAGGTTTAGCTGAAATGTATCTGGGAATTATTTTCAAGTGTAGGTTTCTCTTTTAATATCTTAGCTTTGACCGCAAAAGAAAAAAAAAACTATAGTCGTAATAATGAAAAGTCATGGTGATAGGGAACTTCTCTGGTGAACACCCAGGGAGGTTGATATGAATAAAGCGCTGTTTTTTGTTGACTTAATTTGGTCAGAGTAAAGCGAAATTGATCTCAGTAGTTTTCTCTGGCTTAACAGATCAAGGTGATATTTTAAAATGTGTGTCACTGGAATTCTATCAGTCTTTTTACAGATATTGATCACGAGTTGGACATTGCTGCGAGCCAACCAGCTCCCAAAATTAGAATTTTCTATATTTACCTCCAATTTGTTACACTTTGCTGTGATGTTTTTTGCGGGATGAAAGTTTGTTGGTAATATAAATAAAGCATTCTGATATCCTACAATAATTTATTTAAAGGAATTCTTGAGCTGATCGGAGAGGAATTTAGATATTGATTTCCTTTCACTGGAGGCTTTTGTTGATTGGTCATTCTAATCCCCCTTTCCCTACTTTGGATCCTAAAAGAGTCATGTCAGCAAAGATGAATGTTTTAAAGGGGTCCGAAGTCCAAATTTTGTTCATGTTGATTGTGAAAAGAGTAATGCTTGTATCTTGGTCAAAAAGGCAAAATTTGGTTGGGGTCATCCTTTTCAGTGAGTAAATTGACACCAAAAATGTTTGTAATCTCCATCAATCAATTCTTATTGAATTATGAGGTTTAAAATTTTTTAAAATTTATTTTTTTTTTTAAATCTGAGAATATCCAATTTTTAAATGTCTGCTTCATTTGGAAAATGCATTGTCGCAGATGCAAGAACATGTCTCCAATGGTTTTTTAACACATAGTTAAACATTCTTGCATGTTTTTAGTAAAAAAGAAAAAGGTAATTGGTTGTATCCTCCAGTATCTTATAATGGGTGCTCCATGGTAGACCTTCAATTCTCTTAATTTAACACCTTATTGTGAGAAGACATTGAAGCAAAAGATAAGACAGACTTGTTTCTCAAGTTTCCAAATCAGGGCTCAACAAGCAGCCAAGCAAGAAGAACAATACATGGCAGGGCCATTGTGTTGTCTGTCAGTAACGTGCCAAGAGACAAAATGAAGGGGAAACAAACGGAGATCATTTTGTTTTTTATTGTCTTATCTATTCACAATTTTTTGTCCTGCCCGAGAAAGACAGCTGGGTAGAGATCATAGGGTCAATTTTTTTTTTTACCAAGGTTGAATTTGATAGAAAAAAAATTGAAACTGAGTTAGATAGTGGATTATTGGGGTTTTTTGTGGTTCTTTGTAATATTAGTTACACATAAGAATGTTTGATATCATGGATGCACATGATATGGTTAATTTGCCTTTCACCTCTTAGAAGCATGATTGTATTGCAGGTTTTTTCCTTTTCATGCAGCATTTGCTTCATGACTGCACCTTGAACCCTGTTTCTTATGAAAGACTTTGTATAGTGTTTGATGTTTGCCACTTGTTATATGACCAGAGATTTTTGAAAAATGACAAATTTACATCCAGATGTATTTTTGGAGACCACTCCAGTCTCAAGAGGCTCGGAGAGAGGTCCCTGCTTCAGATTATTCACTGGTTCAAGACAGAACGCTGGTACCGTTCAGTTATGGATATTGACTTGTATCAATACAAACTAAGATTTATCTGTAGAGCAAATGTTTGATGGTTTTATATTTTTCAAATATGCAAAGCATTTTGGGGTGAAAAAGTGAACGTGCTTCGCGATCTGAGTGTCAGCCATTGCATGTCGTTTGAAGGGTGCTAGAGATTCAGGGTACTCGAGCTTTCTGATTGATTTCTTGTTTTTACTTGTAGAATATACAGAGGACCAAGTCCGAGGAAGGTGAGTTGTACTTTTATATCTTCTTAAGACTTTAATCAAATATTAATAGAACTTCATTGCTAATTAGCTATTTATTTGTACATTTTGTCTCCCTTGTATAATAACAGTAGACCTTTTTAAAGTCTTGTCAAGTTATTACACATTTTGTAATTTACTGTTACCCTAATTTTGGATGAAAACTAACGGTACTTGTGCAACAATTTTCCGACCTTGGAGGTAAGTTGGAAAGTATAAACAAGTGCAATTGTAGATCAGATGATGCCTGCAAGGGTTATACACATATAAGACATATATAATGTCATTTTCTCTTATGATACTGGCACTAATACAATGTCTGGCCATGAAAGCCAAGACGAATACACTTGAACATGAGGAAGATCATGACAGGGGGATTCGGTGGCTGTATAAAACAAATATTTATCTGATATCACTGCCAGATACAATGCTCACTTGCTGTTCGCCTAAACAATCAGGATGCTGATGTTTTCAGATAACGATTCTGCTCCTTCTCGATACTTTCTAGAAAAATTCTTGAGCAATGCATGGAATGGGGAGAGGGGGGTGAATGAAGTAAAGGTATTGGAATTTTGAGGACAGAAGAAAGGGAGAGAGGTTATCTCCTCTAACGTTAACATCAAAGTTGTCTGAATTACTTATCAGGGTTGTTACAATCGTTAATTATGTCATTAAGTCCAGTTTGGTGACTAATTAAACCTCTCGTTAGGTAGTCTTGGTGTGGAAACCATTTTCTGAGTCTGGAACCTCCTGCCAGGTAATGAGAAACTTTGAAACAAAAAAGCATTACTCCGTGTAGATAAAAAGATAAACCCCATGTCAATATTTAGATTCTTCTGTGTCACTCCGATCAGAGGGAAAGTGTTTCTCGGTGAAGGGTTGCCATACTGGTTTGTCCTCAATAACCCAAAAATGAAGTGCTTGTCATTGCATGAAGACTGACACCATGCTGGTCCATCTATACCATCAAAAAGAGGAGACAAGACAAAAAAAAATTAGGGTGACATAATAGTGTATTGGTGCCTTTACTATCTGACCTAATTAGAGTAAAAAATAGCGCTGTCATGTCCGTAATCAGCTTTCAGGAATTAAATGAGATTCGAGGGGATTAGGGACCCTAACTGAAAGACATAAATATTTACATGGCCTTGTGGTAAGTTTAGGGATTCTTCATTAAAGGGATTAGAATGTTATCCCTTACTATGTAATGTAAGAAATTTAACTGCATTGTCGTACAAGCCTTTGTAAAAGCTGTTTCAGCAGATTACAACCGATCAAGGCAACACATGTCGTCGAGTCCTTTTGGTTTTTGCCCACAATTTTAAGCTTGCCGAAATAGATCCTCTGAAGGACAAGGCTCATGGATTTCAAAAATATGATAATGCAGCATTAGATTTTACCCCCACGGTTGTATGCCATAGATTACACCTCCCCAGTGTTTATAACTGACCTTGACCTCACAATGACCCCTATATCAATGATAATAGCAGTGCAGAGATTATCTTGTCTAAGTCTTTGGATTGCATTTGGAGTCTCCCTGAAGAAGGTGTATTTATATTTAGTAAATTTATTGTCAATATATTTTTGTCATGTGTCAAGAATTTAGTTTTTTGAAGACCTGAGGAGGGTAACAAATAAAGTGTGATAAGACTGTTAAAAACAAGTTTGTTTTCTTTTTAAAAAGTCAACGTTGTTTTTTCAAAATTACACAATGAATATTAATAACATGAAAAAGCACAAATATTATAATCTAAATTAACTTAAAAAGTGTTTGGAAAAAAGGGGACAGGGTGAAGGTCAAAAAATAAAAGTTGTGGTGGTACATGTCTATTCAAAAAATTAAATATGTTAAAAAAAATAAACTCCAGCCATTGACTAATTTGTTATAATGTTCTTGAGAGTATATGAAAAATCAAGTATGTTGGAATGAGTACAGTTGAGGGGGGAAAGAACTATAAGTGTTTGTGTTGAAACCTCAAGTTCTGGGAACTGGTTTCATTTCCACCTGTAGATAATGTTGTTTCCTGTGAACACAGTGATGACTGTAAAAACAAGATATCTACTTCATCTTTTAATCAGAGTCCAGATAAGACATCAGAAGGTTAACTATAGGATTAAAGAGATTACCCAGACAATGGCTGGCCATAGCAGGAAGTCAGTTATCAACAAACGGAGGCTGATAACCTAGGCAAAGATTGGGATTGTTTAGGAATTTTTTTGACATTTGTGGCAGTTTTATCCTGTTTGGTTGATTTTTTTTAAAATGATATTTTTTTAAAAAAATTCTTCAATGGCCTATTTCGTAATTTTGTAGGTTTTCCCCCAAGCTTTGACAATTGTCATTAAGTTTACACACCTATACATCAATATTAGCGAAGAGTTTTTATAGTCGGACATTAAACGATTGGTTAACATTTGTATAGGGAATTTCATTACTTAATTAAACAAATCTAGAAAGCAATAACATAAATGTTTTCAAACCAAAGCCTCTAAATTTGCCAGGTCCGTACACATGTTGTATCACCCCGGTGATAGATATATTTCATGTTGTGCAATGTCATTTATTTTCTCCCCGTTAATTCCAAATGCCTGAAAATATTTAGACAATTTCCGTGCCCCGTACTCCTTAACTAAAGGGAGGGATAACCATTCTTAGATACACAATGTAATGGTCATTACATAACAGCACAAACAATTGGAATTCCTTCTCATGCAGGTGGTCGTGTTGACGATTGTACTTTGTTAGTAATCCAAATTACACATGTTGCAAATATTAGATGAAAAACTAGCTCCGAAAAAAGTCAATAAACGGGGATCCTCTTGACCCCGGCCGGGATTTCTTTCGAGCATTTTGACAGTTGTTGAGTAGAGTGTTCGTTACATAATAATGTTGATTGTGCCAGATTTACAGTACGTCTCAAGTGCACTGCCCAATCAGTCTTAAACTCTCAAGAAGTGTTTCATTCCAGGTTTGAATGTTTTCAAATACTTTGGCCATCATTTTGATTCAATAAATATGCTATATGTTACTCAGAAAATGATGTTAAACTTTGCAGAGGTTCTGGTCTCCCACATTTTGTCAAATGTCACCTACGGAAAGATTGATCTATGCTGATATATATCTGTTTTAATTATACTTGCTCTGTTGGGACCTTGGTTGGTTTCATAACCCTGTATAAGGTTTATTAGGCATTTAATTTGCATTTTCTTTGCCTTTAATGGTATAATTTTGTGTATATAAACAAAGACAACATTTACATATGGAAGGGGCGCCCCGAGAAGATGTAGTCCAATGGCGGAAAAAGCAAGCAGCTGTCTCTGATTTCTGAACAATCATACTAATATAATCAGTAAGGTAGATGGTGTAATTGATGTTCAAGACATACAAAGTAATGGGCTGTTATTTTCAGAAGCTTTTTTTGATAAAGTTGCTGGCGCTTAGTGGTTGTTGGAGCATTTGAAAGAAACCTGGGGTGCCCCCTGGCCCCTTACATGATACATTTGCCCACTTGATATGATCCTAGTATATAAGGGATTATTTAAAGAGGTCAAAATGATGTAATTATAATTGAGAGTTTATCATCAAAAGTTGTGTGTTTATCGGGGCTGAGGAGAAACACACTGTTGTTGTGCCTACATATTCCAGGGAAACCAGCAAGAATCAGCCTTTTTCTCACAGACTGTGGGATCTCATCTCTGTGCTGGGTGATTATCTGAAGATAAATATAACCACTTACTGGAATCATGTAACTTAATGATTACATATTATAAAGTATTAGAACTCATCACAGCGCCCTGAATTGTTTAGAAGCTTTCCAGAGTTTCCTCTCAGTGAGAGGGGGAACTGCAAGGTGTATTAGCCGAGTGTATATATTCAGTTATCTCCCTTTGGGAGATAGAGGTCCGAATGACAAACAGGTGTGATGTAGGTACATAGATACAGATGTGCAAATCACCAGGTGGTCTGGTCTGTAGGAATTCCTCATACAATGGAGATAGCAGTTCCTGTTCTGGAGGTGTCTTGACCATTGAGAGGGCTGGAATAGCTAGTTGCTGCAGAAACAGGCAGGAATCCTTTACATCCTCTCAATCACTACATCTGTTGTTTGGTGTCGGACAGACTATTAGACTGTTTTATTGCTGCAGAGTTGATTTGGAGAGGTAATTTGTAACAGGTGGTTTCTCATACTGGGGACTTGGACAAGTGATGGAGAGTGGTGAATATGTGTGTCTCGGATCTTATTTAGGCCCTATTATGATTACACACTTCGGTAAACTGGGAGAATTTTCCATGCGGACAATTGAAAGTTTGACAGGGTCAGTTACGTTTTCATCATCAAGGATATAGTTATAATGAAAATTAGTTAAAAATGGGCTACATTACAGCATTTAGGTGCTCTCCAATTACAAGACTTAGTGCAGTTGGGTAATCCAATACCATTTGTGAACAATATGGCATGTGGAAACTACAAGTGGACAAGAAGTTTCAGTGAAAAAATTCAAGGATTTAGGCGCACCAGTCTAGAGGAGCTCTTAGGTTTGCAACGGAACAGAAAGATTGCAGGTATTGTTTGTGAATATTCATAGAGGCGTATTTCGTTTTGTGGCGGAATTTTAAATGGTTTCGTATGATTAATTGATGCTTAATTTGCTGTTAAGTCCAAAACAAAAAGCTCCACCCAGATTAGATTTTAGATATCAAATGAAGTAGAGAGAACTTTGTTACCTAAAAAGGAACAGAAAACAATGGGGAGTTTGGTGATTATAATTCAAGTGTGTGCTTTTAGTTTAAAAAACTAATGTTTGGAAAGCATTCCAGAAATGGTTTGCGTTATCAGGGCGCCCGTGTAAAATCCTGGCAATTTTGGGCCACCTAATATTTCTCTTTTTGGACCAACATTCCAAAAGGTATGAAAATTGGCTGAATTTACAGCGCTATAAATATTCTGGAGAGAAAGCCTGACTTTTTAATGCGTTTGTGTGTCTAAGGAAAAAATATGAGTGTTTGACCACCACAATTTGTAAAGATAGTGCCAGCTATCAGCAACATTGTGCGGAGGCTTTAGGAAGTCGGGTCTAGATATGGAGCCATTATGTTTTATATACAGCTCTTTTAGTGTTTATCCTGCCCGTATAAATTAGTTTATTGACCACTTTAAAAACACAAAATAGTTATGGGTCAAGTATCTTGTGAATAGAAACAAGATGGACTCCTCAATTCTAAAAGCCCAGCAAAGAAGGGAAGCCATAATGAAAAATTCAGGAATGCAATGATAAGTTCCCACATATTAGGGCTTTGTTATGTAAGGCTCTATAAGATGAGGGGAAGACTGTAGATAATATATGGAATGCTCTCCTGATAAATTCCTCCCACAATTAATAGATAAGGACTATCAGAAGTGTATATCGATAAAAGTGCACAATGATAATTGCAATTCTAAGCATAACATTATGGCAAGAGTTTGTAGTAACAGTTGCCTTTGAAGTTTCAGTATATAACAAGGCGATATTTTATGATTGCGTAGAGATGAGTGCACATTGTTTGCTCAATTTATTACATGTATTTCTTCCTCTGTGAGTCAGATGGGTTAATCTAATACATGCATTCAGAAGAATTTAATATGACTTTGTGGTTAACCTTGGGGAAAATGAGCCCTTTTGAAATTCTTTATTGTTATGGTCATATGACATAGAAAAAAAGTGAAATATCATTCCCCTCAGTGTTATGTTTCCGTAGCATTCCCGATGACATTTCACATGTTCTGGTTGCACTCTCGGCCTATTATACTTAATGCAGGAAAATTGACAAAAATTTTGGTGGAATTCTCTGACAAACACAGTAGCTACAAAGCAGATTAACCATATGAACCCTAATTGATTACATTAGGCTGTGTTGTTTACTGTGGTAAACCGAACTGGTCTGGCTGAGTGGCTCCGATGAAAAAACTGCCTATAAATGAGTGGGAAGGGGGGGGGGTGTAAAAAGTTTGGAGGTGAATGAGGGGGGGGGGGGGGTATACACCTGTTTGTACCTGCTGCTCTGCTCTCTCTCATCCAACATTAAAATACATGCAATCTATGATGCTCTATATTATTTTTTTAAGATTAATAAAACTTTCTGTTAGTGTGAAAGTAATTCAAGGAGGCGGACTTAATAGTAAGGCACTAGCAGTGAAGATATTGAACTGTTTTCATTGTCGTGTCTAAATAGATAGCTCCCAGCACTTGATCCTCACTTCCAGCTTGTGTCTTCCACAAATAAGATTGGATTTCTGCTTCATTTGAAGAGAAAACATGAGGGAAATGAAAAAATAAATGGAGTGGTAACATTGCATTGGCTCACAGTATATCACTATTAAAAACTCTATACGTATGTATATTATTGAAACATTTCTAAACTCTTGACAATTTTTACTGAAGGTGCTAGATCACCAAGGGGAGTAAAATCAAGATGACCAAACTTGTATATGATACGTACAGAAAGTAAATGGACATTTTAAGATGATATATTATCTTTCTTATGGCTCTACTAGATTTCCATCTTTTTTCATTATTTTGAATTCATGGATCAAAGACCGCCAAGGATGCCCTTTTACCAGAACAGAGTAAAATTCTGGAGATCCATTTTCAAAGTGCTGTAAGATCTAGCACCCAGCAGTGTTTCAATATGTGTCCCCATTAAGTTGAAATGGAATCTTTTTTAAAGTTTACTAATTGCAGGGTGTAAGGTAAGATTTGAGATCACGGATGGTGTCTTAGAACATGACCCTGTGCGTCTCAACAGGTGTAAGGATGCAAGTCCCCTACAAATGGACATAAATTGCGATTCTTTTTTCAATTAGATCACAGGGGGGGAACCAATAAATTGTGTCCCTCCTTTCATCAGCTCTCTTTTTTATGTCTCTGCCATAATCTTTTTTTTGTACTTGCCTGACCAGCCCAGCAAATTTCAGGGGAAGGACATGTATTAAAACCATGGAAGCATCTCTATGGCAATGTGAAGGGTTAACTGAGGATTTCTCCCCAACACTGCATGTATGCAAGGGTGTGCGCTGCTTGAAATTTAAAATGTCATGGCCGTTTCTTTCTTTTCCTGATTCTGTGATATATTCAGTGTCTCCTTCTTGTGTCTCAAAATGAGGTTTATCTGTAGGCACCCCCAGTAACTGTCGATCCTTAAAAAAGAGATTGTTTTTCAGTATGAAATTTCACCTGGTAACAACCCTAAATGGACATTCTTTAGGTGTGTAATTCCATGTGCTTGTACCATTCAAATTCGAAATGCCATTGTGATATACATTTCATTCAAGCTCCCTCCAAAAAGTATCAGATGTTATCTGCAAATATTTCTACCAACTCCTGTTAGGTATTCAGGTGAATTTATAAAACTGATACCATACTTAGTTTTCTATTTTTTATTTTTTTTGGCTTGAATATTACTGTATCTGTAATTCTAGTATTGTTTGAATATTACTGTAGCTACAGCCAGCTAAATACACATTTTTAACTTAAGAAGATTTAGAAGTCATTAATTTCTTATTATTTATTTTAAACATTGCCCATGTGGACAATTTGTAGTAGACTGAAATATTAGTAGAATAAATGGTACGTACAGTGTTGCCCCCCTAGACAAATAGAGAGAGGTGCCAGCTCAATTTTACAATTTGCTTTGGTCAATCCTGTAATGTGATTAAATTGATAAAAAGTTAATCTTCATGGGTCATCTTGGCAAAACAAATTGAGGATCCACCATAGAAAAGCCCTAATTGAATTGGGTGAGTCTCTGTGACCTTGATGATATAACACCGAATTAGGTTTAAATTTGATACCATAGTGGGAGCACAGTTTGGACAGAAAATAAAGAGAAGATTTTATGGCCAGTCACTGATGAACTGTCTTAATTGTCTGTGGGCATTATGGGAATGTGGCACCTGGCCAGGTAAAGCCAGGTAAAGGTGACAGGAACTGGTCAGAATGATACAGCTTACCTGTGTAAGACTCTAAATGCACTGCATCCAGGTGTGCTGGGAAATGCACATAGCACCTGTCTTGGGGGATTTTCGAAGTGATCCCAATTGTCTACTCTGAAATGGTGTGTGATCAGTTGAGATTACAAGAATACAGGCACTAAATGGGAAGAAACTCTTCAAAATCCTTTAGTAAGTGATGATCATGTAGTCTTATCTTGTATCGCTGTTATTTGCCTAAAGAATTACTTTGCGTGGTTCAAATACACTGGGCGAAATGGAACTATATATACATATATCGGCTTTAAAAATATAGAACTGTAAAGAATATGATATGAATTGAGGAGATTTGTTGACCAAATAAAAGTACATAAGTTTCAATTGGTCTATTCACTCTTCAAAAGAACTGTGTTCACTTGCTTTGATCACTTTGAATAGAGTCTAAATGAATGGATGCCAATCATAAGCAAAAATGTGCAGGGTGATTTTGAACAGTGCGACTGACAGCTCATTTGATAGTGAATGTATGCTGATTTTGTAATCATATTCTACATATAGCGTACAACTCCCATCATTTAAATAATGTGATATGGTAGTTTTCTCTTCTGAATGAATGGTGTTCATTGAAGGATGAAAGTTTTTCCCTTCACGTTTACTATTTCACTTTGATGTTTATACCAAGGGGACCTTTTTCTCTTACTTAGCATGTGGCACATTATTTCATCTGTGGGCTAATTCTAAGTGGGTGAACTGGCACAGAATTTTTCCTGGGCCTGATGAGTGATGTAAACTTTTGGGATATTTGTTTTATTCCTTTGTTATATCCTTGATTTCATCAGGGCACGTTTTTAGCGACAGCTGTTCCGCCAGTGGATGGAGTGAGAGTTTTTATGGGGTGTTACTTCATTTTGTGTCACCAGCGCAGTGCCTGTAACACTCCAGCTGTTAAACCTTTCTGGGTGTTATCTCTTTATCCCAGTGATTACTAATTAGGATCTATAAAACAAAGAACAGGGATGATTTAAAAACTTCCTGTTGAATACTAGTATTTTTTCCGGAGCTTCGACAGAAATCGTTTGATATACATATATCTATGTCAGGGGATGTACTTTTTCATGCCTTGTGTATTTAGTAGTAGTCACAGCGGAATTATCTTCCCTTGTTTGTTTTATGGGGATGAGTAGTCACACTTTATGTGTCAACTGGACGTGAAATAATGGGTGATTAAGTATTGTCCGAGGAGTGTGTTATGGACGAAGAAACCATCAGACGGGCCGTGGATGTAGCCCTGAAGACTCTGTGCGGTAAGTCCCCCGTTTTTATTATGGAAGCCCAGGGTGGGGAGGGGAGGTATTATCCAGATATACACAACTTGTGTCTGTAAAACATTCCCCAGGATAAGGTCTGTTGGCCTGGTCATGTAATGAGTAGATAAGTTGGCCAGATGATTGACTACGGCCTATATCTAGGCGAGTTGTTTGATTATGACAATTGTGTGTGTTTTATGCATTCTTTTCCAAAACAAATTGGAGGTATATGCTTCCAAAATAGCGCATTCATAAAGTAATTGAACAGATTGTTTGACATATATTCCTTGTGAACAATGTAAATAAAGTTTTTTATTAGCAACGAGTTACTTGGCACATTTCTGAATGTGAAGGACGTAGCATTTAGTGGTTTTACGAGTATATAATTTTCCAAAATGTATTTTTAATGTTCTTGATAAATATTTGTGCCTCTGTTGGTGTGGAACACCAGTAAACATCAAACACTTGCAGTGTGTCAAATCTATTCAGTAATGTGATTGATGGCCCAAGTAGTTAGGCTGAGGCCAAAAAAATAATCAAAGATGGACATGTTGAATGAAATAAGGTGGATTTGTTCAATTTAGAGCACTGTGACATGGTGGAAGAAGAAGAATTCTTTTCTGCAAGGTTGGTTTAATTACTTAGGTGTGTCAACCACCATGGCACACAATTCATTACAGACCTACAAGATACATATTTCAGTTTCATATAACATGCTATCAAGGACTTTTCGACAGATATGATAAATCCTCACCTTCGCCGTCCTTCTGTTGAAATTCAGAGAGATTACCATATGCTTTAAACTTCTTGGATGTAAACGGACACTTTTTTAGGGGGTGACAATAGGAAGAAAACAATTCTACTGAATTTTTTATAAGATTTTTTTATTCTGAGTAGTATGTTCAAGGGAGGTAAATCTTTCCTCCACAGGGAAGGTATTTTATGTTAATAAGGGAATTTGGGTAACCACCAACTCCTGATACAAAAGCTGTGAAGTAATTTGTTTTTAAAAATTCAGTTTGATGGATCATATTAATGATATTTAACGGGCAGAATTTGAATTTTGTGCAAAGTACAGTACAATCGATTCTTGTTTCATAACTTATATGGGGATTTTTTCAAACACAATTGTGATGCTTGTAGATGAACATAATTGCGGAAATAATAAAGGCGTGTGTCATCAAAGTATGATCTTCACTCTTAACCAGCACTTGAAACCATGTATGATAGAATGTCACTGAAAAATATCAAGCACTAGCAACGGAAAACAGTTTTCACAAATAGTGCCCTAAATGCATCCGTACTAGAAGAACATCTCAATTTTTACATCAATATACTATTGAATACCTCTGGTTCATTGCTTCACTCTTCAATTCAAAATAGAAATGGGGAAGAAAGATTAGATTTTTGGATTGACAATTTCCTTTGTTCTAGGGAATCTAAGGAGGGGATCTGGTATCAGTTTGAAGTCTTCTTCCTTTCACTAGTTTCTGGTCCCTTGGTGGTCTTGGAAGAGTAATGGAGGTTTTCATTCCATTTAACAATTTTTTTGTGCTGTTTTAAATGTGAGCTATTTGTCCAGGAGCGTGACACAGCTTTTTTTTATAACCTCTTTTCTTTGATGCTTAAAGTCCTTCACAAGAAAATGGAGATTTTGTCATAAAAATGCTAATTAGTTTGGACCTTTTGTCCTTTGTGCTAAGTGGGTGTGATGTTGCTTTAAGAAATCAGCTTTTTATCAACTTTTGCATAAAATCATAAGCAAATGTTTTTCTCTATGAATATCAAGTTACAAAAAATTGAAACAGTTTTATTGCAGACATCTGTTGGTTTTTTTTGCAAGAGTTTCTCAGATTCATTTAAAATGTAACTTTATCAGATATTCTAAAACTTGAAGGAGACCAGATGATGTGGGCTTTTAAAAAAAAAATAATAATTTTTGGTATTATTTCGGTGGAGTTTTCTATGATGGAGAAATGTAATAAGGGATTGATTTCTATAATTGATTTCCTGAAAGGTTAAGTCAACACTTGAACCAGTTGTGTAACGAGGGAAAAATTCATACAAGAATTTGATGATATCAGACTGGGGGTCACCACATAATCCTCAAGACTATCTGGCAAGAAATTTAGTTTTCAATAGCGTGCATGTAATATCACTGAAAATCAATCCGATTCAATCCGTCACAAGCTCTATTGCTCAACCTTGTTATTGTGGTAAACCCCTTACAGGTTGGAGGTTATTCCGTAATTTCTTTATTTATCCATTTAGAAGCATAGTTAAATGGGTCTAGTTTGCATTCTCTGAGTTACAATACTGATCATTATCTCTAGCAAGTTACACTGTCATTAGATGTAATAAACTCATAATTCACATCCTAATACGAGTAATTTGGAAATAAAGGCATTAATTGCAATTTCCATTGGACTTTGCTTTGGTTACATTAAAAGGGGTGTTTTCTACATCTGTCATGTATTAAACACTGTTATGAAACAAAAAGGAAATTTTCTTTCCTTGTTTTTGTTACTCTTGATAACATATGGTCTGACAACATTCATAAACTTGCTTGATTAGCCCCCAAGTTCAGCAGTTCCTTTGTTCTGCATCTCATAATTTTTTCTCAAAAGCTGATGTGCTTAATCTGGTTGAACGTTTTTAAAAATTTCAGGGGGATTTGAACAGCCATCTGCAGTCAATGAAATATCCAGTCTTAATCTTTTTCTTCCCTTATTTTTTATATATAAAAGATCATTGACTTCTTTAACTTAGAAGTTGTTTTTGTCGAAAGATGTTTACAAGTTTTATTCATAGTTTCCTTCCTTTATGGATGAGAGTTCAGAAAAAAAAGAGTGTCCAATTTTATCTGTGATCTTTGAGTATTGAGGCGTTTATTCTCCTCTGAGTGCTTTATTTGATATTGTCTCCTCCTTTGTTGCTGGAGAATTGGCAGATTGAAGTGTTTATTTGTTTTTCGTCACTCCACACTCTGTCCACTCAGAAACCTCTGTTTTTAAAGCCTACTTCTAGGGTCAAACAACAGATATTTGTGTCCTCGAACACATATGAAAGAGTTTGAAAATTCAATCATAATATTTACCCCGAGTCCAATTCAGTCCTTTGTTTCTACTATAAGGAAAGATAGGTTTTAATGTGTCTTGCTTTCATGCTGAGTTTTATTAGTATCATAGATTCACTGAAGGGCGATATCTTGAAACTGAGTAAATTGATTTTGCGACTGAAGGACCTTTAGTGTCATAATAATTTGTAGATATTATGATATCACCCATCCTGCCCCAGCCCACACCTTTGTAGTTGTAAACATACATGTTGTGGGGATATCCTGGGGGCCCCTGTTACCATTTAGGGCCGGTTTCCTGGTTGTTCATCCCTGCCGACTCTTGATTTATAGAGAACCTGCAGCAGACTTAGGTCATCCAGTTTATGAAGAAGGGAGATCTCGCTAGACTGTCTGTAAATTAACCCGGCCCTCTTTAAACTGATGACTGTCAGTTACACCACACAAATCAGGAAACCTCTGTAACGCTGGCTGTCCTAAATGACCAGTTCCTAAAACTTTATGGAGATGCCTAAGTGCTTAAAAAGCTTGTTATAAATAGCTTCTTTCATAGTTGTTTTTTTTTTTATATATTTTTTTGTGGGTCAAAACAAGTGCCAAGTGGTGTCAAATGAATATTTGCTTTTAATGGTCAAGGTCGGCAGGATCAATGTGGGAATTTAGTATATCTAATTATGCTTGTTCACTTTGATTATGAAATTCCATCTGATTTTTTGTTTAGGCTTTCTACATTGACCAATACATTCTTTAGTACCAGTATACATTTTTTGTAGTCTATGAAGAAAACTTAAAAAAAAATGAAGATGAAATATGGTCATGTCATTCACTGACCATAAAAATGGTTTTAACAACTCACAGCTGGAGATGATGCCCTCTTATTTTATCTTCTATGACATAGTTAGCAAAAAATATGAGCTGTTTTGGCCTAATTTGTATGATGGTGTTAGTAAATAATAATAAAAGGCACAATAGTACTCCTTGTTTGATCCCATGATCCAGTAAATAAGTGTTAACCGTCCTGGGGTTTTATTGCTTTATCTGAGACACACGAAAGGACTGTAGGAGACTGCAGTTAAATGAACCCTGTTGATAAGATCAATTGATTTCCCCTATTCATTAACATAAATGTAGTCTCCGTTCCCCTGAGTAAAGTGAACGTGGGGACTCACAGCCAACAACTGTATCTTAAACATGCCATTATCGCTAAGTCAATGATACTCTCTATGCCAGGGAAAGTCAGTTGACCAGGTCAGCTTACATAAGAACCTGAACAGATGATAACAGGGTAATAGATATTTTATTTTGACTTTATGGCTTTTCCCAGTCAACAGCCCCCACCTTTAGCCACTTTCAAAAGTTTGAAAGATCAGGGGAATTTGAGAAAAGAACAAAACTGGCCAATGTTGGTTTCCTGCTAAGAGCCATCATTAGCTCTGTGGGTTGCTGGTTCACTGCCCTGATGCCTCTCTGCTGCAAAGCACGGGACATTTCTGTAAAAGGCTGCCTTGGAGAAAGTGGTGTGCCGTAAACCTATTAATGTGATCAGATAGAGACCAAGAGGAAAAAACAGCTACTTATCAGGATATACTTTTGTCTCCATTTCGCAAAGCCGGGGAAATCATGTTCAGTTGAAATCCGATTAAAGTGGACAGTTGTGACATTGGTTTCTTGCATTTAATTACAGCGGAGTAAAGCTGACAGCATCGCAGATATTGATCAGTCCCATCAGGATTTTATAAACAAGGATTATTGATTTCAGAGAGATGAGCAGGGTGTTGCATGTTTCTTCTCATTGTGTGGAAAGACTCAATGGTCCAAGGAAAAAAACAGGTGGAAAGAGTGTTATGCCGGCTACAGAAGAAAAAGCACTTTGCTGAGTGATTTTCAATTGCAGACCCTGTCAAATGAAAACCATTTGGCTGGTTATTCTTCCAGCCAGTGGTTAAATAGTTCAGAAACTTGAGAGAGAGACTAATTTACAAGTGTTTAGTGAAATCCGGCTTGATTTTTCCCCTCGCAGTTTCATTTCCTGAATGTGCTTTCTATGAATAGGATCTAAGCGGAAGAGCCATGATGTGCCATGTGCTTTAATTAGATTATGCAATCATATGGGGAAACCAGAGAGACATCTATGATTTCAGGAACATTGGAACATTCTCTCTAATGTTCTGTTTAGACAAGCTGCTGCTCAAAAAAAAATGCCGATGCTCTGGAAATCTTTGAATTGCTGGAGTTGTAAATCAGAGAAAAGCAAAAGGGCCAAGAAATTGATGCCGCTTGTTTATCCGTCACAAACATTTCTCCAGACTTGGAAAGTTGTTTCATACTGGCAGCAACAATACCACCCTGGTTACATCCCCAAACAATGGAAACCGTCCTACGTGAGCAACAGGGATAGTTATAACAATTCACAAGAGCAAGTGGGTAAGTTTTTTTTTGAAAGTATATCACAGTTCTTTGGAAGGTGTATTAATTATACAGAAAAGTGATGGGTCGTGGAGGTACTTCCATTGACAAGCTGTGTGAACGTTATAATCTGTATAGACAGTTTCTGGTCATTGTGTGCTGAGTCTGTAAATGGGGGAACAGATGTGGTCATCAAGGGTCAGTGGACAATGACAACTGGCATCTTGATAGGTGGGATCTCGGGGGTGAGACCCCAGTAAACAGATCAAGGCTGATATTGGTATAAGGGAAACCTGATCTTCTTCAGGCAAAGATAAAATGAAATTGAGTTTTTTTTTCTCTCACCAGAAGATGTATAATGGTGGTTTTTTTTAATAAAAATTGATTATTTCTTTAGGAGATGTCATGTGTACCTGTTTATTGGGTAACACCTAGGTGAAGCAGTGTTGTAACAGCCAGGTATAAGGCTGATAGATGATGCAACAGAGACTTGTGAACATGGCTGCATGTTTTAACAGTCTCTAATCTTGTTTAATCTTGAATTAAGCAATTAACCTTTGTGCTGCAAAGAGATTTATATCATGTACTTTGGATAAAGTATTGCTTCATAATGGATGGTATAAAGATTCTCTTTTTTCTCTGCACTCTGAATGACAGCCTGTCAAACTCCAGTCTAGAATGAACTTTTCTAAGCAGTTCTGTTTTTTTATATACATTTGAGAATCTGGCTCACGGTGATGAAACAAGTCTCAAGCAAGTAATAAATGCCGCTTTTTTATGTCAATACAGATAAATTGATATATTTGGGTGTGAATTAAGGGTAGTAAATTATTTTCCAGTATACACTACCCCCTTCGTAGACTGCTCGGCTAATAACAGTGCCAGAAGTTAGGATTCATTGTTGACTTAAACTTTCTTCCAACATATTCTTCTACCTGCATTGAGCTCAGAAAGTATTCAGCTAGTGTACGAATGAGAAAAAAAAATTCTTGAATGCAGAGATTATTTTATTGAATATGTTGGCTGTTTTCCTCCCAATGCTTTGTGTCTCGTAATTATCAGAAGCTTGTGACTGTAGAAAAGAGAAGCCAACCCAGAGAAAAGGATCGTTGGATCAATTTAATGAAATCATCTAATGAAATTCAATTTTCCCATCTTTTCCTGAATTGCGAAAGAAAAAAAAACCAAGAAAAACGATCAATTTTTTGCATGAAAGGAAAAATTTTTCAGCAGATATCATTGCCAAGTGTATTGGAATTCAGCTGTTAGAGTGACATGATTGTATTTGAAGATTCTTCATTGAAATGAAGGGCACAGTCAACAAAGCCCTGGCAGGTCAGAGTGTTTTATTGTCGAGATCTACCCCAAAACAAAACCCAAAATTGAACTCCTAATGATTTACATGCTCATGTTATAGTGTCCCCAATTCCTTTGGTGAGGGCTGACTCAACACTTTGTCATTTTTCTGTGGTCAAAGTGCACGCATGTCTCTACCCAATCTGTTCTGTGATATGTCTAATCTATTGTTTTCCTCTTATGTGCTCTTGAACGAGAAATTAACTCTGCACTGCAGATTTAATGTGTGTCCTGGCTCAAAAAAATTGTTATCAGCTGTCCAAATCTTAGATAAAGAAAGCAAGCATGGGAAATTTGTTGAATGCTGTTTGGATCTCTGATATTTTACACTGCATGGGTGGAGAAAAGTCTGCAACTGCAGTGAAAACGCCCAAGTGCAGGAGAAGAAGTGGATTACTAAATGATGCCACTTAATTGAAGTTTCTTACACTTATGAGTTCTCACTATAGTGTAAGCTGCAGAGAGCTATGGCTAAGCGGGGCTCAGTGTTGTATTGCCACAAAATATTTGCTCTCAGAAAGCCATGACGCCTTTCTGTAAGTCCTGTGGTGGGAGGGACAATACAGATGTGTACAAAATAGCGGTCAGTGTTTGAACATGACTGTTGGCTTAAATTTTGGCCCGAATTTAGCAGATAAGTGGGTGGGGCCAATGTTTGTCCTAAGTAGTCCGGTTGTTTTATCTCTGAAGGCAGGGCAAATATAAGGTTGTGATTTCTGACACAGCTAAAGTGCAAGATAAATTTTTGAGTGTGCTGTAGCGTAGTGAGGTGGTTTTTTTGGTCATTATCAACATTTAGCTTTTTACAATTTTAGTTTTGAATGCTAGATAAATAAAGAAGTCTAAAACAAATATGTTAACTTTTATAATAGATAAATTCCTGGATTATTTATAGATCTTTAAAGAATGTAAAATGCTAATAAGAAAAAAATCTAACATGAAAAGCTATGTTTGCTAAGTATGGGAATAAAAAAAAAGGGAGAGAGAAAGCAATATCTTAAGTTTGTTGGGAATCAAATGATGTTTGACCACGCTGTTTATGCTAAATATCGCCTTATCTCCTTGGCTAGCATACATTTACTCAAGAACTCTAGGTAGAAACAAGAAATTGTTGACCTTTGGCCTGAATTGATAAATGTTTGGTATTGGCCCTATAGTGGGCTCAAGGTAGGAATGGTTAATGCCGTCCTTATTTGTTTGAAATGCTCTTTGATGTCAAACACAGTTGAATCTTAATTTGAAATTTGAATAAAGCCCGAGTTTTATTACATGGGATATATCATACAATGTTATCAATGCTGTGTGGCGTGTATTTCCCTGGCCCCGCCATCAGGAACTCCTCAGGATTTTTCTGACAGTCGGCAGAACTTTGACAAGAAGAGACGGCACACTGAGAAAGACCGATTTCTGTGACTTGTTTTTTGGCCTCACAGATTAGTTTTTTAAGTGGTGATATTTGCCAAGGATATTTGAACTCTCATGTTAGGTCACAGGTAGAAGAGAGAGAGAGAGAAAAAAAATCCCAAATCAATAAGTAAACCCTGCGATCCAAAGAACGCTATATACAGGTATTGTACGTGCTTTAATATAGGGGCACTCTTGATGAGAGGGAGACAGAGAGAGAACGTTTATTCTGTGACAAGACCCCGGAGAAGCTAGATCTCTCATGGACTATGGGAAGTTTTCACCCCCTTTCATTGTTGGGGACAGTGAATTGAATGTGGCATTGGATTCGGGGCTTTTTGTATTAAGAGATTTTTGTCAAGTCATTCATTATAATGGAGCTAACAAGGATGACGGCTATTCGACTTTTGTCTGACTGTGTTCATCAGAAACTGACCTGTGCAGAGAAAGAACAACTTGTAAACGCTGGTCCCAACAAGACCGCTAAGAGAACGTGCCTAAATTCATGTATTGGTAAAAAATCAATGGAAATTAAAGCACTTGGTAAGATTCAGTTGTGCATACCTTGAAAGATAGTTTTCTCATTTTTTAATTAGAGAAAGTTTCGAAAACTTTTATTTTTAATGAAAAAGAAATTTAAACTTTGTGATTGAATTATTTTTCAAAATTAAAGAATTACATATTTGGGGTTGTTTAGTTCATGAAGTTTGTAATTCTCAGAATGTTTTGTTAAAAATTATTCCAAATATCTGAGGGATAATATATAGGCCTACGGTAAACCATGTTAAATATTTTTATGTAATTTATACAGATCTAAAAAAATATCTGTATATATTACATCAAATGTTTGAAATTTCCTTCCGTGCCATTTGGTGCATTGTAGGTGAATTAATTGTAGAGTGTGCTAAATCCTTTAAGCATAGATTTGTGTCGGCCGTCTGTAATTAAAAAAGTTTCAAGTGTTGAAGAGTGGATTAGGTGTAAAAACATGTAGAACGTCAAACTAATTTGAAGAGGAAATTAATTTTTTGATTGGCAATGTAGATATATATTCACAGATTGTTTCTATCTCTTGCAAATCAAATTTTGAATAATTATATGCATGCGAGTTTGTTTTGAAGTTGATGTGAATTAGTTTTTCGATCAATAATGAATTATGTCCTCCTCTCAGACCTCGAGAATTTAAAATACTCTGTTATCTTAAAGCATCCCACTAAGTACGTTTTAATGAAGAATGCATATTTGTTTGACAGAGAAAAAAAATGTTAGCAAATCAGAAATAAAAGTGGGGTCAGCTCAGACGTAAAGTTGTGCCTTGGTTTGAAGTCCCCAGCCAAGTGAATTCATTCCAAAAATCACGGGCTCCATACAAATCGTTACAAAGATTGTCAACATATTAGATATGATAGCCAAAGACCATGATACACTGTATCAATGCAAGTGGCTCCCAAATTTGACAGATTACGTCAAGACCGGTAAAATGAGGAATTATTCCACCGTTTGTATATGATAACTGACAGCCTTGATTGGAACTTGTAAATGGGGAGTTTCACAGTTATGTATCAAAAATTGAGCCCAGATATCTGGGGTTTGATTTTCGCTGACCAACTTTCTTTAATCACGTTTCAATCGTATCTGATAATGGTACCCGGGAATTATATGCATTTTGTTGGCATAGTCGGGTTGCTAAAATATCAGAATTCGGTTACGTATTGGAGCACATTTTTCTTTGGCTGTCTTTGCTTATTTAGCAGAATTGAATGCAGTTGCACTTTTGAACTTTCAAAATGAAAATAACAAAATTATAAAGGAAACTTTATTGGGTTTTTTTGTGTGTGTTTATTTCTTTAGGGTTTTTTTTTTTTTCATCTTAATCCTCTTCATGAAAAATCACAAGAAGGAAAAGGAAACAGTTAAATTATGGGTTAATGTTTACAAGGGAGACAAATAAACTCTTAAATGATTGTTTATCTTCTGATTTATAAGATGTATACGTTTCCTTTTTGTAGAAATCGAGGCTGTTGAAGCATGCAGGTGGTTGAAAGAGGCTGGATTTCCTCAGTATGCGCAGATGTATGATGGTATGTATATAGGTATATGCTGGCATTGCTAATTATAGCATGTGACAGCTAATTACATATGAAGCACAATTTCTTAAAATGGAAAGTTGGAGGAGTTTAAACTGCTTGCCCCCTCCCAGCACCACTTGGGGGTATTTCACTAAACCCTGTGTAAACACCATTAAATGAATGTTAGCTGTAGGAATTTCCTGTTCAGATTAGTCCCCTGAAAGGAAAGCCATGACCCTGGGGTCACATTTCCTGTATGGTCATTTGAACATACAATTTGAAATGAATTTGATTGTATCCTTTTGTGGGTCCGTGTTCAAAAATCGTACAGATAAACAGCTATGCTAGAACAAACAAGTGAAACATTCAGAGGTAGGCGATACGAAAATAAGGACCTTTCCAAGGTGTATTAGCGTATTTGTCTTTGACAGTTTTATCCTGTCAGAGCACTCCTAACGTAGCCATTGCACTCTGTATGGGTCTTCTCCATTACATGTTTGAGATAAGAATGAGCCCTTTATATGAGAGAGAGCACGTATGTATGAACACCTTCCTTGTTTCCCAGTCCCAAGTTGCCCATCTGCCGTTTCTTCTCCAGAGAAACTCGGGTTTCAAAGACGGGCAAGGGATTAGGCCAAATTAAGCGTCCCTCCCTACACAAGTATCGGTGTTGCATTTGACAGCCTTTCAGGTCCTCTGAATGTTTGACTTCATGACAGAACACCCAGTATCGGGAGAATTCTATCACACCCCCTCCTAACAGTTTGACATCACAGCAGTGAACAATAGTTCTCTTTGCTTGATGTGCTAGCAACCCAAATGTTGATGTCTGCTGTCAGTTCTGGTTTTCTGAGGTTTGAAAACCGAAACTAAAAAATTTACGAGGTTTTTTCATTAGCTGTTAACAACAAAATTGAAACATCGTAATTTTGATTTTTTTAGATTGCCAGTTTCCTATTGACATCACTAGTGTAGAAAAAGACCATGATTTCTTGGACAGGGATTCTATGCAGCCATTGGTCAGGTAAGGCACAATTCAACCTCCTGACCTCAATCTTACACAATGTAAACTGAGCTCTAAAAAACTACATCTCCAGATTCACACCCTTGATACATCTGGGAAATCTCAGTCAGAAATGCATGCATCACTGGGGATTTTTCCAAAAATCAAAACGTGTTGGTTTAAAAAAAGAATAGACATAATGTCAGTAGTCATGAATCGTTAATCATTCTTGGAATGATCTAGAGACATGATTCCCAGTGTTTATATCAATCGTTATTATGCAACAAATCTCAGATATTGCTCACTAAAATAGAGGCAGAATCAGGGTTTTCTTGTTATTTCATTTTGAAGGAAAGAAAGAGAGAAAAAGAAAAGGACAAATAAAATCTCCTCCATCAGTCACTGATATTGGTTAAGGTTGTTGTTTGTGATTTGTCGATACATTTGACGCAGCTAGACCTTGTTTTTGACAGTAACTCGGCCAGTAAACACTCTATATCTCTCACAACATAGGTGTTCTTTACATCAATCTGCCCCGCTTTTGTCACACCTGTTGTTCATGGGACAAAATAAATATTTCGGGTCAAGCTGATCATCAAGAGCTTTTAATATTTTCATGCTCTTATCATCTTGTGACGTTTCAGTAGGGTATATTTCTAATATTGAGTGTATTTGAGGCATTCGCTGAGGTGCTATTTAATTAGTTCCGAGGCTATTCATCACAATACTTCAGTTACGCATTAAATATTGCCACCAATAGGTGTTCATTTACACAAGCAGGGATTTTTTATGGTTTGATCTTTTGAAAGTGACAGACCTTTTTAAAGATTAAAAACAATAATGACATTTGATTGCCTTAGATTTGACAGGGGACATTTTGCAATGAATATTTTGGGGAACTCTTATTAGACATTGAATTTTCGAGAGTGTATTAGTTTTTTTGTCCCAAACGAAAACAATGTCAACAAGTTAAATTTCCTGACAAAAAGGAGAGGGTACATTTATAGCTTTCTCTTTTAAAGTTGCTCCTTGTTCCATTATTAGATAGGATCACTTTGTCTACCCAAGGAACTTAATGGGTCATATAGGCACAAAGGTACATGTTAGTCAGGTCAAATGATTTTAAGATTAATACACAGATATACCCAATCAGATTGAATCGGGATTAGCCCTTCTTTTTGACCCAACACCAGTTTGGCACCAAGGCATTGTAGCCGATCGAGGTACTGCCATGCTTGTCACAATCGGGTATTAAGTCTTTGCGACATTGTATCGTACCACGTCTTCCGTTCTTCTGTTTCATCAGTGGGTGATTTAGTTTTTCCTCGTGAATGGGTCCGCTTCTTTACATGTAGATTCTAAGTGTATGCCTCTGCACGCAGAATACTCGGCACACAAATAGGGAGGGATCGTTTGGCATGGTACGGACTAGGACTGCCGAGATCTGTATTGTATTTCTGGATTGTGTGACAAACATCATTTTTTTGTGTAGATGCTGTGCGAAGTCGCCAAGTACAATCTCTAAGGACTCTTTTCAATATATGCAGTTTCTTTTCGGCTATAATTATAGGACGTGATTGAAGGATATTTGAATAAACGGGACACAAATGGTTGTTTACAGAGGTCGATTTGAAAATGTGAAAATTCAAATTAAACTTATCTGGAGGAATTTCTTAAGAGGTTTTTAGATATATTAGCCCTGGTTAGTGTGTTTGCGGTGGGTGTTGTGAAAACCAGCAAGACTGCAAGAAAAGAAATACACAGAGAAAATTAGAATACATAATTCATGAGCCTTATATATTCAGGCTTTGACATCATCCTGATATACATATTCAGAAATGTTGATTTATGTTGGAAGTAATATATAGCCACAGAGACAGTGGAAACAAAAAAACGTAAGGTGAATGATCTTAATATGATATTAGCACTTGGTCACCATTGATGTAGACATTACACATTTGATCTGGGAGTCATTCGCATCTGTTTGCTGGAGAAAGTTTCATTTAAACAGGTAGGCAGTGGTTCAAATGATTTCAAACCTTCTTTGGGGACACATTTAGATAATTAGAAGGGAGTATGGTAGGGAATTTAGAAAACATTGATGATCTAGCAGTGTGCTGACATATTCACGTGGCACAGGCCGAGGATACATTTATATTTACATAGTAGACTTCTTGTTGGTCACAGATGCCACAGAAAACGTGGGGGTCCAAGATGTTGCTGTCCGGGGGCATGAACTTTTGTTATAGCTTATAATGCAGTGAAGTGCTCTGGCTCTGTGTTACAAGGCCATTTAGTCCCAAGCTCTCAGTAGTACATAAATACTAAATGTGAAATGTCTGGTGCAGGCAGTTGAGCTTCATTAATTATGGAAGAGGTGTGTGATTAGGTGAGTACTATTCAATCTGTTGAATGTAATGCATGTGGCGGTATGATGTGTCATGCTTTACTTGGTAAAAATTTCATCCTCACAGTAAAAGGAAAATCAATCGCAGTTTGTTGATCAAAAGCTCTGATATAGCACTTGTCATTACAAATTAATATCAACACTCAGGACTTGGCTGTTGTTTGTGAAATTATTGAGAAAGTTGAAAAGTTTAGAGTGGGCAGACCGATTAAATGGGCTGATTGTACATCAAAGGATTTCATTTAGCAGATTTATTGACTTGTACATGAAGCAAATTGTACATGAAAGGATGAGTGCACAGAATTGATTTTATAAGGTTTTAAATGCGTGGAAAATGGCTGAAGGCTGCATAATGGGCATACTGTTACAACAACAGTTGTTCGTATTAAAATGTATTTATAGCATTTAAAGCTGTAAAATATATGCAAGAATTAATCTCTGTATATGTAGTAAGAGTTGATTTTATGGTGAATTTGGGCTCAACGAATACAGTTGACTGCCCTAGCTGACTCTTACATAGAAGTAATTCTGAGGGAGACAGAAGAGAAATGTGACAAATTGAATCTAAGAGGCCAGTCACCTCCATTGTTGTAGAATCCAGCTTTCAATAAACTGGAAATATATCTCATGCTGGGCTATAACAGGTGTGGCCCCCTGGTCAGTAGCCTCTTCTTGAATGTAGATATATATGATTTAACTCTGAATCATTGTATTCTCTCATGTTTCTCTGCATATAATTACTTGTTTCTTAAATTTCCCAAAGGGGAGATAAGTCTTTCGTTTATGGGCTTTGTCAAGTCCAAGAGATGCCATGATGATACCTGTGAACATTTATATACATGTATATCTTTGTTGTGCCCTAATCTCCAGTGCCCATTAAATAACAATTAGACAACAGTAGTCTCTATCTATACACGAATCTATGGGTATAATTATCAATTCCTGAGTCTACTAACTGGTGATTTATCAAGTTCTGTGAGATTTATAGCCATCTTACACACAGAAAGTGTCACATATCAAACTTCATTATTAATTACCCTGCCTTAATTATCTTGTACCAAACAGTTACTCCAAAGTGGAATTAATTTTTCCTTGGTATGTGCTGTAATCATGGTAATGACCCCAATGTCTGGTGTTGCTGTGTTTCTGGAGGCCATTTTTTAGCTGATGTCCTGTTACTGTTAGATTTTCTCTGCAGATATTAGGAAGTCATGTATTAAGTAGGATTAAGTATACAGCCCCCAAGGTGCTGGTCAACTTGCACTCAGGTGTCCAAGCTGATTATGAAATGACACAGTTCATGCTAATAGGCCTTAATCAAAGGCATCAGTTTGAAAGTCACCTAATTAGGCAATCACCAATTTCACCTGTCACAGTTATTAATTGCCCAATCAGAGAGAGCCTGGAACTCTAGGGGGTTCAGGGGACATAATTGTTCCCTCTGAGGAGTTTGTTTGAATAGAGACCTAGGTTTACTCTAATAATGGATTCACAGCTTGCACCTAGACATGTATCATTGCTACATGTGGTTATTATGAAGTAGTGATTGTGATATTAGATACATGGAATAAAAGTTGAAAGATGTCATGGATGTGCATTAATTTTTTATTGGGATTTTGAAAAGCAAGGATGATTATTGACAAATTTAGAAAAAAGCTGCAGAGGTAATTTATAATATAAATGTACAGTTTATAATCTGGGATAACCCTTTCTGCTTTTTGTAATACATGTACTATATTTTGTGTTTCGGAAATTCATTATTTTATATATAAAATTTCAACGCATATAGGGAAAAACAAGAAGGAAATTACATGAGCGAGTGAATCATATACATGTTGTACTTGTGGACATTGTACTTATAATTTTTTGGTCGTGTAGCATTGTCATCCCTGCACAAACACACATACTTGTGTGCTATTACACTTGGAGAGAAAGTTTTATCAATTAACCCACGAAAAGAATGTTCCTTGTGTCTGTGTTTGCGGAGGTCTTGGTTCTGATTCAATTCTGTGTTTTTATTTTCAGGCGACTCAGCACCCTTAATAAATGTGCTGTCATGAGAATCGGAACCCCAGCCAAAAAACTGGTATGTATATTTCACCAAATACCTCGATCTACAGCTCAGACACTATAGGGAGTGAAGTGGATTTTAATAAGGGAACATACATTCTTAACAAACATGCATATATACATTTTAATCTGGAAGACACCACACAACTATAATCGGTTTAATTGATGATGCTTGTTTTTCGTGATAGCGTATATTTCAAATTTTTTTGTATTGTGAACTTCCCAATCCCTCCAATATTTTTCGGTAACTTGATTCTCAAAAATATTTTTCATAAGCCTATATCTAAATATTAAAGAAATCAGATGGGCTGTCAAGGTATTTAATACGTTTAGACCCTTATTATGTTGTTAAATTGTCTCTGTGCATAACACTAACCTCCATGAAGAATTGAAAAAGACTTGTATTTACACAGTTAAATCTACCATGTACTTGTCACCAATAGGAAATATCTGGCAAAATATGAATCTCGATAATCGTGTCGAGGAGAGAGATATTAAAATGTATATAAAGAGGGATAGTCCTGTCTCCGCTCGAATAAGCTGGTAATAAGGCGGGACGAAATATAAATCTGCAAGTGACCTACATTGTAGAATTAAGACCGCTAGAAGAGAAAGAAGAGAGAGGGAGACAGCTGTTAGGGAAAGAATTGTCTGTCCCAAATATAGACATGAATTGAGAAATGTTACATGTATATATATATAGCCATATATATAGTGAATGAGTTGACAGTTATTTGTGTATACCAAAGTTGTTGATTGAGACAACTGATGTCGATTTTGGAGGAGTATTTATCTATATGCAAGTGACAGGATGACACTGTGTATTGACAATTTGCTGACCAGCGTGTGAAAAGAAATGCCAGTAGCTACTAATGTCCAGAAGAGTGGGGAGAAGTCGTTGGTCTGATCTGCTAGTGACTTGTGGTAGATAACCTATTATAAGCCGTATAAGGAGAGTTTTGCAGCCCCTGTTTATAATAAACATTGGCTATCCCTCACCAATAAAAGCAGGTCTTTGTTGAAGGTTTTCCATCAGTTTAGGTGAGGGAGATAATCTGAAACAATAGGACCGTTATACAGTGACATCTAGTGTTTAGCCGTCTGAAGTGCTTTGAATACATTTATGATTTCCTTGTTTGAGTATCATTTGAGGATAAAGCTGCAAATTATTATATAGTGAATAGGTTTGTATGGACTCTGATCCTTTCTCAGCGTGTATGTTGTTCAATATTTGTGAACTGATCATTGCCAGCGGGTCAAAGCCTATCTTCCTTTACTGCGATTTATCTGTGTGTAAAATCAATGTATTAAGGACCGACTACATTATAAGTTTGCTGAATTTTTTATTTTTTATCTAAGGCTCTAACATGCATCAAATTAAAAATAGGTATCATTTTGTCATGAAGAAAAATTTATCATCTGATAGCTAGGGATGTAAGCAACCAAGCATTTACTGTTAGATCAATTTTTTTTTTAATGAAATGAAAGAAAAATGCCTTTGAAGTGTGTCACAATTTAATTATTTCTTTTCACTTTGCACAGGGAGATGAATCTGATGATGAAGATCAATGCGCTCTGAGCGACAAATGGAAATATCAACACAACATCCGGCGGTGGTCTCGTAAGGACCTAGGCAGCCCTTCCTCAGACGGACAGCCCTTGTCGCCGACAGTCAAATCGAGCTCAAGCAACGACAGTCTGCTGACCGATCAGAATTCTAGCAGTGAAACAGGAGATAGCCCTGTGCTAGACTCAAAGATGCATCACGAAAAAGGCGTGGCTAGTGACGATTACTTCGGAGCCAAAACCTCTATTCCTCAGGATCATCTAAATCCTTCCACCATAGCCCTGAGTCCTAGACTCCGCAGGGCTGCCAGTGAAAGGATCAAAGGAGCAAAGAACTTTTTGAAGAGACTGGAGAGTTTTAAAAGCCAGAAAACGCGAAGGATTCCGAGAAATAATGGCAATGTGGAAATCAGTGGACCTGTGATAATGGACACAGACGGAATGCAAGCAAAGATTAAGCATTTGAACTGTAAGGAGTTGAGTCCTTCAAGTGAGTATCCTCCATCGCTGCCAACAGCAGAAGTGGCGGAAGACAACAAAAGTGTTCCAACAGCAGAACCGTGGTCAGACAGTGCTACAAATTACGCCAGTGAACCGAGTGTTCCTCAGAAGTCATTGGTCTCTGTTCAGGAGATCACCGATTCCAATAGTGCTCTGAACTCTGCCTTGAAGGCTCTGGAGGAGACAAGTCAGTCCTCCCTCTCCTCCTCAATTCATTCCTCAGTGAAAGCCCCCTCCAACTCCCCACTCTCAGGTCACACACATCTCAGAAAACCCAATCTAGCATGGAAAAATACTAGTAACTCTGAACTCTTTCCTGCCGACAATTCTCCGTCAGTATCTTTCAAGCTTCCAGATGACCACAAGCCGGGCACATTTCCCAAAGTGTTGTCCACTGGGTACATGGAAGTGGAGGGAGGGCATGGAGTTAACGCCAGGACCGGCAGTTTTAGTTTGGGTAGTGATAGGAAGGATGATGCAGCCATTAGCGCTGCCTCGGTCAAAAGGCGCGGATCTGCGGGTCCAAGGCTGGATTCCAACAGAATGAGTGTGTATGACAATGTGGAGCCAGAGGAGGACTTGGAAAGTGCCCAACACGAACTGGACATGATTCTCAGCAAAGTGTTTGAGGACATTAATGTGCTCAACAAAGCCATCTATGGAGAAGATGCAGGTAAGAATTATTTTCCTTTGTTTTGGCGAACAAAAAAATAAAACTGAAGTTTTTTTCTGCGCTGGCTCTATGAGGCCTTTGATTTGTAAGATCCTTTGATTCTTTTCTTTTTTTTTTTATTTCTGCACTGTTTTAGTTCACTGATGATTATTTCTTCATTTTAGGATTATTTACATTATAAAACCCTGCAAAAGTATAAGATGTGAGCTATGAGCATGTATCAATGGTTTTGTTACTGTTGAAATAATTGAAATTTTGTTGTATGAAATAATCAACAAATAATATCCATATAAGCATGGTTTTGAATCGGACATTTTAAAGTCAAACAGTTTTATTTTTTCTTTACTTTTTTGTTTAGTTTAAGGATGTATAATTATGATTTCTTGCTTTCCATGTTTTTTTTATTACCTTTTTTTTTTTACTTTATTTTTAATCTCAATGTAAATGTGTACAACCATATCAATAGACTTCTTGATACATGCAAAAACTTCATTCATGTAAAATCTCATTATGTGACAGTCATGAAAGAGAGGCATTGTAATTAGAGGCCCCTGTTCTCATTAAATGGATGACTGCATGAGTGCTATATACCTTGTGCCCCCACGTAATAGTTAGAGAGGACTGTAGACATTCAATATTTAATGACATCCATTCATTTCACTCCCAGATGTATTATACAAATCAACAGCAAGTTGTATCAAGCCTGCATAGAGACCTGTTATCTTGTCTAATAAAGTCGTAATACACACAAGACTCTCCCGTCAATCATCTTCTGAATAGAACATGTAATTTAAAATTCTTCGAGGAATAAAAAAAAGTTATCTGATATCGGCAAAATCCTGTGATTGTATAGGATCATTACTGAAAGTCATTTGGTGTGTTTATACTCAGCGGTGATTTAGAGCCTACAATTTGGAATTTTCTTTTGAGAGTGACTCTGCGATAAAGAAAAAGAGAATTTTAAAGAGTTGTGTTGTTTTTGTTCCAGAAATAGTCGAGCCCCCTTCCTCTTCTCTCAATTCAACAGTAAACAAGTCTGACGACGATGAAAGCCATCTGTCCGATCTGAAGAACCTGAGTGCTCTCGAGACCGATGACAGTCTCAACGGGAATGATGACCAGGATGTCACGAGTCGAACCAACTCATCGCCCGATACCAGCGACCATGACATCACCACGGGCGAACTGTCACATGACGACTCCACGGAGAACATCGAGGGGCGGGAGAGACGAGACTCCGGTGTTGGATCCTCCCTCACTCGTGCTCCCAGGTACAAACTGATGTAGTTTGTATTAAAAAACGTACAAAAGACCAAGATTTTTTCATTTTTAAAAATTTCATTAGTTTGAGGGATTAGAAAAATATAAGTAAAAAATTCAATGAATTCTAGTATAAGAAGTTTTTATTTGAAAATAAATTCAAAGGTTTGGTATCTAAATTTTCTGGTTTATCTTGCAGTGACAGACGGCGACAGAGAATCCGCTGGCATAGCTTCCAGAAATCTCATAGGCCCAGTGTGAGTGGACGTAATACTCACATCAGTAGTCTGTCAGTGTGTCAACTCATGGTGCTACAAAAACTCTCCCTGTGTCGCTTGACTGGCCTTATAGAAAAATACTCACCCAACCGCTCCGGATGGAACTGGAGCATGCCCGGATTCATGAAGCGCCACAAGACTCCAAACTACAATGACCGCAATGTGTTTGGTGTCCCCCTCCTGGTCACCCTACAGAGGACTGGACAGCCCCTGCCCCAGTGCATGCTGAGTGCCATGCGATATCTCAGGAAAACGGCCAAAGATGCTGTAGGAATATTTAGGAAGTCTGGAGTAAGGACCAGAATCCAGAAACTGAAGAATGAAGTAGAGGCTAATCCAGGTCAGTTGGCTGAGTTAATGATGGAGGAATTATATCCTAAAAACAAAGTATCAAGATGTTAGATAAAGTGTTAAACTTGGCTTTTGTGATAATTAAAAGGGTAATATCTATGGGGCAGACTTTATTAAATTATTATTATTTAGAAATATGACCAAAGAGAGATAACTCCAATGAAACTTTCATGGTTGCTGTTTTTTTATTATAGAGTTAGTGAACTTCCAAGAACTTCAGGCTTATGATGTGGCAGATTTGTTGAAGCAATACTTTCGTGAACTACCAGAGTGCTTGTTGACAAACAAGCTCTCAGAAGTCTTCATCAATATCTTCATCTGTAAGTTCCCAATTTCTTCTTCAATTTAAAAAAAAATTGATAACTCTCATAACATACAGTTTATGATTTCTACCCCTACTAAAAAAAACTGAGTAATAAAATATTTTAATTTTTTTAAAATTCAACACACTTTTAATGATAATTAAAAACATTTTCAATTATTTTTATCCCCACAAAGCAAGTTTCATTTTTAAATGCAGAACATTAAAAGTATAAACAAAGTGATGTTTATTTTAATTATTAAACTTCATTATGATATGTGTGTGTCTGTAGACTTGCCCAGTGAGCAGCGTCTGGAGGCCCTACAGTCCGCGGTGGTCCTCCTCCCAGACGAGAACCGCGAAGTGCTCCAGTCCCTCCTCTTCTTCCTCTACGATATTTCGACGCAGGCGGACGATCACCAGATGACCGCCAGTAATCTGGCCGTCTGCTTCGCCCCTTCGCTGTTCAACATGAGTGGGACGAAGAGCGTGACTCAGAGCCCGAGTCCACGAAGGCCGAGGAAGAACCTGGGTGTACCGGACGCCCGAGAACTTCAGGAACAGAAGGCTGCTCATGAGTGCCTGACTACTTTGGTTCAGGAATGCAAGAAACTCTTCAATGTAAGCACTCGAATACTGTATAAATTGTCAACTTTTAAAAAAAACTGTTGATAAAAACTTTTTAATGGAAGTGCCTACAAACTATATGAATAGTCATCCTTTGACTTTTGATGCTGGAATACACATGTCTTATAAATGCAATTATGGAGTATGAGTAACAGATTTTTTTTCTTTCTCACAGATTCCTACAACAATGATGAGCAAGTGTAGATTTTCCTACATTGAGCAAGGAGACCCTGTTCCGTTGGAGGAATTCAACAGGCGATCCTCGGAAGACGACCAGCTGGCGTACCACAACTTTGTGGACACTGCCATCCAGGGACTTTTGAAGGAGTCCAGAGACAAGTTCAAGGGATGGGTCTCGGTCAGCTCTGTCCCCACGGACGTTGATCTGTCCTACAAGAAGGTGACGGACGGCCATCTACTGCGATTGTGGAGGTGCTCTACGGAAGTGGATGGTCCACCCTTTGCAGCATTAGAATGTGTCAAAGATGAGAGGTTAGTGTTTCATGCATGCTTTTAATAAAAACAAATTTTATTTTGATGAAATTTAATATTGCATTTAAGTTTATTTTCTCTGAATGGTGTATGTGAAGTTTTTGTTTATTTGCTAGCAATCATATTTTTTTCTTCTCTGAATGCTATATGTCAATTTCTTGTGTTTTTATTTACAGGCATGTCTGGGATGAGGATCTGGTTAAGTGGAGGTCCATAGAGAAACTGGATTCTCAGACAGAGGTGTTCCAGTACACTCAGAGCTCCATGGCTCCCCATCCTGCAAGGGACTTCTGTGTTCTCAGGTAAAAGAGAGTGTATTTTGTTTATGTATAGAGAATCAATGAGTTATGTGCATGACTGCGTATGTGTTATTGAACTGTCAGTTCTATCATGGTGTTCATCCATATTTCAGATCCTGGAGGAAAGACCTTCCCAAAGGCACATGTGCTCTGGTGTCCACCTCAATCGAGCACCCTGAGGCTGAGCTGAACGGGGCCATACAAGGGGTGGTTCTGGCCTCTCACTACCTTATTGAACCCTGTGGATCGGGGAAATCTAGGGTTACTCACATCAGTCGCATTGACATGAGGTAACTACATGTAATTGACTCACCTGTTAATATTTCATTGAGATATTAAAATTAAATAGTTTGATAGCTTTAGGAAAAGAAGATCAAGTTAGTATTTTTTCATTTTTCAGGGGAAGAACACCTGAGTGGTACAAGAAAGTTTACAGTTACAACTGCGTTAACCAGATGGAGAGAATCCGTGACTCGCTGAAACAGAGCACTGATGGGCCAGAGTCTGTAGTGTGAACCTGTGTAGTACTACTACTGATGACAAGAACTCTTCCATCAAAGTGAAGAAAACTGGTATTGTTGGGGAGGTAGCAGAGGGAAGCTCTTCAATATTGGTGCACGTGTACCTAACTCCACTGGTTTTGCAGAAAGCTGTACCTGCGCCAACGTCTACAAACCATTTGTCTACGTCAGAACTGCTGTTCTGCAGACATTGAATCCTCACAGGCTGGTCTGTGAGAGAGGAGATTGAGAGAGACTGGGTGTAGTTCAATAGTTAGTCTACAACTGACAGATGTGGCAAGTCCTGTGTCTACACAGCTTACTACATGACAATCTAGTGCTGTATCATAGAACATTCCGTAGAAGAATATAGAGGAGGGCAAAATGTGTTCATTTTTAGCATTACTGTTGAATTGTGTTGAAGGGGACCTATAGTTCAGTGTAGAGTAGCGGACAAACAAGATGGTGGGTAGTCCCCACTGTTGCCATAGTGAAGGCAGCATTATGTCTGTTGGTAACCATAGGAACCATGCTAGTCATGTGACCTGATATTATTCCCTGGGAGTAGAGAACCTGCAATATTACAAAATGCATTTATCAATATTTGTTGTCCTGTGCCATGTTCTTATCTCATAATGTGTTATCTGTTGTAAATAAACTGTATGTCCACTCTCTCAGAATGTAAATTATATCAGAAGTCATTGAAATATGTTTTATGGCATGTCATTAACAAATATATGGTACCCATGCAAGTGAGTGTCGAGTGTGTTTGAATGAGAATGTTTGACCGATGTGAAATGAGCAAAAGTGATTGTGTATATGTCTGACAATATGAGAGAGAGAGAGAGATGACTCCATTAAATGCCTGCTGATGTCTTCAGTGGCCAGCCTCCTGCTAAAATAATCAAACCAAATCATACCTCATGTTAGTCCATGCTGTGGTGAGGCTATTTAACCAGTATATCAATGCTCCCAAGTCAGGTCTAATAGACCGCATACATCATACACATATATCTAGAAATGGCTGTATTACAGATGAATATTGAATGTGGTTGTGATACATATATATGTCTTGTAAAGATTGTTATGAAAACAAAATATTCACTTGATTGATATTATTTCCAAGGGAGATAACTCTGAGGAACAATCACTATGTTATGGAGTACATAGAGAAATCCTGGTTTTAATGGAAGACTTACAATACTAGACATAGTCATTGAAATAAAATTGTAATCCAGTGGTGTCTGTAATCTAGGTCAGCCTTTTTTTTCAAATTCTTAACATATTCACACGTGCTAATGCAGGAAACTTATGTATTCCTACGCCAGTGTTAACAATATGTCTTACCTGATATTGTCATCTTCTATACCTCAAAGTCAACTATATTTCTCATGATTCCATTGTACATGTATGTGTATCTTGTTATTATATTTGTTATTATTACAATGAAATATTTCATGAATATTAATAAAACCAAAAATTAAAACTGTTGTTGTTGGGTTTTTTTTTCATATTTTCCTTTCTCCTTAGCATATTAATTCCTCTGAAGCTGGTGTTAGCTTTTACACTCATCAGTTACAATATTTATGACAAATGCAGATCAACGCCTGGAAATTAGTAAATTCCGAAATTTAGCTCCCCATATTTCTATCAACATGAAGCATACACACGTTTAGAAAATATGAAGAGGTATGGAAGAGCAATTTTGTTACATTTGTTTTGGTTTCTTCAATACAAATTTGAATATTCTGTTTCAAAATCTTAGTTAATTCAAGTTTAAACTCAAACAGTTCATAGTTTCTTTGTTTGATAAACGTTAAAAAAAAACATAATTTTGAGTCTTCACACATGTAAACGTGTCTTAAGCATGTATAATACATGTTTTAGATTATAAAACGTATTGTTGGAATGTATTGACGAATTCATTACTTATGGGAGCGAAAATGTCTATTTAACATGCCACATGGTTCATTTTATGTCAGTAGGCCATACATAAATGAAATTGACCGAGTTTACAGAAAAAATAATGTATATGAAATTGGGAAAAGGTCAAAATTCTAATTTACATGCAGATACTTTTGAATGCGAGTTTTTTCTACAAATGAAAACTGATGCATGAAATAATAAAAAGGCTATTCGGTCATTGATTTTTCATAATACATGATCTTTCGTTCATTGACCCCCAGTATTAGCAAAAATAACCATCAATATTTGAACTTGAGACTGGCAGAAAAAAGTTTGTTTGGACGTAGATAAGTTATGCGAGTCTTTGAACTGGCTTGTACTTGCCGAGGAATGGTTTCTTCTTCGGTTCATTTTTCACGCACAGTTATATTTGATCTTGTTTACTCTTTATTTTAGTATACTAGTAAAATAAAATGTACATGTATGATAACGTACATGTATATTAAACTTTGCAGTTTATGCGTTGATGGAAGTTTGGTAATTCAACTTATCGGGAGGAATTTCAAAAAAGCGGAAGCGGCTCATCTCTTATAATCTGTTTTAAATACCAGCTTCCAAGATTTGGTACTTCTAAAAAAGAACATTTTTCTTTTAGATATAATATCGCAAATTGTATTCTATTGCCAAATAAGTGAGGTACAAGATCTCAATCATTCTGTATACATGTAGGTTCCTTAGCACGTAAACCCTTCTTAAATGTTTTCGAGACACGAGGCCTGTAATTTACACTTACCAACGCAGTTTTAGGAATTTGTATTGCAAATACAGTTTGTACACCGATTTAATATTTATAGCTATCAATTTGTCCTATCTTTAATTTGTAGCCAAAATTGTTGTTTGTGTGTTGTTGTCTGTCTGAGTGTCTGTGTTGTTGGTGTTGTTGTTGTTGTTTAGAGACTACTATAGATCTTGTACCTAACTTGTTTGGCAATTGACCATTTTTTTAACCTTGATATTATTCATTAAAATACAACCCGTCTGCGACAGTATAAAATATCAGTCACTGACACTACTTATTTGATATTTTGAATGAAATATGGGGATTTCCATTTAAAAAGAACTATTTCATGTATGGTTTTCCGTGAATTCGTTTAAATTCACACCCTACATATAAAAGAAATCTTTCAAAATGGCAAAAACGTGCGGATTACCTGAAGATAATATCAGAAAATGGAAATATGACCTATAGTAGCATAATTATACCATGTAGTTGGTTTTTACTCCATATTTTAAAAGAAATAAATACTTCCGTGATAGAAGTTATAATGTTTCAAGGATGATTAAGCAAATCCTTATCACCACTGATTTGTACATACTTATAAGTTGCAATTGACGTGGTTTAATAACTAGATACACCTGCCATACACTTTAATTAGAATTTTATAATTACAAACAAAATCTCTATATTTTTCTACGAGAAAATCTTCTTTTTCAGTCTTTCCTTTTTTTTTTTTTTTTTTGGTCACGTTCGATTTCTCATCTGTCACAAATCAGACTTTTCAGTGTAGACATCCTGGAAGTAATACTTAGTGACAATTACATCAGACATGACACAACATATTATAAACCATTGGTGTGGGGATTTGCTTACGTAATATACTGAAAGACAGTGCAGTGGAATTCCGGTTTCGTATAAACACGTAAATTCAATTACGAACGTCGGTACAAAAGTTCAGGTTTTTTTGTTTAATTTTATTTCTAATATGCAAATTTAGTTTTCGCGTTGTGTTAACATATGCATCTGCAACTCATATGCATAAATGCATGATATATGTATAAATTGAATAACATATATTGTATAAAACATCAATGTAAAGATACACACACACAAAAAGAAAACAACAAAAGAACAAATATACAAAATAATACTAAAGTAAACAATTCAATTGGTCCCATAAAATTGGGCACCTTTTTAGAACTGTTGAAGACAAGTCCTCCATAATAAATAACTCTGCGTAGTTCAAGTAAAGAATTCACGATTCTGAAGAATTTGAGCCATTTCCAGAATCCGAGAGATGATACACATCTATACAAATGAATTTCAAAGCGTCTTCGTAACTAGGCAGATCTTGATCACGTGACTTGTCAGCTGCAATCACAGACTCGTATGATGGCGGCGCGAAATTAACACCGTAAAATCCCTGATTAATTTCTCCAATGGTTGCTATGGTGATATGATTAATTTCTCTGCTGTCGCGAGTTTCGTGGCCTGTCGGCCATGTGCATTGACAAAGGGATTTCAGACAGTGAGTAAAAATGTCAAGAGCTTCCTTCAGTGTGGATCGTCCTTTACTCCTCAAACAGAAATATACGAAACACAGCAGCAAGAGAAGGGCAAATGTCAGGAAAAACATCGCAGCACCGTTAATTTCAAACGACATGATTATTTTTTAAGTATATATCAGTCCGTCTCCTCCTTTTATTAGAAGAAACACTGTCTATACAATCTTTATCCAACCCGGAAGAAATTTCTGTAATCTCTGAAATAGGAAGCACCAATTTGATGTCAATACATGGATGTGTTTATTATAAGATACTATGAGTTTATCTATTTATTTTTACTTTATGGTTATCTAACCAAAGAACAGTTGTACGAAGCAGAATGAATCTTGAAAACCTATTTTATTCTTTTATTAATTTTCCCTTTACATTGTCTGATTAACAGTACAAAAAGATCTAAATATAAAACAGTATGATTAATAATGAGAAAACTGAAATTAAAAAAAATAATATACTGGTAATATAACAGCACCTTTTAGTCGTGGATACTTGATAAATCCTTGTCATTTACATGGTTCATGTTCAAATGATTCCAACAAGATACGGCGCATGTCCTCGACTGCTTTCATAAGTATTCTGTTATTTACCACGGCTAATCCTTAAATGTTTGTTAATAAACCGTTAGTCATACCAAAGGTGGGAAAATCGCACAGACTAAATTTAAATCTACACCTGCCTACGTTCCATAAAAGGTAAAAAATTCAGTGACGTCACGCAATACAGGTGTAAACAATATGCTTATTTTGATTCAATGTTTTGTTTCTAGGCTGTTGATCACCTACCAATTAACCATGAAAGGCAAAGTCCAATTAATTAAAAGGCAAAGTCCAATTAATTAAAAGACGAAGTTTTCTTTTACTGTACCAGAAGCGAGCGAATGATCAATCATATTAAAATTTTCTTTGTTTAGAAATCCGGAAACGTATGACAGCTATATTTCTTCCAGGTAAATCACCTGTCTTTCAGAATTAGTTATAATTATTTGTCCCACTCTTTCATCCTGTTTATTAATTCTTTTAAAACTGTTGATCTTGTCAATACATTTTACGTGTTTTAACATTTTAAAAATATGTTTGCAGAAAACAAAACCGCTTTAAAGGTTGGGTACACAAGAACCAACAACTTTGTTGTATATAGACCTCCGCCAGAAGTTACAATTTTCAAAATCAAGTTTATTTTAAGCATTTTCTTTTTGATGAATTATCGAATTTAATTATATAAATCAAACATGCGTATACATATATAAAGTATTGTTTAAGGTACGTCCACAAACGTAAACAAGTATCTTCTTTTTGCTTGTTCATTGTAAACAAAATACGTTCTATTGTATTTTTTTTTCTAACAAAGGCGGACTTTGTTCTACGAAAAAGAATTGAAGCAATCTATAATACTTAATATGATTTACGTTATTTCACAACAATCTGAAGGCCAGCAATTTTACGTTTTTTATTGTATTTATTACGAATCTCTGGTCCAGGATTAATGAGATCATCTTTATTCTAGGTCAGGATATTTTAAAAACGTCGTATTTTGGTCCTATCGTATGAATAAGATAAACAAAGTTGGTAATCAAAATACATGTATCATGGAAAGCGAATCTGAATGCATGAGACTATGTATGGTCTTCATGAAATATTGTATTTTCAACCCCCCCCCCCCCAAAAAAAAAAAGAGAAATGTGCCAACTCACTTCTTATCATAGCTGCATAATTTTCTTTGTGATAGCAAAATATAAAATTGAAAAGTACATCGCTTCGTTTTCTTTCCACTAGTACTTTTTCTAAAATCAATTTGAAATATATCTTGCTCGTATAGGATGGGTCCCTCTTGTGGCAATGAATTTTTTGACACGATATACAAACCCAAATAATGAAGGACAACCATTTGCTTCAGAGACAAAAACAATTTGTAATCATACTTTGAGTAAAGAAAAGCCTACATTTCTGAAGAGGAAAACAGACAAATCGCTTAACAACCAGATATGGAAGCAAGCCGAAATAAAGAAATTCTAAGTTTAAGGTCAACAATTGAAATAGCATGGATATTACATAAACCCTGTATGGAAAAAGTATGGAAAAGGTATGCTAGAATTAATATGAATCTATATTTTCAGCAAAAACATGCAACTGGTCTGTCGACTATGTGCTTTAATGATTGACCGGATATAAACAAATTATTCGATTATTTTCTATACTATAGGATATGTAGCAAAACATTATAAAATTATGCAACATTGAACGGTGACATTTTTCAACAAAAAATGACACACTTTATAAATAGTGCATGTTTGGGAGGGTAACTGTTGAAATTGACACCTCTCTAAAACCATTGTCAACCGACGCGAACTGTTGAAATTGACACCCCTCTAAAACCATTGTCAACCGACGCGAAGCGGAGGTTGACAATGGTTTTAGAGGGGTGTCAATTGCAACAGTTACCTTCCTAAACAGGCACTATTTATTTTATTATACTGATATCTTAATTATAAAGAAAATTTTACTGCTTTTATACATAAATAAAGTGAGTTCTACGGCGAACCATACGCGCATAATTTACGCTCATGTAACAATTCGTTGTGTTACCCGTTGCCAAGTGTGTTGCTAACGCTGAGGGTAATACCGGGTAGAACGGATTACCAACTGCGTCTAAACCAATCAGATTTCAGTATTTAACATGAAAGTATAATAAAAACGTTTATAAACCATTTTGTTTATGAATCAATAATTATACATGAAATTACACTTTTACAGTTTAAAATTCAAAATATTATTTTCTTATTTCTTTGTTAGCATAATTAGCATAGTTGGAAGGGGGCAGCAATAAGAATCCAACGTTGTTACAAAAACATTAAAATATTTCTTCTATTATATAGGCTTTGGCTTGTTGAAACCACTCTTTGGTCATGAATCTTGGTCACAAATGAGTTTAAATGATGATAATTTATCGATTTGGAATTTGGCGTGGAGACTTCAGCAGAATTGTTCGAAGAAGAATACTGGGCAAGGCATTTTTAAAAATACAAGTACTGTAATAATAATTTTTATTATACTTTCATGTTAAATACTTAAATCTGATTGGTTTCGACGCATTTGATAATCTGTTCTATTACCCTCAGCGTTAGCAACACACTTGGCAACGGGTAACACAACGAATTGTTACATGCGCGTAAATAATGCGCGTATGGTTCGCCGTACAATTCACGTCATTTCTATATAAAAGCAGTAAAAATTTCTTTAAAATTAAGACATTCAGTATGATAAAATAAATAGTGCCTGTTTGGGAGGATAACAGTTGAAATTGAAACCCCTCAAAAACCATTGTCAACCTCCGCTTCGCGTCGGTTGACAATGGTTTTCTCGGGGTGTCAATTTCAACTGTTACCCTCCCAAAAAGGCACTATTTATATACAAGCAATTCACACTAAATTAATGCCTTTTAGTTTTGGAACTATTTATTCATGCTTTGTTAGTAAGCATGTATGTATTTGGATGTGTAATTGAAACCTTATAATTTTTATTACTTGCAAATAGCTCCTTTGAGTTATAATCGGATACTGAGAATATGACCTAGATCTGACGAATGCTTTAATGTGAAATTATTGGAATATGAAAAATGTGCGACGTCAACTACATATTTGATCTTGATAGGCAACAAAGAAAACGATGTTGTGTTTTTAGCCGGGGTCTGCTGAAAGTAGAGTCCTGGCTGTAGGCAGGCAAATCGCCAATGTTACTATAAAAAGCACAACTTCAAAAGTAAAACAAAAAAAACAAACAGCGTAAAAGTAATTAAAAAGCTTCCGCTATACCAAATAGTTACACAAAGAACCACGTTTTGTCAAAAGTGTTGGCATTTTGATTCTTTTCTTTTTTAATTTCGAGAGAATTGTCTATCTTTTTAAATTTTCTTATTAATAACGTGTTTTAAAAACAAGACTATGCATTTTGGACACACACAATGCGCATGAATTTCCGTGAACTACTTTGCTGCGCGTTGAAGAAATGGGGATTGAATATATAAGGCTTGTTGCAAAATTCAAGGCAGCAACTGTTGAACTTTTTTCTGCTATATTTTTGTTTATAGCCGCTTACAAAATTTGGTCGCTCTCTGGCGCTTTGCGAGAGAGAGAGAGAGAGAGAGATTTATTTCAGGCTTTACTACACAATATGCATAAAGACACACCAAAAGAGCCCGGCTTTCAGTACTTCAGTACTTTGATTTATGATAAGAACTTATCTGTCTGTGTGTGTTTGAGAGAGAGAGAGAGAGAGAGAGAGAGAGAGAGAGAGAGAGAGAGAGAAATGTAGTGTACCAGGGCTATTTTTTATTTTAGAAATACGTATTGGACAGCAGCCAATATTGTAACAGGATCACTTTACAATGGATACAAAACATAGTGATATGCTAATTTACTTACTATAATGTTAGACAATGAATGTCAGATTTGCATATTTGTAACGTTTAAAGTCTTGTAATGCATGCAATCAGTTAAAACGTTAAAGTACTAATGCCATAAAGATGAATACGTAGAATGTACAGAGCTTTAATGAATGACATTAAATGTCTGCATAAAATGACTATTGTGATTGAAAATTCAACAAAAATGAACAAATTCTTATACACTGAGTTTGCAAAGCACTGTCTATAGCTGCATTGGTAGCTTAATATACACAAAACATAATCTTTGGGGTACAGCCAAGTTTTTATCATCCCTTACAAATTAAAAATCCGAACAATACTGTTTAATATTCTTTATACTGCAATCTTAAGGCACAAACAACGTAAACAATTGAGTAAAAAGAGTTATATACAGGAAGCCCAATGTTAAAATTCAGAGAAAAAATCCTCTTAAATTTGGGGTAAAATCCTCAACAAGTTGCCAGATTGCAGTTGTTTGATCCATGGAGGTTCCTGGTCAGGTGGCATTTAATTGCCTCTCAGGGTCCAATATGGGACCCAGTCCTTTTTGAAAGATAACAGTAGAAATGAGCATCGAGTCTATTATACGTTCGTGGCCAAGTTTGTGATATTGCATTGACCATAAGCACCGGTTTGGTGACGTGCACCATTTTCAATGGAACGGAAAGAATACGTTCGTTTTAAAAACATAAGAACAAGTACTCCGAATAACACTGAATCAAATTATTTCTCTCGACTAGAGAATTACTTCAAACGTCTCTGAAATACATTATTTTTTTTCAAAAGTAATTACATCAATTTACACATCACATATACACACTAGGAACATGTATCCAACACACATCCATTATGTATCGTCTGTCACTATCACTTCCAAGTTATTGATCCGACAAATCGCTTCCTCGTAGCTGGGTAGATCCGGGTCTTTGTGTTCTGATATCACAGATTCATAGGACGGAGGTTCAAAACTGACATTATAGATTCCAGGATTGTCATCGCCAATTGTGCTTACGCCATCTGCGCCATGACCTCTTCGGTTTGCATTGCTCGAGTTCGAGAACAATCTTTCTCGACACCAGGCACAGTCTCTGAATGACAAGATACATCCACACCATATAGAGCAGAAGTCCCTGCACGTCTCTCTGCTGCAACCTTTTAAACACATAATAAGTGCCACCAGAAATATGACCACTCCAATAGCCAGGAAAAAGATCTCACTGCTAACCATTCTGTGTTTTCATGACGAAGTGCTAACCTGATTTAAATATATATAAAAAACAAAATGATTACAGAAAAGAGCGATTATAACGTAGAAAAAGATTATTAAATGAAAAATACATTCCTCAGTATAACAGGTTGAACAAAATGACTTCATTTTTGGGGGGAAATTCTTCCATCGTGTTTAAATGCATTTATATAATGTCCTTCTTTTTAACCCTTTAATGACATACTACCGGGTTGTCTTTTAAACATCTTGAATTTCTTTCGTAACAATATTTAAGGTGTTTTGTATGTACAAACGACATATCTTACCGAAATATCAAAAGTTATAGGTTTCAGTTATCCACATAGTTGCCATTTTGAAAGTAAACCTTCGAAGGGGGGTCAATACATCCAGTGTTGAAACTTCACAAAGTTTACTTTCCATGTCGTAAAATTCAAACAGGTAGCTGATATTGTACCCACGTGATATCACTACGAAATCGATAACCTGTCTGAACCCCAAAACCAAATACACATCTCTTGCACTATCTCCCTTTTCACTGTATCGCTTAGTATTTGTAGAGGACGTCAGTTTGAGCTCTATTGTATGGTAAATGTTTATCACAATACACAGTTTTGGTATTTAGACTGATAAATGGTATCGACATGGAGTGAAACAAAATTCATGACTCAGGTCTTTAAAAATGTTCAGAGTCGTTAATCACAGCGAATCTACCTTTATTAAAATGAAGAATAAAAAAATTAACACATAACAAACAAATAACAAATTGATGAGTGATTGATATTGTTTTGCTATGAACGCGTGAATTATATATATTTACAATATTTTGCATCCTAGTATTTAATTTACTGCGAATTACCTTTAACTCACAAATAAAAAAATATCTCTTTGGTATGACAATGCTACCTACGTAAGTATCAGTCAGATAAGACCGTTGCATGGTATACCAATTCAATGGGTGAACATAAATTTTATCTATATTCCTTTCTGTTGTCGTTATGAGAGACCAATCATGGTAAAACGTACGTTGAGCTCTACAGTCTATGATATAGGTTATTTTTAATGCATGGATTTCACAGTTGTAATTTGTTCATTTTACAGGGCCCCACTTTGGTATCCTTTTGGTGACCTCACTGTATATTACAGGTAAGCTGCTTGCTCATTTTGAACACCGTTCCCTCAAATATTTGTCTGACCGGAGACCTTTATCAGGAAAGGGGTAGTAGACAAATGATTATACTTATGATTATCATTTAAGAACAACCACTGTGTCTGAGGGCATTTTCTCTCATGCATGCCATTTTTAAGAAAATTGTGTTTGGTTTTTTTTTTTTTTTTTTTTGGGGGGGGGGGGTAATTTATTTATAAACGATTATTGTGAGGCATGGTCTTATTGTCCAGTGTGTTTGTTAGTATACGTAAAATCTTGCAATCTGAAACGTAACAAAAGAAAGGATCGACATTATTCCACATATGGTGTCTATATAGTTAATGGATTGAACGATTATAAGAAGATGAGTACTTTGACCTCTTCGACATGCTATGGCGTTCAAGAAAATCTAGGGAAACAAGATAAACTAGCTGTGTGCATACAAAATTGGACAAGGTAAGGACAGTTTGGTTAAGGGTGGTTTTGACACCTTCATTGTGCAACATACTTTAGACAAAGTTAACCTTAGCCCTTTTTATGTTGTTTCTGATAATGTATCGCAGTTGGTTAGATTGTCAGCTAGCTATCTATACGTTCAATTGGAATAATATTGTCATACCTTGTCTTATCATCAATCAATCACGATTTTTGTTTTTCAAGTATTTTCCTTAAAAATACTGTGCAAGTTTACAATGGGTTCGGACAATTTATGTTTCATAAACCATTATTTTTTTAGTAATGTTGATGCTTGTTTACTCTTGATTTAAATAAAATCTTTGCATGAACGCAATATGTAAATGGGGATGATAGTCAAATTGGGACAGAAATTTTTTGAATAGTTCATTTCTAGCTACTAGTATTCAAAACTTTCTGAACCATTTTTTTAAAACATTGCCATAATAATGTATAATCTCCTTATATGACTTTGTTTACCCTTCTTATTTATCAATTAGTACATGTTGCATAAGTCACATGTTTATTTTCATATTTGTTACTTAAGTATTTGATGGGTTTTTATTTTGCTTTGTATCCACTTTTTTCTGATTGTAAAAAGGATGTTTGTTTGTGTTCTTGAAAAAAGTCTAATTGATATTCTTTTCCTTATTTTAACAGGATGTACTTGTTTTCTTGTTGACAATCTGCGTCGGCCTCCTTCAGAAGGTGATTATGTTTTACTTTGTATCATTAGAGTATTTATATTTTAACCCAACGCATTGTTAATTAAGGTCTTCCATTTCATAGGAAGTCCTAATTGCTATAGCTTGGTTTCTTTTCCTCTGCTTCTGTTAAGTTTCTACGGAAGACCTAACTGTTACTGCTATATTTCCTTTCTTTTGTTATTATTCTTTTTCTCTTGCCTTTTTTAAAAACACTTTGGTCGATTTCGATGAAACTTTCAGTTGTTACACAAGAAAAAATAAGAAAGGTATGACTTTCAAATTTTCAACGTGACCAAACACGTCTAAAAATTCCTAGTCAATATTTTGAATATTATCATACCAAGTCCTTCACTGAAATAGATTCTACAAGAAGTATTGAACCATTGACTTTTACAGGATGCAAGTCTAAGATGGACATCGTGTTCCTTTTGGACTCATCCAGCAGTGAAGGGCCCGCCAACTTTAAGAAGCAGGTCCAATTTGTGGAAAACTTCGTCAACCAGTTCAACGTCGGACCAGACGCCGCCCAATTCAGCGTTGTCACGTTTTCAACAACAGTCCACAACGAGTTTTTCCTGAATACCTACTCAACTGTATCGGGCGTGGTGCACGGTATCCATAAGGTCATCTACCATACGGGGCAAACTTATACGGACAAGGCTCTCAATCATGCACACAGAGTCTCTTTTAAGCCCCAGCATGGTGGGAGACCAGACGCCGAGAAAATTGTCATCGTGCTCACCGACGGCAATTCAGCGGACCGTACAAACACCCGGTATTTACCGTACTGGTTACATTACAAATACTTACAGATTATTGAATTACCGCAAATGATGGAAAGGAAGAAAGGTTATTGCCTCGATCGAAGCACATAAAAAAATTTGATTTAAACACATGTAAATGTAATCTGAATTTTACTATTATATATCTTATTTCGAATTCATTTTGCATTTAAAAGCTAGTAATTGTTAAGATTCCCAAACCACACCACTTTTCAGCATACAAGCTAAGGCTTTGAATGCCTCTGGGGTGGAGGTTATTGCTGTTGGAATTGGTAGCTCCGTGTCCAACACTGAATTGAACGCCATTGCCAGCGATTCGAGCCACGTATTTAAGGTCCAAGACTTCGATATTCTAAATTCTATCCAAAATCTTCTCACTAACGTGACTTGTCATCAGGCAGATTTACGTAAGTGTCATTTCTTATGTAACAACTACTCTCCACAAGCAATCCATCATTGTCATCTTTTTTTCTTTTCAATCTTTTAAGGGTTTTCCGTTTTTTAACGAAAGTCCATCTTTTTGTTTTATCGTTTCCTAATGAAGGATACCCGTCTCTAACAAAGGACCCTTCCATTTTTCTTTGTCCCTTGTTAAAGTTTCTTATTCAGCTAACAGAAGACCTTACAGTCATTGATTTGTTTCTTTTTCTCTTCTATAAATATCTTCCTTTTTAACGGAAGAACTTACCGTTTTCCCCCAATTATTTAGATCTTCAACGGAAGATCTTACTGTCTTCGATTTGTTTCTGTTTCTTTATTACATTGTTCCTGTAACTTATTTTAATGTAACTCTCAGAATAAACACTAAGCAAAGTCTCATTGACGAAATGTTTTCTCTCCACGTCTTTTAATGGTGCTTTGTTTTATGATTTTATCTTTAAACTGATAACTTATAAAAAAAAAAGGTTTATGTTAGGGTGAGGTGACTCCTATGTAATGAACTTCATTGACTTCTGACTCAATTTAGCAGAGGAAGCAGTGTATTAAATTAATACTTTATACGAGGTAAACTAAGAAAACCTTTAGCTTTCATGATACAATACTTAAAATGCTTTCATAAGTTCTATCTTTACTTTCTGGTTTGAAGTCTGCATCGACAAGGTTGACAACTGCTTTCAATTCCCCTCCACGTACTGTTTTGCGCCATATGAAGCATGGGCTAAGACAAACTGCCCTCATTTTTGTGGATACTGTAACGGTTTGTATTATTATAAATACTATACACTGTTAATTACAAAAGAATCTATAACTGTTGCAATTACAAGAATACAATAATTTTGTTTATAGTCTTAGCATTATACGTAAAAAGCTTTTTGGACAAATGAACAGGTAATTGCATTTGGGCATAATCCTTTTTTTTTTATAATTTACTTTGGCAATTCTTTAACATTGAAATATACTAGGTTATTTTGCAACATAATTGAACTTTTCTCTGAAATTTTCGTCTCTTTTTTTAAAGGAGGCTCACCGACTCCTCCTAAAACTAGTCCAACAACTCCAACAACAACAAAGTTAACAACTACAAAGCCCCCTACAACAACTACAAAATTAACAACAACAAGGCCGCCTACAACAACGACAACATTAACAACAACAACAGCAACAATACCAACTACATTGACAACATCGGGTAGGGTTTGAATGTTGGTTTTCAGCAAATTTCTAATTGAAAAGGGTCCCAACTGATACCAATCATATGCTTTTGCATTAAAACAACATCGTTAAATATTTCTTACTTTGTATTTTTATTTGCTGCCCACTTTTGAAACACTAGTTTTATTGTTCCATGTTCCTTTTTTTTTGATCGCGTAACAATTTAAGAAATATTTTGGTAAATATGATTCAATGTATATTGGCTTCAGAATCCATAAAGTAGCCTGGATAATATTTATATGCATAGGAATCTTCATACTGCCGGTCGGGGATAAACTGATTTACAGACAGGATCTCAAATAGTTTATTTTCTTGTTATCACACCGATCCGCAGTTTTATTACTGAAAGATTGACAAAAGTATGCAACAATTAACAAGCAAAATTGATATTTTTATCAAATTGGGAAAGCTTTTTTGGTACTTCTTTTTAATAAAAACTAATTATATCAATCATTTTATAATGTTTGGTACAGAGTTTTGTATTTCTTTCTTTTACTGGTTCTGTTTATATGTATTCATTGAAAGCAGCGTTTATTTTCAAAGGGTCTCCTAACACAACCGTCTGTCCGACGTGTGATGAAAATCTTACCTGTGTTTGGGACCAGAGATGTGGACTCGATGAAGTCTGCATGGTCCGGTCTGTGTCGGGGAGACAATTCAGCACGCACTGTATACGGGTAAGACAACAGTTACTGTAAGTATATATTATGGTTACACTTCAATTTATATGATGTTTATACCAAGATGTATGATACTTTATGAGGTAAAGGGTTTATTTATACATTTATTTGTTGCTAACGGTGCAACATATTTCTTTTACACTTCTATTTATATGATATTTTTGGTAAAATATGTGACAATTTATGAAGGTTTATACAACATATATTTAGTACTAACGACGCAACATAATTCTTTTTAAAGCACTAAGCATAACTCAGCGCTTTATTGTCGTTAGACTTCTACTTCCGGTGAATCGAATAACCGCCCTCTATGAGCAGAAGTATACATCATTTAAACTGGTTAGGGAATCAGTTTCAGGGGGTTATGCACATAACTGCACGGGCTATTGTGAATCTAATGTACGGACTTTTGTGAATTTAATGTACGGGGCTTACATACATCATTGAAGGGACTGCCATGCAGTGATTAGGAAATGGAGTGCGTATACAGATGCTGAAATTTTATATACATATATCTGTTATATACATACAGAAGCTGGTTTAGCGCTTTTCAGTACTATCAGTACTTTGATATTAAATTATACCTTATACTATCCAGGGTTTCATAGTACTTTATTTTTGGCGAAGATGCATTTGGTATCGATTTCGAGTACATGCGCAATGCTCGTTTAAAGGAAATATATCTTAAGGAAACTGATGATTTGTCCAAAGTGATAGTGTTTTACAAAATAAGGTCAATTTTTGTATTTTCTGAGTGGCTAAGATATCGTTTACCTGTATCAATACGAATATAAAAGTTTATTTTTCTATTCAAACACTGTCATACAATTTTCTTGAATTATTTTTCTGTGAACAATCATTATAAATGAAAGATAAAATATCATATTTATTTTGAAAAAAAATTAGTAATTAATCAATGGTTATCTCGGACAAATTGCTGATCTACTGGTATGGATGTATGTCAGACTGAAAATTATTACTATATTACATAATTTCACAGAAAGACGATTGCGAGATAATGAAGGATTTTGTTCAAAGCAATGGGGAAATCTTTTGCTGTCACGACAGAGCATGCTTAAAGACGTACCTTGGAATTTGACGATTTACATGATCATTTTGCATTAAAGTTGTTTTTCTTTCAACTTTCTTTCTGCTAACTTTTGCCAAACGATTGTTGAGAAAGGAATTTCTATGTTCCTCAAATTCTCTTAAATTTTGCATCTACAAATATGTAACCGTTTCAAATGTTTTTTGGTAAATATTGTTTACTTGCCAAAACTAAAACTGTCTTAATCATATCGTTTAATTGCTTGATTTTCTAAACGATATCTCGACAAGACGGACCCTTTTCCATCAAAGGCATTTTACCAAGTTTGATGTTTTGATATTCTAAAAAATATTTAAAGAAATTCAAAAGGGTAATTTAAATGTTTGAAATACAACTAAAATATTTCAATATATTATAGAAATTTAAGAGCGGAATTTCTGTCATACACGTATCTATACTGAAAAAAGCTCAAAGGTGGAAACAGAAATATTTAAGATGTTTGCATAAAAAATGAAATTACTCATCTTTTGAATTTCAGTCTACATTTTATGGAATTTGTTTTATTTATGATAAAGAATGATAAAGAGATAAATCACAATTTAATAAGACGGATTCAAAATTTGAAGAACACAGCGAAAGAATATTTGCATAAGTTTAAGTAGATGTAAACAAAATAATCTATTGGACCCATTTTAATACATTTTTACCCTATGACAAATACTGTATCACTAAATAACATGTAAAAGAATATAACTAGTAAACATATTGTCATAATTAACTAAATTCTGTGCAGGATTTGGACTATTTTGATATGCTAAAAAAAGATTACATTATGCATCTAGTAATTCTTTTTAAACTGATCAAAGATAGATAACTCATTCTTTGTACAAAAATCAAATAAATTATTTAAAATAAAACAACAACAACAACACAATTTTTACAATACAAAGCAATGGAAAACAAGTTAGTTTAAAATAATCTAGTTATGATAATCAAAGAAGGCCTCAATTTGAGCAGGGTTTAACACTTCAGGGCAAGGAATTGAATTCATTAAAAGTGGTCTTCTCAACACTTCCGGAACCTCCGCCCATTTCTCATTCCATCCACATTTTGTTATTTTCCCTCTGATTCCCCCGAGAAAAATAGCTGAAAAAGAAAAAAAATCTTATTATCTATCTTTCAGTACATTGCTGTTTCAATTGTTAATTTTAGATACGTTTGATTCGTCAAGTGTCCATTTTTGCAAGAATGAGAGCATGCCAACAAGGTACCTCTATATATTAGTAATGTTTTGTGAAGAAACAAGCAAGATACGTGATCAAATGGTTCTAAAAGCAAACGTTAGTGTATGTATATATAAAATACCGTTAAAAACATAGTCGTGTCCAATCTCCAACTGTATCCCGCACCCTGTTTGGCTAATTGGACTTTCTAATTCAATGTAGTGTGGACCTACATTTAACTATAAAACAGAATAAATAATAATTATTAAAGGTAATGCTTAGTTGACAGTTCCTCTTTAACATACACGCCAAATAATCGTTCATTATATACACGCTTTTAATATATAGAATATAATAATCGCATGTACATGTTTAGGACGACTTTCAGCAACGTACAACCAAAGGATTAAGATTTGTTGCCTTTTTTTTTCATTCGTACATCGGTCAACGTTATTCAGTTAGATACATGAATTATTGGGTCTTGCATGTGTATGTTATTGGAAACATTCAAAATCGTTACAATATGAAATAGGTTTAATTGTTTTCTTTTTAAAAATTGAGGCTTAGAGAGTTGAACGATCAGGTGTTCGAATTTTAAGTTTAAAACAGTATATTTAGCAGACTTGTGATGATTTGGGGGAATAATATACCTTTATGGTAAGTTAAAATTTGAATACAAACAATGAAATTATACATTTATCTAAATAACACTCCACATATATATTTTATACAATATGATTTGTCATAATAAGATGGCATTAACATAAGAAAACATCGAAAAGAAAATAGTTATTCATTATTAATCAATATATAGGTACATTTTCCAGTGTCTTTGTCTGTGATAAACGATTTGTACTGTATTGTCCAATGAATTTAAATGAAGTTGGGGCGCAAGTGAAGTTGCATAATTAGTATTCTAATATTTAATCGTAAAAAGTATTAAGGAATCGATCTTTGAATATCATTAGGTAATATTTTCGGTCGGGGCGTGATCAAATACATCATAAAGCCCTTCGGGCTTTATTGGCTTTGGCCACACCCCTACCAAAATTATCATAATACTCAAAGAATGATTTCTTATTCATTAAATCAATAACAAAGGCAGTGACTTACAGGTAAGTGATTGAAGAGGCGAACTTGAATAACATGGACGGTTGAGTTCTTATCATTGGTCAAGAATTTCCCTACTGGCTTCCCAACCAAACCTGGAAGTATTAACATGAGAAAAACTTGTGAGAATGCGCTATGATTTAATTTTAAAAATATCATTTAATAGAGAATTGAGCGATAATATAAGCATCTTTATTTTTTTTTTTTTTTTTAGAAAACTAGGATTAAGAATCATAATTAAGTTAATATACTCATTAAAATCACTGTAAGTATCCTTTACATCCATAAGATCTTTCCATAACACGTATAAATTCTATATAATCATACTGACTGAAGTCACTGTTACAGAATCGCTGCTCCCGGGTAAGTGTCGGACACTTGCAGCAAAGAGTTTGTGTGATCATTGATGATAAACCAACCAGCACACAAAGGTAAACCATACTCAGGATTGATCTCTAAAAACAAAATGGGTTCAGTATAAAAAAAATTTAGAAATGAGAAAAAATGTTTAAACATCTCCCTTTCATAACTATTTCCAATATTGATTTTAGTAATCTGACCTGAACTTGAACTGGTATATCTAGAGTTTTGTTTCATAAATCGCTTTTAGAAACCCTGGATACACACATATATTAAAGTAAAAGACTTTAATATATGTTTTTAGCAATTGTTTTATTTTTTAAAAATTTCAATGTTTATGAGGGGATAACACTGATAATAATTTTCAATGCAAAAAAGGTTATTTCTTACCATGTTAAGATGTTGATAAATTTCCGAAAACTTATAATCTGTGCGTAGTAGTCGCTTTCAAGAGCTTATATATGTATGCAATGATATGTGATAGAATTTATGGACGGTTATGATTTTATACCACACCTTATAAAATCACTCATGTAGACAGTTTGAATTTATAGGCTGTACTCTTTCTCTCTAATAAGTAATTTGTAAACCTTTTACCATCTTTATTTATGGTTGGCATAAAGCATCCGTCATATTTTCTTTGTATTGCTATGAAATTAAGAGATTTATATGTATAAAAAGTGAACTTAAAGAATTTTGTAACCCTTCCGTGCATGAGTGTATACACGTTTTTTCATCAATTATGAAATAATCATAATCAACATCAATCTTCTTCGTTTCTTATCAAATAGAATTAGTTTGATGATGAAATGCAAAATTGTTCCATTTTCTTTTTTTTATGAAATGGTGCTTAATTTACTTCCGTCTCTTTTATTTCATCTTTTAAAATTTTTATTATAAAAAAAATCTCTAGCAATGCAATCTGTTAAATTTTCAATTCAATTATACAATTGTATTTATAGTAAAAGACAAAAAGATGGATTTCACGATAAACTTAATGAAACGATACTGTGAAATGTTAATTTGTGGATGAGAGGTACGCACGAAAAAATGTATCCACCACGAAATCTAATGATTCATACATGTAAGTATTCCATTTGATGTATTTTTTAAAATTATTGTACAAAGCGTAGTACTAATTTATATTTCTTCTTACGAACGTTGAATAGAAAGTTATAGAAGCACAAAATAACTATTATTCAATAAAGTGGAAAATAAACCCTAATAGGCTGTGGCCAGTTGTCAAGAGAGGATAAATCTTAAAGACACTTAATCCAATTTTAGAAATAAGTTTTATTATGCTATGATAATCGCCTTTAAAACATGTCCATAATAAATTATAGCAACAAATACATGTACATTAAAGTTGCATCCCTTTTTAAAGACTCAATCACAGAGAAAATATGCTTGCAATTGTGTTCGTCTTCTTAAAAAAAAAAGCTTGCACGAGATTTATGTACTGTACGGGTATGCATTTTTTTTTACTGAAAAATAACGGTAATTATGAAACTGCCTTATCATTGACATACTATTTTCTAATTCATTTCTAGAACATTGATTTAGAACCTTGAGTTTATCATAAGGGCTGACGTAAATTAGATTTCGTTATTTACTCTAAAGATACCCCAACTTATCTATCGTGCAAACTCATAGCAAAATATCAAATTTTATTTTGCGTTTTTAATAAATTTCTATCACTGTATCAAAAAAGATTAAAAAATTAAAACTTTATTTATTTTAAATATGATGTCGTGAAGTATAAAACTATTTTTAGACTGTAAGGTTGCATATAGGTTTGTCAATAATCATATAAATTAGATAAAATAAGTCATGTTAATGACTCTATTGCTATTAATGACAGATTAACTAGTTACCAGGAAATTTGTACAAAACAAAGCAATTTCTCAAAGGTGAAGTTGTCTTCAAGCATAACTTAAGACTGTCAACTTGGTAAAACACGTCCATTTTTAAACGTTTTGATAAACATTTTTCTAACACTGATTTCATCATCACAAATATTCACTGCTGAATGTGTTTTGCAGTTCAGTGTATTCATTTAACAACTTTTGTCTCCAGATCAATTTCATGATAGAATACACAAAATATGACATGCGTTATCAATCATTTTGATCAATGATTTTTTTTAATCTATCAAAACATCATTGATGAACTTGCGAAATTTTATTGTAATTTGTCCTTAGTCAAAATGTTAATGACAAGTTATATCAATCTTACAATTTGGTGCTAGAGAGATTTTTGAAATTGTAAAATTTAATTTCAAACATTTTTAAGATTTTAAATATACCGGTATTTTTAATAATTTCATCAAAGAAGAATGTATGAAAATTAAAGTACAATTTACGAGTTAATTTTGGAAATAAAAAAGATCTAGACCTATACATACATACCTTTAAAATCAAAGTTCATTTTATGAATAGATCCATGTAATTTATCACTGTTGATAATATATAGAGACAATTACTTACAGACAGTATGATTAGTGTCCATAAAAACAATGCAATTATTATATACTTGATGGTGCAACTTAGTAAATGGTAGATATTGGAATGAACTTCACTCAAAATTCAAAATATAAAAAAACGATTTCTAACTTTATTCATTTTATTCATGTTGCTACTATTTTATAAAATCTCTCTCTCTCTCTCTCTCTCTCTCTCTCTCTCTCTCTCTCTCTCTCTCTCTCTCATAATAAATTTCAACAACACAACATGTATATTGTTGTCACAAAATTCAACAGAATATTGTCAATAGAACACAAATAATCAAAAAATGAGTTACAACACATTTATAAAAAACAAAGAGCACAAAACCAACGATGATGTGTTACTGATAACAAACGAGGCTGTATTGCAAAATTGTATCACCACAAACGTATGAAGCCTTTAATGCAATTAGTCCATCGATTCTTGAAAATGGCTGTAGAAATCCGATCCCCCACTTAATCCATACCCGTACATGGTCATTCGACCACGCCCTCCTATGTAGTCCATGTGTTCTTGTGGGTCAGACATACCTAAGTGATTCTCCATCATCATTCTGTCCATGAAGCTTTGAGGCTGTCGCCTATGACTTCGGGAGGGATATATGTGGTTTTTGGGGTGTGATATTTGGAACATTTGGTATGACGTTTGGTCTGCTGGTGGTATTTGATGCTCTGGCGCTGGTATATGGTTTGATGTTTGTTCTGGCAGTGGAATTTGATGCTCTGGTGCAGACATGTGGTTCTGTTGATGATTCGGATACAATGTGTTTTCATTCTGAGTCAGACTGATGTGGTTGTCTTGTGATTTTACTCGCTGACTTCTACATGTGATTTGTTTTTGCAGTAGGCGCCACCTAACGAGGAAAGGACACTCGGACCATTTTTCTTGCCATGAACAAACACTAAGTTCTCCCCTGATTCCACTTTTGATCTTGCCTTTGAAACATAAAGGAACAAATGATAATACTTATACAAATTATAGTACCTTTATGCATTCATTTCAACAACAAAAACTCATTGACTAGTCCTTTACCTGCTAGTATGTAGTCTTGTCCAACATCTAACACGGTTCCACACTTGAATATACCCATGGGACTTTCAAGTTCAATGTATTTTGGACCAGATCCCTATAAATGTATATAATATTATCCTATGTTCTAGCAACGAAGGTTAAGTTCGCCATTCTTGATATAGATAACAAGATGAAAAACGTTTGAATTTGTACAAAAAATATACCTTGATATGGAACTGCACTTGAATAACAAAGATATTCTTCTGTACCCCTGGGGTCACAAAACGACCGATCAATCTCCCAATAACAGCTACAATGATAAACAATTGTTACAAACTTACAACAAAACTTTTTTGATCATTTGTCAACTGTTTATTTTTTATCATAGTGTGCACAAACCTTTATCTGGTTCTTAAACTATTTCAAGTAAAATGAAAATTTAACAAGCTAGGAACAGAAAATAAACTAGCTGCACTAAAACTTATTCATCAATTCAATGTGCGATTAAGATATCATAACTAAAATATACTATAATCGCTGTCACAAAATTTTTCCTCTCGTGTCGCATTACTGCACGTACAGCTTTCGACCCATCTTGCACTCAATATTTGAATAAATATGATGCCACAAAGATATTTGGCAAAACCCAGTATATTCTGGAAAAAAGAGAAGATTTTTAGTCACGGTCACGTTTATGTTAAAAAATGATATAAAAGCAATTTCGTTTCCCGATATTTAAGGGGAAAATTACACAGACTCTTTCAAAGGTATAGAAAAATCTGTAATTCAAAGATTGCTTAAATATAATCCCTGCAAAGATATTTAAACCGGTTCTTGTTTTAAAAAATAGTTTGACAAATAACACATTTTTATCATATCATTTAAACCTATTTGAAAAAATATCAACATATTGATACCCCCCCCCCTCCCCAAAAAAAATTAAACAAATAAGAGGGTGTAAGTGATAAGATTACAGCTTCCAAGAAGAAAGATAAAAAGCTTCATTAGTATGATTCGTTATTTCAGTCATTGATAAAAATCATTGAAAAATTAATTTACATTCATAACGTTATGTCTAAGTACTTACCATCTTGTTTTGTTTTTATCCTCTAAAACCATCATGTCCATCTTACATGTATATATACTCAATCGAACGTGATTATCATGCAAACTAATATAAATACAAAATGTTCCCCAAAATATTTGACCTGGGCCTCCAAAACACGTCTGTTTGTCAGTTATTTAACATTATGATTAACCCTGGTAACCCAAGGATCGTATTAAGGACACCCTTGCAGTAAATTATGTGTTAATTACGGCAAGTGCACTCTAATTAGCACAGTCATTATCTTAATGACAACTTGGAGCATGCACAGCCTAATTCAAAGCTTCTTATTAAGTACATTGCTTCCCTAATTTTATTTGATTCTGAATTTGTAGCATTGCTGACGTCACTCCATTAAAAAAATGAAATAAATTTACAAATAAAAATTAAATGCAGTCAATTTAGTTATGAAAATTAAATCAAGAGCATAAATTTCTGAGTTCACAAAACAAATGTTATAGATATAGAAGCGTTTTGTTATTGTTAATATATATATATATATACGTTATGGTACTCAAAAAAGAAGACCGGATAATAACGGATGTTTTCTACAAAATAACGGATACTAAGCAATATCTTTTATTTGACTCGTCCCACCCTCGACACACTAGGAATAATATTCCTTACAATTTAGCAAGGCGTTTATGCACAATAATCTCCGATACAGATATGTTAGACTTTCGTCTCACAGAATTACAAGATTTACTACTTCAAAGAAATTATCCCACACAACTGATTCAAAACGGAATTAACAAAGCCAAATCCCATGAACGAAAGGACCTTCTTTTAGTTAAAATTAAACCCGTCAAAAATGTTATACCATACGTTTCAACGCACAACCCTAGAAATCCAGAAATGTTCAACATCATTAGAAATAACCTACCTATCCTAGAGGAGGATCAAGACATGAAGAAAATATTAGATACTTCACATATCATCAAAAGTAAACGACAAAGCCCTTCTCTTAAATGTATTCTTACCAGAGCATCGTTTTCCAGTAAAATCCAGGAACCACCCATCATCAGAAAATGCGACAAACCCAGATGTAGTACATGCCCATATCTGACAGAAGGATCCACATTTCATTTTAAAACCGGAAGCGATTTTTCCATCAAAACCTCCATGTCATGCACCAGTTCAAACCTTATCTATGTCATACGTTGCGCTGGTTGCGGTGAAAATTATATCGGTCAGACAGGAGACACCTTGAGACACAGGATGACCGTGCACCGACAACAAATCAGGGAACCTAAATACCAATGTACGTCCGTCAGTGAACATATAAGGAACTGTGCAAGGAATAAAACTCCTAATTTTACCGTTTTTCCTTTTTACAAGTTTCTGAGGGATACCACAGAAAAAGAACGTGAGGCAAAAGAAAAACTGTTTATCAACAAATATAGACCTGTTTTAAATGCCTAATAATTATATAATGTATCAGATAAAAACTGTTTCCCGTAATTATTTTATATATTTCTATTATTTGTATGGAGAATTTTATTTTCCCGTACTTAATGTATATCTTTATATTATGACGTCATAATCAATTCGGCTACATAACGTAACATAATACTAGCGTTTTATGACGTCACAATAAGAAATATGTATTCTTATGTATGTGTATTTGTGTAACTTAGCAACATGTTTTCAAACTCCTGATGATTCAAAATGAAACTAGTTGAGTTTATTTCGGTGTTGTGATTTTTTTCATATATATATATATATATATATATATATATATATATATATATATATATATATATATATATATATATATATATATATATTATAAATGTAATATGCAACATTATATGTTCAGAGGAAAGAAAGTTTTGATACAAGTTAGCATTTTGTTGCAATACATAAGTTAGTTATCTTTCTGTTGGTTCAAACAGTAGTGCAATATCAAATAAAATATGAATTCATGAAAACTGTTTGTTTTTTCTTCGGAACTAGCATGTTGTAAGGACTTGTTACATTTATTTTAATTATTGAATGAAATAGTCTCAATACCGAGCAATACTTTCGAAATTGCATGCAAATTTTAACATGTTCATATGCATACGAGCATATAATGGAAAATAATGAAAATTAATTTCATTCAATACACTGTAAAATATGAATAACAGACGGAAAAAGAATGACGATCAAATCTGAAAATATTTAAATAAAAATGGTACATTCTGCAATTCTATTTAAACATAATGTGTCAATGTGTTTTCATTTTAATTCGAAAAAGAATTCAACCTTGGTCAGTTTCAAACTTATTTTCCTATTAAAGAAGATCCGACAGAATTTATGTGTTTTTGAGTTCAGAAGGAAATTATCACAATGTTAATTAAGAAACCACCGAATCAAAAACTTAAATATCTCATTAATAACAACATGAATAATTTGTCTAGAATATAATTGTTAATTTTATTTTCCTGCCGATTATTCTCGACAAATTTAAATTTGCAGCCAATGAAATTTACTCTTTGTTTGCACCAATATGATCGACTGTTATATGATAATTTTTATTGTTTTTAATTAAAATTTGTACCCTGTGAGAGTGACTTTTCGTTGGCACAAATACGAGACACTTTTAAATTGAACATTCCATTGCATTTTGCATGTATTACTCATAATATTCTAGTAAATAAGGATGCACAAGTTTGTTACCGATGGGTTTTGTTTTTATGGTGAACATAACCATGGTGTGCTTTGCTAATTACATAATGTGTTTGATGAAAGAATCGAGGTTTGTCATTCTTTCTTTTGTTATCAATTTTTGTAAAGAAGATGGGGGAACAAGATAGCGGAAATGCCCATTTGGTTTTGTCGTAAAAAAAAAAAACAATTTTATTCCAACCAAATATACTAGATGATGTTATATTACAAGTTTACAAAAGCACGCTTTCTAACTATATTCAGTTTTGAATATTTTAACAAACGATAAGAAAAAAAATAAATTCTAAAGTTTTGGAGGTATCGAACCCACAACCTAAAAAGCCTAGCTATATAATGTTACCTCAGGTCTGGTGCTCTAACCACTGAGCCATTTCAGTCACAACAAACATCATTGTTAAATGCTAAATGCAACTTCAGCCACGAATTGACGGACTTGTAGTATTTCTCTAAAACGTTCAATTGTTGGGATACAAAATGACATTTTTAAAGCATAGTGGGTCATCTCTCCACGTTTTTGTTGATTGAAATCGGTTTGATTTCCTTTAAATCTCATATAGACAATGACAAAAATATGGAGCTCAGACCCACTCTATAAAAGAAAAGGCATTGAAGTCCTAAAAAAGACACTATTTTGAGGTTTTGAATCGCATACGCCAGTTTGAATCAACATTTTCTAAATATTTAACATATTGTTACGATTCCTGGGTTGAGACTATAACATCATTTGTGTTAAATATTTGTGTGTTGTTGTGACTTACTTGTTTTATTTACATTGTTATATAAATCCTTTTATTCCATTGGAATACAGACTTGTTTACTTTCGTTCGGACTAACCGCCATGCCTGCGGTATATTACGGACTTTGAGCCCGATGTTTAAAACTATTTAAACTCTTTATAACAAAATAATGACAATCGAAATGAACGATAATAATTGATGTTATTTAACTTTATGAATGGTAATTTTGTATTATAATGTAAAAATGTTAAATGTCATGTATTTTATGTCGGTACAACGTTATCATATAATTATTATGAGATAAAATGCGCCAAGTTAGTTGACGCTTATGACGTTGACGTTGTCAACGTCTCAGCATAAACATAACAAGTTAGGGCATAAAAAGACGGTGTTTTGAAAGCAAAGTCCAGTTGACGGTGAAGAGCAACTCGCTTGACAGTGGTATGTATTGACATTACCAAGTCTTTTAGCTAATACGGTAAAGTAATATAACTTTTGTATTAGGGCGTCCTGGATTGGTTCGTCGCTATACTTATAGGAGATAATAACGTTGTACCAACCGTACTGTATAATAGTAATAATTATACGTGTTTTTATATGGAACCATTCGTTCGTTGCAATAAATGGTAAAACTTTATACGGAGTATTTAATTTAGTTTCGGCAAGTTGAATATAATAAGTGAACCAACGATTTCTATAAACTGTGACCAAAGTTAATTCTTTTTGAACCTTGACGCAAGATAATAATTAAACAGCGGCCCATAATTAAGTTTAAACGTTTACACGTACCCTCGGTTCGTTACATTGGTGGCAGCGGTGGGATCAGCTGTTTAAAAACTGCAACACGTTTACAATTACGACGATGTCAAGGAACGAAGAAGAAGTTATGGAGGAAAACGATCATATTGAAGAACCTCAACAAGGACAATTTATTGATGGTACACCAAGTAGAGAAGTTCTTTTACGGGTCAATAACAATAACGACCACAGCATAATAGGCGATAGTACCAGTGTAAATCCATGTGCGCAAAATAGTTTGCGCGTGATTCTCGACGAAATAAAATCTTTGAAATCACAAATGAACTTGTTACAAAATCAAGTAAAACCAACAAGTGATGACAAGCGACTATGGTGTTCCGATGGGGCCACTTCGACCTTCGCACTTTCGCCTTTAGGTCGAGGTACGAGAGTGCGAAGTTGCGACGGCGAAAGTGCGAGAGTGCGACGGCGAAGGAGCGAAAGTGCGAAGATGCGACGGCGAGAGTGCGAAGTTGCGACGGCGAAGAAGCGATACTACTATCGCACTCTCGCCATCGCAACTTCGCACTCTCGCCTTCGCATCTTCGCACTTTCGCCTTCGCCTTTTTATAATTATGGAGCTCTCTATCGTTTAAAGACAATTTTAACTGTATTAAAGGACATCTTAGGCAGACGATGGACTTTTTAGAAATTATTTTCAACAGCCTGCGCAGATCCATAACTTTTTCTAGGGGGTGGGGTGGATAAATAATTATATTTGTCGGGGGTGGGGGAGGGTTCCGAGACATATTTTGGAGATTTTATTATATATAATTAATAAAATTAAATTTTCCGGGGGGATGAGATCCGGACCTTCTCTCTCCCTTTACTGCATGTGTGAAGTTATAAGTATTGAATTTTCCGGGGGGGGGGGGGGGGGGGGGCTCTCCACCTCTAGATCCATACATCAGCAAGAAGTGTCGCATAATGAAATTAGAATGTTACTGTGTTTGATCTACGGTTAACAGACAGCTGGTAAGTGACAGGAGTCTGGAAGTGCATATGTATACATTATGGCGGACCTTACATTTTATATGGAGTATATAACAATTATTTATAAACATTCATAGTAAGCACAATGGCTTAGCGCATGCGTACCAATGATATCATGGATTAATCGGAAAACCTTTGCGAGTACGGTGCCTGCATCAAATTCTATGTAATAGACCGAGACTTTCTGAATGCTATCAAAAAAGGCGAAGGCGAAAGTGCGAAAGTGCGAAGGCGAGAGTGCGAAGTTGCGAAGGCGAGGGAGCGATAGTAGTATCGCTCCTTCGCCTTCGCACCTTCGCACTTTCGCCTTCGCATCTTCGCGCTTCGCCGTCGCATCTTCGCACTTTCGCTCCTTCGCCGTCGCACTCTCGCACTTTCGCCTTCGCAACTTCGCACTCTCGCATCTTCGACCTAAAGGCGAAAGTGCGAAGGTCGAAGTGGCCCCATCGGAACACCATAAGCGACCGACAGACCAAAATAATGTGCGTTTTGGCATCAATACCATGTACGAGGACGAACATACGCACAACGCATACCAGCCGTACAGAACCACATCTATGCCGAATTCGTACGATGAACCTCGTAACTATGATTATTCCAGAACAAGTTCGTCATATCCAATGACATCAAGAAGTTCTATTAATCACGGACACGACGAATTTCGCACAACCATGCGTCCATTTGAAACGATTCAAGAGAGAACGCACGATCGTTATGAACACGACGTACCTTACGATGGCTACTCAAGACGAGCACCGGAACCTGAATTCAGACGAACACAGGAACCGAGAGGAAGAAAACCAGCAACATTTGATGGTACTATGAATTGGAACGATTACATAGTACATTTTGACATGATCGCTGAACTCAACTACTGGAATGACGAAACTAAAGCACTAGAGTTAGCTACGAGTCTACGGGGACCGGCATTAAGCGTTCTGAGTGATCTAAGACCTGAGTATCGATATAGTTTTCGTCACCTCATTTCCGCACTATCGGCAAGATTTGAACCAGAAAATCAGAAAGAGATTTACAAGACACAGTTAAAGAGCCGCGTACGGAGAAAAAATGAATCTATCACGGAATTGATGCAAGATATCAAGCGACTTGTAAGGATGGCTTACCCAAACGCACCCCTAGATTTCCGCGATCAGATTACCAAGGATTCGTTCATTGAAAGTTTAAATGAGCAAGAGATGGAATGGTCAGTGTTCCAAGGGAGACCTAGAAATTTAGAAGATGCAGTACGACTAGCATTAGAATATGAGGCATTTCAACAAGCTCGCGGAAGACGAAACAGAATCACGGTACGGATGCAGAGAGAAGAACCGATGGATGCAAATATCAGAAATGATGCACACCAAATAGCTCTCATCAGCCAGAACACAGAAAAAAAATTCAACAAGAGAGGTCCATGTTTCTACTGCAAGAAGGATGGTCACATCAAGAGCGAATGTAGGTTACTACAACGACACCTGGAAGCAGAGAAAAACAAGAGTCAAAGAAAATCGGGTCACACCAACAGCGTAGTGACCAAAGTACCAGAGAACCAGGAAAACGTGCAGTAGTTGACGCCAGCGGCCTAACGTCAACTACACAACAAAAAGGGCCACAAGTTTTAGAAATAAAGGGATCAAGTAATAACTCATTAACACTTGATGTCTTTGTTTACAATTTGAAAATAAACTCTATCATTGATACTGGTTCGTCTATCACAGTCATTGATCCAAAGAAATATTATGAAATAAACAGATGTATGAGACCAAAGTTAGAACCAAATTATAGTAATTTAAGAATGGCAAATGGTGACCTTGTTGTCCCAGAAGGTCAGACTGTACTACAATTCAAAATCAAAGGGGAAATAATCGAACACAGAACAATAGTTGCTGACATTGATGCACAAATGATACTAGGCTTTGACTTCCTCAGAGAACATAATTGTCAGTTACACCTAGGGGAAGGAACTCTTACACTTGGTGACCAGAGGCTAGTATGCGACACTGTCAGTGATCAAAGTAGTGTGTTTAAAATTTCTATTCAAGAGACTTTATCTATTCCCCCAAGAAGCGAGATGATAATTGAAGGGAAAGTTCACCCAAATCTAAATGATAAAGAACTCCTCATAGATGGAACGAAACATGACCTTCAGCAGTCTGGATTGTTAGTTGCAAGATGTCTAGTAAAACCCAAAGAATGTAAGGTACCCATTCGTGTAATAAATGTTAGTGACCAAGAGCTGAAAATTTACAAAGATACTTCTGCAGCTATAACTGAAATAGAACCAAATGTAAGTGAAGTACAAACCAAGAATGACACCAACAGAGAGCCAGATGTAGACACAAGCTTTACAAATTATATGAAACCATTATGGGACTCTTGTACCAAGAAACTTTCTAAGGAACAACAAGAATTGGTAAGGGATCTTTTGCAGAAGCACATTAAAGTATTCGCAAAATCAAAGACAGACCTAGGGAAGACAAATATTGTGTCCCACAAAATTAACACAGGAGACGCAAGACCAATCAAGCAACAGCCTAGACGGATACCTCTTTATAAGAAAGAAGCAGCAAGAGAGGAAGTGCAGAGAATGCTTAAAGCAGTAATTATAGAACCATCATCTAGCGCTTGGAGTGCACCAATCGTATTAGTAACCAAAAAGGATGGTAGCATTCGATATTGTATCGACTACCGGAAACTCAACGAAGTAACGCAAAAAGATTCATACCCTCTACCACGTATAGATGACTCACTTGATGCATTAAGAGGATCACAATGGTTTAGTTGTTTAGACCTAGCAAGCGGTTACTGACAGGTAACGATGGACTCTAAAGATAAAGAAAAGACAGCATTTGTTACCACACATGGTTTTTACCAATTCAAGGTCATGCCATTCGGCTTATGTAATGCGGCAGCCACATTTGAGAGACTAATGGAAAATGTATTAGCGGGTCTGAACTTCGAAATTTGTCTCTTATATATTGACGACATAATTGTTTATTCCAAAGATTTCCACAGCCATGTAAATCATCTAGATGCAGTACTGCAACGATTACAAGAAGCGGGATTAAAGGTTTCTCCGAAGAAGTGTGATTTCTTCAAAGACCAGGTAGCTTTCCTTGGTCACATAGTTAGTCAAGAAGGGATATCAACCTCTCCAGATAAAGTAAGCGCAATTAAGGAATGGCCTGTACCAAAATCAGTCACAGATGTGCGAAGTTTCTTGGGTACATGCTCATACTATCGAAGATTCATAAAGAAGTTTACAGATATAGCCCGACCTCTACACAAACTGACAGAGAAAACAGAAAAGTTCAGTTGGACCCCTCAGTGTGACGAAGCATTTAAAAACCTAAAGATAGCCCTCACATCAGCACCTATCTTAAGGTACCCGAACCTGAACTTACCCTTTGTGTTAGACACAGATGCTAGTGCATTTGCTATGGGCGGAGTTCTATCTCAGATAGAAGATGGAATAGAGAGACCTATTGCATACTTTAGCAAGTCATTTAATAAACCAGAAAGAAACTACTGTGTTACTAGACGAGAACTTCTGGCAGATGTGAGTTCAATAAAACATTTCCATCATTACTTACATGGAAAAGACTTTCTGGTTAGAACCGATCATGGAGCACTAACCTGGCTCCTTAGCTTCAAAAATCCAGAAGGACAAGTAGCCCGCTGGCTAGAGGTACTACAAACATACAACTTCAAGATTGAACATCGACCAGGAAAACAGCATGGTAATAGTGATGGACTAAGTCGTCGTCCATGTTCACCTTGTAATCACTGTGATAAGAAAGAAATCAATTACCAGAGCAAAGAACCTGAAAGTAATCCAATTCTGAAGTTAAGAGAAGATCAAATGAGCACTCAAAATTGGTACAGAAGATCTACAAAAAGAGCAGAACACAGACCCATCATTAGCCAAAATCATCAAGTGGAAGTTGGAAGATAGAAGACCAACCTGGCAGATTGTTGCAAAAGAGTCGACAGAAGTTAAAACATACTGGTCGCAATGGAAACGCCTAATTATAAGAAACGGCGTGCTTTACAGGACATGGGAAGAAAACGAGCAAACCTATCACCAGATAGTGGTACCAGGGGCCTGCGTCACTGAAGTAATGAAGTTAGTGCATGACAACCCCACAGGTGGACACTTGGGAGTAGCCAAAACCACCGAGAAAATCCGAGAGAGATTCTACTGGGCATCCTATAAAGAGGATGTGGTGAAGTATATTAGATGCTGTACTATATGTGAGGCACGGAAGAATCCGTAAAGAGCAGCAAGAGGAAAACTTGGTCAGTATCTAGTTGGTGAACCTCTGGAGAGGGTAGCCATAGACATCCTTGGTCCTTTACCACGGACTGAGAAGGGTAACAAGTACATTGTTATCATATCTGACTACTTCACAAGATGGATAGAGGCATATCCGGTAAAAAACCAGGAGGCAATAACCATTGCAAGGGTTTTTACAGAAGAATTTATCTCGAGGTATGGAGTTCCACTCCAGGTCCACACTGATCAGGGCAGGCAATTTGAGTCAACATTATTTCAAGATTTGTGCAAGATGTTGCGAATAGAGAAAACAAGAACTACACCGTACAACCCTAAAAGCGATGGATTAGTCGAGCGATTTAATCGTACCCTGGAAGACATGATTAGCAAGTACGTTCAACCAAACCAAAAGAATTGGGATGAAGTTTTACTTTAGTGATGCTCGCATACAGATCCTCTGTGCACCAGACCACAGGATACAGTCCAGCTAAATTAAATCTGGGAAGAGAGTTGAAACTGCCAGTTGATCTTATGTATGGCCATCACCCAGGGGAAGACCAGTTATATGAAAATTACCACGACTTTGTCGAGAAAATGAAAACCAATATAGGAGTCATCCACGAAAAGGCCAGGCAAAAATTGATTGAAGTAAATGAAAATCAGATAAGAAAATATGACACCAATACAAATCAAAAGCAGTATACACCTGGACAACATGTATGGATTGCGTCTAAAGCCAGAACCAAAGGGAGAAGTCCGAAACTTCAAAACCATTGGGCAGGACCCTACATAGTACTAGGCGCTGTATCCGACCTCGTGTATAAAGTCAAAAGGTCAAAAAACGGAAAAACCAAAATATATTCACCATGATCAGATGAAATTATTCCGAAGTGGAATAAATGAAAATAAATCCGAATAAAGCGCGTTCGTTAAAAACGGTTATCATTTATTTTTGTTAAAAATTGTGCGTGAACCAATCCAGTGACCTTTGTTTCTGATAACATTTTATAATATAACCAATGAAGAAAAATAGTGATGATTGTGAAGTGACAATAACTTTATTTTATTTCAGTACCAATGATGTTGTCTTGTAAAACCTGCTTCAGGATGTACCCTACATGGCGCCAACTTAGCAGACACATCAGAGATAAGCATGACAGCCAACCAGTATTGTGCAAATACTCCCAGTATGGATGTGTTTTGGCCATGTCCAGATCAAGAAAGAGCCAATTACTGGCTCATGAAGCAAAATGCAAATATCACCCAGTCAATGGTGGACCGACAAGAAACCATAGAATTCATCCGCAAGTTGAAAGAGATATGCCAGGGACACCAGTTCAGGATGAGCGGCCTGCAATCCAACTGGTTGAGCTACCTACCACCCCGTCACCGAGGTCCTGCATATCATTATTCAAGAACACCTCACCTCTGCTTTCTCCTCTAGCTCAGTCGCCACAGCCAAACCATATTCAGGATCAAGATATGAGGGAGATTGACGCACCAGCAACTATCATCAGCTCCATGGATCAGATGAACGAGACAAATGAAGAATGGAGAGATCTGCAACCTATGGATAAGGAACAGGAAGGAACAAATGCCTATGACCACCTCCATCTGGACCCAAGATTTTTCTTCTTGGGTGCTCCATCCAGTTACAGAAAAGAACATTGTGCTGAAGAACTTATCAAGGTTAGGGAGAGATCCATTCGTACGGGGACCAGAGCAGTATCATTTTTCCCCCAACCCTGGATCACATCAGGAAGGAGGAAACAGCCATCCTACCTGATGGGACCACCTACCAATTGCGTTCCTTCTGGTATCGTACATCGACGACAACTAAATGTACAGCAACCCAGACGGAGGAAACCATCAACTCATCTTCATCTGTGAAACATGATGCGCAAACTCAGTGTTCTGTCCATTTGCAACTTGCTGATTGAGTGAACCAAGTGGAAACGAGGACGTTTCATTTAAGGTTCCTCGACACACCAAAATTTTATTTTATGGATCGATAGAGAATCTTTTTTTGAAACATGATTCCACAAAACAGAGATCAATATCGGCTTTCAGTTATTTTATACGAATTTTTTTGTATTTTTTCAGTGAAATAGGAAAAACTGTTTTGCAGACAAACAGAATATATTAGAGCTCAAAACTTGTTGTCAATTAATGTGTAATATAATTATAAATAAATTCATGCCAAAGATCGTTTGGTCAAGTGTTTAATTTTTTAATAAAAAAAATATTTCTGAAAATCAAAATTTTAATTCTTTAATATCTTTTTAATCTATGGATAAAATTTTAAAAATAACATATAGTCACATAAACTATTTACTAAACAATGATATCTTACAAAGAAATTGAAATGAAAATGCGAAATTTTAGAAAAATTGCTATTTATCAAATTTGAACCGATCCCGATTGAAAAAAATCTGATCCCGATCAGAATTATTTTAAAATTGAAATTTTACAAATAAACTGCAGTTTTTTTTCTAAGTAATTGGTATAAATTATAAAGTCAGTAAATGTCGAAACCATTTTACAGCTAAACAACCTGAAATTTTTGCAAAATTCTGATTCATTCTAACTTTATGTGATTTCGTTCGGGATCAGTTTAATTACAATCGGGATCGGTTCGATTTTAAAATTTTCCATTTTTTCTTTAATTTCACTATTTCGTTTCAATTTCTTGTTGAAATATGATTGTACAGCAATTGTTAAATGCGAGTAACAGTTTATCTGCAGTTTTTATCCATAGATTTAAAAAATATCTACAATCCTTTTTTTCATTTTCATAAATATTTTTTTTTTACAAAAATATTTCAAAGTTTATCTGGCCGTTTTTGATATGTATTTATAGATAATTGTATTGTGCATTAATTGATAACAAATTTTTAGCTCTAATATATCTGGCCGTTTTTGATATGTATTTATAGATAATTGTATTGTGCATTAATTGATAACAAATTTTTAGCTCTAATTTATCTTGTTCGCAGCTAAAACGATGTTTCCGGTTTCTATAAAAAAATACAAAAAAATTCATATAAAATAATCAGAGGCCGATATAGGTGTCATTTTTGTATAATCATTTCTCAAAAATGATTCTTCATCGATCCATCAAATAATGCAGTGGTGTGTCGAGCCACCTTAAGAGGGGGGTAATGTTACGATTCCTGGGTTGAGACTATATCATCGTTTGTGTTAAATATTTGTGTGTTGTTGTGACTTACTTGTTTTATTTACATTGTTATATAAATCCTTTTATTCCATTGGAATACAGACTTGTTTACTTTCGTTCGGACTAACCGCCATGCCTGCGGTATATTACGGACTTTGAGCCCGATGTTTAAAACTATTTAAACTCTTTATAACAAAATAATGACAATCGAAATGAACGATAATAATTGATGTTATTTAACTTTATGAATGGTAATTTTGTATTATAATGTAAAAATGTTAAATGTCATGTATTTTATGTCGGTACAACGTTATCATATAATTATTATGAGATAAAATGCGCCAAGTTAGTTGACGCTTATGACGTTGACGTTGTCAACGTCTCAGCATAAACATAACAAGTTAGGGCATAAAAACACGGTGTTTTGAAAGCAAAGTCCAGTTGACGGTGAAGAGCAACTCGCTTGACAGTGGTATGTATTGACATTACCAAGTCTTTTAGCTAATACGGTAAAGTAATATAACTTTTGTATTAGGGCGTCCTGGATTGGTTCGTCGCTATACTTATAGGAGATAATAACGTTGTACCAACCGTACTGTATAATAGTAATAATTATACGTGTTTTTATATGGAACCATTCGTTCGTTGCAATAAATGGTAAAACTTTATACGGAGTATTTAATTTAGTTTCGGCAAGTTGAATATAATAAGTGAACCAACGATTTCTATAAACTGTGACCAAAGTTAATTCTTTTTGAACCTTGACGCAAGATAATAATTAAACAGCGGCCCATAATTAAGTTTAAGCGTTTACACGTACCCTCGGTTCGTTACAATATTTAAAGGTTATAAATCGATGCTATGGTAAATATACATTGTTTTCAATAATTGAGAAAGAAATTATGAGATTTGTTCATATTTTAATTTTATAGAATCTTATCTATCCTCATATGGGCAGTTTACACACCTTATTCACCCATCTTCAAATTTTCAATATCTACTTGTACCATGTTTTAACCATTCACTTGAAGTAGGAATCGCTATGTCTGCTCGTCTGATTTTGGCGTTTGATTTAGTCTCGCTTGCTGATGTACTATACCGGTATCACTTGTTAGTTGATTTAAATAAGATGTATGGTTCATATCTTTGAAATAGTTGAATTTGGCAAAAAAGATGTTCAGTATGTCTTTAAAGTAACCTCGTCATGAACATTGCTTTATTTCTAGAAAGAACAAATAAATGAGTGTGTAATTTTATTTCATGGCAGCATCATATGGGTAACTTGGCAATACAAGGTATGTGTATTTCATCATGGCAAACTAAGCGAAAATTGATACCAAATGCCATCGTCGGAAACCCACGGTCGGTCTCGCTTCTCTTACTTCTCTTACTTTGGAGGTAATGTGTTGAATTTCAACAGATATATCAATTCGTAAAGTTTTGAGATTATTTAGGGATTGTTTTTCAAAGGATTTATCACTGGGTTAGTTTATTTGCATTAAACTTTAATGTATGCTTTATTTTTGTGTTTTTGTTTGTTTGCTTCTTTGTTTTTTTTTTTTTGTAATTGTTCGGTTTTTTTCTAGGGAGAGAATGATTTATGAAAGTATCAAAAATGTTGCTAATATTTCATGAACGTTACGAAAATATAATACTACGTTTGATAGGATTGAATTATTATATTATTAGTGTTTAAATGTATTTTAAAAAAGTGACAAAAATAAATCTAAAAAAACATAGTATTACATGTACATTAAATATAAGTAATTAAAGATTATTTAGCTTATCAAGATAATCTTTATTAGACCACATTTATCATATAATATGAAAATTAAAGTTTATGATCTTGTTTAAAATATTGTTCTGGGGTATGACTTTATAGTATATTTTATTGTATCATATAATAACATATTGTATCATATGATACATTACTTGCAATATAGTACGATATCAAATCATATTATATGATGTTGTATCAATCGTGATATTGTATAATGTAATATCATATCATATAATGATAATGCATTCTTCTGTATCATATCATACGATATTGTATTGTATCATATATGAATATATTATATATGTTGTATCGTTTGATATTGTATGAATCGATACAACATCATGAGATACAACATTGTATCATATCATATGATACAATATCTTAAGATACACTATAATGAAATCGTTAACACTTTCGTTGGATACAATACAAACTATACAATATGATATTATGAAATGCTGTATCATATGATATAATACAATATCATAGCAATAGGAATCATGATATATCGATTTAGCAACTATCAAGCACCATCCATTTAAGTTGGTGAAAATGGAGCCATCAAAGGGCACCTGCTTCAAAAACTTTAACCTGCTGCAAAAACTCTAACCTTCTCCTTATAGCTCAGATTTAGCATCGAAGTCTGTTTAGTTGTTTATAAGCATGCCCATATACACCATCTATGCAAGTTTGATGGTGAAAATAGAAGTAATAACTATATGACCTGCTCCAAACTTAACCAGGTCTGAACGCCGACGCCCAAGGGTATTATAATAACAAAATCATAAGCAGTGAGCGAAAAATGATTGTTGTGGCATTTAAGATACATTATTTGTTTCATAATATAATTATAAACTACTAGTTTCCTTTGAAATCTTAAGACAAGATTATAATTGGATGTATATAATCATTAGAGGAAATACTTGTATAATTATTGTTTCAGTTTGCATATAGGATCATGTTTTCCTTAATGATCTAAATGATATTTCAATAATTGGACAAGACTACTGGATCGGGCGTATTAACGAGGCAGTAATGACAATGCAACGATGCGAGAGTTCATCGATACAAATGCTTCTGGAAATTATTTCTTACAACAATATGCAAGAGAAATGATTATACCAAACAAAATTCTTGTTTTGTTGTAGTTAAAACTGTTTATACAGGATATAAGTTGTATAATTGGTGAACCGCTGAGAAATAAACATTCATAATTAGTTCTATGGATAGATTAATTTGATTCCTTTCCCAAAATGACAATAACAGCGTGTATTCAAACAAATTCTAAAACAGTTAAGAACATAATTAAAATTGGAATTACAAATCCCATAGGAAAATAACTCTCAAGTGAGAATACGTTCTACCGACATATTGAGAATATTTATAATTTCCTATAAGATTTTCAGAAATGTCTATAGGGACTTTATTATTACCTTTAGGATTACAGTATTTATAGAGATATTCAATTTTGACAGGTAGTTTCTCTTTTGAAAATTAAATGTTCCCACTAAATTTTAAAATTATAAAGTGATAAAATCCTATCGGAAATAATTAACAAATAATTTCATCTCGGGTAGGAAATTCTTTATATCTTGTTGGTTTTTTTTCATTGAGAGATTATGATATTTAAGGAGGTTGGAACCTGAAATACATGTAATAGTAATGTCAATCATCGAAAACCACTTGGATATAAAGATGGGGACCTATATCGTTCATTTATTTTATTTGTGATCCATGTCACATGCCATTTTCAGAAATTTAGGGCCCCAAACAAAAATGACAATTTTTCTGAAATTTTTGCTAAAATTTGACATAGAAATTGATAATTTGAAGAAATCAAACAAATATCTAGAGTTTGAAATATTTTTTAATTATGATTTTAATACAATATGAAGTTGAACACATGTAGTGACTATAAAAGTAACCTCTAAGTCAAAGTTTAAAAATTCTTGCTTTACTGGTGGCTTCAAAGGCCAGTGCATAATGAACGCAACAACAAATGCTATTTTATTTTATAACAAAATTTTACAGTAATCAAATTATAACGCAATTAAAAAAAATTCATAGTTATGTTATCTTTCCAAAACTTTGCATACAAATAGACATATATTTAATGTCTCAATTAAAAATAAAATAAGTAGGGGTCACGTCTCAAAAATTTGAGATATAGCATGAAATAAGCAAATTTTAGGCCAAAATTGGGGTTAATTTTTTCTGAACTTTTATGAAATATAAGCTAAATAAGCCAAAATATATCAATAGAAATATCAAAACATTGTATAGATATGTTTTTAGAACATCATGGATATATCGTAATACACAAACTTTTGAGAAGTTTGGTCTGCGCTGAAAATTAGGAAGCTAAAGAAACAGTACTCTAAAACTAGTGAGTTATGAAAATTGTTCATTTCCTTCTTGAAAACCTTCCACCACAAAATATAGTCCCTTACTAAACTCTGTAAAAATGTAATTTTTTAAAATAAAATTTTATTCAATATAGTTTGTTTGGCATTGTAAAGTATAAATATACTAGTATAATTAATATGTGATGCAGAATTTTCAGACTAGAGGTGACCCAAATTGGCTACCCAAAACCTAAGGAACGAACCTCTTTAAAGCTAAATATCTTATCCTGTAATGCACTAAAAAGTTATTTAATATTTCTTAAACAATGGTCAATCATATGGTATTTTGATTATCAGGAAAACTTGCACCTTAGACAGTTGCAAAATACAACTGGAATAGTTACATTATCCAGCAAAGTGCCATGCTCGGATCTAGAGGTAGGGGATGAGTGGCCCGTGGTCCAGACCAATTCACATTTCTTAAATTTATACACTGTATTGTAAATTTACCAAAATTATATGCCTCGGACCCCCACCTGCTTCCTCAGCAGCCAGAGATATCCCTCAGGTCCTCACCCCACCCACCCTGGAAAATGTTCTTGATCCGCGCATATATGACTGTGCTCTGTAATCTGTTACAATCTAAGAACCAATTATAATAACAATCATAAGCACTGGTTCTATAGGCTTTTCTTCTGCTATTTAAAGAATAAGAATTAACACCCACTAACTAAAGTGCATCTTAGGCTGGGGAGCTGATGACATCGCCGACCTACAATGTATCAATCTTCGATAGTTATTTCCAGTGAAAAAAAATGGCATATCTTAATGATATGTATATTGTATAACGTGCTTAGAAAACGGTAGGTCGGCAATGTTCTGTGGTGCAGACCCTTTTTATCTTTCTCTTAATTCTTTCTCTATTAATATCCCATACATAATCTCTATCATTCTAATGTCGTGTGAAAATAACAGTACTATATTTAAGGGGGTCTAAAGGTTAAAGCATGCTAATTATAAATGCGTATGTATAAATAGTGATAAATAGTTGATTTTATGCGTTCATGACCTAATTACAGTATATCTATTATTTCCAAAGCTTTAGTAACGAGCGATAGAATGTTATGAACATTTTATTTTCATATTTAATGATGATAGCATGAAGTTTGCACACTTGCGCCTATTTAAATACCATTTGATTAATACACAGAAGCTGGTTTCTTTTTCATTAACAACAATCTGCAGAAAAAGACACAAATACGTTCAATCATTATTTCTGCGACGTAATATAATAAGAGGCCCATGGGCCACATCGCTCACCTGAGCAACAACAACCATAAATTTAAATCAGATTTATGGAGTTATTTGCAAAAAATCCGGACAGTGTGGTAGAACAGACCCTGTATAAAATTATTTTCAAAATTTTCTTTGCTAAACATTGAGGCACTTTTGTTACAGGATGATTTTTATAGTCAAATCACATACTGGGCATCGCACTTCTCAAGAAGATACGTATATGAATATAATTGTATCAAACTTTGAACCCTTTGTGGGGCCCAAACATTGTCAAGGGGCCAGTCTTTACGATTAAAAATCAACAGTGTCAAAATGCTTGCATATAAGCAGTACCATGCATTTTTACATTTGTGCTGTTGAGAATATCTATAATGATTTTCCTATCTAAAATTGGACCCCCCCATCCCCACTGTAGCCCTACATATCCCCAAAGATCATGATTTTAACAAACTTGAATTTACATAATCTAATGTACTTTAACTAAAGTTAAACTTTTCTAGGCCATTTTTTTATTAGATTTTCTTTTCTATATATTTCTATATTTTAGAATTCGACCCCCCTCCCCAATAGATACCCATCCTAATCCCTAGGGATCATAATTTGAACGAACATAGGTTTACCCCACCTGATAATTCCTCCACACACGTTACATCTTTTCTGGCCAATTGGTTTTCTCTACACATTTCTTTGTAAAAATCCAACCCCCTATCCCCATTGTGGCCCCACCCTTACCCCTGTGATAAGGATTTGAACAAACCTAAATCTGGCAGCTTTTCTGACTGCTTTGTCCTGAGATTTTTAGAGATTTTTTTCTTTAAATTCTCATGCAAAAATTCAACCCCCAGTTGTGACCCCACCCTTCCCACAGGGATGATGATTTGAACGAACTTAAATCTACACTACCTGGAAATGCTTCCACACAAGTTTTAGCTTTTTGATCAAATTGGTTTTGGGAAGAAGATTTTTGTAAAATACCAAACAATTTTCAATGATTCTTAATTATCTCTTTTTAAAAGAGAGCGTTTCATAATATTAACAACCTTGAATCCTTATCACCTAGGACAGACGTACATCGAACAAAAAGTGATTAAAAAAGCTCATCTTACCTTTCTGCTCTGGTGAGCTAAAAAGTAGATTGTTTATATCGCTGTTAGTTTATTTTAAATTCTTTTATAGCTTATATAAGAATGTCAATGACATAAGGTGTCAGACGTGTTACAAAACTGCAATATTCTTAGGTAATATATAGGGGCCTAACAAGCGGGTTATATTTGTAGTGAAAAATATTTGTTGTTTTAAAGGCATGGTTACGATTTTGGTCAAAATTTATATTTCTGTTTATAATGTTTACAATGCTTCAGCAAGGCATTTTTCTAATAGTCAACCAAAATTTATAAGTCATTCGTTGAGTGCCATTTGTCGTGTTTCAAGCGAGATATAGAGCTCACATTTCTTAGTCATGTTAACCTTTTGTTTACATTTTGAATGTTGAAGTAAAAAAATCCAGTTTTAGATCTTAGATGATTGTGATAAACGCTTGGAACTATTTGTTTATGCTTAAAACAAATTAGAAGAGAGAGACATAAGCTTGAAAAAAGAACTTTTTACCGACTGAATGAACCAATGTAATAAAAAAAAACAGGGCACGCGCCGTGTTAACATGAGAAAGAATTGTGAGCTCTGTACCTTGCTTAAAACTCTTTGACAGATACTAGTACTCAAATTTTCTTGATCATTAGAAATGTATTTCAAACGCGTTGTAATCAATAAAAATAGAAAAACAAAGAAGATGGGGGGAATAAGATGGCGCAAATGCCCATTCGGTTTAGTAGTGAAATAGAATTTTGAATTTATTTTTCCCCAATTAAATCTATTCAAATATATTATAATACAACTTTGCAAAAGCAAAATTTCTAACTATAGTTAGTTTTTAATATATTAACAAAACATAAGGGAAAAAAATATCGGAAATTTTGGTGGTATCGAACCCTAAACATAAAAACATAAAACATAAAAAGATATATAAGGTTAGCTTATGCCAGGGACTCTAACCACTGAGCCATTTCAGACACATTATGGGGTTTTTGAAAATTTTGTGTGACTAAGGCCACGAACAACCGGACTTGTATTATTTTTTCAAAACGTTCAATTGTTGGGATACAAAATGATATTTTTAATGTATAGTGGGTCATCTCTCCACGTTTTTGTTGATTGAAATCGGTTTGTTTTCCAATAGACCTTAATTAGATTATGAGAAAAATATGGAGCACAGACCCACTCTATAAAAGAAAATGCCTTGAAGTTCTAAAAAATGACAATATTTGCAGGTTTTGATACGTATACGCCTGTTTGAGTCAACATATTCCAAGTATTGAACATACCTATAGGTTACAAATCAATGATTTGTTAAATATATATTGTTTTAAATGATTTTAAAACATGTATACAATTATATGTAGCGGGCACGTAATTATAGTAAAAGAGCAGTTTATAATGAGATAGAGCTACAGAAAAGAGTTGACCAACAAACTGTAGTAAACATTTTTTTTAAATATATCGTAAAAATTTATTGTGCTCAGTAAGTTTGGCTTGTTCATAGCATTAAAAGACGTACAATATTCAATAATCAATAAAAGAACAGATCAGACCTGAAATACTAACTAGTATACATTATTTTCTATGCAATTGTTAAAAATGGTTCCAAGTTTAGACTTGGTTTGATACATGCAACGGGGGAGGTAAAACTAATATCGGGGATGGGACTGGTTAACCTATTGCAAGGAGGCGAGGAACGGGGATCAACAGTAAACGAGAGTGTTAATTAATTGCACGTCTTTAATTAGTTTGGAGCACACTCGCAACTGACTCATAATATTTAATAATATGAATAATAATAGGTTGCCGAATGAGTAGTCTTTCGAGCGCCCCCAGACTGCATTTCCTCCCCCACGATTGGGTCGGTGACATCCTCGAGTGCACTAGGACTCAATGATACAAATCGATGTTAAAACAATATACTGTAAGGGTCGAAGAAACATAGGTCGTCGAGTTAATTTTGTCAGACAAACAAAATGGAGAATTATATGCACTATCCGATTAAATCACAAGTCTACTCAAAATAAACATTTGTTTACAAGGTGCGCATGCAGACCTTTATAGATGTTATGTTTTACTGTTTGCTATTAGAGAGGCAATTGTCGTCTTATTTGCCACTCTAATGATGATAATAGATAAAATTGCGGCTTTTATCGGATAGTCGCTGCTTTCTGTTCTTTTAATCCTGCATCAAGGATCGGAGCTGACAAAAATACAGCCAGGTGTTGAACATAAGCAAATCATACATAAATAACTTTAATAACAATTCAAAATGCAATACTCTTCAAGATCAAAAAATACTTAATAATAGCGTTTTGACAAAGCCTTATTGGTTATCGTTTAAAAGAACGTCTGTCTCAAAAACTAATAAATGTACACCGACGCAGTATTGGCATGATTCTTGAAAATTTCACATCCAATATATGGAAAACGCCTGTGTTTTTTTTCCCCATCACCTTTCAGAAACAATAAAATAGGTTTATTTTATTGTGTGGAGTTGACATTTTCTTCGACAATCTCTGATCATGAAGGACACGACAAATCAATTTAAAGAATCGACATGAAGCACATTAAGGTTACATGTGAGTCGAGATCACTTGCGTTTTGTCTGATGTCTCCTTTGGTTGAACTTCCAGAAACGGTTGATACAGTATGTTTCTCTCTGTTAACAATTTCTCCCTGCGTGTTCTATTACAGATACAAATCATCAGAAGAAGCTGAATTCTGCACTCTCGGAAACGCCAGATATACAGAATAGGGTTTATGAAGATGGTTGTTACAGTTATGCCGAGAACTACCATTTCCATATGCCATATTGGAATGTCTGTGGCGAAGCACATGATGACATGAATTATAATTGCCAGGATGTACAAGACGAAATGGGGACCAGTTATGAGGACGATTTTTCTGCTGAATATCATCTGGTCGTGGATTATTCTAGAGGCGGACAGGGATTGAAGGTCGTTGATTTTCTTGTTATGTATCCGGTACATATGTAAAATCATTAAATATGAGAAGACATAAATGGATAGGAACACACTGCGAATAATGATTTTAAACAAAAGAGCTTTATTAGATTTTAAAAGTTGAATCATCACGGCGGATGTGATGCTAAAAAGCCACATTATCACACACATGGCTATCATTCGCTCTTTCGTAGTGTAAATCTGGTATTTCAAGGCAAATTTCAAACTAAGAAAACGGTCCACTCCAAAAGCTGTGATGTTTAGAATTGACAAAGTTGTCAATGTGTCGAAAATGGCGTGACAAATTGCTGCGCCCCCTGTCGACAATGGGTAGACATACTGAATGCCATAGGCGATGCCAGTGGCGCTGCCCAGAAGAAAATCAGGAACAATCATATTGATGGACAACACTTTGATCTGCAACGGAAGCTTTTTACACTTCATCAAAACGAAAAATCCCAACACATTGCCCATGGCCGAGACAAAGTATGCGATGGCAAACACGAAAAACAGTGGACTCTCAGTGTGATGTTTCGTAACGTCTGTGGTCATATTGGCGTCCAACGAATTCCAACTTACAACCCCCATGAATCAGAAAGGAACAGAGAGAAACAGGAAAAAATATATACAAATAAATTTTCAGTCCTTCACAAGAAGACAATTTCCCCGTTTATCCACTGAAATGAAAATGAAAAATAGAGTATTATATTTATAACGAAATTTTTAGGCCGTACCTATGGAAACGTTTTTTTTAATATATCTAACCAAGACTATGAATTGTGAGTAGTTCAAATTATATTACACAAGCGCTAAGTATTGGCTTAATACATCCTCTAAAAAGTTCATTATAGTCATATACTGCATGTGATGTGTTATCAAATGACATTTTTAATGATTTTTTTTTTACCTTTTTACTTCAGTAATTAAAAATAAGGCTGTGGAGAAAATTGCACACGCTTTTGGTGTTAACGTCAGATGAACTGCAAAAATATATAAAAAAAATCTCAAAATAAAAGATAAAGGACAAAAATTCACTCGTTCACTTTTTATAACTTAAGAGGATACTTAAATTTCACGTCAAAATTTAAATGTAACTACGCAACAGGGTTTAATCGTACACCTCTGTAAGCTTACCTTTTGAAGATTAAAAACAAGCTAGCTGCATGGCTTTATGGTCTTCCAATCTAACATTGTATTTATCCAAATTTCATAATGAAAAACCACAAACAACTTTTTCAAATGCATCAAATGCAAAAACTTCTGTGTTCTTCAAGTTTCCCAGTATCAATGATTGAACGTGAAAAATGTTATGTATAAACATTGTCTCACCCGATAGACATTATGAGCATATCGATCGCAGCTAACCGCTTACCAGAATATATACCTTCAGAGAATACTTATTTCACCTCTTATATTGAGAGAGAGTTCCAGACTTAGCTTGCCGAAAGTATTTTCATTTAATTTCTTATCTGTTCTAATCATGAGTGGGATCTTCTCCATTGGAGTAAAAATATTCTAGAAAGGAAAAAAAACACCAAATCAATCAATGTAATGATTAATAATGCAATTAATGCAAAGTATGAAATGTACTTTAATTATTAACACTAGAAAAAATTCTAGTGAGTAAACTAAAGGCTACCAACAAATAAATAAATGGATTAATTATTCAATGAGTTTCTTAATTTGGGGTATAAAATTCAATGTGGCTGTAAACAAATGTAATTCTTCGAAAGCTAAAACCATATTTTAAAACATATTTATATACGTCTAGTATATTGGAATAAGAAAATTCTTCCATGATGACATTACATTTTGCTCATTCAGAATTATTTATTTTCACGAAAGAAGCAAGGGATATAATTATGCAATCGGAATTTATAAACAAGTATTTCGTGTGTTTGATACATGTAGTTGTGAATTTCTAGCGCTAAATATAGCCAAAGAAAACACCTTGTCATTGTAAGCTTATTTCAATTTTCATTTTGGATGATCAGGTTTCCAATATTGAGCAGTAGAATGATCACTCATTGTAATATTTTAATATGATTATTGATGTATGATAGCCTTACATGTAATTGAAAAAAAAAACCCACAAAAAACATACACACGAAATCTTATACATACGCCTGAATCATGAATATTTTAATGGCGTATGTCACAAAAATTGGCAGAGTATCGAATTTATACTAAATGTATTAGGCCACACCAATATAATTTTTTGTTCGTCGGACCCCGCACGCTCGTATTTTAATAAAACTGTACAAATTATATAAATATTTATTTCCTGCATCCAGGAAATTCTGAGCTTATTTCTGTTCTATTTCCGATATACTTTTCGTATTTTAAATAGTTTTAATATATAAATCAGAAACAAGTGAAAACAAATATAACCGTCCGCATAAATTTATTTATGTAGCGCCTAAAAATTCTGCCTACAAATAAAAATAATTTTATTATCTAATCGCTCGTCCGCTCCTACCTATTTTCACTGGATGTCCGACGAACAAGAAATTATATTGGTGTGGCCTAATAAAACTAACTTGTGTGTCGAGTTAGATTTTTTTTATATAAAGGTTGAGTAAGATATTAGATTTAAGGAAAGTAAATTTCCTAAAGCCGCGGCATTACCGAGTATTGCCGCACTAAGCAAGTAATCGAAAAAAAGTACAGGTGAAATTAAAACAAAAATATACATGTTATGATCAAGATTTTTCTTAATTATCAAAAGCAGTATGGAACAACAAGCTATTGGTATTATAAGTCATGGATTTTAATAAAAGAAAAGCAGATTTTCTTAAAATTCATCAAACTCTCTCGACCCCGTTAGAATCGTGTTTTTATCTGAGTGTTAATGAGAAAGTCTTGCTTCTACGAAATTGTAATGATGTTCTATATATGAATCGGGTACTGTGATGAAATATCACTGTATGTCACGAATACATATGCATGCACTTTGAAAGGAAATATGAATCCTTCCGGTGTCAAAGGAAACGATTTATGAATATAATATAGATTAGATTTGTTATTGAGCTAGTGGCTTCTCTTCTATTTATTAAGAAAAACGTTTGTGGGTCATACAAAGTCTGGTAAAACCATAGCTAGATCTAAACTTTTTAAAACAGATATTCAGCATACCATTCTGCAATTTTTTAATGTTTAATTTGGCGACAACGTCTACTAAATTACCAAAAATGAAAAATAAATGTATCCATCGAAAAATGGTGCCATAGTGCCATATTTTACATTACGCTTAAATTATTTTGTAGTAACATCTTCTTTGAAAATCTGGAAAGCATGGGATGACGTTTCCTTTCAAATACTATTTCTCGTAATTTTTTTTCATAAATTAAAAAAAAAATGAGATCTCTCTGTTTTGTTACCTACGGATCGATAACAGTGATGATGTGTCATGTTGTAAATTTTGAATTTACACCCACCCAGTAAATTCAAAATTTACAACATGACAGATGTATGATGATTTACGAAGTGGTGAATATATAAAGAGAGATTTAAAAAAAGAAATGCAGTTATTAACAGAAAATGCTTTCTTACAAGAAGGTGGTTCATATATACATGTAGGGCTATGAAGGTAACGTTCATTGCAGGAAAACTGTAATTTTTAACATTATTTTTCGCCTGTAGATAAAACAAGCGTGAGTATATAAAGGTTATTTTATAATGTCAGTATGTGGTTTTTTAAGTCAGTTTGCTGATCTCGATCGGTTATTCAAAAATGTCAGTAGTACAAAATATTTTCTTTTACTTCATTATTATAATTGTATATAACGAGTTATCTGATTAAATTGGCTCTAGACAATCATTTGTCAGGGCAATAACACTTCACATTTCCTTATTTTTAATCACATTTTGCTATTTCGAAAGCCACGTGAATTTTTATTTCATTAAAAGCGAATGAAAAACCCGAGGATGAGCATACCATGTCATAATAAATCGTTTTAAATCACTTTTACATCAGAAAACTAAGATAGAAATAAATCGGTAACATTCACTACGATATTGCTTTACTAGAGCTGAAAAACGAAAAGAGCCCGATGTATTCTAAATTATCATCTTTCGTTCGGTATAAGAAACAATCTATTGTATGATGAAGATTAATTATTCCCCCAGGAGACAATTAAATTTCTCGAGGGCAACGCCTGAGGAAAATATGTTTTTTTTTTGTTTTTTTTTAGGGGGTTGGGGGTGGGGACAAATCTTCATATCGTCCTCACAATCATACAAAACAAACGCTATTATTTTTAAACATAATTATTACGATTATTTTTAGTACCAAAAAAAAAAATCAATGTAATATCGTGTCATTCTCTGAGGTACACATTTAAAATACCAGGTAGCATTGGTAAGATACAGCAGCATGAAGACAAACCCATCTTCTCCCTCCTACGATTTAAAAATGTTAAAGATTTGTCTTTGTTAAAATTACATTTCTTGGCCACCAATTATAAAGTCATTTTGTAACTAGAAGACACCCACCCCACCCACCCACCCAAAAAAATGTTTATTTTACTCCTAAGCTGCATGTCTACAATGTCTCCCATGGACCATGGTAACCAAGAAGCCCACGGGTCTTGACTGTCACCTAAGTACCGTAGCTCTTGGACTGACATGTCAGAGACTCTCGCGTGTATTCTAAGCTTCATTTTGAAGTCTAATTCCTAATCTAAGATATCCCGTTTTATTATTTAATGTTTGGAAACCATTCATTTATGAAAATGGGGTGAGTGACGTGTTGGGAGGGGAGTTTAAGAGGAGGAGGAATCTCGGATTAATTATACTATATCTCCAGGGGCCAAATTTAGTAAACTAATACGCGACATGCAGGCCTTTAATTTTCAACCTTTTATAACATTCACTTTCATTATTCTATAATGAACAAGAAAAACCAAACAGTTTATTTCTGCAAGACTAGTATACAATGCACATGATAAATATTAAGTAGTTTTTTTTAATGGAAGACATATTTAATCCAAAATTGCCGAGTGATAATTCACCAGGTAGTTTTCAAGATGAAGTTTTTAAAATTTGTTAATAGATGACACACAGCAATGACCCAAGTAAAAATACAAGTTCAATATATTGCCATATTTATCATACATGCCTCAACGTCTGCCCCTTGACTTGGGCAATGTATTTCACAATTTATCATCTATAGTGCCTGACCCGGGTGACATAAAAACTGCAAATGACGGCGCACAAAAAAAATTGTGCTAGTTTTGGACTGGCAAACCTTATTAACACAAATCCTGTGAAAATTTCTTCAGGCAATACACTACTGATATCGTCTTTTTACTTGCCTCAGACTTTCTCCCGAACACGCGAAGTAACCACAGGGGCTCGGTTGTCTGATAGTGCAATTCTTTATTTAATTGTTCCCGAAAACAAAACTGATTAAAATTTGTTATCTTATATTATTTCGGTGTACTGCAATAAAAGTATTTTCAATGTACAAAAATTTATTGTCGTTAGACTTCTACTTCCGCTGCAACGAATACCCCCCCCCCCCTTTTGAGCAGAAGTTTACATCATTTAAACTGGTTAGGGAACCAGTTTCAGGAGTTTGTGCACATAACTGAACGGGCTAGTACGGGCTATTGTGAATTTAATGTACGGGGCTTACAAACGTCATTGCAGGGGCTGCCACGCAGTGATGAGGAAATATATTGCGTATATACAGAAGCTGAAATGTTATATACATACATGTATATCTTTTACATACAAACAGAAGCTGGATTAGCGCTTTCAGTACTATCAGTACTTTGATTTAAATGTATTCATGAATACACCTTTTAACATGACTGAAACGGAGTTTTTCAGCGAAAGTTTTTTTCTGCAATACACATAAGATTACCTATTTTAAATCAGTTTGTTTTTAGGAACAAATGAAAAAGGAATGCACTATCCACCAACTGGTCCATTGTGGACGATATCTGTAGTAAGATGTCCGCGGAATTTTTTTTTTAATCAAATAGGTCTATTTGTACAGAATGTGTTTGGACAAGATTAATTAGGTCAAAACTATCATATTTTTGTGCGAAGTAAATTGCAAGTTGTTTTTTTTTTTTACTTTGGGAGGCACGGTATCTCAGGTCGTCCATCTGAATTTTTTTCACACAGGGAGCAACAGACTTGCAGCTACTTACTCCTTTACTCGGCATATTGATGTCGAATGATATTGAGAGGTGTTGGGTGGTGGTGGATATTGAAAATCCATTCATAAAAGATAACTAATTAAAAATGACTAATTCAATTACAATGATGTACCTGTAAACTTCTTGGTGGTATAGATGCGTGATGATCCCGTCATCAGGTGGATCCTCCTTCCTCGGTTGTTTTGGCGCTGTCCACAACCTCCAGAGGTGAGCCGACTGGGGTGATCAGCACCCAGCCCGGGACCATTCAGCTATCCGCATGTGTACCGATCTTACATTCACAATTGTCTCTCACTGTTTTCCCCACTGTCCCTCTCTTCTTCTCCATAACCATAGCGATGCCATTTCTACCTCTCTGCTTAGTCGTCCTATGAGCTATCTTCTTTCCAACCCAATAACCCAATGACTCTCAGGGCTCGCCACAAGTATTGTCCAACAAAGCCCCGCACGCCAACCTCCACTGGGAAACACCATACTTTTGATCACCCTCTCTCCTGACAATATCTGCCACAAGCTCCTGATATTTTCCCATTTCCCGCTCATATGCGTCTTCCATTCTCTCCTCCCAAGGAACTGTCAGCTCCACTATAATGACCTGCCTACTTGACGGAGACCAGATCACTACGTCAAGTTGCTTGTAAGGAATTGCATTCTGGTCTTCATGTCCGCTCGCATTTGCCAGTCTCCTGTCGTGCCAAGAAGTCCTCTACCCTCCCCATGCAGTGCTGCAACTCTTCTCCCTCTCTCCTGCTCTAACAAAGTTGATTAACTTGAGCCGCTTGTCCTTTGGTGGTGGTCTTTTCCTGTTTTTTTTTTCTCGAGAGAGTCTGAAAGTACCGAAATTATCTGGTCATGCCGCCATGTACACCGGCCTTCAGACAATGCCACGGAGCATGATGACAATATATGCTCCTTTGCTGGTTTTCCAGCAATTTGGTTCACCAGATAAGCCCTATATTGCCAAATTTGTTGGGCTTAGTAGCACGTCATATACTGATCTGAGGAGGAACGGCAATCTGTTTGGCTCCATCGACCATATGTCATCCCAGGTCACTTTCCGCTGCCTTGCTGCTTCCCAATTCACCCACCTTCCTCGTTTCTTCATGCCTACTGCTTAAACCATTCTTGATTCTTCCTCCATCACTCAAACGTCGTTTTGCACTAGCTTCCTTTGCACTCCTTTGTCTGCTGTTTCCCATCTGGTTGATGTTATTGTTCCAAGGCTAGTCTTCCGACTGATACATTTCCCACAATGTCTGCTTGCTTCAGACGTAACTCTGCTAGATAACCTAGTTTATCTAACCATAAGAGTTCATGAGTTTCTAATGAAAAAAAAAATGTAGAGCATTCATACAACACCTTCGTTCCTATTTTTTTTTTTTACACCATCCTGATTGAACTGTAGCATCTACACTACAATAATTTCATACAGTTTAGTGAGTTTACATGTACTTTTTACATCATCATGGATGAACATCCACTAGCTTCTACAGTGAGATAACAAATATAATAATTCACAAACAAAAAGCCTCAAAAACAGAAGTTTATTTTTACTTCTCTCAAGTACATAATATTTCATATGTACAAAACAATAAATTTCGGTTCAAAATAATCTTATTCTCTGAATATTGCTGGATATGTCATGATATGATAAAGCCCACTTAAACTTATCTCTAGACACTTTCTTCTGGTTCTTGTTTAACTATAACATCTAGAGTCCATGAGGATGGCACGGATTTCTCTCGTTCTAAGGAACCTCCAAGATCAGATGCAGTCTGTGCTTTTCCCTGTGGTACACCAACCTTTGAGCCCCCACCAGTAGCTTCCTCTTGCCTCTTTCCCTCTCTTAACGATTCCTGAACACCTCCTCTGTTGTCAACACTTTGTGAGTCTGTAATGATATGGCACACAGATTTGTCTATGGTTTCCTCAGACGAAGCCAAAGATGCAGAATTCTTGTTCATTTTTTCACTTTTGCTCAATTCTGTGGATTTCTGATTGTCATTTTTGGATGAAGAAGGTCCAGATTGACACTGGTCATTTGTGGATGTCTTTGGCAGAGTCGTCAGGCCGACTGCATTAAATGCACTTAGTGGAGGCAAAGAGGAAAGCTTTACCCCGTTCCCTTCATTCTCCATTTCTAGTTCATTCATGAGATGAGAGAGTTTTTCTGCTTTGCGTAGTTCATTTTGGTGAATGATGGTGTAAAGATGCTCAGTCAGTTGCTCCTTCAGATCTGATTTCTTCTGTAAATCCATCTTTGCTTCAATGAATTCTCGCTCAGCTCTGTCATATCTCCTCCTAGTAACAAATAAACATAAATTGCTATAAACTCAATTTGCATGAATTCTAATCCAATAATATGTTTTGCAAATATTTCATTAGAAAGAATTGAAGAAAAACAATTAAAGGTATACAGATAACATACACAGCCAGATACTCATTGAATTGAAAATTTTGTACATTACATAACAATGACATTGCAGAATTTAAAAAAAAAGATCAATTTCATCTGATACTTTTTCTCATGCTAAAGCAATTAGCAAGGATTGTATAAAAGGTGTTTTCTTTCAAATCCTTTAGGGTACACAGTTCAAACAGTTGGTGTTATAGAAGTGACTGTCTTATAATATTAATACATTTTATCAGGTTTTTTTTTAACTGGGGGTGCAGGAGGAGAATGGGGATCTATTTTTGGAGAGTGGATAGCCTGGGACTCTTACTGAGCTTCTAGGAAGTCTTTGCTGGCTGATTCTATTCGACTCCTGATGAGAGTAACGTCTGCTGACAGTCGGTTGTCTAGTAACTGCAGCTCTTTCTGTATGTGAGACAACTTCTGGGCCTCCTCCCTTGCTTTCCTTTGTCTGTAATTACAAATAAACGCAATGATGTAATTTTATGGAAATACAAAATGCTTTTTTTTTTAATCTTATGTCTCATTAAATTGAGACGTTAAGCAAGTCTGCAAATTATTTGCAGGAAAAAGCCTGAATCAGCATTTTCCATTTGTGTAAGTATATTAACTTGTGTAAGTATATTAACGTTATGCAAGTCTGCAAATTATTTGAAGGAAAAGGCCTGCATCAGCATTTTCCAGTTGTGTACGTATATTATTACTGTATAATATTGAAGCTTATAGAAAATAGTCATTGACATGCTTGATTCTCTCTTATGAAAAAGGAGACCAAATTTAGACCAACCATGGATTCTCTGTCCATGAGTGATGCCATTTTTTGTTTTATGAATATAATATTGGTTAATTAGATAATCTGTGGTTAAGTTGTCTTTTGTTTACGATGTTATCTTTCTGCTCAAAATGAGCATATAATGTCAACTTAAATGATTTTGCAGTCACCTCTCTGTCAGTGTTTTGGAGAGTAAAGCTTTCCGCTGCTTGTTGGCTTCTTCAATCATTTTTTGCTGGTCTCGGAATTTATCTAAGTTATTGATCTCCCGTCTGAAACATAAAAAGTTTTATTTAAAAAAGTCCCTGTGAAAAAGATACTTTGCACAGCACTACAGAGTAAATCAGTACACTAATCTTGTTATTATGATTAAATTCATATTACCCGGTAATATTACACTAGTCTGCAAACTATCATTATTAATCAGATTTTCAATTTACATGTACCCTGATTCTACAGGTAGGCAAAATCAAAAAGCAGCGTGCCCTCTTTAGTTTATAAGCATTTTTCTTTCACAATCATAAATGTCAGGTTTTTCTGGTCATGAATATGACCACATGTAGCCTTGAGAATGAAGGAGACCTATATAGTTTTTTTTTTCATGCTAGGAAAATTTTGTTGCATGGATACTTTTTCAGCTTAGAATTTGTTCAAGTGTGTATAAAATCAAAAAGTTAGCTTTTTGTAAATGAATACGCATTACTATATAATGGACTTGTTTTCACTGCAATTGATTTTTTTTTTATAACAGCTGATCTAATCTCAATAAAATGTACATAATATGGAAGACAAAAAGCATACATGTTTTATTTTAGTAGCACATATGTATTTTGGTTTTTTCACAATCAAGTAGAGAAATGAAGCCCTATTCTGGGGCGATGCGGTGAATTGATAAATGGTATTAGTCTTTTCAGTTTATTTGACTTACGACAGCGCCTCAGAGTCCTCGATTTCTGTCACCTCTTCTTTAATCTCCATCACCATCTCTTCCTTCTCTTCTGCAGGTTTTGTTGCTGTCACTGGGGTCTGCTGTTTTGGAATTTTGTTTCCACCTAAACCTGTAACAAAATAATCTACTTACAATATTGAAATTTCATAACAAAATGTTTTGTTTTGTAAAAAACCAAACATGCAAGCTTGAAGCTGAACACCGCTCATAAATAGGCACCATCACAAAGATACCTGGTATATAAACCCTTCGATTCCGATACACCCGATTGCACACCTGAAACTTGTGGTCGACGTGTAGTATTCCTTTCGTGGTCTTTCGATTTTATGCATTTATTTCTTATTCTATGTGCATACTCTGTTTGTAAATAATGCATTGACCAAATTATTTGATGTTAGTATTCTCCTGGCTTTAAAAAAGTGCGTAAAATTTGATAATTTCATCGCGACCGAATAACACAGCGAGGCGAGATGTACGTCCACACAGGTGAGACCTCTACAGCAAAGTACTTTGAACTGTTTAGAGGTCTGTGCCTTATATAGGGGTTGTAGGGACAGCAGTGACGAAATAGAAATATGGCGGACAGTGCCTATTTACGAGCGGTGTTCAGCTTTGAGAATTTAAGAGTACACCAGTTTCAAATTTTATGGAATTTTCTTCAAATTCCTTTATCTATTTGTGCAACTGGAAATTTTTACTGATGTATATAATACATGTACTTAGAACTTATTACTAACGCACCTGTTGAACTGACTGGATTTGCTGCCTCTCTCTGCGTTCTAGATTTTGATGCAACCAAAATGTTGGGCACTCTTTTACCTGGTGAAGCTTCATTGGGATCCTGACCACTGGATACTGTCGAATTTAAAGATTAATTTGGATCATTTGCATTAAGTAAAAAGTAATTAACCCCCCCCCCCCCAAAAAAAAAATAATGACATCGTCTCTCGAGAAAATTCGAAAGAAGTTGCAAAAGCAGCTAAAACGAAGCGTGAATTTGGAAATTAAATGAATTAAAAAAACCTTTTGCTGATTTATTGTCCTTTTGATCTTTTAGTTTTCTCAGCTCTGCATCCGAAAACCCAGCCCATCCCGACATCTTTTACACGTATTTATTACCCATGCCTCTGATTTTATAAATAATCACTCGAGCGCTTTAGGCAACGAGGTAAATGCATTGACTTATAAGATCAAAATTGACGTCGACACTACCTTTTGGCAGAAGTTTTGAAAGCTCTTGATATGGAATCAGAGTTGGTTTGCAATCACAAAAAGTGCAGAAAAAGAGTAGAAGCATATGCTTGGGTTATAAAATTTTTCATATAATACTTTGCATATCATTATCTCAATTTTTTCAAAAATATTTAACGTTTTAAATAATCTACGTTTCGCCAGAGACCTAACGTTAAATAACATGTTATTTATGTCTCTGATTTGACTCAGTATTAATATTATAATTTTTGGTATGGTTTCAGATAACATCTTGTTCACGTATCCTTTTAATGAGATTTATATATTTAGTTAGACAAAGCACATCCTATTGATTAAAATTTATTTTAATGATTTTATTGCCTTTATATGTACCTCTTTATATATAAATGTTTATTATTTGTCAATGATTTTTATATTTAATTATCATTTTCACAATTATATTCTATTCTTAACAATGATCAAGATATTTTTTGTGATGAAGATGGGGTACGAGAATTTAAGAACAATGCAACATGTCCAGCTTGTAAGCTAGCATTTAATTGTGATTACAGAAGAAGCAATTTTTTTAAATAACCATTTTCATATATATACATTTACACAATGAAAAATACAGAAAGTATATATGTTTTTTAAATTATGCCATAAACTAACATTTTAAAATTGATATAAGAAAATGTTTGAAAAAAGAGAGATACATTGTATAGGGTTCAGAACTCAAGTTGTATGTACAACAGTTTACTAACAATTTTTTAATATAATTTCTTGGATGCAAAAAGTGTATTGTTTTCTTACAGGCTCTACAGATTTATCAGACAAATTGGATATCATTCGAATTGAAGTCAATCCCTCTGAAAAATACAAATCTGTAAGCTTGACCAAAACACTAAATTTAAAGGGGCAAGGATGGGCCCAGCAAGGATGACATCAAACATACAAATTTTCAAGACTATCACAATAATTGCATTTTGCTCCTCCAATTGATGCATAGTGCATAGTAGTAGCATACACTATTGTTTGCTTAATAAAGAGAAAACCATGTCTAATAGATCTGAAGTTTGTCAATTTCTGTTTAATGCTTTATTGTTGTTAGGGTATAAATTATCTTGTACAATTTTATTTCAGATGGTGTTAGCAGGAAAGCGGCCAGAAATAATAATGGAGATCTGCTCTAGAGCAATGTCATTTTGGTCTTATCAGGTACTCGCAATAAAAATAATTGTTTTCTATCCGACAAAAAATCCTCCCCATTCTCCAATAGAAGGATGGCTGATTATATGTAGACTTGCATTACTTGCATAGTCTGCATGGTCTGTAGCCTACAGTACCTGGTATACCTTACTACATGTACATAACAATGTACCAGTATACTTTACCATCTCAAAAGTAATTGTTGCTTATCACACCTTTCATATTAATAGTGATATAATTTTTCATCAATTTATGAAATTTATCATTTTAAGACACAAAAAAATCTGTATTAGCCTAATCTTAAACCTTTTAAATGATGCATCTCTACCAGAGCAAAATCAACATGGCTTAATGTACCTGTAATTTATTTTGATCTGTAGTTTGGAATACGATTTCACCTGTGAAAGTCTGATAATGAGCTCTCAATTATTTTCATGAATTTCTCAGAGATAAGTTAAGTGGTTAGTTAAAAAAGAATACCAAATAAATATTTAATAACACAGGTTGGAAGACTTTTAGAGTCAGGTGGACTTTTATATATAAATCTGATACAAAATATTTTTGTTAAAAATATATTAACATTTTTTTCTTAAAAAACAATCATTTAATATAAACTAACGTCTACCAAACTTTTCTTGCTTAAATAATTCATAAATATCAGGTTTTATTAAAAGCAAAATTCAAGCTTTAATAATTCACTGCAAAAACACTCTCCATTTCTTTGGGAAAAAAAATTAGAAGTCATTAATTTTAGCTCTTTTCATATTCACAAGTGAAATTATATTTTGATTGAGGCACTTTTGTAGATTAAATTTTAAAAATTGAGAATGAGGAGCCCTAGCTGTTAATTTTTTTTTTCAAATCGTGAAATAGTAATTGCATGGTAGTGTATCCATTGTAGATTCATCAAGAAAGAGTTTACCAAGAGTATGTAGGAGCCAAAGCCAAAGAGAGAGCAGCACAGTTGGAGCAATATTATGAACAAGTGATTTCTCGTACCTCAGCTGAATTGAATTGTATCTTTTAAAATGCTGAAAAAGAGAGATAGTGGAGGGAGAGAAAGAGAAAGGGATATATATTTCTAGTTCAGGGGAGGAAACTTACAGCAATTGTACTTTGCTCTCGGTGGTGACTCAGAATCAGGACCTAAATATTCTCTTCTTCTCTTTAAGATCTTTGATACAGTGGTTCTGTCAATCCCAAACATCTGGGCAATCTCACCCTGTGTCATTCTAGGAATCTGATTAGCTACTTTTGCTATTTGAACTTTGACCGAGTGTGGGATCACAGTTCTTGTCCTTCTTAATCCCATCTCCTCCAGGGCTAGAGAGTTGCTAGCACTAGTGATGTTTGAGGACATGTTTGAGGACATGATACTAGTGATTGTCTGTTTTGATGAGGGCGATGATTGAACCATAGAAGGGGACTGCTGAACAGAGAGGACAGGGGATATCTTGTACAAGAAAGTAGGATAGGCCTCAGCTGAGGACATGGGGGGTGGCTCCATCTTTCCCAATAGGCTCCTCAGGGTGTTAGATGCACTGTCATCCATTCCACAAACATTGCAGCTGAAAAGGATTCATTTACAAGTATGACAATGAATATTAATATATTCTATGGTAGAAGTCCTCAATTACTCAATAAGGTACATCTAAAAATTTGACTGTAACAATAACAGAATGAAAATGAAGTTATATACCTGATTCATTAAACAACTTTTTCAAATTAATTATGAAATTCATGTACAGAAAAAAACAACGCCCCCCCCCCCCCCACACAAAAAAAACCCTACCATTTTAAAAATATATAAAAATTCATCCGAGTATCACATACATAGTATAAAATATTAAGCATGTTAAATGGCGTTTGTTGAAAACAACATGTGATTGTTAAATGACATTTAATCAAGACACGTGCAGGATGTGTATGTACAACGTTCCATGCGCTACATGAAACATAATCGCTACATGTATATATATATATGTCATTCAAAGATGATTACAGAGGTACACAGTTTTAATGTATAACAAGGGAAATAGCTATTTACATGCACCTGCTACGACAAAGAATCAATATCCTTACCTGCATTGAAATTGGATTTCACACAGGTGATGTTGAACGTTGTACCGTTGCACCTGTAAATTAATATGTCACCCTTTGTTTTCTATAAAGAACGATAGAATATCAAAAGTTTGTGTGGTTAGGACACAAACAGGACAATATCGTTACAAGTTTCACAGCCACTGCCTGGTCACACAGGTTGTTAGAGCACAGGCTGTGCCAAACGGGGGCTAATTTGGGGGATGTGACATAATTTAAAAAGAAATGAGTGACTTCTTTATGGATTAATTAATTATCCTGAAATATATAATCACGAATGGACTTTCGTTAAGATTGTATAATTTCATCAGAAGGTTTTGATTCATCAAGCTCTTCGTTTACAAAATGTAAGAGGGTTTCGCTGTGTGTAAACCCCGTCGAGAGCCCCAGAATTAGCACTGAGTCACATGGTCTGTCAGCTATGGGAAATGTGATAAGTTGACAAGCTGAATGTACTGTGTACGTTGCACTGTGGCAGCGGGAAGGTCGATCAGGCTATTTATAGATGTAAACAGTGTGTGTATGTGTTAAAGCCCCACAGGCGGACTCGCACCTGTGTTGGACAGACGACAAGATCATGTCTTTTGCTGTGATGATAATAAACATAGCACATTCCTTTTATCACACGCCAGTCAAATCAATATTGTATCGCTCATTGTATTGATTATTTTTCTATGTAATCCACGTTGTTTAGTGAGTTTGTATATTGTGATATATGTGATCTTTGAAGCCATGTATATTTCCATACATCCATTAATATCCTTAGCTTTAAATCAGCGCTAAAATCACAACTAACAGGTAAGTTTCATGTCAACAGAGATGGAATAATGTCCATCAATATAATGTGTTATATCATCAAATAGTCTGTTTCAAATGTCGACAAATGCAGATTTGCACGTCCGCCTGGCGGAAGTGAATTTATATATTACATGTATGTATTATAATCTATTATACATGTACAATGCTGCTTATCCACATACTCGATATATTACATTGACAACAAGTGTTAGATGTCATAATCGTGATCAAAATAGTCGTTCTCGAGTTCTGTTAGAACGAATTTTAATTTGTAACCTTTTCGTGAAGGAAAGGCTGATCCACAATGTACTTGTATTTTCTATCTCTTAATGAAAACGACAACTAACGTTGTACTTTACATTGAATAAGTTGCGTGTGACGAATCGGATCATGTATCACATCGCGTCACAATTCGACAAATAAAGTGAGAATTCCATTGTATATTGTATATAAAATATTTATCAGAGGTTATATATTTTTAAAACTTTTTTAAACAGTATAAAGCAGCGAGATTGAGTTCTTTTTTATTTATCGTTACACCAAAAAATGCATATTCAGCATATTCTAAGCCCCCCCCCCCCCTTTTTAAAGCAAGTTTTATTCAGAAAAGAGCATTTCTTGTTTTCAAATTTTAAAATTCATTTCTATTATGTCCTTTCCGCTTTACACTAATATTTCCGCTTTCCTTATTCAAATGTCAATTTTACCCTCATGAATAGCTTAGTCGAATCATAAGGAGGTTTAGTCGAACAATAGACGGGTACCAATACGCTTAACTTACTCTAACGTCATTTTGAAGCTAAATAATTGTGCGATCACTTACATGTAGAACATTTTTTTAAATTAATTTTTCACTTATGATTACATTTTTTTTTTACCCATTATTGTATCTAATTGTCCTTTATCAAATTCTATGGCTCCCCCTTTGTTCTCTGCCATTTAATATGTACATGTGCAAATAACTAAGCCACGTGTTTTGTAATAAAAAAATATCTCATGAATTCATGGATTCTCATAGTAATTCTTTTCTTATAAAAATATGAACAACTTCAAATTGCGAGCCATTTCATCAATATAACCACATTTTTTACAAAAAAAATCCATCCGCATACATCCCCATTACACGTCTACACAGTTTTCAGTCATTTATATGTAAACTGTAAAAGACAATTTGATCAACAAAATCAGAAACGATTTTGACCACCCATGGCCAATAGCTCTGTAGCTCCAATAAATATGGTAAAAAAGCGGTTTGTTTTCTTCCGTCTTTTCGTAGACCATCTTAAAACCGACTATCTTTATTGGGATCAGTTTACAATTGCGCCTGTCTGATCACACTTTTGTCCGTTCGTCTGTAAACCTATTAGACTTAAATACAAAGCTTTGAATAAATTTTAAACTACACAATATGAGGAAGCGTTTGTGACGGACAGACGGACAAAATGCAAAGAGATGAGCTATACTGGTACTGTACCAGTTATCGGCTAAGACCAGTTATCGGCTAAACTGAGGGTTCGGGTTTATAGCACGCGAATATCCGAGATTTTTTAATTCAGTCGTCTGTTTCGAATAAGGAAAGGATGTTTGCTTGAAAACATTCCTCATTATGTTTTAAACATGAGCTTTAACGATCCTATTGTTTACCGCTGATTTACATCTTTGCACTTTCAGCTGTGGGGGAAACGACGTAATAAGTTAAAAATAGAATATGACCTCTTTGTGATACGTAATTATATCCCTTCTTTGATTTGACATATAATATCAATACATATAACATTTATAAACAAAAGGAACTCACTAAATACCGAGAGATTCATTGCGCAGTTGAACGCCTGATTGTATAATCATGCATTGATTAGCGTACGATTGTGTATATTACCGTATGATGATAAAGAATAATTTTTTGAGATTTATTTACGTGTAATAACCCCTAAGACCTGTAGGCTGACCCCGCAAGGGACATAATTCAATCAACACTTTGCAGAATATAAAATCAACATGTACAAGGATTTTACTATGTTATTATCACGAAGCCGATAACTGGTACAGTAAATCATAAAACCTCGGCAACTTCGGAGCGTGCTAAAATGCACAGAAACAATATGTGTTGGGTTCTAAATGATGATATAATCTAACTGATGGAAAAATAAGGAGTTCACAATTTAAAGTATTAAAATTTTTATTCCAATATATCAAGAAATAAGGAAACACGAAAAGAAAACGTTATATCATAGCCGATAACTGGTACAGTGCCAGTATATCGATATAAACAAAACCCTGTTTTAAAATTAAAATCTATTTTTAGTAACTAAAAAAGATTTGGAGAGCGTCAAGAAAAAGTATCATGATGCAAGCGAAAAGGTTGCTGAAAAATACAGACAATACCAAAAGCTACAAGTGAGTATCCCCGCCCCGCTTAAACTAAATACCCAAAGCTTACATTACATACACATTAAAGACTTCTACAAAATTACAATTGATACTGAACTCTCGATCACTGCTTTTGTACATGTTATTATATGGAACCAAACAAATTGCATGTTGATCGAAACGTCTCCCTCGGAAAGCGATTTGTATTGAAAATGAAACTTACAGCACATTCAGTGGTAGAAAAAAAATATAATCGACATTTTGCGTCAATCGCTGTATTAAAATACCACATTACAGTTTACTGGCAGTTTATGCAAATGTTTGAATAAAATTAAAGTAAATCATACTTTAATATTAAAATGCAGATTTTCATCTTTTAGTCGATGTACGATGCTTTGAAAAGGAAGTGCATAACACCATCGTCTTTTGGGGGCGGAGAAACGGTATGCAATGACAGAGCTAGAAACGCTCTCTCCACCTTTACCATACCGATAGGTTCCGATCACGGCAAGTATCATTTATTACAATAAAATGTGATTTACTCTGATTTCTACCAAGAAAACAGGCGTATTACCAGTATATATTTGAAGGAAGTCACCAGACAATGACCTAGGATCTCGTGAATCACCCAAACATTTTATCAGTCCCTATTCCAGATAACTTTATATTTTCTGATTAACGGTTTACGGGGCACAAAATAAATTATTATACTTTCATGTTAAATACTGAAATCTGATTGTTTTAGACGCAGTTGATAATCCGTTCTATTACCCTCAGCGTTAGCAACACACTTAGCAACGGGCAACACAACGAATTGTTGCATGCGCGTAAATTATGCGCGTACGGTTCTCCGTGGAATTCACTTTATTTCTATATAAAATCAGTAAAAAATTCTATAAAATTAAGACATTCAGTATAATAAAATAAATAGTGCCTGTTTGGGAGGATAACAGTTGAAATTGACACCCTCGAAAACCATTGTCAACCTCCGCTTCGCGTCGGTTGACAATGGTTTCCTCGGGGTGTCAATTTCAACTGTTACCATCCCAAACTGGCACTATTTATATATTATTATACTTTCATGTTAAATACTGAAATCTGATTGGTTTAGACGCAGTTCATAATCTGTTCTATTACCCTCAGCGTTAGCAACGCACTTAGCAACGGGTAACATTATATAAATAGTGCCTGTTTGGGAGGGTAACAGTTGAAATTGACACCCCGAGGAAACCATTGTCAACTGAAGCGAAGCGGAGGTTGACCATGGTTTTCGAGGGGTGTCAATTTCAACTGTTATCCTCCCAAACAGGCACTATTTATTTTATTATACTGAATGTCTTAATTTTAGAGATTTTTTACTGATTTTATATAGAAATGGCTCGAATTCCACGGCGAACCGTACGCGCATAATTTACGCGCATGTAACAATTTTTTGTGTTACCCGTTGCCAAGTGTGTTGCTAACACTGAGGTGAATAGGACGGATTATCAAATGCGTCTAAACCAATCAGATTTCAGTATTTAACATGAAAGTATAATAATACAAATTGTTACATGCGCGTACGGTTCGCTGTAGAATTCACGTTATTCGTATATAAAAGCTATAAAGTTTTCTTTAAAATTAAGACATTCAGTATAATAAAATAAATAGTGCCCGTTTCGGAGGGTAACAGTTGAAATTGACTACCCTCGAAAACCATTGTCAACCTCCGCTTCGCGTCGGTTGACAGTGGTTTTCTCGGGGTGTCAATTTCAACTGTTACCCTCCGAAACAGGCACTATTTATATAATGTCGCCATCTCTTTAAAACTATAGATCATCTATTTATGATTTCTGTTTGGCCATTTGCATAAAATGCATCCCACGAAACTCGTGTAACAGCTCTGTGCTCGAAGCCAACATCATATTTTAAAACCGACGTGCTAATTCAACTTCACAACACGGTTAAGGTACCTCACTACATTCAGACTTGTACTTTTTAAGACACTACGTCACAAAATGGCAAGTTTTGTGAAACTGATTATGTCGTTCGTTTGGGTTGTATATCGTCGTAGCTCAGTGGTTAAAGTGTTTGGCTTCAGAACCGCAGATCATGAGTTCGGATCCAGCTGGAGCTTTTGTTCATGCATATATGTTAACTGAATTAAATTTTTGAAAATATAATTTTTTAAATAAAAAATTGGACATGTTTTGCCTATTAGACTTGAATACTTCTAATCCATTATGATATCTATCATAATCAAGTAATTTTCTGCTGATTCGAGAAAATATTTCACGGTGTAGTGAGCCACCTTAAGTGCCATCACATTTTCATATAACGCACCGAAGAGCACAAGACAAAATTGTGAAAGCTGTGGTAAAATTTAATAGTTGCATGAAATTAATAAAACAGCGCAAAGGCATGTCATGTGAAGATGTGTTTGTGCAAAGGCGTGTTGTGTGAAGCGCACGTTAATTAAGGTGTCAACGTGACGGCGTGCTGTGCAACGGCGCTTTCTCTCATCCCGCTGTTGTGCTGTTAAAAATTGTCATTTCTGACCCCCTTATCCAGCGGCCACCTTGTCCGCTTTAAAAAATATTTACATCATAATTATGTTTTCTATAGAGAAAATACATTCGTCACTTCGAGGTAAAAATTATTTGTTAGTGGTATCTAAGTATATTCAGACGTACAAGAAACGCCACTATTTGAGATAACGATCATCGATTTTTTTTTAAAATAATTCTTTATTTATTGTTGCCAGTGCCAATTACATGTATGTAACTATTACATGGTTCACATCCATGTAGGCATCGGTTCTTCTCATGCCGGTAGCGCATCAAACAGCAAAAGAAATTCACCAGAGGCAAGTCGGGGTAAGTCTGTGTAAGTGGTGTTAATGGCGGCCAAATTATTATATGTAGATATAACATTCAATGTCTTTTTTTTTCTCCAAAGAAGCTCCATTCTCGTTCCGACCGACTGATACACCAGTTCTTGCCCATGGTCATCAACAAACCAAAAACGGCCGCCATTCACAGCAGCCAGTGAACAAGAACCTGTTTGACTTGGACTTTCCCACACATTAATGGACAGCACACAACCGCATGAGATTAACTTGTTCTGAAGAACTCTCTGTAACGTTTTTAATAACGAATATATTATCACATAGTGTTTATCTGTGTATAATCATAAAAAAATAAATAAATCAAACTGAAATAAGATACTAAAACAAATATGGTTACAGATTTCATCCTATTCATTCTTCTAGAGATTTGGTGTCTGCAATATATTGTGCCTTTAAGCTTTTCATGTAGGACTTCAAGTCAGTCTTGCTGAGTCTGGAATTACGAGACAGTTGAACCAATCGCGCTGCGAGCTTGAAGACAATTCTTTTCTCTCTCATCTCCTTATCCACTTCATGCTGTTTCTAATAATTGTAATGAAAATGATTTTATTTTCTATTTCAACTTCTGAAAAATGTCTGATACTTGACACCTTTAAGAAAGGTGTAATTACTACTAAAACATCTACTCGCCCCTCTCTTTGTAGAAATCGAATTGGCAAGGGTTTTGGCTTGCTGAATTACATCTCTTGGGAGGGTTGACAGTTCAGCCAGTCTAATGCCTATAATTGAAAAATTAGTTAACCTTATGATACCAAGGTTTCTTGATTGAAATTGGAGAGTAATTCGAAAAACAATTTGCGTCATAATCTATTGTCTAGCGACGAAAGAAATTATTTCTGCTTGTTTTTTCAGTATTAGTACACAGAGTGCATTATTACCTTGTTACAGCATAAGAAGTTTTTCATGATACTAGTTATAATAATACCGTAATGTTCCTCCTTGTTCAGACCTTTCGTCAGTACATGGGTATACACCACCTTTTCACTCTGATCATTCTCGTTAAATGTTTTGAGTATCATGAAACTGTAGCTAAAATAGAAAATTAATTTTTTAAAAAGAATTCCACTGCTGTATCACTCCTTTCAATGCTTACTTACAGGTAAATATGTAAAACTAAGATATATAATTGGAGAGGTTGAAAATACTTCATGTGAAACAGTAAGAATCGAAAGGTACTTGCAACTGAATTACACATTACAATGCCATAAATAATGTTTGGTAAAATCTTGATCTTGATGGAGAACACAGAAATTTACATTGTTACAGATGCAGATGGCATAAGAATATTATGATAAGTGAGATAAATTTTTCAGTGGCATGGCACTGACTTTAGAACTGATTCATAGAGTTTTGTGTTTAATACATTGAAATTGATTTTAATTAAAAAACATGTTATATATTGAAAGTACATAATGTATTTAGCAGGAGTCGAATAAACCAAAAAGACTACTTTCAATCTTGACAGTTTAATCTTACTTTTGTACATTTGGATACAAATTCTCCAGATGGCCAATGTCCATGAAATGGGTGGCAAAGAAGACAAATGCCTGAAAAGTTGAAATGGAAATGATATTCAGTCTGATGTTTTTGCTTTGGAATGTAAGACCATGTTTTCAAACTACTATACCTATAAAGATAAAACCACAAATCATTTTCCATCCAACGATAATGCACTTTTCAAAGTGGTGTAAATACCTTAAACCTGAGAAGGTATTCACAAACAGAGTGACAGATTCCTACTCCTTCTTCTTGGCTTGTTCCTGTAAAACATCAGGAGGTTCAATTGTTGAAGACTGAATAAATTGATTTATTTTCAGGTTTATGAAGTCCTTTTTATAACTCATGCAACAAGGTAAGGTACGAGTTAAGCGCAACTCATCCTAAACGCCTGCATGGAATTTTAGTGAAACTTTGTAGGTATTTAGAACGCAGTCGGTAGATGTGTATGTTACCAGGATATAATGAATTTTTTTTTTGGAAATTTTTTAGCCATTTTGAACTTTGAATTTGGTCATATTTTGTGTATAAGAACAGTTTGTAAGTGCAATACCTCTGAAACCGATGCATGAAATTTAGAGAAACTTTGTATGTATTAAGGACACATGCTGCATAGCAGGAAATTTTGATTCCATTATTTCTTTTTTGAATTAAAAATGTTTTTGTTGTTAAGACAAAGGAATAGTTTTGTATTTTGAGCTGATGATTCTCAGCGATTTATATGCCCTTTATCGAATTATTTTGTGTATTTAATGCATACCTTGTCATTTAAAATGGGTAGCATTGTCAGGTAATGGGGGAGCGTGGGGTGTGTGAGCTTGCTCATTTTTTCTTTCATTTCACATTTAATATTCTTGAGATCAATAACCCCAACTATCACAAACCTAATCCTAGATAACTGTCGTACAATATCTATCAATTTTTTTTTTCATGGACTGAATGTACTTATAATGATATAATACACCTACCTCTTCCAAGTTCATCCATTATGATAAGAGACCGGTGACTGACATTCTGTATGATGTAATTCACTTCTTTCATCTGTTAATGATTGAGAATTGTATTCATAAATGTAACCCCAAAATATGTTTTAATTTACACAATCTTGCATTGTATTATAATCTAAAATCAACATTTAGATACTAGTATTTAAAAATTCGTTTTAACTTTTTTTTTATACAATAAACACAGATCTCCCCCCCCCCCCCCTAGATTTGAAATAAGGGGCAAATTTAATAAGTGAAAAAGTATGATGTTACGTAGTCCAAATACAACACTAGTGTATTCAGGTTAAGGTTATCTTTTTTTGAAAAATTTGACCTTGAAAATCAGAAAAATAGGTCAGAGTCAAATATTTTGGAGGGTCCAACTACTGGTATGTTTATATCATTCATTCCATATATGGTACAAGTCCTTACTTTAAGGACTTCTTATGTTAAAACTTGGAGAATAATTTTCAATTTAAAAATGACCTTAAGTTTCAAAAGGAGTCAAGGTCAAAGATTTTGTCAAGGTCAAAGAATGTGCTAGATCCAACTTTTCTTTATATCATCTATGTTTCAAGTTCGAAGTCTTCCTATCAAAGGGGTTTAAAGCTGTCTTTTGAATTTTTTTAGACCGTTTTCTTAAATTGACCTCGAGATAAGAAAAGGGTCAAGGTCAAAAATTAAACAGCAGCGCATCTAAGTGTATTACTATTGTTCTCCGTTAAAGTTTGAAGTACTTCTAAGTAAATTAAGAAAATAACTTTTGACATAGTTATTTTAAAAGTTAATTTTTTTTCTAATTTGACCTTATATTTTTTTCCAAATTTTTTTCTTCTAATTTTTAATTTGACCTTGAAAAAAATTATGCTAAAATTGATGGGAATTGACTTCACATTGTATAACATTCAAACATTCGGTAATGTTGATACACTCAAGATGTTTTTCTGAGCTTATTTGATTTTGAAAAAAATTATTAGGTCAAGGTCAAATTTTGGCGGAGGTTCAGTAAGGTTATAAATCTACCGAAAGAACAAGTTTAAACTCTGTATAATTCAGGAATCTCATGTTAAAGACTCGACAATTTTTTCTTCAGAAAACACTTGACCTTGAGAGACAAATAAGGTCATGATAATCTTATTTAGAGTGTAATTAATTTTCCATCTAAGATATTATTGAAAATGCTGTTTGATAAAGATATCTAATATTTTGGCCCAGACAATAGGATTATTTCATGTTTGACCTTGAGATAACAATAAGCCAAGGTCAAAAAGTTGGGTATAGGTTACTTTCTCTCTAGATCATCTAACTATCTTCCGAGTTTGAAGTCTTTAAGTCAAAGGATTTCAAAGTAATGGTCTTGACAAAATTTCATTTTTTTTGTAAATTTGACCTTCAGTTAAAAAGGGTCAAGGTCAAAAATATCACAACAGTACATCTCACTTTTTTATAATTGATCTTTGTTTAATTAAAGTGTGAAATCCTTTTGTGTAAGTATATTCAGGATATAATTTTTTTCTAATTTGACCTTGACAAAAACAATATGTCTCCCCTTTGAAAGGTGAGACATAATACTTTTTAAGAACGAAGTTTTCAAATTGAGTCTTTTACAAATGTAGTTTGAAGTAAATAAATAATTGTAATAAACTGGTTGGTTAAACCCCAAAGAAGTGTTTACATTACTACATTTTGCTGCTGTGTCATGCTGTGTCAATCTCATGTGCAACTTACTTCTAACATGAATGTAGAGGAGTTAGACTCGATGTCATCATCACTGCCTATCCTAGAGAAGATCTGGTCAGTTATTCTAAAGGAGCCATACTCAGCAGGGATAAAGCATCCAATCTGAGCCATGATTTGTAACAACACTATCTGTCTTAGATATGTGCTCTTGCCACTCTACAAGAAAAGTGTCAATCTAAGCTTCTGTATATATTTGATTAGAATGAAACCCATGACATAAAGCAAATTTTTGTCTGAAAAGTTCCCCATTCAAAATGAAGAACTGCCTTCATAAACTTTAATAACAGTTAGTTTCACATATTTTAGGAACTATACATGTATTATTTTTGGTAAACAATTCTAATGACTTGACTGACCATGTTGGCACCAGTAATGAGATTAAAGTTGGCATCTTCTGTAGAATACTGCAAAAAATATTGGAAATTAACATTTTAGAACCTCATTGTAAGGGGGGAGGTGGAAGAATTAATGCATATGAAGATGGAATCTGTTGCAAAGAATACCATTATTTATTTAACTTAAATGAGTGAAATTAGCTAGCTTACAATGTTATTGGGAACAGGCATATCAGGAGTAATTCTCTCAAGTATTGGATGTCTACCTTGTTTAACAGCAAATGTATCTTTGGTAAACTCAGGCTTGACTAAAACAGAACATTAAAATTAATATCTTAGTCATTAATGTGTTAGTATCTATCCTGTATTTTTTTTCTATATTGGTAATCAAACTTATTGCAATGTGACTACATGTATTTTAATTTTTCAGTAGAGAAATCAAATATAATACCATAACTGGACAGAGTACAGGCATGAGCAAAGCTCTGTAACATGTCAATCATGGACACAGCTTCAGACAATTTGTACAGACAGCCAAAATGGTTCCTTAGATGTCCTAGCAACTCTGTCACCACTCTGTTAAAATATTCAGATACACGTACCTTATTCAAAAGAGAGTAAGTGGGAAGTGCATACATAGATGTGTTACATGTATTAAACTATTCAGTTGCAAGTTTGAATTGTTATTTTAAAACCTTTATTACTCACATGTTGGTCACCAGATATATCTCATCCAATGCTTCTCTTGCTCTGTCTGTGTATCAATTCATTTATCATTAAATCATAAGTAAACTTAACAAAATAATACTTCTTTTACATGTTCCGGTATACCGGCATATTTTAAACTTTATAATGTTGAATTTTGGAAAACATCATTTATTTCTCTTTCATGATAGATATTAATTAAGTAGCATCTACAGCTTACTAATAAGTAGTAAACTAAAAAAAAAAACACCATAAAAAATGCAAACAATATTAATCAAACTTGTGAAACTGATCAAATTAAAAAAAAAAATTGGATCTTACTATTTAAACGAATCTACAATAAAGAGAAGGAAAGAATGTTGATACTGCAAAGTACATAAAACATGTCCGTGTTGAATTCATGCAGCCACTAGCTGAATTTCTTCTTTTTTTCAAAGCTTCTTTTTATAATTTTAAGGTATTGACCATCAATATGAAAAATAGTTTTACTATACCAAATCTGATGTTGTGAAACAAAGTGCATTCTTGGCTTTTGTGACTTTGATAAATATTCCAGGCAAGCTTTCTTTGCTATAGGTACTTTTTGGACCACAGTTGAGCTGCAGAAAGAAGCCTCTAGTTGAGTTATAGGATGTCACTATTGGTAAACTGTATTCCTCTGCCAATTGGTTAGCTAGGTCTGAAATGTATACAGTGACCCAATCATGGGTTAGTTGTGAATGATGGAAATTGTGCAGAGAAACAAGATTTTAAACTTATTGATGCTAACTGTGTGAAAGTGGCGTATGACAGCTTAGAGCAGACTTTAAAAATATGACCATCAGTATAGCAGTTATCTTGTGGGGCTAAAAATCTAAGAGGCTTCACAGTCAGTTCAATAGATATGCATGCAGATTTCAAAATTTGTATTTTTCTTTTTCTCCATTTGTATATACTGTAAAACCATACATATATTTCAAATGTGACTGTTATTTTCATAAATCATTAACACTTTTAAAATTGTTAATTCTTGGACTGGGGCTCATTCGGATTTGAAAGACATGTACAAATTAAGTACTACATAAAATGGAATAGGTTTTAAAAAGTATAACATTACACCATATTATACCTGGTCTATGTACATGTAAGTGTACATACATTTTATTTACAATCAATGTACACTTACTGTTGATGTCCTCAATAATTCCAGCATAGGTCCCTCTTCCAATGTCAAGGAGTCCTTGTCAAAATTCAGTAAATTGAATATAACAGTGTATATCAATTAATTATATTTAAGACTAATGATGAAAAGTAATTGAAATAAATTTGAAAACCGATATGCATCAAAGTACAAACCTTACCATTGATACTTCCCTGTAAGAGAAACAAAATTCTCTCAACAAACAAATTAGTGATCATTTTATCATCTTTATTTCACTCAAAGCTCTACTATCTTTATGTACAAATTTATTGTGTTCCAGCAAAATACATGTATGTTTTATCAGTATAACTGATATCTTTAAATTAATATCTTTGCATAAGAAAATCAATGTGTAGGACTGATACGTACAGGAGAAAAAAGAAAGCCCACCTTGACAGCAAAACACTTCTGAGTACGCATGTGCAGCATCCCTTTCTGATATTTTGTGTCATCATGAATTACACTGGATATCTTGGCCTTCATCAATGCATACCTGCCATCATCCAACGACTGAAAGGATTACATGTATGTTAACTAAGTTGATTCTTGAAAGTTGAAAAATCTTGGAATATTTCTTATACTGTATTTATCATTTTACACAATTACAATTAATGATAGTACCCTGTAATACAGATCTTTTCATAAGGATAGGAATATTTGGCTTATAAATTATGAATTTGAAAGTTTACATGAGACGATCAATTGTTAGTTTATCCATTAAAACCTTGTAGAAATGTTTCATCAGTCGATTTTCACAGTTTGAGAGAGCATTCCTCAGAGGGTCCACCAGTTCTAGAATGTGTTTGAGGTATATGATATTGTTGATGTTGGCCTCTGCAGTTTTTAGAGTTTCTTGTTTCGGGATTTGCACACACATAGACAGAACATGATCGATGTCCAGAAACCTTGCAATCACAGTCTGAATGTTGTCAAACAAGTCCTCTTTTTCTGAAACACAGAATATTTAATTACAGCACACATACTTATGCATGTATCTACATATTATTTTTTTTTATCTCTGTAAAAGACCAACATGCAACAAAAGATAAATAGGGTCTAGCAAGTTATTTCAGTTATTAGTCTTCAAACACACATTTCATTATTTATCAATGAGTGTCTGTCAAGATCAATGATTGAAACATTAACTTTCTACCGGTTAACCCAACATGCTCAAGCAATGTCCATCATGCTCCATGCATCCTTCTATCAAACTACATGTATGACAGAACTGGATGCATGTATTGACCCATTGCATGCATGACTGCTTATTTGTAAAATTGTTACCTATACATGTATAATCACAAAACACAGTAAATTAACCTGTCAGTTCTGAGACCACTTCCTGCCTCATGGTAATGGTTCCGAGGTCACATGGTGGCTGTAGAATGTTGGCTCTCAGTAAACGAGCCCCTCCAATGGTCTTTGTGTAATTCAAGACTCCATATAAAGTGTGCTCACTCTTAGGATCTCTGATGTTTTGTAAGAGTTCAAGGTTAACAGCTGTTGTGGCATCTAAATAGAAGGACAGGACATGAGGTGCATTATTTTTTCACCCTTCTGTATTTGCATCAAAATGTTTTTTTTATCTAGTTTTATCATAAAGAAACAGATTTAATCTTTTAAAGTTAAAATAGCTGTCCCAAAATTTCAATAATTTTTAAAAGAAAAAATACAGTTCACAGGAGAAGAGTTGATGCATATATTCCCCTCTCTCTTTTTTTTAAATTTTGCTTTGAACAACTTGGCCAAAGAAAAAAAAATCTGCATATTCCATTTTTCATCCTTTTATAGATTTGATATTAACTAGTTTGTGGTATATTCATACAGTTAATTCTTACCTATCATGGTTGTATTTTCACACCCACTGAAAATGACATTGATGGATGCTGGTGCTAAGATCATATTTTGAGTAAATTCCACATACTTTACAAGAGCTGCTGCTGCAGCTAAGCAATAATACCTGTTCAGGGAATAAACAATTAAGTTGTATAGAGCAGATTCACAGTTCCCACTAGGGTAAAACTGTCAAAAGGAAATTACATTTTTTGTAAGGCTGTAGAAGTTTTAAGTGAAATCTTACTTGGTGGTTAACTCCATCACCACAGAATTGAAATCAGAAACACAGAGTTGTTTCACAAATTGCAAACCTAAATGATAAAACAAATTTCAAACTGATCAACTGTAGAGATGAATCAAACATGTGGGACCAGAAGAGTTTATGCATATATATGTTGTATACACAAAAGCACAATCAAGTTCATGCATAAAAATAACAATTAATATTCTAAATAATTGCCAAAACGGTTACCTTTTGTTTCATTGAAATACTTTCTCTGTACTGTGGACACATTGGAATTCTGGAATTGGTGAGTCACTAGTTTGAAAAGCTTTGTCATGGCTCCATTCTCACAGGCTGTGTTTGGCATTATAATCTTTGAATATGTAACAACATTTTTTTTCAAAGTGATATTTTTACTTCATGAATATCATAAGATACCATAGGTGGGATGTACATGTATTGTCTATATTTTACGTGATCCACATTATATGGATGCAAAATACATGTACACATGTACAGCAATACATTAGTGTCAGTTTTGAAATTTTTTCCAATGTATGAAACATCCATAATATACTTGTATTACAGTTGTTACCTCAATAGGTTGACATCTGTGAAGCTTGGTCATTGTCTGAACATAAGTCTGAGTGTCTGAAAACTGGGATAAGTTCAATGTTGGGGACCTCAAATCTATGCTGGCTAATCCAATCTCTCCTCTTGCCATACCTCGCCCCTCCACAATTGCTATCATTAGAGCACACGGAAATATCTGATTGGGTCATCTTGTACAATATTTTAAAAACACATATAATAATAAATATTATAGAAATATTATCTTGTAATCATGAGGATACAATTTAACAAAAAATAAATGTAAGAACATGTATGCAATATGTATGGCAAAATATTATATTTAATTCATAATTTCTTGTAATCTCTTCTTATTCTTAAAAAAGTTTGCAGATTTGTTATAATTCATTAAAAAAAACCCACTGTATATGCATGCAGTATCAAGCAGGAGATAATATCATACCCACAATGACTGCTGAGTTAGAATTAACTGCAGCTGATCTGGTGTGTGGAGTAGACTTTGGGTCACAAGATCTTGAACCAGATTCATGAACAAAACTGGAGCCACTGAAACAGAAAGATAAATCAAAATTTATTTGTAAAACATAATTTATATACAAGACTATTTGATTTCCAAAGTATTATACCAGCTAACTAAAAAAGGAGAGTCCTTGGCTGTTGATCTCAAAATCAAAATTCACTATAAATGTGAAGCACAGGGCGGTCAGTATAGTTTTTTTTAGACCATATTAATTTATACCATACATCCAGGTTTTTTTTTTAGCTTGTCACAAAATTTGTGATAAAGGGGCAACGGTGAATAAACCTTAAATTTTCATTTGCGTCAGTCATTTTTTTGCCTATTGTTTTTAGACCTAAAAGTTAACATTACCAGATATAATTTCTCCATATTGTATCTTTTGCAACATGAGAGTGACTGTGAAAAAAAACAAAAATTAGATCATAGCAAAAATATAGATGGTGTAATCTTGAACTTACATAGATCTACCAGTTGAGCTTCCTAAGAGAGTTGATGCCATTCTACTGGAGGAGCTTGGAGTTTTCCTTTTTACATTCAGTGGTGTCTTGAACAATTTGGAACCTTCAAAATAAGCTTTTAAATTAACTGAGCAGAATAAAATACACCCTACCAATACAAAAAAAGTTCTTAATATCTATAGTCTTATACATATAATGCATTAAAAATCAACAAATATATTAGATATATGTCAAATAATATCCTCAGAGTGGTCCAGTCAAATCTTTGAGACTGAACAGGCAATTAGTCTTAAAATTTACTAGATGTATTCATAACAGTATTATAGATTAATTTGGACTTTTCATACCAATATTACCTTGAGGGACTCTGGCATGAGGGGTCATTCCTGGTAGAGGTGTCTCAGACATAAATAACCCTCTTTTCCTCCCCACTGCCCAAGAGTCACTGGAGCTGGTGTCTGTCTCACAGCTGTATCCACTGGTACCGGTGCTACTCCTCAAGTTCCTGTCCACAGATTTACCAGATCCTCCTCCGCTTTCATTGGAGTCACTTGTTCCGGGGGTAATTCCATAACTAAAGTCACTGTAAATGCTCCTTTGATTTCTAGATCTTTCATCACTTCCATCTGTGCTCAGGATCCTATTGATACCAGAACTGCTGTCTATGCTTTTAAAAATTAATATGTTGTATTTTCCATTGCTTTATCCATCTAACATAAAATGTAGTAAAAGTGGAATGGGCCAATTTGAGATTATAACGTGAAAAAAAGTACATCATATCTTAGAATGAAAACTATATTCTTGAATAATCATTATTTGCAATATTAAGCAATTAAAATACTTTGTTATGTTAAAAGCAAAATTGCAAATCATAAGCTAGATGTTCTAAACCCCCTGACTTATGTACACTACAAGCTGTGCTACAGCTTCATGTAGCATGTTAAACAACATAATTAGGAAATTTAATGTTGATTTTCTAAAGAAGCATACGTCTAAAGAATGTGGTACCTAGTACCCCCTGAAATATCTTTACCGGTACATTTTCATTCTGTGCGAAGTAAATACTCTATACTCCTTTCTTTTGTTTAACTCTTTAAACACTTTACCTGTCAATTTGATCTGACACTTGAATTGATGATTTTGGGGTGTTAGCAAAAGTGCAAGTTTTTGTCTTCTTTTTGAAGGAAAAATCTAAAAGCTCTGATGCCACACCATGCCTCAACTGTTGAACACCATTAGCAATATCAAATCTCTGACTGTCTGTGCTGGTTTACAAATATAAGAAAAAATTGTTATGTTTTTTTAATAATTTAAATAAACCTGGGAAACGGAATGTTCCCTTGAAAAACTGTTTAAAGAACCAAGATATTTTTGTACATATGGGTTGTATATATGTATAACACATATATACAAGAACAATAAGTTATCATTATATTCCAAATTATTCTTCCAATTTGAGTTCAATTAAAAGCATGGAATACACATAGCTATGCATAGCACATTTCAAAATCATAATTTCTCAGACTTTTTAGTGTGCATTTGCAAGCACTCTCCAAATTTTGTGTTACGAGTAACGGGAGTTTTGGTAGGTGCTAATACTTCTAGCAAACGCCGACTCTGCTAAACATGTTTTAGAATTAAGATGTTGCAATTTAAAAGCCTACAGTGTCTTTCATGCTAAACAACTCTAATCAAACCTTGCACTTTGTGGATCCTGGTTTTTCCTTAGGTTTGTACTTCTGTACGTTTTTGAAAAATAGACAGCATTTGACAGAACAATTGGCATTCTTGGTGGATCTGTAATATGAAATAATTATTCATACCTTCGGATATATTTAAAAGTTCAGTAAAAATGTTAAACTGCAATAAAGCATACATGCAACTTCATGAAATCATTACCTTTTGGTGGATTTGATTTGTCTCCACTACTATTCATATTAATATCAAATTGTCTTTTAGAATTTCCTACAGGAACTTCTAATGCAGCTACTCTAAATTGAAAAAAAAAATACAGAATTTGCTAACCTCATAATCAAGAGAATGAATAGTATTACATTTCTTTAATTGTCATTGACATAAATGAATCCTATATCTGGGACAATTTAGTAATTAAGGAGGCCGGATGGTCAAAAAATTAACCACCAGGTTTACCTTTCAAATATTTTTAGTTAAAAATTTTTAAGCTATTAACTATTACACAGTTGAGAAAAATTCTACATAATTTAGCTTCAAAATTTGAACATTTTTCTATATATTATATATATCTTTATACAATGCTCTTTTTCCAAATGAGATAAGAATTCAATAGTCTAAAAATGGCTACAACCATCAGGCCCTCTTAATGCATCAGGTGAGCCTTTTTAATCTGTCAAAATTTACTTTCAATAATTAACTCTATTTCAGTAATGAAATAGAATGAATCTTTTGAAACATACACATCCTGTCTTCAAACCTTCTATTTCTGAAATTATAAAAATTTAAAAGACCACCGATTTTAGTCATGCAACTATATATAATGTATTAATGTATATATTTTGCACAAGTGTTTTTGATCTGACATATATATTTTACCCAGCATGATGATCTGGAATATCCCCTGTCTTAGATATTGTGTGTTGGGTTTCAGTTTGTTGATCAGCATTTGAATCTTCTCTTGAGACCTTAAAACTAAAAGCTACACAAAAGAATAGCATTTATTGCAATATTGTCAAGCATACTACTCTATTAAGTATCCATCTTTAGAAACTGTCTATAACTACAAAACAATAAATAGAATGTAGCACGAAATAAATACTTTAATAAATTAAAATTCATGTATTTTAAATCAAAATTTGCTGTTGCTTCAAATATAAACTGATTAAATATCTGAATACACGTACTGAACCACACGCCTCTCGATTTCAATCAATAAGCCGTTACATATATGAAAAGGGAGATATTTATACCCTGTCTATAAAAATCAAGAGGCTTGTGATTGAACGTGAACACAAATCAACATACCGTATTTCGATTCATGTGCTGACCATGCTGACATCGACATCTCTTTCTTGTAAGGTTGTGTCAAGTCTTGTGGAATAGTGTTCAAAGCATCAAGTTATGTATATTTCGTTCGTTGAAACACAGAAAATAAATATATTTTGTCCATGGATTTGAATATATCTAGATTGTCACTAAAATTGAGGGAGTTGATCGGAGATCGTCTGCCTCTTTCATTTTCATCAGTGTAGGAATAATCTTGATCCCGAACAATTTAAATAAAAATCATTGATTAACCAATTAAATGCAAAAAAAAAGATATTAAATTTTATAAATGTTAAAATAATGATGATTATTTTTTAATCATTCGAACAAACACAAAATTCAATAAATCATTAATTTTTGTATTTAATAAAAGTGGGGTTCGACATCCCATTGGGAAAACAACATGGCTGCAACCATGAATGAGAAGGCAATGAGCGACGAAGTTTGGCTCATATCTCGTGCTAGAGCTTGCATGAAACCTACTAAAAGTGACCCATATGCAGCAAAAGCATGGATGATAACAGCCAGATCTTTATTTCCGAATAACTTTTCAATACAGGTGCATATAACTCTTACAGCACTGTAGTGCATAAACCTGTCAAATGTACAGTGATATATGTACTTTCTTAATGATGATCTTAATCATATGCATTTTTCTTAACGTGTTGAATATGTTGTAGTTTGAAGCATACTCTTTAGAAAAAGCTGGGAAGAATGTCAAGGAGGCAGCAAAGTTGTTAGAGGAAATGTAAGTCCACAAGACGGGGGCACTGGAGGTTATTGTAAATACATGCACTTGCAATATATTTACACTATAAACCCTTCATTTTTAATATGTAAACGGTGTGACCGTTGGACCGAGCGCAGATTTAACACAGGGCAGTTTGATTTTTGTAGAATAAAATTTATTTGAAACGCACACAGTAGGATCCGCCTGGTTGCCTACTCAAATCATTAGCCAAGGTTTAACTAAACGTCGCGTGCTCAGTCTACATTGTGACGTCATATTTCAGACGTAAAACGTTCAAGTTTTGTCTTCGGAAATAGCCGAAGAGAGTAACGTTATTCCGAACTATTTTTTATGTCTTCTTTCATTGTTTATCAATTTAATTCATATGAATGCCGCTGTAATAAAATTAAATACTTTATTCGGTATCTAAAAGATCAGTTCCTTGACCTTAATGTTTTTATTTTCCATCTGATAATTTGATAAGACATACATAGAACATGTCGTGTTTCTTGATTGAAGTACTATTGAAAATTATCTGGTTTCCATTTTAATTTCTTTTAATTCGAATGACCTTCTATTGAAACACTGGAACTTATTTAATCGAGTTTAGGGGCAATAAACTTCGATAAGTACTGATCAATCAATGATCGAACTAACTTTTTAAAAACAAAATGGCTGCCAAGATGGCGGCGCCCAGCGCTGGAAGAAATTTTTTTTGGCCTTAGTACCCCTGATTCAACTTTCATTTTTCACTGATTTTCTTATATATACGTGTTACCATTAATCCTCGCTTCGCGAGGCGGGCTTCGCCCGCCTCTCGCTGCGCTCGGTATAAATGCACATACAATATGTTAACAATAACTTCCAGAGCAAGTAAGAAATACATACATGACATATTATGCTTATTTATTCATGTTATTTGAGGATTTTTCGTTATTGTTTATGATTTGATGTATTTTTCGTATTTTGTTTTAAATTAATATGCAATATTTTTTTAACATGTGCCCTATTTCTTTGAATTAAGGTTTGTATTGTTTCCAAATGAGCCTCAACTATGGGAGGAAATACAAGAAATTTTGGAAATTCTTCAGACAGAAATGTCTGCTAATAGCCACAAAAACTTTTTAACAGGTTTGTAACAACTAGCTTTTTATAAAGAGGTGTACCAAGCCAGTTGTCAGACTGTAGTCATAGTATTACTATAGTTATCAACAGAGTGTTGACAGCTACAATGATTTTTTTTATTGATTTCCTCACTCTTGTTTTGCTTATAGAGATATTTGCTGCAGTCTCCACACCAACACAATGTCAGATGTTACTAAGTGTTGCCCAGAAAATCAGCAATACCCTAGAGCAGTGTAGACTTCTACTCTTGGCCATGAGAAAGTTTCCAAATCTTGTCTTTGAGCATGGAGTAAGTAACACTGATTTTCTGATACACAAATGTACGGTAGTCAGAGATGTGAATGCACATACATTTATACATACAAGCTCATGCAATAGAGTATTCATAAGTTTCAAATCTGGTTTTTGAGCACAGAGTTAGTTACTTTTACTTTGGTTTTTCTTGTCCATAATATTCATGCATATGTAATCTTAAAGGAATTTAATTGTATTTTCTATATCATTGCTTGTTTGAATTTTTTACAAATAAAGTGAATTATTTTTTAAAGCTTAAGCTGTTAGATACCCTACAACAAGCAGAATTAGAAGCAAAAATGAAGTACCCTGTCAACTGTTACAGAAAGCTATTTGGTAAGTGCATTACCAGGCAATCTGCCTTTGGCATTTCCAAACTCTTATTTTTTGTAATTTGTTCTTTAGCCTTTTATTAAAATGCATTAACAGCAATCAAAGTAAATTATCCAATACAAAATACCAGTACTTTACTTTTCTTTTCAGTATGTGATGTCCTCCCCCTGGTGCTACAGAAAGTGAAAAACCCTGAGCTACCAGCAGCCCAGATCTACAGATGGCTTCAGATGTCTGTTGAGTTTTATATCATGTTTGTCACTCAGTCACCCAGTTTTAATACAAGTTCCAGCAATTCTCCAGGTAATATCATGCTTTATGCATGTGGCCAACTTTAAAAATTAGTTTTAGTTTTCCTGATGAACTGACAAAGAGGTACACAACTCAAGATATGTTAAAAATTATCTGAGCATATTATTATTTTTTTAAAATCCAGTTTATTCAAACCTATATTCAATTCAATTTTTTAAATGACAGTAAAACAGTTATTTTTTTACCTACTGGTCCAAAGATTAAACACCATGTCAAGAAAGGACAAACAATTATTTAAAGATTGCCATATAATGATGATTTATTAAATTTGGCAATTTAATAAAAAGAAAATATTTCAGTGGAAACTTTTATATTGCTAAAATTTTTATTGGTAATACTTTTATTTAAAAATTATATGTGATGATGAAGTCATGTACACAAAATGTAATAGAGAGAAATTGGGGAATTGTGTGTTTCTTTTTATAGAGTTGCTGTCGCCCACAAAGTTAAGTAACAGAGTGAGCATCCCCGGTCTGTTTGACAAGGAGTGTCAGGTGAGTGACCCCTGGGGCAGCCTCCTGAAGCTCATCATCTTACTGGGCCAGCTGATGGACTGGGATGTACCCCCAGATCTGTTCAGTGAACCAAGGTAACCTATCAAGTCTACATAGCTCAAAATTATTTTGTTGACCAACATTTTATTCTCATGCGAGAAAATTTTAGGAGATGTAAGAGAAACTCTAAATTACAAATATTTTTGCTGTATAATAATGTCTTACTTTGTTTTTTAAAAATATTTTTAAAAAAGACTTTATATTGTGAAAATTTAACACTGTGAACCATTTTATAAAAAGATTTGAAATTTTTTAGATAAAGAGAGATAAGAGTTATTTTAAAATGACTGTTATAAAGGGGAAAGGGGTTATTTTTAAAAAATGAAGCATTATTTTTTTTAAGAACAATCTTTTAGGTGAGTTTGATTATTTGTTATAAATATGTACACATGTTTGTTCACTACAATCTTTGTATTTATTTAAAAAGGGAAATCCAGTACAAGAACATCTACAGTATGTATAACAGAGCTCGCCAGTCCCGCTCACCTGAGCAGACTCGCCAGGTGTTGTACACCACGGTGGTTTTGTTTCTGGAGTGTCTGTACACCTACGTAAGCAGTGTAGACCCACAGTCCTTCCTGGGCCCCAGTGCCAGCCACACCCCACTGGTCCTCATGGAAAAATTTGAAAATGAAAGTGCAGATGAAGAGCCTCAGTGAGTCTTATATAAAGTGAATTTTAAATTTATCATGCCACTTTCTTTATTTGATTGAGAAATTTCAAATCAGTATTACATGTAAGTTTAAACTCATGCAAAAGAATTTTTCATCCTGTAGATTAGGAATTGTAGAGATAAAAAAAAAAATTGAAATGTTTAGAGCAAAAAAAGCCAAAGTACAAACGGAGAGCAGCCCCACAATAGAAGGAGCGGAGAGTATCAGTAATGCCAGCCGAATCATCAACAGCTTCACCACAGCATTTAAATGTTACGAGTTGATGCACTCAACAGCAGACCTTCAGACAGGTAGGGGATGTGGCTTAATTAACATTATGATGCTTCATATCAGATCATCTATATACATGTACAGAATTGTTTATACACAAATTTTGTGACAGCTAATGCCCACATTATACACGTCTTATACTATGAAGTTAGATACATGTATATGAATTACCGGTAAAGAGAACTTATACAAGTGATATGCTGGTACATGTACTTAAAAATTGTTTGAATTTAATGCATTTGTTATCAGATACTACCGGTACATATATTTTGATCTTTTGTTGCCCTAGAGTTTATGAAGCTGTGTGAGATTTGGCACATGGAGACTTGGACATGGATGGGACATTTCCAGACAGACATGCTGATATATCAGGCAGGAATGATGACGCATTTAATATTTCACAATCATTTGTTAGACCAGTTTGACTGTTGAACATCATTAACTATTTGGTAATTACGGATATGCATCATTTTTTCCAGGGTGCCTTTGCAGATGCCATTGCACATCTACAGAATTTTTCATCAACAATAAAAGAAAATATGCAGCTTAGAAGTAACCTACAAATGGCGTGCTGTTTTTACTGTCTGCAGAAGTATTCAGTAAGGTCTTCTCAAATACATTACTAACAAGTCAAGATTTAGCTGCTGCAAAACAATTAATGGACATATCCCTTGAGGATTTTATCAATGATTTCTTCTTTTGTCGCCAGAAAGCCTGTGAGCTGGTTTTGAATGTCATCAAAGACCTGCCATACACGCATGATAGACCACCAACCTCAAATCTTGCGGAGACATCTGGAGCTAAGGGGAGACAACTCTGGCTTACCAGGTGCACAGAATCAGAGATTCTTCCCTACTGTATTCAGTTGCTTCTGGCTGCTCTTAAGGTTTGAATATGATTTATATTTATCTGTCAAGCAATCATTAGACTTTCATTAAGTTTCATATTTTGTTGTCATTGGTGGATCAGAAATAGAATGTATAAGGTTGATAATAAAGAGGCTCCTTTTGTTTTGTTGATGTCTCTATTCATTAAACAATTCATTTATTATTACATGTACTGAAATATATTGAAAATTTGCACATCAAATAATTTAAAATACAGATAAATAATCATTAGTACCAGTATTTTACATCATATTAAAAGTGAATTTTTTTCTATAATTTACTTAATATTCATGATTTTTGTAGTCTAAAGCATTCTCAGCAAAAGGGGATGACACTTCATTGGGTCACATGATCGTATTACTACAGTACGACTGGCCAAAGTCGGAGGCACTTTTCTTCGAAGTATTGAAGAAAATCAAACAGCAGAACAGCCTTGTATATAATATGTTCTTCAACTATGTCATAAGTATCCTTTTTCAGTAAGAAGAAAATTAATAAAATCACATTTAAAAATTATTCTAAGACTATAACAGTGTGTTTTGAATTACCGGTTACCATTATTTTGTGATGAAATTGGTGTTTGACATTTAATTTTTACGATGATGGCAACTGAAGACACCCGGCAACTACATTTACATGTAAATGCATGAACTTGAAATAATACTTTTTTTTTTTAAAAATGGATATGAACTATATGATAGAATTTAAATACTTCACGTATACCTCTTGCACAGAAATAAATTTTCATTAACCAAATGATTTTTAGAATCTTGGGATAATGTGTACTTGTGTATATGCATTCTGTTCTAATGTACATTGTATATGTATCTTAACAAGAACCACAGATGTTGACATTTTAGAGGAAATAGCATTTTTAAAAACACTTGAAGGAGGAAAAGTAAATCTGGACATCCTGCCAACCAGCACTAAAGTCATAGCCCAGTAAGATACTTGTATATTAATTCTGTCTGTAACTGTTGGACATTCTTATTTATGAAATATTTAGGTTTATTTGATAAATACATTCCCCTCCACGTATACATTAGTTTACACTGGAAGGTATGGTTGGGGTTATAAAAATGTGTCTAAGCAGCCAGCATATGACGCCTCTTGATGTTTTTTTTCAGCAAAACAATATTCATATTTAGTTTTTATGCACCCTTGCACAAGGTATTAACAACCTGTCACATTCACACAAGTAAAATTGAGTTATTCCCCTTGTCACACCTAAAAAAAACCCAAACTTTCCTTTAGATACACAATATATGTATCATATTTATTAAACACATGTACATTGTTTTATTCATAAACTCTTTAAAAAAAATAATACATGTAAAATTACATTGAAACTTTGTATCAGATAATAAACTCATGGGCTTATAAATGGTTGAAGCATGTATTGTCATTTGTTAATAAGAAAGAGAAAGAAGACTTCTGTATAAAAAAAAAAATAAAATAAAATAAAATAAAAAGAATGTAAACAAAATTACCTGTCATACTTATTCAATTTTTATACCCCCGCTCCGAAGGAGAGGGGGTATATTTACCCTTGTGTGTCTGTCTGTCCGTCCGTAACAAAAATTCATGTCACATTTATCTCAGCAACTATTTATCGCAGATGCTTGAAATTTTAACACAGTGTTTGTTAAGGCATGCCATATCGTGGGATATATTTTTGTACCAATCGGACGTCAACTTCCTGTTAAATGACGACTTTGCTTATTTTTTAACCAAAATTTTCAAACAAAGGACTAAAGCCAGAAACTATGAAAATCGGCCCTGTCCCCAGACTTAGTCATATTTTGTGAGATTAATGGTCACAATATTTGCTTCCTAGAATAATTTACTTTTTGTCGATATCTCTATTCGTTCTATATTTACAAGCCTCTAAACATACCATGGAATTCTGTGCTCTGACGTCGTGACGTCATGGCGACTGTCGTAAATATGAACTTGGTTTGGAAGTAGATAAAACATAAAAGGTTGTTTAATTTAGAAAAATCTTTCAAAATAATTATGTTGAAATTAGATTTGATTTTATTCATACATACAACAATAACATAATAACAAGAATAATATACATGTACATATCAATAATTTTATCTTGTGTGTCGTTGGATACATTAGAAATGACGATTATTTACAGATTCTTGTACAGCACATACACCCATTATTATTATCATTATATAAGTTAATTACAATTTAAAAAAAATGAAATACACAAGAATTCAAATCTAAATCCAATTATCATATGATAAATATTTTCAATTAATAAATATATCAGGAATAATTTTTCTAAAGAAAAGACATATGAGTAGTTAGACACAGTCAGATAAATGTAATGAAAAAGTTTTGCATTTTAAAAGTTATGTACTAGATAAAAATATTAAACTCTTAAATCTACTGAAAAATGAGAGCGGGAACAATTTCACATAATAAATATACATCTAGACAAATATACAGTACTTTATATTCATCATTGGATTCATTTCATTCTCTCTCTCTCTCTCTCTCTCTCTCTCTCTCTCTCTCTCTCTCTCTCTCTCTCAAATTCACGTACCACACTACTACCTGTACCGCATTTCAATACAATGGGATTCTAAACATTATATAATTAATATCCTTAAAACAACAACAACAACAAAAACTCACACAAACAGGAACAAGTAAATAAAAGATCAAAATACGAACTGTCGGTAACTCAACAGTTTCATATTATATGTACAGAGCAATGGTAATATGGCTAAGACAATTATGATATTCACTACCACTACCAGTAATTTTTTTATGCTGTTGTCGATGCGGCGTCTTTCCTTAGGTTTTGTTCGTTTTGAACACAAAACACAATTGAAGTACTCCGTTTTGTGTCCTGGCATTATCTGTAAAATAATAACAAAATGGGTACCAGGTAACTAACTCAATTATAAGTTATCTTTATTGCAAAATATTTTCTACAGTAATGTTGCGTTTATAAATTGGCTTTAAATCATGTGCATTTAACATTAGAAATATTCTGGAGCTAAATAGTTATAATTGTTCTACAGTATGTCGTATAAGACAATTAAAATCACATCAAACTGAACTAAAAAAAAAACATTTATCTTTTATAATTTCAGTTATAGTAAGTGCAATGCGAATTGCACATATTCATTGGGGAAATCTTAATTCAATCATTAATTTATATTCATTCTTAAACATTTATTTGTGATTATCTCACAAAGCATTATTTACTTATCAGTTTATGATTTCCTCTTATATATCTAATCTGTTATTGTTCTCTATACTCTGTCCCGAGTTTTTGCTTCCACCACTTTTTGCATGATATTTCAATAACAGTAAATACCTAATGTCCTTTGTGCTCAAACTATGTTCATCCACTAATATAAAAAATGCCCAGATTATCTTTTTTGAAACGCCCCCTCTACAGCTTCAGGTTTCAATACACATCCCGAAATTGAAAGTCTACGGAGATTTTGCATTACAACAGCCATTAATAAGCCCGGATGATAACGTTAAAAAATCGCGCGATGTATTCCGAGTGTATTCCGAATGGAGAAAAGATGCAAACATTCCCCATTATAAATCTCCGTAAGGAATCTGTTTTCGTTCCTGTGAATTTTTCTGAGTGGAAAGGGATAATTGTTCAATGAAGATATCTTGGATATATTCCCTTTTAACGATTTCAACTGTATTTCTTTCACAGATATGTGTAATTTTATTAAAAATCATCAAAAAGCGATGGAAGCAATAACTTGGGACAGACTATAGTGTAATAGTTGAATGTACATGTAATATACATAGTGTGCTTAAAATTCATTAGCTTTAAACCAGGATCTTCATCTGAATGAACTTTGAATTGTTTACAAGCAGAACATTTCGATTTTGATATCACTGCTTAATTTTGCTTTATAACACCCCTTTAGATCCACCTCTGGATATTTATCATTTGTTTGATTAGAGAAATACTAACTTGGAAAAATTATAATATGCGATTTAGATATAAACCTTATTCAGATTTCCACATTCTTAATTATGTTATGATGTATATAAATAACAAATTATTGTGTTAATTTGTTTTATTGATTATCATTTTTTGAAGGTGATAAGAAATGCTGAAAATATGTATATAAAAATCATCGCAAAAAATTTATTTTCCAAGAAAGGTAACTCTCAAAATTAGGGGCTGTCAACATTCCACAACAATAATATTATAGCACTTATAAAATATGTTACATGCTATCCATGATACTGTCCTTGTGAGAAAGGCTTCATACAATAGCAAATCCGGGTGCTGATGGGCTCAATAAAAAACAAAAGCAATAACTTTGATTAAATAAGTCAATATTAACTAGGTACTAGTTTGATTCGATCTTCTAAATTGTGTATTGCATTTGACGCTTCGTGATATAGTACAGACACAAGCCGAAAATGGCGACATGCAGAAGAAACCGCGCCGCAGACGACAGCAGCAGTATTAATTTCACCTTAAACATCGCTGTCAATAGTTTTCCTCTAACGTTACGTTTAATAAAAAGAAACAAATACTCACCACTCCGATGTCTCATAATTTCACATCTTGTTTTCAGGGGGTAATAGGTTGTTGGTTTGACAGATCCATCGTTGTGTTGACAGTGAATATCTAATTTTAGCTTACTGGAAAATACCTTTTTTAATGTGGTAACTCGTTCGTCGGAATCAATGCGAATAAGAGATTCGAATTTTTATTTTTACGTAAAAACACAAGAATTCTCCGATATCCAAGAGTTTAACTATTTGAAATTGGGGATACATTCAATTAATATTGTCTTAACAATTATAAAACGCAAATCCGGATTGCGTCAAGGTATTCAAAAATAGTTTAATAAAGTATGGCGCCACACTTAAACCAACACAAAACCAATAAATTATTATTCGATTTTCATCAATGTATCTCTATGTAAAATTTTATTTTGGTTTAAGGTTGGCGCCCATATGAAATCAATAAAAATAACTGAGCGTATCTGTAAAAATTGGCTGATTTTGCCATACCGTGTCCGGTTTTAGCTCATATAAAAGCGTCCGTGGTGTTTCCCGAAAAATTTTCAAGGCGGAAATGTAAAGACAAATGTGTCATGAGTAACTGACAACAAATTGGCTTCAAAGTAATAAAGTTTGATTTTTACGGATGTACAGGGCCAAAATCATACATATTTGGCTTTAGTTCTTTTCGTCAAAGATTTCTCAGCAACTATTTATCGCAGATGCTTGAAATTTTAACATAATATTTGTATAGGCATGCCATATCGTGGGATATATTTTTGTACCAATCAGACGTCAACTTCCTGTTAAATGACGACTTCGTTTATTTTTAGCGAAAATTTTCAAACAAATTTTTGTCAAAGAATTCTAAGCAACTGTTTATCGCAGATGCTTGAAATTTTTTCACAGTATTTGTATAGGCATGCTATTAAGTGGGATATATTTTTGTACCAATCGGACGTCAACTTCCTGTTAAATAAAGACTGTTTATTTTTAGCCAAAATTTTCAAACAAATTTTCATCAAAGATTTCTCAGCAGCTTTTTATCGCAGATGCTTGAAATTTTTACACAGTATTTGTATAGGCATGTTTTATCTTGGGATGTATTTTTGTACCAATCGGACGTCAACTTTCTGTTTAATGAGTACTCTTTTTATTTTTTGCCAAAATTTTCAAACAAATTTCCGTCAAAGATTTCTCAGCAACTATTTATCGAAGATGCTTGAAATTTTTACACACTATTTGTTTTGGCATGCCATATTGTGGGATATATTTTTGTATCAATCGGACATCAACTTCTTGTTAAATAATGATTGTTTATTTTAGCCAAAATTTTCCTCAAAGATTTCTCAGCAGCTATTTATCGCAGATGCTTGAAATTTGAACACACTATTTGTTTAGGCATGCCATATTATGGGATATATTTCTGTACTAATCGGATGACAGCTTTCTGTTAAATGTCGACTTTGCTTATTTTGCATATTCACAACAGAGCGGGGGTATCACTAGCGAGCATTGGCTCACAGATATCTTGTTTAACTGTTTTGGCCGAAAAAGAAAATTAATTTAAACAATACCACTAAGTTTTGATCTATTTTTCGGCATTTTTCTTTTCCAGACAACGAACGGTGACAAGAGGTGTGAACAAAGTGGTGAAGGAGGACTTCAAGCTGACAATGGTGAAACAAATGGGGCGTAGTGAAGAACCAGTGGAGAAGTTAATCAGGACATTTCTGACAAACGAAAGAATCAGCATATTAAAAGCTTTAGCATGAGAGACACTATTTTGTTTTGTTTATCATTAAAAAAAAAGTACAAAGCAGTGAAAAGCATGTTTGTTTGAGGCACATGGTCACGATTTTGATCATTTTTTTATTGTTTGCAATACTTTAGTAATGCATTCCTAATGATCAACTATAATCTGAGTGTCAGTAGTAGAGTTATGAGCAAGATACAGAGCTGGCAATTATTTGTTATGTAAACAAGGCTTGCAATTGATTCCCAGCATATTCAACACGTCATTTTTTACAAACTTCACAATATAACCCCCCCCCCCCCCCCCCCCCCCCCCCCCGAGAGAAAACCGGTTTGTTCCCGTTTTGCACACATTTGAAAATTAGGTATCGAAAAAATGTGTGCGAAACGGGAATTTGACCAGGTGAGATAATTGCTTAATTGCTATAGTCTATATCACAGTTCCTTTAACGGCAATTGACAATGAAATAAATAAAATTATCTACTCGCAATGATATTTACATTTATTTTATGTTACAATATAACTTGCATAAAAGCACATTTACATAATACATGTAATTGACATCCATGTTCTGGAATTTAATTTCAAACATCGATTTGGTCACGAACAATTTCATTTATTTTCTTTAAACAAAACAGACTATTGTAAAAATCTTGTGTATGTAGTTCTTCTGTATAACTTCCTGCCTTTAGGAAGTACATGTACAAGCTACAAGTTTGAAGAAAAAATTTCATGTGTTTATAATATTTATTTATTGCTTTTGCTTACATAAATGCAGGAAATGTGTCAAGTGAAAACGTTGGTAAATATTTTTCATTTATGCTGTGGTTTGAATAATCGAAGAAAATAGACAAAGTGGATGATGGTATGATGATAAATCGGCAATTTTATAATGTATGCTTCAAAACTATTTGTTAAGATATTTTCACAAAACCTATCAAATGTAGACCTAATTCATACATTTTCAGCCATCTTCAGTTTAAGGTATATCGAATCAATATTTAGATTACTAGTATCCTTTTTGTCGGAAATTTTTGAGCTACTGATTTGAAAAACCAGAAAAATGAACCCGCAATATACTAAAGCGGTGAAGTCGATTATAAGATCTACTGTCAAGGCTGCTACTTCAAAGATTGAAATATTTGGTCATATAGGTCTGTTTCTTTTTATGATAATCTTTCTGTTGATACCAAACAACCAATTATAAACATGCGTTTTACATATTTTGCAGCTACAATATAAGTTGTAAAAAGAGACACGGAGTACCCCATATGACTGTCCGTGTAGTTTTCCCCTTTATCATAAATGTGTCCACTGAATCAGCTTCCATTTGGATTGGGACAGGCAATTTTTCCTAAAATCATCTTTTTTATAGTTTTATATTTAAAGTAAATGGGCAAAAATGTAAAAGTCAAATCATCTAATCCTTATTTTTCTAATCAGTGAGTGGAAATTAAAGACTAAAAATATTAATATGATCTTTATTTTATCAAATGAAAAAAAAATTGTGATAGTTATTGGTTATTAGACTAAAACACAGCAAAAAATCTATATTCTTCTTGTTTAATGGCTCTGAAGAATGGATGATAAAACACAAGTAAAAATCCAGGTAAAATCTTTGACTTAAAGCAGACTATAATTGCTATCACAACACAATTCACACCTATTGTTCTATACCCAATTATCAAATGTGTGCAAAACGGGAACACACCAGAAAACCCAATGATAAAGGTAGCAGGAGCGTATATAATTTACCAGTATTCAAAAATGGTGAAAGATTATGTCACACAGTAAAAATAATCAAAACAGAAAATGCATAGTTCTAAAGTTTCTTTATCAAAAGCTTTATCAAATGCTGCACTTTCTGGATTTAATCATCCGTATTCATGTGAATATTCAGAAAGCGCTTGTGACAAAGAGACTTTGGATTTGTGCATTTTCTTTTTTTTTAATTTTAATATATTTTACAAAATGCTATTTTCTGATGGTGTCGGAAACGACTGTTTCTTGAGCAGTTGCTGAGACCTAAACGGTGGATCGTCGGTACATTCTGTAAATTACAGTCGGCAGAGAGTTGGGCTCCATGAAGTAGCGATCCCCAAGCAGATTGGTGAACTGTTGTTCGATTTTTGGTTGTCTGAACTGCTTCCATATTATAAGGTTTACACTTTAAAATACGTCACAGTTTGCCGAGATGTCGGTAAAGGATGGAAGTTAGTTATGGCATGACGTGAGTAAAAATGTACCCTTCAGTACTTCTTACAGTACATGAACGTCCGCACAACTATACCTAAATCATCCGAACAAATAACTTATTTGTCCAAAAACACTCGCATGCTAATTACTTCCACCCATATACATTTGATTGAAAGCAAGATTAAAGGTGTTTCATCAGAATTTGAGGAAACACTGATTTATACAGATTCATTTTGCACTTTTTAGCTCACCTGAACCGAAGGTTCAAGTGAGCTTTTCTGATCACCCGTTGTCCGTCGTCCGTCCGTCCGTCTGTCTGTCCGTGTGTCTGTAAACTTTTCACATTTTTTACTTCTTATCAAAAACCTCTGGGCCAAATTTAACCAAACTTGGTACAAAGCATCCTTATGAAAAGGGGATTCTAAATTGTTAAAATAAAGGGTGCAACCTTTTTTAAAGGGGAGATAATTACGAAACAGTGAAGATAGGGTGCATGTCTTTAAAAATCTTCTTCTCAAGAACCACTGCACCAGAAATGTCAATATTTACACAAAAGCTTGTATATATAGTGAAGATTCTAAATTGTAAAAATCGTGACCCCTGGACCAAAACTGGGGCCCCAGGCTGGGTTCAAAATTTAACATGGAAATAATAGGAAAAATGTTTAAAAATCATCTTCTGAAGACCCACTGCACCAGAAATGCCAACATTTACACAAAAGCTTGTATATATAGTGAAGATTCTAAATTGTAAAAATCGTGACTCCCGGACCAAAACTGGGGCCCCAGGCGGGGTTCAAAGTTTAACAAAGAAATCCATAGGATAAATGTTTAAAAATCTTCATATCAAGAACCACTGCACCAGAAAAGCAAATATTCAAACAAAAGCTTTTATATAGAGTGAAAATTCTAAATTGTAAAAATTGTGACCCCCGGACCAAAACTGGGGCCCCAGGCGGGGTTCAAAGTTTAACATAAAAATCCATAGGATAAATGTTTAAAAATCTTCTTCTCAAGAACCACTGCACCAGAAATGCCAACATTTACACAAAAGCTTGTATATATAGTGAAGATTCTAAATTATAAAAATCGTGACTCTTGGACTTAAACTGGGGCCCCAGGCGGGGTTCAAAGTTTAACATAGAAATCCATAGGATAAATGTTTAAAAATCTTCATTTCAAGAACCACTGCACCAGAAAAGCAAATATTCAAACAAAAGCTTTTATATATAGTGAAAATTCTAAATTGTAAAAATTGTGACCCCCGGACCAAAACTGGGGCCCCAGGCGGGGTTCAAAGTTTTACATATATATAAGAAAAATGTTTTAAAATCTTCTTCTCAAGAACTACAATGCAACAGTTTGGGATATCACTATGCATACATCCTTGGCAATTGTAGATTCTAAAGTGTTAAAATCATGACCCTCGGAGTAATACTGGGGCATCAAGAGGGGTTCAACGTTTAACATAGAAATATATAGGAAAATGTATTAAACAAAATCTTTTCGAGAACTACAATGTCATATTTTGTGAGATTACTTTACTTGGATCCTCAAATAGTGAAAACTTTAAATTATAGAAGCGATCTAATACTGGAGCCCCAGGAGAAGGGGTTCAATGTTTCACATAGAAAAATAGGAGGGAACATGTTTAAAAATCTTATGGAGGAGAACTACAATGCTTCAATTTGTGAGATTACTATGCAAGCATTCTCAAATTGTAAAGTTTCTAAATTGTGGAAGCCGTGACCCCCAAACTAATATTTGGGCCCAAGAAGGGGTTCAAAATTAACATAGAAATATATAGGGAACATGTTTAAAAATCTTCTTCTCAAGTACTACAGTGCAACAGTTTGTGAGATTACTTTGCAAGCATCATTGGCTATTGTAGATTCTAAATTGGTAGAATCGTGACCCCCGGACTAATACTGGGGCCCCAAGACCCCCAGACCAATACTGAGGCCCCAAGTGGGGTTCAAAGTTTAACATAGAAATATATATGGAAAATGTTTAAAAATTTTCTTTTTGAGAACTACAATGCTACAGTTTGTGAGATAACAATGAAAGGATCCTCAAATTGTGTAGTTGTTAAAGCCAACCATAAACCCCGGACCAATACTGGGGCCCGAGAAAGGGGTTCAAAGTTTAAAATAGAAATAACATACATGTATGCTATGAAACAGAATGTTACAAGGAACTGTTGTTCAGGTGAGCGATGTGGCCCATGGGCCTCTTGTTTACAGTTAAATCATTTGTAAAATTTGATATTAAACAGAACAGTTCTTTTATAAATCTTTCAATTTTGCAATGTGCAAGTTAAAAATCTTACGGTAGTTTTGGTTGGTAACATCAAATCTCGGGAACAAATTTAAATCAGGAAAATATTATAAAATTCATTTACAATCCACTCTGCTCCTCCACAAGTTGGCTTGCGGAGCTAGATGTTTAAAATTATGCCAAAAAAGCAGAAGAAATTAGCAATTCTTTGCAAAAATGATGGTTTTCATTTTATAATATAGTGAAAACAAACTTTTGGCGTTTAAGAGTTAGTCCGAACAAACAACTAATTCGTCTGAACTGATATACACACATGATATACATAATATACTCAACTGACTCGTCCAAATATACATATATACATAATTCAACCGAACAAATAATCGCCCGTACAAACTGTAAATTCTTCCCAACAATTATCTACTTCGTAAGAACAAAAACATTTATCTATTTTGTCCGAATAAATACGCGCATCTATTTCTTTTGAAAAAAAAGACATTAATTCCATTTTTTTTCCGGCCCCGACCCCCCCCCCCCCCCTTTCCAAATTTAACGCAAGCGAAACTATCACTATATTTTTCTGTTGTGTGTTTTGGAAGAATTTTTTGAATATGTTAAAAAAATACATAAAAAAAAACAAATTAAAAACTGGAGAGAAAATGTTTCTTTATTGTTTGGTCGTCGACTTTCCGGATCTGTGAAGGTTGTTGTTGCGAAATTAACTTTTAGTTTGCACAATATATTTCCAGTTGTAATGTGATGAAAAATTCAAAATGACATTTCGCTTTCCCAGTCTTGTTCCCGGTGCAATAGATCCTCTTTGGTTTACAGTAGATCGTCCATGTGATGACGAAAACGAGCTAGAACAGCTGGAGAAGGAGCACGATCTTTGGGTACGCAACATTTTATGTAAAATTAAAAATATAGCAAGTTTCTGATCGATCGCATTTCGATTTTGCATTTTATCAAAATAGTTTCAACGCAGTCCAGTCGGTATCTCTATCTATGATGATTTGATTTATGTTTTTTTTCAGCTCGAAAGCATAGCCAAAAAGGACAACAATATAGTGCCGGTTGGGAAAACAGCTTCTGAGGTAAATTATGGCAACGTCTTGCAGTATTTCCCTAATACCGATTTCTCATCAAATTTACAATTATCACGCCGATTGGCTTTACATCCATTATAGTTTATATGATTTTTTTTCAGCATTTAGAAGATGATGAAGAAGACGAGGATGATGAAGAGGGTGATGATGATGATGAAAGTGACACTAATGATGATGAATTAGATACAGACATGTTAGATGAACGCGATTCTGGAGATGATGCTGGTTGATAAATCAGTTATATTGATTTATTGTATTTGTGAAAGACAGGGATAGAAAGTTTGGTTTGATATACTGTACAAAATCACATCTGTCAATACCTTGTGTTGTTGAGTGTCAGAAATTGCTGGTCTCATGCTTGTAAGCTACATCATCTGTTCATTTTATAATGAATAAATTTGTTAACTATGTTACACTATTCGAGTAACTGCTTTTCTTTCACAAGTTTGTTTACATAAAAAATTGCATGTAGTGTTATTTTAAAAGTGAATAGTATACATTTTATTACTGCAAAGTTTATGCATGTTATTTAAAACTTTCAAGCCTGCCTGTATTTGCATTTTTGCATAGATCTAAAAAAAAATTTTGCTCTTGCTTTATGCAGCATCTGAGTAGATTTTATTTTATTTTTAATTCGATTTTAATTACCAGAAGATGTCAGGCATTGTAGTTCATATAAATTATAACAGGTTTTAATGAAATTTCAACGGCAAGTTTTCAGAAACGTGACATTAAATTTTAAGTATCGGTAAATGTACATGCACAGAAAAGTTTATACATGTATGGACATTTCTGGCATACAGAAAATGAGTAGGCCTTGACCATGCTGACATTGCTCTCAAATGAAATGTCAATTCTTTTGTATTTGATGGTATTTTAAAGTTTAAACAAGTTTTAATATTTTTTCTTTGTGGTACAGATGATCATTTTATAAAATAGGAAGGCAATGGTCAGTGAATAATTTTTGATTTGTTTTTTTTCAAATTGCATTGTAACCATAATTGGCTCCATTTTGACTTTTTTGGTTAAGCTCATCGTTTTGCTGCAAAATTTCTTCATTTTGTTTAATAGTTCATTGGGAAAATCAAACAACTATAACAGGCATCAGTTAACATACAAGTTAGCACAGTTCATTGTTTTGTCTAGCATTTAATCACACCATGTAATAATAACACCTAAACAAGAAAAAGATCTTATGAAAACTTTATTAAAGAATCTATTTCATAAAACAACATAATTCTAAACAGATGTATTTTATTATCAACAAAACTGTTCTTTAAAGATTGTAAATACATTTTATCTCCTAAATTATTAACACTGTGCTTCAATCATTCTGTGGAGGCAAGGATGATGAAAAATAGTAAGAGCTACCATAGTGCAGCTACACAGAACACTCTATATATCGGTAGATAAACCACCTCTGAGACAATACAGTGAAAGTGCATTTGAAATACTGTGTATTCTTTGCTACAGAAAAGATAAAGATCACAATACATATACATTTATTCTTAATAGGAAAAAAATGAGCTCTATCAAAGAACCTGATGGACTTGAGTATTTGGTCTAATACATGCAATTCTAGAGAAAGTTATTTAAAATAAATGTATATCTACATAAATCTTTGTTAAAGCCAAAAACCATGTGGTATATGATGCTACCACAAAAATATTTAGTTTTGAAACATTTTTGGTGCATATAATCAAGGTAAACAGTTGTGACTTTGAATTTGATTTGGTTGGGGTGCCTTAAACTTCTTTTGCAGTAAGATATAATTACTTAAGCCAAGTTTGACTAGCTTTTTCAAAAGTATGTGTTTAAACGCTATTGACACTTTGATTAAAATTACATTGCAATGCCTCTTTAATGACTAAAGCAGTAAGATATCATCTTTACAGAATTTAAATGCTTAGACTGCTCTGGACAAGAAGTGAGCAACTCTTCCCCCAATAGGCAAGAGTAAGCATGGCATATACATGTATAAATGTCTGTAATTTTAACAAAAACTTTGTAATACTATATATTAACAACTCTCAGCAGAAAAGAGATAAATGGCTTTTAAAATAAAAAATTTCATAATTTTACACACATCTTTCAGACATGTCAAAACAATATATAACAAATACAGTACTCAATTTGAAATACATTGTACATTCTATCGAGACAAACTGTAAATCATTTCGAGTAACATGACTGTAGATGACAAAAAGTACTTTTGACAATTAGGAATTTGTATCTTAAACACCAATAAAATGAGCTTTATTCAGTCATATATAATGAATACATACACCTTAGCCCCATGCCTACCTGAACCTGTACAGTCACACACTTTACACACATTGTACACAATACTTCGTACCAATTCATAACTATCACACCCTCTCAAAACTAGAAACAATATTTATCCATTGTATGGTTAACACATAGAAATCTTGCATTTAAGGCACAACATCCCACTGTACAGCTATAAATGTAGAAAATGTAAGTCCTGGTGTAAACCTTTATGTCATATCAAAACTTTAACAATGTATGAAATTCAATACCTCACTTATGCCAAATTAAAATTTTAAAATGTACATGTACATGTATTTTAGTTCATCAATACCTTTTTCAAAGTATCATGGAATTACCATCAAATAAATGACATTAAATCTATAATTCTTGAGACTATATACATGTAATTGTCGATGGCAGGGTTGCTGTACCTTAAATAATGTACATGTATAATGTATAATAATAATTGGAAGGTGGAAGGGTGACTAAATATTAGTGTAATTTATGAAAAGGAATGTTGAGATCATGAACATAATAGCAAAAACAATGATAATTTCACTTGCAGAAGCTCGCATACATTAAATTAACTTACACACATGATTATGAAGCACGCAATATAGGCTTTACATTACAAGCTTAATCATTATTATCAACACAGAATCACAACATCGAGGATAAAATTTTTCACCAGATTTCCCACTAAAATATACACAACGCCTGCACCATGAAAATATTATGATGTATCATTATTGCACAATAAATCTGTATCACATATCAGGAGTATTATTATGAACAATAAAGTACCCGGTAGACTGTAAACATATTACATTTGGCTGTGTACTCTAGTCTCTATTTAGCGTTTTTGGCGGAATGCGGCTTCTGCTAAATCGAGTACATAGCTAAATGCCATGCATATATATATGTATAAGAATAGTCACATTCCGGAATACATTAATTAAAATCCACGCCAACTTGTTAAAAAATTATATTTTATCAAATATCGTACCAGCCAAATATGAATACGTTTACAGTATTTTGGTTGATTTACATGTTGAACATGTACCTGTAGTTTTATGTACCAATACTATAAGTATAATCTATTTAATGATACAGTTATCACCTGGATTCACATTAATTTCATTGTGTTTTCAAATATTGCTTCAAATGTTTCCTTCTTTTTAAAAAATGATTACATTCACCATCTCTCGACCAGATTCACGCAAAATTCAATTTGAAAATAGGTTAGGCTTAGTTAACAAATGCAGAAAAAGGAAACATGAAAAAGATCAAACTCCAAAGACAATGCATTTTTAATAAAAATATAATGGCAAAGGATTTTTGTCTTTAAATTAAAAAAATGAATGATCATTAGCCCTTTGATAGCCCTACATGCATGTACATGTACCAAATTTTATCATAAATATGTATGTTCTTGAGGTCACTTTGAATGCAGTATCATATCTTGATATACAGAAAAATGAGCGTCTACACCATTTAACTTGTTGATATATGATTATTTAATAAAAACGATGTCCCCAACAAATCTTTAAAAAACAATGATTTGTCATCATGGGTTTTCAAATTGATTTTTTGAATTCCAAACGAACAAATATCATGTCAACAACGATAAATAGGGTTAATTTTTAAAATGCCCAATAAAAGGAAAAAAAAAAGTTTGCTTTCAACTGTCATATGAATGAAAGAAATACATTCAAGTTTTTTTTTGGGGGGGGGGGGGGGGAGAAATGTGTTGAATCAATTGTCAAAATTGGTAAATTCTTCGATAAAATGTTGAAACAGATAAAAAATAAATAAAATACAACTTTCACACTGCCCTGTCGCAAGAGGCCAGCTACTTGCTTTTGAGTCACATTGCTTGGCATTCTGGGAAGCCACCAGTCCACAACTGGTTCTAAACCTTCGTTATGATGTTTTGTCAGTAACAATGTCTGAACTCTTGAGTCTCCCTTCCAAACTAGTTTTCACATTTACCATAGTATTCTTTACCTAAAAAATAAAAAATTGAAATTGAATTTAGTCTTGCTAAACCCTTTCATGATAGCTGCCTAACACCTAATACTGAACTGCATAAAGCAAATTTATATACAAGTATTTTGCTGAAAATTATTAGGCAGAAACTGTGATTTACTGAAATTTATTACATGTACATACATATATTTTAAATATTTTGTCATATTTTAATCAAACAACATTAATTTGCGCTAAAAAGGAGAAGCACTATGGAAACAGTCTACCACTGTCCAGAATATCTGGTATTGACACCCGGCCCACCACAATTGTGCATGTACATGTATTTTTTATAGAGAGAAATTGAACTTAGTCTAGCTCTTCTTACTTGATCTATAAGATCTATTGAGGTTGTAATGATTTCTTTCCATCGATCAATTTCACTCTCATGCAGCTGCCTCTGCTGTTGAAGGAGCTGTGTCCATTCTTCTTGTGATTTAGGATAATTTCTGTGAAAATTAAAACATACAAGACTGTATAATCTGTAAATTTAAATAAACAAGGACAAAACAAAGAAATACTGTCTAAAACTTTTTTATTTGCAATGCTCTAACTTTCATGATTGTTATACATTACAAAAACCAAAACATGCAGAAATCATATTACGGTAGTTACAAAATCTTTTCCAAAAGAAAAAGCATAACCCCTAGCTGCTAATAAAAAATATTACAGATTACAAAGACTGTCTTATCTTCATTATTCATAGTAAACAATTAATTTGTTTAATAAATAAACAACTTTTTCTGGATACAGTAACAAGGATGCAAAATAATGAACGAGTACATTTATAATATACTCATACTGTAAATTCCTTATTTTAAATGAGTATTTATTTCCACAAATCCGCAGTTTTGTTTCTAATTGCAAGAATATGAAATCATGATCATCAAATTTTAGTTATAATTTCCTATAGTTCAAAACTGTCTGAAAAATAAAAGCAAGATTTTGAAATTTTGCAAGAGTTCCTTCTTGCAATTTAATGCACATTTAATTTGGAATCTACAGTACTTAAATCCAGTTCTATTCTTACTTGAGTTCCTCAGCCATTGTGTCCTGCTTTTGGAAGTAGAGTACATTGGTATAGCTCTCCAGGGACCAGAGCTTATAGAACAGAATAGCGTTGAAGATCACCAGCAGGACAAGCCTACAAAATGCAATGACAAGGTTGAAAACAAAGCATGGTTGTTTGATAGAAAATATGTTGGTAGAAAAGATAAATAAAAATTTCCTTCAATGATTTTAAATTATAGCAATCTGTATGTACTTTTGCTATATGGCATATGTGCAAAATGTAAGCATGACAAATACTACTCCTGCTGGGGTTTTTGACTTGCAATTATAGCTTCTATTTGTTGAGAAAAATAATTAAACTAGTGGCAACAGAAAAAAATATAACAAGTAATATAAAAGAAATATAGTAGGGATACAAACATTAACTGGAAATTGCAATTACCAGTATACCTGGCCAGTAACTCATGTTTTGGTTCAATGGTATGGTGGCATATCTCTGCCCCTTGTGTGCAAGTTATTTTTCAATCAAATATATCGACATGCAAGATAAATATGTTGACATGCAAGATAACTATGTCAACATACAACATAATTATGTTGACATACAAGAAAATTGCAATCAGATAAGAATTATACAAAATCTCAAATATCGCCCACCTGTGACATCTAAAATGCTAAATGCAACCAATTTATGTTAACATGCAAAATCAATATGCTGACATGCAACTTATTTATGTCAACATGCAACTTATTTATGTCGACAGGCAATTTATTTGCGTCAACATGCAACTTACTTATGTTGACATGCAAGATAAATATGTTGACCTGCAACTTATAAGTTGTATATCAACATAACTAAGTTGCATGTCGACATAAATATGTTGCATGTCAACATATTCATTTCAACATAACTAAGTTGCATGTCGACATAAATATGTTGCATGTTAACATATTTATCTTGCATGTTAACATAACTAAGTTTTATGTCAACATAAAGAACTTTTATGTCAACATAAAGAAGTTGCATGTTAACATGAATAAGTTGTATGTTGACATCAATAGGTAGCGTATCTAGCATCTTCGATGTCACATGTTGACAATATTTGTGATTTTTTATAGTTTATTTTATATTTCAATTTTTTTGCATGTCAACATAGTTATGTTGTATGTTGACACAACTATCTTTCATGTCACCATATTTATCTTGTATGTCCACATATTTGATAGAAAAATGACTTGCACACATGGGGCAGAGATATGCCACCATACAATGGAGAAAATACACATGTATATTGGTATGTAGCAGTGATGAAACATTTTGTTAATGTAATGTAAATGAGTTGGACCAACATCAATACAACAGCATATATCATAAAAGGAAACATGTTACGATACTGATAAAAAAAAAATCAATTTTTCACAAATACTTACACAACAAGAATGACTCTAACAAGTGTGTCGGCATTGAGTTTGGATATATCCTCTTTATGTATTGTGACACCTGTTGACAAAGAATCAATTTATCAACATTAAATTATTGCTTTATACAGATACACTGTTCATTTAGATACGTGAATATTATAATTACTATATGATATCCTGTGCAAGTGCAGGAAATACATGTAACAATTTTCATATTGATTGATTTTTAATGTTGAAACAAATTGCTTTGTTAATTTTGTGAATATACTGTGTCCAAATTTTTCTGATTTTTTTTTTATTAACCTATTTTAAAAAAAATTCTTTTAAGATTTAGAAAAAAAAAAGATGGAGAACACTTGGTAGAATAAACGCAGTCAATTTATAAATCTCTCATTATATGAACAAAACAAATCCTGCATTTATATAGTCATGTAATAATGAAGTTCTTTAAAAAGTGGGTTTAATTCCACCCTTAATAGACAGCTAAAATCTTATTTACTGTGGTACTTTAATTGATATTGCATATGTTACCAGCATTTACCTGTACCGTTAGCAATATATGGTGGGCAAGTGATACCCTAGAAATCTGCCATGAACAAATACAGACACCATTCCACTCATTTTATGAATTATCATATCTCACTATCTCAAAACTGACTAAACATTTCAGCTACCGGGGCTGCATTCTCCCCCGGGATGGACTTACTTCTGACAGGCGTTGATGGTGTGATGAGTGGGGACTTGACAGGTTGTCTGGTCTGCTTGTCAATCAGGGACAGGTGTCGGGTGGGTTTTAGTTTGTGGATTTCTGGGACCGCCGAGTGCTGGGTTCGAACTCTCCTCTTTCGTATTTTCCTTTTACCGCTGGCCTGAGTCTGTTGATGGCTGGATTCAAACTTGTCAGATTCCTGCTTCAGGTGAACACTTAGGGTATTGAAATAATCCAAACAACCCTGTACACTGTTTTTCTCTATCATACCTACAATGTGAGAAAAAATAATGCAGGTATATGCAATTATCACTTGATATCAAAATACATGTATCAAAGTTGCTAAGTTACAATTGCGTAGCCTTTAATTGTTCTGCTATAAGGATTTAGAGAACAAACAAATTACAGTACATGTAATAATGTGGATTTTCTGTCAATCTCATCCATATTTTAATTGATGTATCGTCAGTTCCCACACTTTTGGTTTAGTTTTAGACATTGACCTTATACTACTGGTAGTATTATAACAAAATATAAGTGACAATTTAAGTGACAACAATTTATCTATCTAATTATATTATATAAGATGATTAGAGTATTATCATATAGCCTGTACTTAATTGAGCACTCAAAAAGCAAAAACTTTATGTTACCAGGAACTATACACTAGAAATTAAAACTTTTTCTCATGATAAAATACAGGTTGTCTGGTATGTAGGTGTGCCTATGTCTATGGATTTAAATTTCACAATGGCAGGGATTTGAAATGTACCAGTAATTTAACTTGCTTTAAACCTTCTAATTTTCAATTTTGTGTGAGTATTTCTCTTTACTTAAAAAAAAAAATTATTCATAGAATTTTCCTCCAGATGTAATCAATACTGTTCAAGGTAGCAGGTGAAATCTCATGTAGTTCATTACCCGAGGAATCTTCCTTTTCAGACAATTCTATTGATTACTTTCTTCGTTAATTGTTCTCCAGCACATATTGTGTATCTATACACTATAAATGTAGTACATGTGTAGTACTTGTTTTTAACATCTATAATGCTACGACATGTACTTCATTACAATAATTTATAGTCTGAACAGAGTAAAAAAAATAAGATTAAAAAAACTTGCATTCATTTGATTGAATTCTTCATTTGTAATCCTGAAATTTTTTGGAATTCTATCAAACGAATCATAATCCAATTGAACTTTTGTTTCAGAGCTCAAAAATAACTTTGAAAAATATGTTGCAGTCCACAAATCTAAGAGTTTGATAACAAATTTACTGATACTCATCAAAAGGTTATAATAAGGAAGGAAATTGGAAAATGTGGATACACGCATGTACATACTTTTGACTAATCCCCACACTGACTTCTTGTAGCGTACTTCTGATGAAATCTGGATTCGAGATTTGTATCGGCTGACCTTGGACACACAGTATTTATTCACAACCTAAAACAGTAAAAATTCCAACATATAGAATTGTCTCCATTGCTATCTGATACTTCCAAGAAAAGAAAAAAAAGAGAGATCTAGACTGCTGATATCAATATGTTTCCAACTGTACCATCAATGCAAATGATTGGCTTGAAGTTCAATTTTTAAATCAATATAATACCTGTATAGGAGTTCAAAATACACATCAAGTTAAAATATAACATCGCTCCAAACAAGTATCAATCCTTGATACTTTAATTCTAAATTAATTTGTCTTAATTTGTGAGTTCTAACAAATCAATCCTCAATTGAATATACTTGATCCTATACATGTAAAGAGCATATAATGTTTCATAAACAAGCTTTATAAAGCAAATGGCTCATCAAACAGTACAGGAATAATACTTTTGCTTTTAATACAAAAACACTATCTTAACTCCAATAAAATGGGTTGCTCTTGAAACAGTTCTTTTGGTTTTTTTTTACAATCTTAGAAATAGCAACCATTTCATTTCATTTCTAAAAAAAAATATACATGATATACATAAACTTTTAAAATTCATTTTCTGATATATTTCATCAAGTTTATATTTAGAAATCACTATCTAGGTTGTCAACTATGAAACACTTGTGAATTTCCCACCCAATGTGCAAATAATGAAATCATTCAATATGGCATTTTTCATTCAATGGTTTTACTTTGAGACTCTATCTACCTGATGCATTGTACCATGAAAACTTGTAAAACAAGAATTGAGAGAGAGAGAGAGAGAGAGAGAGAGAAGGAACATGACACAGAGATGTAGTGAACAGTTCTAATAAATCATTACAGATTAATCTAAGAGCTCTGAACAAGTTATGGTAATAATGCACCAATCAATATATAATCATATAATCAATATAATAAAAAGTAACCTGCACTGAGCTTGTCATTTTTAGTTTTTAAATCCAGTAGTGAATTTTAATTAAATGATTTATTTTTTTTCTCTCCAATAGTTACATGCATCATAAAACTAAATATCCCATTTTTTTTAAAATAATCATTATGGCACATACCCCTCTTTCATCTGCTGTGTAAATACTTGTAATCCTGCACACCAAGTTTTATATGCAATTTTAAAAAAATATGGTAGCCAAAATAAATATATTATCAAAGAAGAGTTCACTTATTTAGTTTGACAGACATATACATATCTAACTTTGTCAAGGTTTTGATCTGACTGAATGTGCCATGAAATTTTCACCACCAACCAAATAAACATACCTGTTATGTCATATGCAATCTAACACAATTAAGAGTGGGCTCCCACTTACAGTATAGATTATTATACCGGTATATTGATATCCTGAATTAATTTAAAACTCCTTATGTTCAACTGCAGTCTCAATCAATGGCTGTATCACCACTGCACAGGAATACAAACATGAATAAACACCTGTATTTATTTTAATCAAACCTCCTCTATACACAGGTAAAATATTCAAATCAGAAACTGCCATATATTAACTCAAAGATAAACATCTTACAATGCAAGAACAGAGGCAAAAAAAAAATTTCTTTAAGGCTAAAATCTCAAGATCTGCAACTGAGTGCAAAATGATAAAAATTCATTTCAGAAGGTAGATATTTGTTTGAACAACCATTGATTTTACTTCCAGCAAATGAAGCCAATTTAGTACTCATGCATTCACAGAATGTGTATTGTATTAGCTCAGGAAAATGTGCATGTACCATCTCTAGCAATAATTTCAACCACAAAAAAAAAAACCTTCAGGGTCTTTTTCCTTTTTTTCAAAAGTTGTAGCATTAACAATGAAATATTGATGGGACAATGTTTTACAGAAGAAATTTGATTCTCGGAAGGTTTGAGATGAATCTTCTTACCAATATTTCATTTTTCTTTTCAGTAAGGATAGACACACGTTCATGTAAATGTCTCCAGCTGGGTGACTTTTCTTTTCAATTTTTGAAGAGCAGGTTGATTAGAATTTCTTTTGATTGGATACTATACAACATGTAACAGCACTGAGTACAGTCATCAAATGACTCACGAGGGAATACAAGCAAAAACTAGCTTGGTATGGTCATCTATGCCAAACTTGCCCAAATCTACATAGTACAACAAAATTATCAGTAGCTTTTTGATAATCCTAACTTCCTCACATTCATTTTTTTTTCTGAAAAAATTGTGTGCATTCATTGATTACCAATAGGTTTTTTTAAAGATGATTTGGCTATAAACTGTACTTGCATATGAAATATAACTGTTTATAGTTTTCATTGTATTCCTAAAACATGCATTAAAATCACATAATAATTTAAACTGATGTATAAAACACTCACTGGTTTATCAATACACAAGTTTAATAATATTCTTTAATTTGTCTCTGAAGCTAATAAAAACAAGAGGCCCATGGGCCACATCACTCACCTGAGGAACAATAGGTATGATAAAATCAGCTTAATGAAGTCATAATACAAACAATCTGGACAATGTACAATAATACATGTAGATCATGTATAAATAAAATCCATTTCCCCCCCCCCCCCTGGATATTCTTATGTTTATCATCATTAGTCCCTTTTCTAACAGGATGATTTTATAGTCATATCACATGTTGAGTATTGCAGTTCTCAAAAAGATCCTTAACAATTGTTTATATATGGGATATAAAGCTACATCAAACTCTGAACCTTCTTGTGAAGCCAAAGAATTGTCCTGGAGCCAAAGTCTTAACAATTATAAAGATCATCTGGCTGATTAGTTTCTGAGAAGAAGATTTTTAAAGATTTACTCTATATATTCCTATGTAAAATTTTAACATACACCCCCCCATGTGGCTCCACCCTACCCACAGGGATCATGATTTTCACAACTTTGAATCTTCACTACCTGAGGATACTTCCACACAAGTTTCAGCTTTCCTGGCTGATTAGTTTCTAATATGAAGAATTTTAAATATTTACTCTATATATTCCTATGTAAAACTTCGACCCCCCCATTGTGGCTGCACCCTATCCCCGGGGGTCATATTTTTCACAACTTTGAATCTACACTACCTGAGGATGCTTCCACACAAGTTTCAGCTTTCCTGGCTGATTAGTTTCTGAGAAGAAGATTTTTAAAGATTTACTCTATATATTCCTATGTAAAACTTCGACCCCCCATTGTGGCCCAACCCTACCCCAGGGGGTCATGAATTTCACAACTTTGATTCTACATTACCTGAGGATGCTTCTATACAAGTTTCTGCTTTCCTGGCTTTATGGTTCTTGAGAAGAAGATTTTTGAAAATTTCTCGAAATTTTTCATTAATTTTTAATTATTTCCCCTTGAAAAAGGGTGTGGCCCTTAATTTTCACAACTTTGAATCCCCTTTGCCTAAGAATGATTTGTGCCAAGTTTGGTTGAAATTGGCCCTGTAGTTCTTGAGAAGATGTTGAAAATGTAAAAAGTTTACAGACAGATGGACGACAGACAAAATGTGATCAGAATAGCTCACTTGAGCTTTCAGCTCAGTCGAGCTAAAAAGTCAATTATTCTTCTTCAAATTTCATAGAACACACATCTGTTTGACAATGAACAATTATTTCCTCTAAACACTATTTTTACACACTTGTCGTAGTTTCAGGTTTCATTAAAGCATCATAAGCTCTATACATACATATGTCAGAAGTACATGTATTTATGCCTGTCAATACCATTGTTTTATGAAGTAAACATTTTAATATCGAACAATTACAGTATACATCCTACAAAACATTTTTAAATTTTAATCAATTTTTCATCAACTTGATAAGACGCTACAGGTTGTTTGAATAGCTGGTGCAGATAAGCTTAGTACAGCCTTGTTCAGTTTACCTCTAGTAAAACTTGGTACACCTGGTACTATCCTCAGCAATGTTCTATAACTCTTAAAATATCCAGGAATTATTAGTTTACATCCTAGATTTAATATGCTTTTATGCTGGAAAATGTGTAGCAATTTAAAAATGTTTCTAATACATTTTCTATTACTGGTACTGTTATCCAATTTTAATTTACAACCACTACATTTTGCGATTTCTCAATAATAAACTGGTTTGCGACGACTATATTTTTCATGACTATTATTCATCGACACTTGTTTTTATCTAACACCCATTCAACAACGACTAGTTCATGGCGAGAAATATTTACAACAAAGAGGCCTTCGCGAATCTCGCAAATATTTCTCGCACACAAATAAAAGTTGGTTAACAGTACATGTTGGTAATCATCAACGTCTTTGCCACAGATTTATCACAAAGAGCAATGGAACCTCATGCCTTAAGTATGTGGGTTTGACCCTCCAATTTGTGGGTAAAAATTTTACAAAAATCTCCCGTTTTCATATACTTTCCATTATAACTCTACTGGGCATACATGTTTTTACTATGTTAATCCCCATTTCAGTTTATATGTAATGAATGAAGAACAGATAACATCTTCAGGATGATAACTAAACTTTGCAATTTAGCAAGCAAAGGACCAGAGAACCTTAATAGACAGAACCAAATCTCATCACCTAGCAACCAATGCAACCGTTTACCATTTGATTGCACATACCAAGTGCACCAACTGTAAGGCAATATATATAATGGAAAAACTGCAAGGAATAGTGAAAATTGACCTGAACACTGTATAACAGACTTACAATGAATGTGTTTCCGTAAGGTATTCCCATACAGGAGCACTCCGTGTCCACAGTGAAGTAAGTGCCGGGGGTGGGGTTCTTGTGACAGGTCTGTAGCTCCACTGCCTGGGAAGACTTGGGCCCTATGGAGTAGTTTAGTTGGATGGTGTAGCTGACCGTACGAGTCTGCTTACCATGCCCCATGTCCTTCCAGGGGGTGAAGGTAAAATCTGTCAACAAGGAAAATGCATCATTATTCATTAAGATATATACCACTAGTATAGCATACAAGTTTGAACCTCCTGATGGGAAGTTACATATTTTGTTTACTTAATTTACCACACAGACAAATATCTCTAGGCATGGTTGAACAGTATAGTACCTTTTTTATAGCTCAAGCAGATGTAAGATCCAACAGAAGGCATGCAGATTACCATTAAGACAGCTATCAGCTTTAATTAATAATTAAAGCCAATATAATTATGAAGGAACTAAATACACAAACTGAGAAAGACAGACCTTTTGAGCCCCTTCTTGTTTGGATCTCGCTGTAGAAATCCGACTCTGTGAACAGCATCTCGAACATCTTCTCCACGGGAATGTTGTAAACCTCGTCTATCATAGGCTTCTGAAAGTGGGCATGCTCAGAACAGAGGGTAACTTCCTCTATAAGATAAGTTGGTCTTCTTTGACTACAGCTCGTAATTTAACTCATAAATGAAAATAAATTTTTGCTTCATTTAACTCCGTCAATCTGAATAATACTCTATAATTCTAAACACACATTTGATTGACAATAACTCTTTGTAACAAGTCAAGCATCAGCTTCCCAAACACTTCTGATAACTACTGTGTTCGCAAGATAATTCATTTCCAATACAGGAAATCAAACAGCCACTGCTAGAACATGCAAGTTTGAATTGATGAGTAAAACTGATGAAAATTCTCCTTGTCAAAGTTATGGTATATTGCATATTTACTGTATGTTTTTGTTCAGATCAACTAACATTTTCAATCACTCGAAGAGATCTTTCTTCCATAATATATGAAGTAAAGTTTTAATTTGGGAAAGGGTAAGCTTTTTTTTGTAAAGTCTGAGTAGTATCTGACAGAATATAGTCCTCCTTTAAATGTGATACCTATCCCAATGCAAAAACTAACTAAAACAATCCTCCTTGGATTTTTTCAACAATGTTTCACACCATAAGAGTAGCCCCCCTTTTGTACACAATTCTTTCTCTGGTCATCAGGGTCAATTGAACAGTGTACCAACCTTTACTTTTCATTAATTCCCAAGGTATTTGTATCAATTTCAGCAACAGACCCTTGCCTCCCATTTCCTCAATTAAAAAATTCCCACTTATTTGAGCTGATCAATGTAAAAAACAATTCAAAACTTAGAAGTTATTCAGGTGCGCAAATGTAAGAGACACACACAAAATATTTAGCCCCTCCCCTTTTCTACCCACTTTCCAAAGCATTGAGTAGTTATACCTTCACTGTCTTCTGTTGTATCACTTTGATCGGTGGCCACATCCTCACACTGCTTCTCTTCAAGTCCTGCTGAGGGAATGACCTCATACTCCTTCCCAATATTGATGCCAAGGTCATCCTGCATTAGCTCTGGAGATGGTAAGATGTCAGAGTCTGCGTTTTCTATCTGTAAATTGCGATCAAACTAGAATATGTACATGTACATCCATCTCAAAAATAAAAGTTCATGTTGTCTAAATGCTATAATGATTTAAAATTTAAAATTATGGCAATAGAGTCTCTCTCTCTCTCTCCCTCTCCCCCTCTCTCTCTCATTTAACAAAACACATTCTGTTTAATTGCACTACAAACAAAAAAATTAAGAAAAGGAAAATAAGGTTGCAAAGATTAAGAATTCTTTATTTAATTGATTTGACTTTATAACAACAAAATAAGAAAACAAAAGAATATCTAATAAAAGGTTATTATTTCTTTTTTAGCTCTATTTGATTTCACCCTTTACCCTTTACTCTTTCCTTTTCCTATTTCATTTGAACACTTCCAAGTCCTTGAGGTATTTTTCTATCAAATCTTTCAATAATGCCATTTCTCAAACACATGAAATTTACTTGATTGAGTCTGCTGGGAGTGATGTAGTCATCCCTGATTGGTTCATCTATAAAAGAGGGTGGGGCTACATAATCATCATCACTTGAGTCCAGACAAAGCTCCTCCCCATAGTTACAGTGAATCCACTGCCACATCTCCTTAGCTGTCATTGGCTGTCAATCAAAATTGATGCATATACATTAAACTTGCCAAAAAAAAGGACTTACCGGTAATAAATAAAACATTTTGATACTGAGTATAAGAAATTTTGATTTGAAAAATTACAAATTTCTTATTTGAACAAGTGAATGCCACATAACATGTATGTCCTAAACGTTGGCATCCTCTGCTCTAATTTATACCTGTCCTAGTAGAGCATTCTGCCAGACCCTAAACAGCATCATGTACGTCTTGTCTCTGTTGGCCAGACTGGTGAAGAAATATTTCTCTCTGTCCGTCGTGATCTGGATGGCGTTGGGAATCACGCGGGCTGTCTTCTCTTTGGTGACGGAGGTGATCTCTTTACATGGAATGGCAAGCTACAATATCAAACGCCATCGGTAATATACATAAGAGAAACCATAAAACATAAATATTTTCAAATACTTTAGAATCGTTTATCTTAATGGTGGCTCAAATTTTGTGGATTTTTGGAGTACCCAGTACATTCTCAATTTAACATAATAGAATATACAAATTTTATATTACGTCTTTAGTCATGAAAAACTAATCTGACATCTAAGATCAATTGTCTTTGACATAAACTTATGACCTAGAATTTAGTGTAAGTTATGTTTTTTCTAAATTATATCCATTGAACTTCCAGGTCGCCAAGTTTAAAATCTTTGTAATGTTTCAGATTTCTATCTACTTAACATTTTTAAAAAAATTATTTACTTTTAAAACGGACCCTTTTTTGTCAAATTTAAAGTATGAACATTTTATCTATAGCATTCTAACTTAATTAGTTATGTTTTACACATGCATGATTTTAAAGCATCATTATCTGCCAGAGTAACTAGTGTTTTATGTTTATTCCATGTACCGCATATATTCTCTTTTTCTATGAAAACTATAAAACATGTTGTGAAATTGTGGAACTTTTACTTGCACATACAAGTATGTATAGTCTATGATTTTTTATTAAGGAATTCCAATATCCGACTAAAAAATATTGTAGCATTATTACGTTACATACATATTTGGCATATTTTGGCGGTTATATATTGCATTTTCTTGTTTCGTTGTTGTCATTCTGTCTTCTTCTGCAATTCTGTTTAAAACTTTGTTGGTAAATATGGCATTTTAATTAGTAAATTGGAACTACTTTCTTTATACATTTTTTCAATTTTTCCATATGATTTCATGAGATATTTCTTATGGGGTACATAAGGGGTGATTTTTCAATAAATCAACAGTCTGCTCTTTTATATTTTGGGGGGTTCACATTACTTTTGAGGTTTTCCTAAATTTTGGTAAATACCAGTATTTATAATCTCTAGAGCATAACCATCTTCGCTAGCCAAGGGTGATGATCCACGGTGTTTCTCTATTCACGTGAATAGAGAAACACCGTGGATCGTCACCCTTGGCTAGCGAAGATGGAGCATAACTAATTATGGCTACGTAATTTGATGATTAAACGGATAAAATTTTAATTAGTGAAAGTGTAATTTTTAACAGTCTGGGAAGTTTATTATGGACCATATATCAAGATTATTTTTGGATTCAATCTTATTTGAATTTCTATTGCGCAATTATCACTATGTTGAATATTTGTGTATTTAGCCATGTCTTGATTATTTGATATCTGGATATTTCTAGGAATTTAAAGTCTCATATTTAGATCAAATTACTCAAGGGTGATTGAAATTAAGCCTGGATTAATTTTTTAAATACTATTGATGTTCATTCTAATTTGATGCAAACTCAATAAATTTGTGAAACTTTAAATTCTGTGTTTGTTCTTTTGAGTAGGAAATTGATTTCCAAATGAGAATAGTCATTGTGTGCTCATCACGTAAAATCTTTGGTGTTAGAAGTGGGATACCCATTGTGTGCTATCTCCCTACACCTACAAGACTTAATAAGTATTCTGAATTTATGGTAACATGTATACACAATGATTGGCATCAACAAAATATACTTAACTGCTAAGTATTCTTAAACATGGCAGTAATTTAGTCTTGCATAAAATAAAAGTCAGTTTACAGTAATGCGTCATACGATATAGTAGCATTACCAGCGTTTCCCAGGTAAAGATGTTGGCGTAAAAACAGACCCAGTTCTGAGTGATGTACATTCGGCCCTGCACTAGGATCTCTTTTTGCAAGGCACAAGAATAATCTGCAAGGAACAAATTTAAAGTCAAATCTACTGAGCAAGTTTGAAAAAATTACTTATAAAATAATCCATGTAAGTTTATGCATGAAAAACAAGTTGAGCATTAATAAAATTCTTGCATTAAATTTACTAGTCTTGAGGAGTCATGCATACATGGAAGGTTTGACATTTAAAATTATTGAAGATTCCCAACGCGAAGAATTCATATTTATCTGTATAATGTCACCAGAAGCTCCCCTTTTAGATTCTAAATTCTCACTTTTATCTTTTTTTCTAAGTTGTATGCCATATAGAATTATAACAAAAATTCAGCACTCAAGATTTTATATTCTTTTCAGTCAAACTTTGTTATCTTGAACTTGATGGGACTGTTTAAAAGCTTCGAAATATCTGAGAATTCAAGATATCGAGGGTAAAATACTTAAAAAATAATTGGTACATGTATTTACAAATCACTTCAATTACATATCCATTGTATTCGAAATATCAGTGTTCGAGATATCAAAGTTCAACTGTACTTGTATTAATAAAAGAGTATACTGTATTTTAGCTTCATTTCCAAAATACTTTTTAAAAATTTTTCTGACAATGTGAAATTTAAAAAGATATTGTATACATTACAAATAACAGAGCATATGAAATAACTTCCTTACCCACAAGGAGCCTATCCTCTCTATAGACATCCTTAAAAATCTTCCTGAAATCTTCACTTTTCGTTTTATAAGATGTGTTCCACATCTAAAATGACATAAATTCGTTAAATTCCCCATGAGTGACATCATAACCATCTTGTATCAAAGAACTGCAGGTACATAAAATATGGGCATGTGTGTTAATAAACAAAAAATTAAACTAATTAACAGTATATACAAATGTTAATTATTGCATTGAAATCTATCAAATTGATACAGTTTACAAGTGGCATGCATTTCATACGTATACACATTAAAACAATAAATATTAAGTTAGATGCATTTATTGTAAATGTGATAAAATTCTTTTCTATGTTCCCACATTGGATTTATTCCATCACATGAGGTTACTTTGATATATTTTTAATTATTTTATATTAACTTCAACAATACATTTTGCTGTAAATTCTCCAGAATTAAAATTCTCATAAACAAAGCAAAGCCATTTATATTTTGATCAACCCCTGCAGCAATTGCTAACAACAACATGTGGTGCATGGCTTGAAGGTATAGGATGATATTTTTAACTCTGATGCCGATTAAATTTCATGTTAAAAATACCCAGATGGAATGATCAAATGACAAAAATAATACCAAAAAAATTACATGTATAAAAATTTAAAATCTACTGAAATTTAATCATCAAAGATGGATTTATATGAAGTATAGAGATATGGGAGGGAGGAATTGGGTAATTTATAGCTTTTTTGGTTTTTAAAATTAGCAACATTTGGTCATAATGTCATTGAAAAATTCATCTATAATTAAGGATTTACGGTACATTGAAATTAAAAAATCCCCTCAAAATCTGAAATACACTGTGTTACATACTGGTAATTAAATGCAAGATTGCATGAAGATTAAAAACATAGCCAGGGTTGATTTTTATTCTCCTTTTTGAATGAAAGTGTAAAATTGAGCCACTCCCATTCCTTCTTTATAATTATAGGGACTATATTTATGAATACATAAAAATTATAATGAAATTCAACAGCAATTAAATGATATTGGTCTTCATACTGGATGACTTTATTCCTTCAATTCTAAAAAAAATTTGTTTGAAAAAGTGTTAAAAATCTCTTTAATGTGTATCAAGTATCAAAAATATTGGAAACTGTCAATTCGATGAACTCTTTTTGAAGTTTTTATTGCAGAGTACATGAAATTTTCTGAGTACTTGTGGCAGGAAATGATTAGTATACAATCTAATCTACACTAGCTGCAGAATTGGTACTTATTAGAGTATAAATCTACCAGGTGTGTTAAAAACACTACAACTACATATCGAGTGTTATCAACATTAACACATCTATATTAGTAAACACTTGAGGGAAACATTTAAAAAAAAGGACTTATATTGTAAGCCTTTTAAAAGTTTTTCCTAAAGCACTTATTACAAAGTAATATTCAACTGAGTACTACAATAAATGCATATTATATACTTGTGTATTCAAGTGCATATGATTTCATTAAATTAAAATTACCACGTACAGGGTAATACAAAAATATTCCAACATTGCTATCATACCCCCCCCCCCTCCCCCTATAGTTGATCAACCACCCTCACTAAACAAGAACTACCACTATATCTATATGATTGTATATATATACAGGTATATATATAGTTATGACTCCTATTGAAAATTCACTGACTGTTATGAATCCTATTGAAAGTTCATTCAAGTTTTTAAGGATGATCTCATCTAATTGTCATCAATATAAACAACTAAAATTTTATGCTGGCCAGATATCAACTAATGGCCCCTTTGAACCCATATAATTTTACAGTATTTTTTACAGCTTAACATTAATAAAATAACTAAGTGATTTCAAACGTCTTCACTCTGGCAACTCTTATTTTTTTGAAATATAGATTCATATACAGTATGTACTATATTTTTCACTCATTTTCTCACATATTTACAATGCATTGGTATTCATGTAGAATATATAAGTCATAATATATTTTATCTTATATACAAGTATATTCTAATATACAAGTATATATAAACTTTCATTTTTCAGAATCTACCTGTAAATATCTTGTGACTTTACAAAAAAAACTTACTATACATCAAATAATTATGGTAATCTCTTTTCATATATAATATATTGCATTCCTTGTCATAACTATGTTTGATTTACCAGTAAGCTGAATATGCATTATACATGTTCTTCAGACAAATTTGAAACATAATTAAACATTTAAATCCTTATGTGAAAAAGAAATGAAAGTGTTTGAAACTTGTGGCAAGTATGGCACGGTACTAAATTAGCACTACAATTGGGAAAAAGACATGACTTATCTACAAATAAAAATAGAAAAACCCTTCCCAAAAGTTGATAGTGTATATAAGTATGATTATATATATAAATAAAATGAGAATGTTTAAGTTGTTTAAGTTAAGTGTAATAAACGTGCTATAATAATGTCATAGAATAGAAATTTGTATATTATATAGATATTACTTGGGGCTTGTTACACACACACAAAAAATTATACCTACATCAGATACAATCTGTTAAAAAGAAACAACTTCAAAATTGTACTGTACGTCAATTAAAAAAAAAAATGGATCAATTTACTGAAACTATCAATCAAGGTTTATATATTGATCCCCTCTGAATTAGGGAAGACATTTTACACCATTGATTGTAAAATTTTTAAATATTTAGTTAAAAATATATGTATTTTACAATTATTTTTTAATGGCCTTTTTTATGCATTTTCAGCTATGAAATAAAGGTAGTGTAAATGGTGAACCCTGTAGCAGTACTTGAATAAAATGAAATTATTCTTCACCAAAACGCACTATAGCAAACAGATATATACATAAAATATACAGCATGGAACAAACAAGAGAAATATACCAACCTCCTAGGACATGTTAATAAACATACAAATAAGTGATACATTTGTATACAGGTGAATGCTGGCTTAGTCAGTGATGTACAGTATATATACCTGGTATATTAGTTTGATATTAACATAATTTATAGGTATATAAGACCAAAAAAATTAAATATATGTGTTGTTTACTACAACACTCTAATGTGGAGAAAGTTCAATTGGTAGGAAATTATATTTTATTTTTCCATTTTTATTTCCAAATTTTATATTGAAGCAATTATAGTATTTAAAGGTAACCTTTTTAAAATGCCCTATTTATGCATTAAATCAAACATACTTAAGTTAATTGAATAGAAGGCAAGTGCTGCTTTAATAAAATACAATATACATGTAATGGTACATGTATTTTCTAACTAATTTTTTTATGTAACTCAAATGCAAATCATTGTCCGAATAATTGCACATTGCATCCACTAAATGAAAATAATTACTCTAAACAGCATGCAGCATTGAGATTCCAGTCATGATTGCCATCAGAAAAAATTCAAATGCCCTATAAACACATATATATATTTTTTGGCCTAATGTAAGCATATTTCTTTACAGAAATATAATGTATATGAACATGTACTGCATACTTAACCTGTAGTGTGCCATTATTTATGCAGGTAATCAGTGTCTTATACTAATCATACCCGTATAATATTTTTTCAGTTTTTACTAGGTATTAATTATGACTTGAAAGACTCAAATTAAAATAAATTCGAAAAATTAAAAATTGGGAGAAGGATACTAATCATGTCTCCATACATTTATCAAAAATATCAAATATTCTACCAAGACTTTTAATTGGTTTAATTTATTAAGAAATGAATATTTTCTTACCAAAAATCAAAATTAAAACTTTATTTTTGTCAAAAGAAAGGACCAGCTGCAAGAGATATTCTTTTTTTAAAAGTTTTTTTTATCTTTTCTTTTCCATCTTTGATTTAATAATGATTTGCATGTTAATGTACATGAAAAGCCTCAATTTTCTTTTGTTTCCTTTATCCATACGTAACTCTCAACTCAAATGAAACAGAGGATTACACAGCATACCATAATTATTAAACTAAATAAATATTAGCCTATACAAGTACAAATGTACAAATCTTAAACTGAGAATTGCACAATACATATATATTTTCCAAACATAAAACAAGCCATAATTACTTTTGATGCCTGCAATGTGGAGAAACAAACATTTTTCATAAATGACAGAAAGACAATCTCAATGCTTTTGCAGATCAAATATTTCAGACCAAATTTTTCAGCATAAAATTTTGTGAATGTGCAAGATAATCTTGTATGCAATTGAAAAAAAATATTGTAGGAGGCCAAACAGATTATGGAAGCAACATACAAAAAAAAAAATTTAATAAAAAAAATAACCACAAAAATACTTACTGTGTACCATGGGGCATTTTTCTTTTTTTTGTCGCTTTTATCTGCACTTTTCTTGGCTGCTGATAGGCTGCTGTCTTCAACACGACTGCTGTCACTGACCATTCCGTTCTTTGACTCCAGACTGACGTTCATGTCCAATGACTTCTCGGAGCACTTGTCCATGATGTTCTCCAGAGACTTCTCAAAGGAGCGTTCCCTTGAATGAGACCGCACAAACTCGGTGCTGCTCCTGCTGCCCGAGTCGGACCTCTCCACCAATCTACTGGGAGTTTTGCTGGGACTTGATGACTCTCGGAACGACGACGACTTGCCTCTGGATATGCCTGACCCTCCTAGGATCGGTGATTTTGAGGACTTTGAATCGGTTTTGTCAAGACTGACCCCTACACCTTTACCCCAAGACACACTGTCGCCACTGGATTTCTGTTCCGTCTCTCTCAAACTACTGTCAGAAGTCCGACGTGTATCATAGTTACTGTTAAAACTATGACGATGTCGCACTTCTCCACCATTGGTGAAGCCGCTGGTAAAGTTGGGTGCTGACTCAACTGCCTCCACTGATTCATCTTTTTTCTCTTCATATCTAGCTTGGAGGTAGGGAGCAGATGAAAATTTGGAAAGGCCTGCTTTGCTACAAAACATGAGATTATTAAAGAAACATGATTCAAACACAGTGTAGAAATGTACATGGTTGTACATGTGTATCACAAAAACTGATGTTGCAATCAACTGTTATTTTTATGTAGTACATGTTAATAATAATGCTCCAAAAGTTAATGGAATCTGCAGGGCACAATGTGCTTATTCCTTTTCAACATGTTATTTCTAATGCCTATAATGCCTATGCAAGTGGTCATTTCACTTGAAAGACCTGATAATTGGGTGTTAATCCGAGATTCCTCTGACTCCAACCCCCGCTTTTATAAGGGGACTCCCCTTCCTTCATTCATTCATTTATTTCAATCTCAACACCATTGCACAATGGTACACAGAGATTATAATAATACAATATGTGGTATTTCTTAATAATTAACAATGCATGCGTAAGCGAGAGAGAGAGAGAGAGAAAAAAAAACCATATACAACTCTGACTCGTTAATACAAATGTGAAGTATGGGGGTTCTAACCTGGGGAGCATTTTTTATTTATTTTTCTAATAAAAGCACATAATTTCCTCAAAGAACAGTGTTTTGTACTTGCCATTATAAATTTAAAACTAATAGCATTTTTTATTTTTATATTTATATTTGATAAGCATTGCTTGCGTTCTTGCTGCAACGAGTTACAACTAAGTATGTAGTGAAATTCATCTCCTATTTCACACTTATTACAATGAGCACAGAATCTTTCATGTCTGGGAATATTTGCCCAACGTCCACTTTCAATGGGTAGATGGTGATTACATGTTCGAAATCTACAAAATGTAATTGCATCTTTTTTTGATAATGTATCAAAATAATGTTCAAATTTTAACTCTTCCTTATAAATTCTATAATTTAGAGCTTTTGGGGATGATTGTAGAATAGATTGCCAATTTTGTTTGAATTGGTCTACCAACGTGAGTTTTATTTTTGCCTTTAGCCATTGTGAGTTATGTATAGTTTGATTAATCCATATATTAGATAAACCGCAATTATTTAGAATATGTTTGATATTTTCATACCAAGGGATTTTCCCCCCAATTTCGTGATTCATACAAATTCCTAGATCATATATTAACTTTGCAATTTTTGTATCTTTTCCGGTAAGTATTCTTGACCAATAAGAAATAATGCGTGTTTTAATTTGAATTTCAAGTGGGTATCGACCAAGTTCACCATATATCATGAAATCTGGAGTTGATTGTTTTAAATGGAGTAGAAGTTTACAAACTTCCCGTACGTCACAATATAAAAGTGGGGGTTAGAGTCAGAGGAATCTCGGATTAATTGAGTGTTAACTTAGCCCTCCTCTGATATAAGGAAATTCCTTTATCAACCTATTTATTTGTGCATTAAAGTTTTGATCAAATTTACTTCAAATCTGATATACCGGTATACACTTTTCATTAAGAAATATCTATAACTTAAGCAATTGTTCAGCTACTTCCTTGCCGTTGGAATCTTGAAGCAGCAAATCTTAAATTCAAGATCATTGCTCTACCATGTTGCTTTGAAAAATTTCCAAGTTTAACAGACAATTTCATCTTGAAATTTTGGATTCTCAGATCTTTGTGCTGATGGTACCTCAAAAGATATCAGTGCACACACTTACCTTGGCGAATCAGAATTCATACTGCCGGAACTTTGAGAGTCCTGATCCGACTCTGCAGACCGCTTTCTACTAATGCTGAAATACATACATATATTGATTAACAAAAAAGAACAGATTAAGTGACAATACCATTAGATAATAAGTGATGATTTAGCAGATAATTCATGTGTGGCTTGAACAGCCATGCACATATGTTACTGTCAAATTACAAGATGTTTATCTACACATGAACTTAATGCTGCACCCAATTTATTTTTAAAAAAAAAAACTGCTCTTAAACAGAACTGACTTGGTAGTTAGGATACATTTGTTAATATACAAACTTAGATTTTTTGAAAAATATCTAGATGCTTTTATCAAGTCTAAACAAACAAGTGTGCATGTAATGTGTGATTTAAAAACATGTACCGGTAATTATCTTTTCGAATAGATAGTATATTTCATAACAATGTATTAAATTATAAAGATATTGTCCACAAAGTTTTTCATTATAAGAACAGACATACATACCAGAATAAGCGTATATATTTATAATTACATTTAAAAAATATTTTGTTTGTAAAGTGTGTGAAAAGCATTCACTACACCATAACACAGATGGAAGGTCAAAATTTAGATTATGAGTTTTATTCTGATGTTATAAACATTAAACGTTGTTGGAGTGAAATTCAAAATTGAAGTTGTGGCTGTTACAGTGGCTCTTAATTCTGTTAATCTGAACTTACCCAAGCATAAAACAGGGGTTTTGAGATACTGATATTAATGACATTTGTAGACAAGATAGGTTTAGTTGATCAACAATGATTAAAAATTACCATTGAATCTCATAGATGCAACAGTATGTGCAGACAAATTTTCTTAAAGTGCATTATTCAATTTGTGATTTATGAGACTACCGTATATCTTAAATTAATTCAAAAACTTTGCCCCAAAAAATGGTTCGAATGCTTTAAATATAAACAATATCTTCTTAATAATTAATCTATTAAAAATTAACATGACTGATGTTATGTTTTCTAAAAATCAGCACAATTCACATTTTACAATGGCTTACATGAGTCAGTCGTATAATCATATACAGCTGTGTATATCTGTTTAATAATTTAAAATAACAATTTTACCATTTTTCCTTTTTTTTTTCCTTTCATTTCAACATTACAAAATATATTATATTTTGAATTGCTTTTTATTACAAACTTTTTAAATTGCAAAAAAAATTACTAGTATGAATTAGAAAGCTACATATTTTTTATCCCATTTTTGCAAATTTGTTACATGCAAACCCCCGCCCCCCCCCCCCCCCCCCCTTCAGAATTTACTGAAATAATAATCCACCAACTATCGCACCTTCATTAATTGTGTAGGTGTAGACTTTGCTCTGCTCAACAGCAGCAGGCAAACATTTTTAATCCTATACCAGTCAATGGCTTTTATAATGTAAAATCTATTCAACAGCTGCTGTACGTGGTATATATAGTGGCATTTGTGACAGTGCTTTATATCAAAACCCTCACTGACCTGGTTTTTTCCCTCACTGATTGTGCATTTCTGACTGAAATCAATATAATTTGCACTTCACTGATAAAACATTCAGTTACAAGCAGTATTATCATCACTGCTAGACTTTCTACGAAAACGTTTCATCTTTTCTTCACGATTGAATATATTACTAACACCATTATTAAACCACTGAATGCCAGCTGAGTCAAAATTGAAAAAAAAATAAATACCAGTAAATATTTGACAAAAGTGTATTAAAAATAGGATAAAGCATCCAGATTTGGAGGAAATTTCCATCTACAGATATTTTAATTTTAAACCTTTAAAGAGATGGCTTATATATGTATTTTTATCCGAAATCTACACATGTTCTAAAATTGCACAGCTGTTGATTATATAAGGATGGACATTTATTTACCATTAGGCAAAGATTTCCATAGTTTTATACTATAAAAGATTTATGCCAAGCCAAAAATATGAACTTTACTTTTTCTTGAAAATTGATTCCTCTTAATTTTCTTATCTTTGTAAATTTATTTTTCAATGACTACTAAATGAATAGAGTAAAAGTAAAAAATGCAACTGCAGTGACTGGAATGTTATTAATTTAATCATTGACTATTCATAATCATATTATGCGATTGTAAAATACATTTTAAAATAGTACAAGCACAGTATATCAATGAACAGTACATATTACAATTATATTCCAGTTTATACAATTATACTGGTAAATAAATAACACAGTAAATTACAAAATACCAAAATAGTTTTCAATAGCTAGCTCTAGCTTGATTGCTTGACAGGGTATTAAATTTGTTCTGCTCGTTATCAAATCAGGTCTGAATCTAGATAGGTCTTGTTGTTCCGGTGTAGATTGTTGGTTTTTTAAACATTCAATTCATTTATATTGCACATCGAAAACCTCTAAAACCAGGGACGTATATATTAGTATATACGTCCCTGCTAAAACACTTTCTCCTGTTGTTAATTAATTCAGCTATACTCTTTTGAAAGAATTTTCACCTGACTCTAAGCACTGGATAATATAAATACTAACAATATAAAACTAGCAGTTGGACATTATGCAGTTATGTACAGAATAAGTTTATGAAGATGTAAAATATTACAGAATGTAGTTTTCTATTACATGTACAACCGCTTGAGCAATCCATCTATAGCTCTTAAAAACTCTACCAATATTCTGTTGCTGTAATTCGTTGATGGGATAAATGAATTATCAATTGTATGTGTAACAAGTGACAATATGCATGAACATTACTAACTAAGAAAGGACTCCAATTATGATAAAGTAGACCAAATATAAAACATTATATTTCGAAATCATCTGACAAGAAACGTGAAATGTTCCGATTATTCACCCAATTATGGGGTGATTAACAGATTAAAGCGAGAAGATTTAATGGTAGTTCTTTTTATCATATGCATGTAACGGCGTGTACTATGAATACTTACTGTTGTGGTGACCATCTAAAAATACTTGTGACAGCCGCTACTGTGGAATGAACGGCTGAACTTAGACCGTGTGGACTAGATCCGTTTGCATTGCGAATCAACTCTTCGAGTTCTTCGTTATTATTTCTAATGTCTGTCTCATTTTGGGAAGAATTTCGCAAGTTGCTCATAATATGCTCTAGAATTTAGCAACAGTCTGTCAAAATCAAACAGCTAAATGCATCATTGAAACAAAAGAAAATTTGGTGTACCCTTCAGCCGTTCGGTTTTATTTACTTCGTACCTAATGCGTCATTTCCGGTTATCTCCCCGAACCCGATCAAAAATTCCTGTTCACTTTTTTAAAAATACAGCAAATGTTTTCATCTTTTAATAAACATTATATTGTATTTTTTAATTACTTCCTAAAATATCAAATCTATGCAAATACTTAGATATCATCACAATTTTTTTTTCTTTAAATTTTTATTGGGGAAGGGGGGGGGGGGGGTCAAATTCATGAACAAACCTATCAAATTCATTTGATATTCGGCCCTTTGAACTTTTTAAAAGCATATAATTGTTAAATACTTATAGTTGAATTTATTTACAGATTTATAAAAAAATTTACCGAAGGAAATTATACTACAATAAAGGGGTATATGGTCACGATTTTGCTAAAATTTTATTTTTTCTATTTTTATTGTATGAATGCATTTCTCAGTAATGATCAATTAAAAATTAAGTGTCAGTCGTAGAGTTATAAGCAAGATACAGAACTTACAATTCTTTGCTTTAAAGTTTGTAAACAAGGTTCGTGGCATGTTTTTGTTTACATTGGTTCAATATACTGGTAAAAGCTGTTCTAAGTGTTGACATTTAGAAAACCGGGGACCCGGAGCGGATGGAAGTTCTAATTTTAATTAAATTGATCGACATTCAAATTTTGATTGACTATTATAAATGCCTGAAGCATTTTAAACATTAAAAACGAAAAAACAATAGCTGACAAAAATCGTAATCCCTTTAGGCAAGTTCTTCTTTTCATCCCTCTTATATGTTTAGCTTTAAAATCAAAATCAATTTAAACTGATACAAACTGAGTATTATTATATTCTTATATTTAATGACATATAACATATAAGATATATAGAACAAAATAATAGAATATTCATATAAAAAGACATAAAAATCTCGAAATTACCAAAAAAAAAACAAAAAAAAAAAACCAAAAAACCTAAGTCAGGTTGCAGTGCAAAAAGGTTATATCCATATATTTACATCTATGGAGTCTGATTCCCTCTATTTCTTAAGGAAACTTATAGTTAATTGATAGCTCTATAGAAACAGCAAGGCTAAAATATACCTGTCCCATTTGTCGATTGGTCGAAAGGTTGACAGGACTGAAATCGTAACAGCTATACCTAAGAAAAATCACGGACTGCACGAAACAATCATGATGGATTCGCGATCGGCTGTTTCTTTTACCTAACGTACTAATGTACATTATATTAACAGTAATTTAGTGAATTTTACTAACTTTTTATTGTCAATTTATTAATTAGTTAAAAGAGAGATGTAAATATAAACAATAAAATGCTTTAAATTCTTTGCTGATTGATACGGGTTATGAAGGTAGCGATCTTTGCAGAAAAAATTTACATAACCCGCTACAGTGTATATATACTGAGCGCGGGTTATGTATTTTTTCTGCAATGTCGCCACCTTCATATCCCGAATAAACCACAAAAGAAAGCATTTTATTGTTAAATTGAATGAATGCTGTAATTTTCCAAAAAAAAATGTACCGTATAATATCATTATAGTCATATTGTATATTATATTACATATATCAATTCTTCATACAAGGTTTATCAATACACTATGTAATATCTATACTAGATACAATATAATATTGTGTCATATGATATAATATCATATGATAAAATACAATATTATAAAATATCATACTGTGTCATATACAATATCATATATATGCATTATATATGACACAAAATACATCATATTATACTGTATTCTATTTTTGATTTGGTATTATATGATATTGATATCAAATGATATGATATTTCATCAAATGATACAATATTGAATGATATATTTTTCACATCATATGATACAATATATTGTTTCATGAAATATGATATTGTATCAAATTGGTAATATCATATGGTATTGTATAATATCATACAATTGATCAAATTTATATAATATCATATAATATAACAAAATACATGTATGATACTATCTTACTCGTTATCTATATCATATAATAATCGTGTAAAATATTATCTCATAATTTTTGCAATATCATATATGTTACAATTTTATATCAAACAATATCATACAATTTAATGTGATACAATATCTAATTGTATCATATATTTTGAAATAGGGATGATATGATATGATATCACATTATTAGATACAATACTTTATCACGTCATATTTTATAATATCATTTTATGATATAAACACATATGATTCAATATCACGTACAGCTAGGAATAGGAATCATATGATATATTATATAAATCAATGATCATGCACATCTATCAACTACATTTTACTAATAAGAAAATTTACATTAATTTTGCTCCAGGTACAAGATAATCCAGATCAAGTTCTGCATTTGAAGCTACCTTTATTTAAACATCCATGATTAAATTAACTGTTTGAGTCAGACTAGGAATGGACATAATTTACTTCCATCTTTTATAACCATTTCAAACTTCTGATCCTTACACGTACAATTTAAAATGTTCTAGAATCTTCAATTGCCTTTTTTTAGCATCAAGATGTATATAATCAAGATCACTCTCAGAATCCGAAGCTACCTCTTTGATTCATTCACATACCCAGTAGTTGTATCATCAAGGCAAGTTTGAAGAAGTAATGAATAATTATTGTTTACACAAATATGTAACCTGCTCCAAAGACCTGAATTTAATAACCTCCACCAGCATCCCCTACTTGTGGGTCAGATTCAGCATCCAAGCATGTGGATTGCACCAGTATCACAAGATGCATCGTCTATTCAAATTCTGTAAAGATTGAACCAGAAATAAAGAAGATTTGTCAATCAAAGGGCACCTGCTCCATAAAGTTTAACCAGCTCCAAAAAACTTAACCTTCTCCAGCATTCAAAACCCATGGCTCAGATGCAGCATAAAAATATGTCAAGTACCGGTACACCAGAATTTTAAGATGCACCATCCATAAAGATAGGATGAACAGAAACTAAGATATGGCCATCAAAGGGCTCCAAAAAACTTTTACCTGCTTCAAAAACCTGCATTCCAAACCTATATGGCTCAGATTTAGCATTCAAGTCTATCAAGTGCATTACTATTATAAAACTCATTATCTATGCAAGTTTGAAGATATTAAGATCAGTAGTAACTTATATATGACTATCGAAGTCTTTTAAGTCTATAAGTGGGTCCAGACGCATGTTTGTTGAATGTAGGACAAGTATAAGAACTTAGATACAGGACCTGCTCCAAAACCTGGACATGGGCAGCGACGCAGGTGGGGAGGTATAGCATAGCGTACCCAAATTCATCTCAATGAGCTACATGCATCATGGAATATGTGTGCAAGGAAGACATTTAGGTAGTGCATGCATGATTTATTATCATAAATGAGATATAACTTTATGCAAGTGGAATTTATCAAAACTTATAATTTTACAGAAATCCTATTGTTCAATCTGATTAAAAATCGAGAATCAGATTCTTATCTGATTGTACGAGTAAAAAAATCAGTCCTTTCTTTCACTGAAACCTGTAGCTGCATTTGAATGACCAACAGTATGGGCATTTATTAGGCAAATGAATTAATTTTTAACATTTTTTATACAATATTTACACGTATAAAACTGAAAACAGGTACCGATGTCCTACCAGTATTAAATATTGCATGACATAACATCAAAGGTTTATACCATATAAAAACCTACTGTTTAATATTTTAAAACTATTACTTTTATAAATAAACTGCAGAGAGAAAAAAATAGTACTTCAAAGTGTTAAAACAATTTTGCCACATAAAAATTGTGACAGGAAATAAAACAAATCAACGACATGGGTTTTACAAAAAAAACTTTAATAATAAAACAGACAAATAAATATTATCAAACTGTTCTTGTGTATCTCTTTGTAAGTGCCCGAGGGAAAGCTTGGTTTCTCCAAAGAACGGACATACCAATAGCCAGAGACAGCCTGCAAATAGAGAAAAAAAGTATCGTTCAAATGTGAAAAAATCATGTCCAATATTATCTCTCTTTAACAACAACTGTGTCTGGGTGAATTCAAGACGGGGTGAAACTGTTTGCAAGTGTAGTAGGGCGAAAATTATACGGGGCGAAAATAACCCTGTATACAGTGACAATTTTTGATTAAGAAACTAAGCAAACTGACAAAAGACAAAATTATTAAGTTGACCATAACAAGATTCATAGAGTAACAATTTTTTAAGATCGATGAAATTGTATGATATGACAATGTGTACAGTTTTCAAATGGAATATGATTCTATTCAACATATGCATTGGGACAAGAACATTAGTTAACACTCCACTTGTAAGAATGACAAGAAAACATTGCCAACATTTTTATTTCAATTGATAAGATGAAAAGAGCAATTCTTAACTTTTGTGTGGACAGTATCTATGTCTTATAAATTATTATTTATAATACAGTATATACCGGTAGTAAGTACTTATGTCTAATGCATATTTTTTTTCCATTAAAAAATGTGTATACTAGTTAAAAACAAAAAACACTGTTATGAAGCATATATATATCAGCATAAATTAAAATTTCTAACAATTTTTAAAAATTCAAATTATTCATCAAGTATATATTATTTACGATGGTAACTTAATAATATATAAATAGTGCCTGTTTGGGAGGGTAACTGTTGAAATTGACACCCCGAGACAACCATTGTTACCCTCCCAAACAGGCACTATTTATTTTATTATACTGAATGTCTTAATTTTAAAGAAAATTTTACTGCTTTTATATAGATTACTGCGAACCGTATGCGCAAAATTTACGCGCATGTAACAATTCGTTGTGTTACCCGTTGCCAAGTGTGTTGCTAACGCTGAGGTTTATAGAATGGATTACCAACTGCGTCTAAACCAATCACAGATTTCAGTATTTAACATGAAAGTATAATAACATAACTTACCACGTGAGGACATACTCCATATGTCTGTTGTTGAACTTGATATTAGTTTGTCCCCCTATAGGTCCACCCTCTACACTGCTCTCTAAAGATAACAGAAATAACACTATTATGTACACTAGAAAACACTTTTAAACACTTACTGTGGAATCATTTAAATTTGAGTGGTCCAATTTTCGTGGATTGTAGGTTTTTTCTTATTCATGGGAGCTGTAATTTTGTGGATGCGTTGGTTTTCAGTTTCAGTAAGAAAACTAACTCAATCAAAATATGTTTTTTGTTGAGGATGTAAATTTGTCAATGAGGGCTACTCAGGAAACCTCGGAAATTGATAATTTTAGATTCCACAGTATCCATCTTACCACAGACTTCTGAGTTTTCTGAGTTTATCATGTACAAGCCACAATTTTTTTTTTTAAATAATTCTGCTTTTAAATTTTTAACCCTGATTGCCTTTATTGAAACTCGTACATCAACAGCTTTTGATGAATTCTTTCACTTTGGCAATTGACTGATGCATGTCATTTGTCTTAATATACAGAATACATGTAATACCCTTTTATGCGTTTACATGAACTTACTTAAATCAGAGTCTACAAACACAGGATCAGTTCCTAAGTAACTAGCAATAGCATTAATGTCTCTGTTACTGAAGAGTCTGGGATTCTTGGGATCCTGGGTGGGGTTTACATCTAAAGGATTCCTCTGAAATAAAACACACTCGACTGATACATTATTATGTACATCTACACACTACAAAATGGTACAAATTATAAACACATATATTTTTCAAATTTTCATAACTTTGACAGGTGAGTTACTGTGGCTAAACTGCATTTAATTTCAAAAGTGATATTAAATTAAGCATGACATTTTTTGTGAGAGAACTGTAGATTTACTGGGAAAAATATCCCTAATGATAAAAAAGAATTTTTTCTTAGAACACCCCTTTCTCAACTTTTGAAATGAAATGGCTTCAAGGGTTATTTTGGGTTTGTTTTTTTTGCAATAGCTGTAGATCTGTAAAAATTTGAATGAGCGACCTGGGAGCTACAGTTTCTTGTTTGCTAAAAACTTGCACTAGTTTTGGACTGATTAACCTTATTTATACAAAAATTCTGTTGAATAACTAGTATCATTAATTTTGCAGACAATTTACTTTTGACTATGTTGCTTTATTTGCCTCAGACTTTCTCTTAAAGATGCTAACTGATCTTGGAAAATAAAGTACCCTATGTTAAATTCACATGCAGATCAAGAGTCACCATTTTTTACAGGTAAACAAACTACACCACTTCACTTTACTGGTGGTGGTGTTTAAAAGAATATCAGAGGCAAGTAAAGTAATGATACCTGTAGTAAAATGTCCAAGAAGTATTTTGGAATCAAATATTTGTATGGAATATGTTTTGGAAATAAAAATATCTGGTAATGAGTTCAAAACTAGTGCAAGTTTTTGAGCACCATAAATAGCAACATTTAACATGTAAAGAACTACTGGTAATGAAAGCTCTCAGGTCTTCCATCTGAATTTATTCAGACCAGGAGCTACAGACCTGCAGCTATCTTTGTAAAAGCCTTTCAGTAAGACAATTTTTTTTGTTCATTAATTACCGTAATACACCCTTACATACCCTCTCTGGAGCTCTTATCATCCCGTATATCTTGACTTTCCCAGTTATCTGCCCTTCTTTTCTGGTCTCCGGATTCTCCCATGCCACAGGAACCCAGCCTCTATTGACTAAGACTTCATGTCTACAAATAAAATTGCCATGTTATAAAACTATATGCACATTTAAAAAAGTTGTTTCAAAGAATGATCACACTGTATTATTTTATTGTTGCCTCTTTCATAAAAAATTAAGAAGTCTGATTCCTAAACTCAGTACATACCACATGTATTCAAGAGCAATGCTAAAATATTAAATTAACTGCATATTACATGTTTTATGAAGACCCAGCTCAAGAACTTGAAAATTGATACACAATAATGAGGATATATATCATGGAGAAATGTCTTTGTCAGTGCTGGGATACATGTATATCTACAGTGTATATCAAGTGTAAATTAGTCTAAGACATTAGACAATTCAAAACAGCTTTAACAGTATAACTAAAGATCAAGGCAATGAAACCAGAAAAGAAGACATGCACATTCACACACCCTGTGTCCTTCAGTTTAAAAGGAGTCACAACCAACAAACCAAAGTTGGCTTTGAACCCTTTTGGGGTCCTATCAGGCTGGAAGTTTGGGCGGTAACCTATCAGGACCTCCCGACTGTGGTCAAATTCACCCTCCAACCATACCTTTGTATAGTCCAAATCATTCATATCAGCTGTGTCCAATCTAATAAAACAGAAACCAGTCAAAATAATTAAGTTAATAAAAAAAAAAAAGAATACATGTTATTGTTATGCATCTAATGATTTGCAATAGATTATTTCATTGTCTAAATCCTATGGTTATTCTTGCATATGCTTACTGACTTTGGACCAACTCATCGAAGTATTTTCATTTTGAAATTCATAAACATCTATTACCTGGTATTCCCTACCTACAAAAGAATCCCTGTCTCTAAGGATAGCTAGGTGCCCCAGAGGAAGGGGGGAGGGTCTGAGGTCTATTGTCAATTTCACTGTGAGAATTTAATCAATTTTAATTTTCTGGACCTCCCACACCCCAGATCCTCCCATGGGTACAACTTGTATAGGTTGGAAAAGCAGTTTTTTTTATGTGTACATGCACATTGTTTTGTGTTAGAAAAAAATACCACATTGTTATATGTACATTTTATTTATCACAAAGTTTTCACCTTAATGTAATTTTTGTTATTTAAAAATAAAATATTATACAAAGTGTACCATCAACTAGAATTGATTTAAAAAATACATCTTCTTGTTTTGAAGGGAAGAACAAATCTCTTTAAATTCATACAGAAGTGCAATGAAATATTAAAGAAATCTGGAAAGAAAGGAGAATTTCACTCACAAATCAGTGAGTGGTACAGGGTCAGCTGCTGTTCTCTCGTCAATGGTCTTCAACAGATTGATCTTCCATTTTCTTCTTTGCCACTGCCAGTAAGCCAGTCCATAGGCAGTTAGGGGAAACATCTGAAAACAAATGACTAAAATTACTACTGAGAATTTTAATGTACATGTGTTGTATTCCTTCAAATAATCATTTTAATAATTATACTTTTTCATTGGAGCATCATTATACCCATGCATTTGCAAGGAAATAAAATGTATCAAAAATGAAAAATTAAATGTAACAATAAAGTAATTAAATATTAATTGCATGTTTATTGCATTTTCTACTTTTTCAATTGCAATGAATGATGGTATTTAATTAGGATCCTGAATTTAAAACTGGAATACTAGTATTCAATATTCACAGATTTTATTGAATGCTCTACAATTATAAATGTTGAGTAAAAACAAACTGAAATTACCATTACTGCACATGCATCAACGTTAGAACTATTACTGATGTTTATCCATGCATTTCCATTTGCAAAACATTCAAACTTATCAAAATATGTGGGGTTTTTGGTTTTTTTTAACAAGAGATGCAATAATATGATTAAATTGATATGTGATAACAATCAATAAGCAAGAAATCTAGAAAATGGTAATAATCTGTGCATGATAGAGTATAACCAGGCACTTACGCCTAAAACCACTTTTAAAAGTGTGCTTAATTCATTTGATTTCGCCTCTGGTGGAGGAGCTGACTTAAACTTGATTGGTGGCGGCTTCTGTAGGACTGGTTTAGCGTGTGCTGACATCTGTCTCTTTGGAATTTTTATCTGACCTCTGACTGTGGTCACAAATGTTTCCATCTGGTTGGTCCATCTCAAAGCTCGGTGGCATTTCTGACAATGTGGGAGTATTCCCTGTGAAATTTAAATTCAATTTAAACCAATGAGAACTTCAATAAGTAATGACAGTCTCACTGTGTCAGTCTGTCATTTTGGGTCTGGTAAGTTCTGACAAATGAGAAAGGACTTGGTGACTCTAGATAAAATTTATACCAAGGTGAGAAAATATTTAACATTAAATTGGATTTCCAAACAAATTCATAAAAAATGGAATAACATTGTTCTAGCTTTTTTAAACGTGCACAGACAAGATAGAAATTTAATGAAAGATTTTTCGAGGAAATTCGAAATAATAGAGCGAGGAAATTCGAAATTATTACATAAATATAATATAAAATGTTTTGTCTTCAGATCACATTAAGAACCATTAAACTGTTCAATATAAAAGAAATTACTTTTGAAAACACATTCCTAGACATCCTCTCAGTCTCAGACTCACTGTCCCGGTGTTCACTGCGAACTCTTTCGTTTTAGAAAAACAAATTGGGTCTATCCCTTCAAAGTTTTCTTTGACTTTATCTGATTGGATAATTCATTCCGTATGACCAATCACTGTACGTCTAACAAAATTGGTGACGAAGAACGAAGACCTTGACCAAAATATTTATTGTTGGTGAGTATTTCACTATTCGCTCGTTTTTGTTTGTGTGCTTTGTTTTGCGAAATTGACTTTAGAAGAAATAGTGTATTTCATAAATTGATAAGATATTCGAATTTCATTGCAAGTGATCAGTGTTTTTCTATTACCTGATTACTTCTTGTTTAATATGGAAATAAATATGCCTCACATCCTTATCTGGCTACACTGTGTTTTGTGTTAGTAATGATAATAATATTGCCATTGTATTTTTACAGGGTACTAGGGTACGTGGTGCCTGAAAAAGACAGAAAATGTCGTACCCTTACATGAGGAAACTAGGCACAGGCTTGACAGGAATGATGAAAGTGGAGCACCCTCATCGTAGATTAACAATTCTCTATGAGAAAATTATTCAAACACTTGTTAGATTCCCTGCAGAGAGCGTATATCGGCAGCATTCTGAGCCATTGTATCGTGAGAAGCTTGCTCATGTTAAGGCAACGGAGGATGTCAAGAAACTAGAAGAGCTGTTGGGGGATGTACACATTGAGATGTCCTTGGATCAAGCTGATAGGGAACTCCAATTGACAAGGGAAATGATGAAATGGAGGGTATGGGAACCATTACACGAAGAAGCTCCAAAAGATCAGTGGACTTGGCCACCAAATTAAAATGATTGTGAATATTTGTTGTATAAGGACGTATGTACATTGTGTAATTAAAAGTGATACAAAAGAAAATTTTTAGGTATTGTCGTAATATTAGCTGTATGGTATATGTACTAGCTCTGGAAAGTGGGTTAACCCTTTATCTTGATTGCTATGATGCTGGGTTTGTATACCAGGGGATCTAATTCAGCAGAAGCTATATCTGTATCTGTTACATTTGGCAATTGGCAGCCACAATACTATACTGGGTATTCTTGGGGGTGGGGGTGAGAGAGATTGTCTTTATAGAACTTTTCCCCAGGGGCTATGGCTCTGTGGAATGATAACTCTATTTTGAAAGAAGGAGGAAAATATGATAGATCTAGATACAGAGTGCAATCCAGTTTCTACTTACACTGGCTAGTGGCTAACCCTCCAGCCTGATTACTAGAGTGTTGCATTTGTATACCAGAGCACCCTAGCAAAGGCAAAATATCTCTCTGTTATACTTCGGTAAGAATTAGTTTTATCATCAATTCTTTTGAGGTGTACATATTTGGTATTGAATACAATTTGCAGTACAGTGAAAATAAGTATAATTATGAAATATATAACTGCTTATGTAATGCATAAGTATGCATGTGTAAATGCTTCAATTTAAAGAATTCATTGTTTTCTCTGCTCACAAATACCACCATCAGTATTTGTTTTTGTTCAGTTGAATTTATTGCTGGGTACAACATGAACTAGTGTATCAGTAATTAAAACAACTCTTAGTTCATTTATCTACACGTATAAAAAGAGGGTAAAAGGCCACGTACAACACTCACATAAGTAAAAACATTTAACTGTGATGCAAACAAACAGTTAGTCTCATTGCCAAAAAAAAAAGAGATACTTTTACAATATGTCAATCTAAACGCTGGTATATGCATATCCATTTTATGCTCAGTTTATTTGAACAATTTCTGAAGTAGCCATATTTTCAACAATAATATCAAAAATACTATATTTTTCACTGTCTATAATTCGCTTTCATATTATAGTCGTTTCCTATGTAAATGTATTCTATCTATTTACTCTGTTTCTTCTTATTCTACCTTTTAAGCCATTGCCATGTACTGTTATAATTTTACTCACTTAAAATCGCTTTCGAACTCAGTAAGACCAGGTCATGGTTTGAAAAAAAATTTAAGATCAAAGCCTAAATTTTTTTTCAGATCCCTAAATATATCTGGTTCCTGAAAAAAGATAAGAGGGTAGTGTGAGTAGAAAAGTCTTGGTTGTGTTTTTATCCCGAGATGCGTGAAAATGCCACTCGGACAAAATAACGTCATAAGAGGCCGACGTTGGTTAAATCTTGAAAGCGTACAATTAACGTAATCTCGCCGTAAGATACAATGAGTTTTAGATTTTGAAAACTTTTGAAAAATTGTTTCATTATTAATATCAAATCTTCATTTATGTGAATTAAACGCGTTTTGAATTCAGCGTTCGAACTCCAAGAACGCGGGATCGAACTCTCAACCTTTGATTTTTATTGTGCAATGGCTTTCCAATATTAAAATAAATTTAAAAAAATTGTTTTGGAAAAGGTATCCAAGCAAGAGAAAGAGATTCTCGATGCACAATTTATCAAACTTATGAAATAATGTGGACTTCAACATGACGTTGATACTGATCGAGTCGCTTTTAATATTCTTCATCCTGCAGAGAGAGAGAGAGAGAGAGAGAGAGCCCCCTGTATATTAAATGCAAGTCTGACGAATAGTTTTGAATGCAATTCTTTGTTTTTAGATTTATTTGATCTGGATTGTAGACAAAGACTGACAAGAATGTTTATTCCGCGCAAAAGCTAAAATAGCTTGATAATGAATTTTTTTTCCTCCAAAATGCTGATGTTTTACAACGCTTTGTGCCTACATACATGTACTAGGTGCTGATCCCTATATTCGCCTAAAACAAGGTCGCGATTTTCGCTTCATTCTAAGTTAATTAAATATCATTTTATCAACGAGTTTTGCGGAGTGTGACAGCTAAAACGACGTACAAAGACAACTTTTTTTTCTTAATTTTTGCTATCAGAGATTAGTCTGTAATTTTAATCTGAACAGAAATATTATTACCCCACAGGGGATCCATGATATTCACTTAGACCTATATATAGAAGTGACAAGGAGAAAAACTTTCTTGGATTTTTTAAAACGAAGTGAACTATCCGTGTTTTTGCGAATAATTATTATTTTTTGTTTGAATTAAGATACAGTTTTATATTCAGTTCGATCAATATTCAGATGGAATTAAAATGAAATATAGTAAACGATGTTGAAATTTAAGGAAATTTCAGGATGGATGTGGAATTACCAATACCCAGGGAACTCTCGTCTTCTCTAGCAATGACGTGTACCAGTCTAGCTGAGCGCAAAAAACCACGCTATTTCTATAAATGTCCATAAAACTGAATGATAATCTGATATGCGGCTGAAGTGCCTAGAAACGACCACTCTCCTACAGTTTTATATTAACTGCAATCCTTTGCTAATTGTAGCACTGATGTATACGAGTAACAATTAATCAAGGGAGCGACGCACAGAAACCGTAAGATGATTTGATATTCTGCTTTGTATATTTATCAAATCAAATATACAACATGACTACTTTAGTCATGTTGTATATTTGATTTGATAAAATGAAATATATCAGAAAGGACATATTTTTCAAATTCAGCCATATGCCTATGGGTCAGGTCACTCACCGAGAAAAAATTTCTCAAGTGAAGTAAATTTTACTTCTCTCTTTCCATGCTTCATCGCATAAAAACTCATGTAAATTCACTTCCACTGATCACATCCTATAATACTATACTTGTACTAGTATTCTTATTTAGAACATTGCATCCCCCATGTTTCCTTCAATCATTGATTTCGGGACCACATTTAATCTAATTCTATACTATATCACTATATCAGGATGTTGGCATACTAGTATCACAAACTGAGATTCCTCATAAATAGAACCATTTTAACAAGAGCTTCGACTTTGAGGTAGTTGTAACACGGCAATGTGACGTAGGCCTGTCTATTTCATTCCTACTAGTATCCACTTAGCTTTGAAATCAACAAGATGTGTCTGACTTTTGAGCTAAGATTACCAATTGCAATCGGAGCATATTTCGCTTGAAACCAGCGTCATTTTTAATTGTTTTGATGCAAGGAGTAGTTGGTTACATGTACGTCCTACTGAAAGTCCAAGGTCTAGTGTAAAAAATGGTTCTAACTAGAATTCTTCACCCTTTATAAGGCCAAATCATTGCCACACGAGTCACGGTTTAAACAAACTCGAAAAAGCCACTTTCCTAAGAAACCATTTATTGTAAATTTTGATGCTGGAATTTCTAGAGGATTTGTTTTTGTTTAATGTAATTTTTAGTTAGATACCCAGTCTTTTAAATTTTAAAATCTACTAAAACTTTAAAAAAGAGTGGCCTTGCATTTGAATGTATACTTGAATCCTTCCACGGTATTCCAACTATTAGAAACATATCATAGCACTGTCAAAAGTATAGAAGATGGGAAAATGTGTTGTATGATTTTTTGTGATTTGTCGAAAGCTTTTGACAGGGTGTGGCACGAAGCCCTAATTTTTAAACTTCAAACTTATGGTATAAGTGGGCATCTTTTACAATGGTTTAACAGTTACTTAAGTGATAGAACACAAAGGGTAATGTACAAAAACAAGTTATCATCAACGTTATGTATCAATGCTGGTGTTCCACAAGGGTCAGTATTTGGACCACTTTTATTCCTTATTTACATTAATGATGTAGCAACGAATATGTAATCATTTTGTAGACTTTATGCTGATGATAATTCATTACAGCATTGTGATTTATATACTAAAAACATTGAAACTGTATTGAATCATGATCTGAAAATTCTCAGCGACTCTGACAATTGGTTATTGAAATTTAATCCGTCTAAAACAAAAGCTGTTTTTTCACAAAGAAACATGTAGAAGTTATTTTTTTAAAGGGTGTCAACTGGACTATGTTTCAACCCACGGACATCTTGTTTTACTTTTTTCTAATTTAAGTTGGTATCAATATATTAATAATATAGTAAACAGTGCATACAAAAAATTAGGACTTTTGAAAAAACTAAAGTTTACTCTAGGTTCTTGAATATGCTTCTGTAGTATGGGACGGTTGCAATATGTTTGACATGGAGAGATAAGAAAAAGTTCAATTAGGTGCTGCAGGGATTGTTAATGGTTTACCCATTTTAGCATCTACAGAATCTCTCTACACAGAAACTGGCTGGGAACCTCTGGTCAGTCGACGAAATAAGGCTAAATTAATAACCATGTTTAAAATTCATACAAATCAAGTACCTGAGTACTTGAGCAACATTATTCCTCCTGTAACAAAAAATGTCTCAATATATCACACAAGAAATAGCGAAAATTATAGTGTTCCAATCAGCAGATTAGAACTTCACAAAATATCTTTTGTACCTGACACCATTCGGAAATGGAATTCTCTTAAATTATTAGAAGTTAGGGAAGCAACGTCTCTCAACATATTCAAGAAAAACATTACTGAAAGTATTCCTCAACCTCCAAAATATTTTTCATTTACTATTAATATTTTACATACCAAGTTGAGACACAACCATGACAACTGCATTTTAAATTATGATCTGTATAGAAAAAACATTATTGAATCACCCAATGGTATTTGTAGTCAAAAGGAGGATGTTTATCACTTTTTCTTTGTATGCAAGAATTACGTAAATGCAAGAAACAATCTTTTTGAATTACTTTTTAATAGGCTTGAAGAAACAATTTTAATTAACTCACATTTGCTTCTTTGGGGTAGTGACAATTTGTCTTACAATACAAACTGCATTTTTTTCAGCAGTTGAACAATTCATTAAAGAGTCTGGAAGATTTAATAATTAAATTCCTTTTTGCGTTTGCTTTTTATACTGTATATTAACGTTATCTACTATATATTCGCAATTACTTTGTAAATGCATGTCTATGAATTTAATTATTATAAAGTCAATAAGTATAAGTAACATGTAATATTACTATGAAAATTGAATATATATTGTATGTATTATCATTAGGAGAGGAACTTGTAAGTTGTAAGAACTTGTTTCCAATCCTTTTGTGTAACTTACACAATAAAAATATGTTCAAATCAATCCTATCACTAATGATATATTGTGCCTATAACATTAATATTTGCCCGGTGGTTTCTACGAAAAATATAAAGTTTGGAAATCTCCGATGTAGATGATATCTCATCTCCCCCCAAAAAATAAATGTTTCCAAATTAGGAACCATGATAAGTTGTTTTATATTTATATTTTTCGAATTATGTCCGAGCAATTGTTATTTTTTATCGTAGAAATTTCTAAATTTCTCGAATTTGCTTTTTGAACCTATCATATTGCTCTTGCAATTTTATTATATATCTTTAAAGCGGACATTACATCTTATGTGGATAAGGCATATATAACCAGCAGTGGTAAACATATATGTCACATAACACAGTAAAATTTTAATAAATATATAGTAAGCACGATGGCCTAGTGCATGCGTATAAATAATATCTATAACTAGATTCGATCTCGTTGCGAGCAACGAGTGGGTCTTCCGTCCAATTTTTGAATAGATAAGATTAAACTTATCAATTCAAAGATAAAATCGTAGATCTAAGCGAAAAAAAAAAAAATTTGCGGCACTCGAGGCTTGAACCCGGGTCGCCTGGGCCATGTCCACGACTATAACGACTGAGCTACTCGGACTCCGCTTCAGAACTTTGACGCTTAATTTCTCGAGAATGCCTTGATCGATTTTAAAACTAATTACATATTCTTAATCAGTAAAAGGGTCACTATAAGGTGTAAAAATTTCAAAGAAAAATATTAAAAAATAAAAAAGTCGAAAAATTCAATTTTTCAAATTACCTTCCGGTGACGACCGGAAGTGACGGCGGACAATCTCTTGACCGAGGTACAATAGAAAAACGGTAGATCTATCATCTCTGAAAATTTCAGCTCTATATCTTTGCTCGTTTTTGAGAAACCCGACAGACAAAATTGACTTTTTAAAATCGTAAACGGACGATAACTTCCGACCGGAAGTGTATTTTCAAAAAATAAAAATTATATATCAGGTTTAGATGGAAACACGTTTATATTGAAAATTTGAGCGAAATCGACCCAGCCATCTCCGAGAAATCGTCTGCACAAAATCGGTAAGAAAAAAAAAGAATAATAATAAGAACTAGACACGATCTCGTTGCGAGCAACGAGGAGGTCTTCCGTTCGATTTTTAGAATGAAATATGACATCATCAACTTTGATTTTCGACAACAAAACATGTTATGGAAAAAGGAATGAATTACTTATGCTTTATTGTATTGCTTTTTATAAGTTCTCTTGCTTTTTTAAATACTTTCATTTCTTTCAATTAAGATAGAAAAGATCAAACTTGTTTACCTCTGGTCAATAAAAAAAACCCTGATTGGGTAACGCAAGAGAAAATCATTATATTGTTAGGATATATAAACGTATTATACCTAATCTAGCTTTAATAACCTTTCACAAAATGGCTCTCATTAAAGGGCTATAGATAAAAGATTTTAGAGCTCTTTGATCCCCTAATTTAAGGGGCAAGTCCCTTTTTTTGATTCAAATGAAAGGACATTTAATTCTGAACACATTTTGTCAACAAGTGTTTAGAAATTCGTTACCGTTCTGGAGATATATCAAAAAGAAGGTTTTAGGGGCCGATCCCGTATCTCCTTATAGGGGCCGTTTAACGAAATTTTGAAGGTTGCATTTTGTTGAGAACATCGTTTTAAACAACTTTTCTTCTGTACCGCATTACAAAATATATTTCTTTTCTGAGATATGGGTTATCAAAATTTTGGACTTCTTGCCCCTAAAAACCCTTAATTACGTAACACATGATAAAATCATTACATTGCTTTGATACATAACTATAAGATAAACAAATTTGTTTCTATAACATTTCACAAAATATCTTTCCATGAATGGTTATAGATAAAAGACTTTAGAGCCCTTTGGTCCCCTAATTTTAGGGAAAAGCCCCCTTTTTATGGATTCAAATGCAAGGACATTTAATTCTAAACACATTTTTTCAACAAGTGTTTAGAAAATCGTTACCGTTCGGGAGATATATGAGAAAGAAGGTTTTAGGGGCCGATCCCCTATCTCCTTATAGGGGCCGTTTAACGAAATTTTGAAGGTTGCATTTTGTTGAGAACATCATTTTAAAAAACTTTTCTTCTGTACTGCATTACACAATATATTTCCTTTCTGAGATATGGGTGATCAAAATTTTGGACTTCTGGCCCCTAAAAACCCTTAATTACGTAACACATGATAAAAGCATTAGATTGCTTTGATACATAACTATAAGATAAACACATTTGTTTCTATAACATTTTACAAAATATCCCTCTATGAATGGTTTTAGATAAAAGACTTTAGAGCCCTTTGGTCCCCTAATTTTAGGGAAAAGCCCCCTTTTTATGGATTCAAATGCAAGGACATTTAATTCTGAGCACATTTTGTCAACAAGTGTTTAGAAATTCGTTACTGTTCTAGAGATATATGAGAAAGAAGGTTTTGGGGGCCGATCCGTTATCTCTTTATAGGGGCCGTTTAACGAATTTTTGAAGAATGTATTTTGTTGAGAACATCATTTTAAACAACTTTTCTTCTGAACTGCATTACAAAATATTTTTCCTTTCTGAGATATGGGTGATCAAAATTTTGGACTTTTGGCCCCTAAAAACCCTTAATTACGTAACACATGATAAAATCATTACATTGTTTGAATACATAACATTGAGATAAACAAATTTGCTTCTATAACATTTCACAAAATATCTCTCACTAAAGGGCTACAGATTAAAGACTTTAGAGCCCTTTGGTACCCTAATTTGAGGGGCCAGCCCCTTTTTCTTCATATCAAATGAAAGGTTATTTAATTCTACACAAAATTGGTTCAACAAATGTTTAGAAATTCGTTACCGTTCTGGAGATATATGAGAAAGAAGGTTTTCGGGGCCGGTCCCTTATCTCCTTTTAGGGGCCGTTTAACGAAATTTTGACGATTGCATTTTGTTAAGAACATCATTTTGAACAATTTTTCTTCTGTACTGCATTTCAAAATATTTTTCCTTTCTGAGATATGGGTGATCGAAATTTTGGACTTTTGGCCCCTAAAAACCCTTAATTACGTAATATATAATAAAACCATTACATTGCTTGAATAAATAACATTGAGATAAACATATTTGCTTCTATAATCTATTACAAAATATTCCTCGGTAAAGAGATACGGGTAAAAGATTTTAGAGCCCTCTAGGTCCCTAATTTGAGGGGCCAGCCCCTTTTTCTCGATATCAGCTGGAAGATCTTGTAAATATAAACTTTTTTTACATTACATGTTTTAACAAAATATTTTCCAGAAAAGAGATAAAGAGAGAAAAGCACAAAAATTAACGACGCTTTTTTAATGTCAATTTTCGAGCCATAGCGAGCTTTGGCGCCAAAAGTGCTAAACATACAAAACAACAATTATGCAAAACTTCAATCTTTCCTTTACCAACCGTAGAAATTTGAGCTCAAAATCTCTTAAAGTTTAGGAGAACGGCCGCAGACAAAATACCCATATAAAAATTAGAAAAATCTCAATATCTCAAAAACGGATGTGACGTCATCAATGCAAAAAATTTGCTATCAGGTTCAGACCACTATCTATTACATCTGAAAATTTGATGGAGATCGGTTGAGCCGTTTCTGAGAAATCGCGTGCACAAAAATGGGAAGAAAAAAAAAGAATAAAAATAATAGGGAAAAAGAAACCGAAGAATAACAATAAGGTCTTCCGTTGGAAACGGAAGACCTTAACTAGATTCGATCTCGTTGCGAGCAACGAGTGGGTCTTCCGTCTGATTTTTGAATAGATTAGATTAAACTAATTAATTCAAAGATAAAATCGTAGATCTAAGCGAAAAATAGAGAAAAAAAAATTGCGGCACTCGGGGCTTGAACCCGGGTTGCCTGGGCCATGTCCACGACTATATCGACTGAGCTACTCGGACTCTCGCTTCAGGACTTTGACGCTTAATTGCTGGAGAATGCCTTGATCGATTTTAAAACAAAATACATATTCTGAATCAGTGAAAGGGTCACTATCAGGTGTAAAAAATTCAAAGAAAAATGTTAAAAAAAAAAAAAGTCGAAAAATTCAATTTTTCAAAAATTTCTTCCGGTGGCGACCGGAAGTGACGGCGGACGTTCTTTATACCGAGGTGCACCAGGAAATCGATAGATCTATCATCTCTGAAATTCTCAGCTCTCTATCTTTGCTCATTTTTGAAAAACCTGAGAGACAAAATTGACTTTTAAAAATCGTAAACGGACGATAACTTCCGACCGGAAGTGAATTTTCAAAATCTGTTTCAGCGGTATAAATTTCAGATAACGAGGCTTCAGTCCTGAAAATTTGAAAGAAATCGATCGTCCCATCTCTGAGAAATCGCCTGCACAAAATTTGTAAGACAAAAAAAGAATAATAATAATAACTAGAGCAAAGCTCGTTGCAAAGCAACGAGTGGGTTTTCCGCTAATGTCGAAAGCAACGCTAGAAGTACGTCTAAGAAGCAGAGTTCTTAATCTAGTAACAAAGAAACCTAAGTACAAAAAGATAAAAAAAATCGAATGATTCTTGGTACAACTTAACATGATCCGAATGTTTTAAGTACGACTTAACCAAAAACCCTTAACCATTTCAAGAACGACTTAACAAAAAAACCAATGTGTTTAAGTACGACTTAACAAATTTGACTTCATTTTAGGTACAAGTTTACTTTACCTTGAACTAACATCTTTTTTCTTAACCCAGAATGCAAAATTAAAATTTATGTAAAAAATCAATTTTGTTTAAAACATAATTCTGAGCAACTTTTCCTCTTCACTGCTTTTCAAAAGGTTGACCTTTCATACTGTGTGCTCGTTGCGTCATTAATTGTCAGAAACTTATCGATGTTAAGTTTACTTTACTGTACTTCTGTGAATATTTTCTATGTAAAATTACTATGAACCAGACAACATTGAAATGGTGAACATTTCAAAGGGCCCCGCTTATGTTATTTCAGAGAATTCTGCTTTGACCTTGACCTATAACTTGAAATTTTTCCAGCTGGCATAGAACTTTTAATTCAATTTCATTCCCCTTAACATACATGCATTTTTGTTCAATCTGACCAAGATTAAGCATATTTGGAAAATAATCTACTATTTAAAACTAATTTTAAAAAGATCTGCTATGACCTTCACATTGACAAACTTGGTTCAAGGTCACTGCACGCCATTAACCAATAAACTCTGTAAAGGTAAAATATTAGCCAAATAGGGGCTAAAAGGAGAGTATATCTATGCTCTTAAAATATGGATTTTTGTGTGATCTGATATGACCTTGACTCTTCATCTACAAATATCATTCGAGGTCATTGCATATATTTTGAACAAAGGCATCATGTGGGTAAAGTATGAGGCTGAATGGAGCAAAGGGAGAGAAGATATACTCCGGACAAGGATTTTTAAAAATATAATTCTGATATGACCTTCACAGTTTCTTTTCACTGAAAATAGGTTCAAGGTCACTACACACCCTTTCCTCAAAAGCTCTGCTTATGTGAAGTCTGAGCCAAATAGGGGTTAGTAGAAATTATATATGCTCTCAAAAAAGGATTTTTGCATGATCCGATATGATCTTCACCCGTTACCTAGAAATTTCATGCAAGGTCACTGCACATCGTTTAACCATAGAGACACTCTGTGAGTATTAGCCAGATTGGACCAAAGGGAAAAAAGATATGCCCCAGACAAGGATTTTAAATATATAATTCTGCTATGACCTTAACCTTATACCTAAAAACATGGTTCAAGGTCACTGCACATCCTTCAACCAAAGGAACCCTGTGGATGAGGTATGAGCCAGATTGGGCCAAGGGGAGAGAAGCTATGCTCCTGTCAAGCCATCTCGGATGGACAGACCGACAAATTGATCACTAGAAGGCGTCCGCATAAACATGCCTTTTTATCTAAAATAGTATCCATGCTATCTGCCCATGGTGAATAGTCATCAAAACCATTCATTAGCAGAATTTGATTTCCCTCCTTTTTAAGGTGGTATGGGACATCTGTCGATATTAATGTGGATTAAAGTACTATATAATTGAAAACTTTTCACCGGTTTAGAATTTTCAAATTTTACAATATTTAACCAAAAAATAGCTTTTAAAAATATTTGAAAAGGTAAAAATTGTAAAAACCCCAGCAGGATTCGAACTAATGACTTATAGGTTCCTAGTAAACCCTCTAACCCACTGTGCTAAGGAGTTAGGTGACCATTTTTGAGAAGAAACTACATGTACTTATATAATTACACTTTATTTTATTGTTTATTTCGATAAACAATACGTCACAACATGGAAGTGTACCATATCACCTTAAACTCGGAACACCTCTGACCTAACAAGATCGCCGCATTAAATACAAAGTTTGATTTTAACTCTAATTTGTTTATCATCAAGAAATTCTGCATCGCTGACAAATAAAGTTTTCTTCTGTATAATGAAATACCAATTAACTGACTATTCGGACAATAGCAAGTTTATTGTCCCATTCAACAGCTACTATTTCCCTTGGCTTTGCCTCATTAAATATTTGCTGTCTTGGGGGACAATAAACTTGCTATTGTCCTCATACCCAGTAAATACTAAATAGGCATATAATATCCTATCCACCTACATTTCATGTTATATAACCTCCCGTTTGTAACCTTCAATTTCACTGTAAAGTCAACATATCTGTCATAGCCGCAAGTTTCACAATTTATTTCTGCTTCTCATGTACTTAAAATTAGGGGCCTTAATATTGCTTACCAATTCCAACGAGACATCCCTCTAACTATTGGTAATCATTAAAATTCATTTCATGAATCTACGCAACAATGATAAACCTTCAAGTACAGTCACTCTCAATTTTACAAAAATATTGACGGTACTTTATCCAAAACTGTTCCTTGTATCTTTAACTTAGTACACTAACATTTTTATGAAAAGACGGTTTGTCTTAGAATAAGAAAGCTAATGCAATTCTGAGAAAAAGAATACCACATATTGCCAATTCCATTGAGGTATAATAAAAATATGGCCATTTAAGTGAACCCACCATTTCCAATTTCCTTTAGTAAACACAGATTTACAGGGTTCTCCATAGTAAAACATCTTTATCTGACCTTTTAGAGGTCAACTTTTGTTCAACCACCTTTAAAAAGAAACCCTATTCAATACAACATATGCCTACATGATATAATCATGATAAAAGCTTCACATCACTTAGAAATACCCTTACATGTATACCGCCCACCCCCCAATCTTTTGATTTTCATAAAAAGTCATGGTTTGAAATGTTTTACCTAATTTTATGAAACATGTGGCAATTTCCTTGAGTCATTTCTCACACATATTTGAAAACAATCATCAATGATTCTAAAATGTGATCTTTATTTGTTTATTGTATGATTTGTACCATTTTAATTAACAAATACCGGTAGACAGCTGTCCTGCGTGTGATTTCTTGTTTTCATGAAAAAAGTAAGCTAACAATCATATTTAGTGAATATCTAATCTATTCTGATTTCTAGTCTTCTTCTAACCATGCTAAAACAGTAAGTTACAACCTACAAGTTAGACATCTGCCTTAAATTAGAATTAAATTCAAACACACCCAGGTAGCTGGAGACAGAGTTGATTTCAATGAAAAATGTTCAAATTTGACATGTTTTTCTACTTTTTATGCATATATACCTTAGAAAGGTAGAAATAGGTTGTTTCTTGTTCATTTCAAAAGTAATTATCATAGCAGATGTTATTTCAAAGTCAAATGTACATTTACATATCCTACATGTAATCTTAATGCAGACAATTAAATAGAGGGGGGGGGGGGGTTCAATTATGTAAACACATCTAAATATCTTTATGAAATAAAAAATAAAGGAAACATAATTGTATACTTTTATTGAAAAACAAATTTTCACAGCAATTATGAATTTCTTTAAACAGCCTTAATTTTGTTTTCATAATTTCTTATCAAACACAAACCACAACATGGCATGATGCTTTCTTCAAGTTCCATTATTGTTCATGCATTATCGGATTTAATTTGAATTACCAGTAAATAGTCTGTAGAACACAAGGAATATGCATGTGGATAGAGGTGACAGGTTAATCTCAGGAGCTGACCCACAAGAATCAACAGGTACCGGTAAAAGCCATGTGGTAACAAGAGTCTGTTTTGAGCTGAAATAAATAAAAAAAATAATTAGCTGTGTTTACAGACATGTACTAGTAATAGCTGTGTTTACATTAACATATGCATAGTATTTCTGTAAAAAATACACTGATCATGCAGTGTAATAAGTATGACATATCCCAATACATGACATAACATTTAGGCAGTACAAGATCAAAAATTTGCATATCAAGTCATAATATAAAATTAAAAAATTTTCATAGGTATAAACACTTATCAAATTGAGAAAGAGAGAGAGTTTGAGAGAGAGAGAGTTTATTACCATACTTGTAGTGCAACAGTCAATATTTCAATTCGTAAATTACAAACGAATATTACCCACCGAACAGCGTCAAAGTACATGTACTGGTATTAGCTTCTGGTATACCATTTTTTATCAATTCTACTGTGTATTTTTTGTTTGCAAATAAATTTAGCGAGGGTTTTTGTTTATTTTCTTATAAATTACATGTTTTAAAAACAATACTACGTGTAATAAGCATAAAACATGTATGAGTAAACTTAATGAAGAATTTTTAATAGATATTTTTCAAAGAATGTAGTACATTACATGTATGTCAATCTTTATAAAACTAGCGTATATTTCGTGCGCCATAAATTGCAAGTTTTTTGTAAATATCATTTACTTGCATGATAGGTATATATGGTCTAACCAAAATTTTCTTCATAAAGCTACAGCTGTATGTACCACATATATGTTTTGTCACAAGTATACATTTAAAAAAAAAAATACCCAAATTCCAACAGTTTAAATAAACTCAACTCATTCTCTGATAAGTTCATTGTGTTTTGTGCGTGCATATCTTATTTGTCTGCTGCAACAGCAGCCAATCAGCGGTAAGCTGAATCCACAAAAAGAAAGTTTGTGTTTTAGGAGCGGGTAAATTGTTTATGCGACACTGTCAAGAAAACCACACCAAATAATAACAAGAAACATAAATATTCACTTAAATGTATTCTGTTGTAAAGTAAAGGTTTTTAACACTTATTGCATCTTGCAAAACATGTGATGACCTTAATCATCTGTCATATATCTGATATACATGTATATGTAAAAGATGGGAGAAATAACGACGGAACAAAGTGGGATTCGAACCTGGCCCTCTGAATCTCTAGTCAAGTGCTCTACCAACTGAGCTACATGTATCTGGCACCGGTATTCAAACCAGTCTGACCGTCACATTCCTCCCCCTTAAATGATCTTCACCCTCGAAGATCATCCCTGTTAGTTCCAGGGGTTGGTCACAACACCAATATTGTAACAGGATGGGAGAAATAATGAAGGGATTTGAACCTGGGCCCCCTGAATCTCTAGTCAGGTGCTCTACCAACTGAGCTATCTGGCACTGGTATTCAAACCGGTCTGATCGTCACATATATAAAGAATTATTTTAAACAATGTTGTTCAATTAAAAATAACACTCGCAACCTTCAGTTTTTGTCTATAATTAATCAATATTGGTGTGCGATCAGTTCTCGCCGAGTACCATTTCTCACCAGTGTATTGTTACGTCATTTTATCAACACATAAAATTATATACGAAAATATGATGTAACAGTGCACCAGCGAGAAATGGTCCTCGGCGAGAACTGCTCGCACGCCAGTACTGCCAGTAGTCAGATTAAAAAAAGAGAATAAAAAATTACATTTAAAACATTAACAAGGACAATTTAAGTACACATCATAACTGCTAAACAAGAAAAATTATGTGAACTGGTAGAATGGTAGGCATAGTTCTAACTTGTAACCTACATGTACAAGTACATGTACTGGGTACCCGTTGGTCTGCTATACCTCTTTAATGATACAATGATCGGCATCATAAAGATATTAAAGTCATGTTAACTCTGAAGTCTGAAGTATACAATTTTATTTACTTGAAGTTAATTATGTCTACAGGGTATTCATGACTACATTTGGAGTTCTCTGCACAAGAATATATGATATGTTTCTAATTAGACCCTGCTTTGAATTTTGAGTTGAAAATTCACAATCTGTTATTTTTTTAAATTGATAAATTCAGTTACCCTTTCCAGTCCCCCATGAACCTCGAGCGAGTCTAAACACCCATGAAACATGTAAAAATTACACGTTAGTAAACAAACACCCACACCATAACAAAAACATCCAACAGTGTGCACGTACTTACATGTACATCTATACTATATACTTAATTTTAACCAGTTAACAAGAAACTTTAAAAGGAGTAAAAGCCTCACCTTCTTCAGTAACATCCACATAAATCACACACTTTAATGTCCATCTTTTCTCCTTTATTACTCGTAGCTTATCAACGGCTGATCGTCGACAGAAGTGTGGCTGTCAGAATTTCCTCGTAAACGATTCACACGAGAAAAATATCCTCCTTAAACAAATATGTAGTATTGTTCCCTGTGCATGTTCATATGTTTCACAGCAAATTGAAAATGCATGTGTACACCGAAAGAATACACAACTTCTCTTCTGCATTACGGCTCTCTCTTTTCTACAATGCCGTTCGTTACTGTTTACATTCGGCGCGCGCGCGCGGGGGTCACAAACAGGGGCGCCCCGACAAATAGTTGCACATAGAACGTTTAAATAATGTGTGTTCATTGAATTCATAAATGATATAGATGAAAAAAATGAAATTGAACCACAACAATTTATCTAAGACGCAACACAACGTAATGCAGTAAATGCCTGGGCCTTAATGTGGCATTTGTTCGCTTGTGTGTCTATGTAGACATATTAACTCGTTCATGTACGATTCTTACATATTTGTTTTATGAAATTTGAAAAAAAAATATAGGACAAAACTTGTTTAATTTGATACCAAATGACATTATTTAATATATTAACAATAACTAAATTAATTTTTTTTCATAAAATGATAACGATTTTTGCTATCAGAAAAATACGTGTATGAGCTGCTGACCCCTAATTATAGGGGCCAGCCCTTTTTTCTTAATTTTAAATGAAAGCTCTCGTTATTCTAAACAACTTTTGTTCTATATGTATTAACAAAATATTTTTAGTTTAAAGTTTATAATACAAAAAGCAACAAAATTTCAGCCCCGAAAAAATCTTAAACTTTGGCGACAAATAGCTCAAAAACTAACAAAGAAATTACCAAAATTTTCATGCCAGCAAAATTATAAAATGTTACCGACAATTTCGCCAAATTTTATGCATCTATCATCTGTAGTTCCCGAGATCAACTCTGGACAAAAGACCCCCCAATTTTCAATTAAAGGGCAATAACTCATAACCGGAAGTGAATTTTAAAAATTTGAAAAAAACGTCTAGAGATATTAATATCATCTACATACCCTGAAAGTTTCATAGCAATCAGACAAAAAATGTTCGAGAAATCTCGTGCACAAAATTTGCGGGAAAAAAAAAAAAATAATAATAAGAAACAGTAGAATAACAGAAGGGTTTTCCGTTGAAAAACGGAAAACCCTAATAATAATAAGAAAAGTGAAAAAGAAACCGAAGAATAATAGAAGGGTCTTCCGCTGAAGACGGAAGACCCTAATAAGAAAAGTGAAAAAGAAACAATAGAATAATAGAAGGGTCTTCCGCTGAAGACGGAAGACCCTAATAAATCGGCAGATCTTGAGCAAATACGGTGCAATCAATAGAGACTTGCTGTATACAAACCAGGTAATTTATCAAATTTTTACCTAAATAAAGTTCTATGTATTACATGATACCTATGTTCAATTTTCAACATTGTCTATAAAATTGATAAATTGGCAAAACGAAACTCAACCTTTACAAAGGGATGCATATATATATACTACTATGCAACCTGGGGGTGTACAAACATTTAGTTGATTTTATACCTTGTTGGCTTTCCATATTAATTCTTATAAACCTTACTATTTGGGAAAAACTACTATATACACGAAGTAAGTTTTTCTCCGGGGAAAAGGCTAATATAAAGCAGGTTTTTCGGGGGTAAAGTTCCCATGAAGGAAAACTGCTCTACACCACTGGCCTTATAGGTCAACTCTTTTGTTATTCGCAATAGATTCTTTGTATATTATAAGAGAAACAGTCCCTAATTAAAATAAGTTTTAAAATTTGCACCCTTTTAGCCACAGGTGACAATTGTTTCCTCTTATTATAAGGAGAGCGGATGGTAACCCTTGGCCAGCGAATACGATTTGTCGTATTAAGATTCAACGTCCCTGAATTCATCCATATGAATTCTTTATATTTACATTTACTATTTGTGTTGCAATATCTTTATTTTCATCCGAGAATGTTTCAGTTATTTGCAACGTCTTTTAGAGTTAATGATGAGTAATTAATGACTGTACACAGGTATGGCTGTCCTCGATCTGTACCCATGTCCTCTCAGTGATGAGTTCATACTTCGTCTTCTTTGGCAAGGGTCCTCCATTTTAGAAATGCCAGTCATCGATCATAATAAACACTAAATAAAGAAAGAATGCCTTGATCGTGCACTTATGTTTTTTTGTAATTGGCCATGGCAATCTTGAAAATGCATTGGTCTATTTTTAAATTTTTTTTATCATTATTTGAGATGCAAAATGAGATCAGCTCAAAAAGGAATCCAATTTACATACGATTAATGATTTTAAAAAATTGAGGAGACGAAAAACAAAAGAAAATTGCAAATAACTAAAACACAAAAATGGTTAACATTTTTAAATGTTTTAATGCAACTTATTTTAAAAAGTGCTTCTAGAATTTTGTAATTCACGAATGTTTTTTTGTACTATGCGTCACTGTATTGACCTCAAAAACAGTAATTGTATATTATCGGTATTAATGATGCCATGCCCTGATACCATATAGCTTTGAAGACCATGACAACAATAATGGAAATGTATCAATTAATTAAAGTTAATTTTTGTGTAAAACTTTAGTTACTGCTTTTATATTGTTATTTATATCAAATGTTTAAAGCAATGGCTATGATTCAGTGTTGTTAGTCTGCTCTGTTTCATACATTTATAAATTTGTTATTGTTAAAGAATTATTCTTTTAAAATTGAAATTCCATATACTTTAAAAATAAATTTTAGATGAAAACGGACGCTCAGTGAAACTCGCCTTCCTTTGGCTCGGCGATTTGAGGTGAACACGAGTTGTTAATTTTGTTTTAGAATTTTGTTCATGAATCCTGACCTTATGAAACAACGATAGGTAAGTTTTTTTCTGTTTCACCTCAGCCGTGAATTCAATCATAAATAAAAACAAAAACTATAAGTATATACAGACATCTGCAGGTTTATTCACATTATAGCTAACAGAAATCGGTGTATATTGTACATGCAAAGTATAAATAGTTATGCAAGGGGATTTGTAAATAAAATTCCTTTTTAAATGCGAATTGAACCATGGGACCGTTTTTTGTTCGCATTCAAATGGAAACTTTTATACCAACAATCATAAAATAGAAATGTTCTGTAACAACATCAACATAAATATGAAACTTTGTATTTGAAGAAAGACTTCCTCGCATCGTTTGAATTAAAGACTCTTCATACTAACGAATCAAGCACAAAAGATCCCCTTTTTTTACTGAAAGGGGTAAATATACTGCATGTAAGTAAACCAAAACAATGCGAGCTATTTTCGGGGGTAGATAATTGGAATTTTTATGGCATAATATAGTTCTTGTGATTGATATAATTGTAGATATGTGTATGTGTGTGTGTTTGCCGGTTGCATTGATTCTTCTGCCAGCTAATAATGTCTAGCTGCTCTCTATATTGCTTTATCTGGTTACTGCAAGTATAGCAAAACCTCGATTTGGTCCTTGCCAGCGTTAGCTGGTGGTCCGCAATAATTCGGCCGTAGATATTATTCCGTCTCCTGAAATATATATATATAAATCTATAATTATTATATAAAAGAATTTTATTATGTGGTAAATACATACACGTTTTGCCGAATGATTTTTATAACTTCACTTTGAGAGAGAGAGAGAGAGAGAGAGAGAGAGAGAGAGAGAGAGAGAGAACAAACTTACCATCTAAGTCGATAAATTTCTTGACTATGGCCTGTGCTAGATCTTCGCTATTTAGAATATTAGTCGTTAATTCATCAGCTGTCATTAGATTTCTGCAAATAGAAAAAAAAACAAAACTTTGGTAACTAGCCGTTTTAGACTCTACATGAATATAATGCACAAGCCATCTGTTGCTTGAAATAGTTGAGATCACTTTACCGTTACATATATTATACTAAAGATTAAGAACAAAACAATGCATTAAATAATCATCATAAACGAACATCATGTCGCATTTAGTATAAATGCACTTGATTTGTTTAGACAAATTGTCATTCATTACATTTCAACAGACCCTTATTCATTATTTTCATGCAATTCTGAGGAATTAGATTTTGTTCCTACTGAAGTCTTCCATCAAACCTTATATTTTACTATGCACAATCATCCAATCTGATTTCTAAATTCCACATGCACAAATCAAGCATTAAATAATCATCATAAACGAACATCATGTCGCATTTAGTATAAATGCACTTGATTTGTTTAGACAAATTGTTATTCATTACATTTCAACAGACCCTTATTCATTATTTTCATGCAATTCTGAGGAATTAGATTTTGTTCCTACTAAAGTCTTCCATCAAACCTTATATTTTACTATGCACAATCATCCAATCTGATTTCTAAATTCCACATGCAGAGACAATGTGTGATTCCCTGATGACGTCGTTACAATGACGGCATTTAATTTGCTAACCAATTTGATAAAGAATTTAAAGTTAGCTTTGTATGTTTGATTGTATAGATTGCAATAAAGCCGTTGTGTCTTCCAAATGACGACCGCGCATTTCTGGGGGAAAATTATTTAGAAACTTAATTTGTGTTTATTTATCAAGGATATTTTATAACTCTTATGTCCGTTTTTCTAGAAATTGTTTTATTTCAAAGAACACGATTAACAAACGTTTATGTTTTTGAGTATAAAAAAAATCCCCCATGAGAATTACTCTGTTTCTTTTATTACATCTAATTGATTTTGAACAATTTCTCTATTTCCAGCCATAATAAAGACCTCAGACGTCAAATATCATGACCGTAATTCTTTTCGAAGTCAAAACGGAAAGAGAGAGCGGCTCATTTAGCGATGGCAATCAAAAGAACATCCAACGAATACTGGACGCCATGAAGTTCCCGGTGACGTCACAAGGTCGCAAAACACCACCGGAAGTGAACTGGCAAGGGTATGTTTTTGTCAATATCAGTTCCTCGATTTGAAACCTCGGTTTTTCTCTCTTCAAAGATCAGTTGATCCAGCCTGTAATCTTTATTGTCATCAACCTCAATCATATGTCCATACCTGTCAGTTTTAACGACCCCATGATGGCGAGGAAAGACAATTAAGTCACCGAAGGTAATTAGGCATACCACTGAGACCATTCCAAGAAAGCCTGATTTGAAACCCCACGTGTTATATTGTTATATTGGTTTGTTTAGAAGTAAAGAATGGTCGCGACTCTCTATTCAGAATTAAAAAAAAAATAAATGATGCGTTTGAAGTTTGAGAGCGATGCTTCAGTAAGATCAAGAAAGTTCAATAAAGTAATTTATGTATTAAATACGTTAATAAAAGTTCAGAGACATTAATTTTTGCGTGTTTATGTGCATTATTTTATTTCTTGCAATCAAACAATTAATAGAATCTATTCTTCGTTAACGCAATATAATCCTTTTACTGCTAGCAGATGGTGTATATAGCCATGTTGTAAATCTATCATTACCTTTTAATATCCACCCAAATCTTTGTTACCCCTATAAAATGTATTAAACCACCCTTTTATAAACACATTATCCATTATCAACCCGACAACAAAAAAATAAAAATCTAAAAAATGTATCTTACAATTCAAAATAAATAAATATGCAAGAAACTATGCTCAATTTCAGAAACTAGTGTACGTGTGCAGTTGGGTTGCCAAATTGCAATTGTAGAATTTAGAAGAACACCCCCCCATTTTCCGGACAATTTCCTCCCACCCTCTCTCTATTCTTAAAACACATTATCTTATGAAAAACTATTTCAAAGTGTTCAAGATGCGAGAACACCGACTGATGATTCTTAAAACAAACTGCGTTAACCGATAATTTTTTGTGTGTGTATTTCCTTCTTTTTATTACTGAAGTACAAAGAGCTAAGTTTGGTGCTTCTAAAATTAACATCTCGAAGATTTATGATGTTTAAATGTCTCTAATTATACATGCAGAACTGGAAAAGTGATTACCACTTCCCAAACTCGTTTGTAATTTTTTTCCTTTAAATGAACGTGGATGTACACGAAAATTGACCCATATATATCTTGTTTCCCACTTGTTGCTACTAAATAACTATTAATTGACCCCAAAAATAAGTAGCCGATGATTTTCAAATTAATATATATAAAAATTAATCGATACTATTTTTCAGCTTTACTTAGTTACCTGTATAAGATTAAGATAAGCCCATCTTTCACTTAGTTTAAAATTCGGTTTAATGTACGAGATTTATTTTTTTGCAGCACATACGAATTGGAGCCATATTATATTAGCAAAGTTTTGAAACAATTGTAGATCAATGAAACAAACAAGTTTGTTTAACGTTTACATATTTACAGATAAACCATGAGAAAATGAAGTTGATTTGACCTAATGCACGAACTTCAGAGATCGTAGACAACAGTAAAGACTCTGGGATTGTCTTGTTACAGTAATAAGTCACTAAGGGAGTCTTAAAAGTGAACGGTGGCAACTTGAACACTGTCAATGTCAATGTTTCTAAATGTCTCCAGAATTCTGCAATCTTTAATTCTGGACGATTGCTATACGTAAATTTTTTTTTACTTGTGTCTCTTACAAAATGAGACCACAACTCCTTTTTTTTATTTAAATCACATTAGCTTCTATTTTCATAATTGCACCAAGAAATCGGTATCTGTATTTGCGTACTGGAGTAGAAAAAGTTCAATGTACAATTATTTGAATGGCATCACTTTGAAAGTAACGTGTAAAGAACATTGAACCGCGAGAAAAAAAATGATAATTTTAGGTATGATTTCTCTGACAGTAAAACTATTATTGGGTTAAGAAAAAGGTTGAAAAATATATTTTAAACTTAAAAATTGTGATTTTTTTTCTATAATTAAAGATATCTTCGCAACGATCGAATAATGATAATATAAAAAACCTTTGAAAATTTGATTACTTCATTAAAGCAATTTAGCATAGTCGCCGATCACCTGAATTAATCACAAAGTTTAATACATCTTTGCTTAAACCACTCAAATAAAAAAAGTTGTGGGGGATTTTCTCGACCTTGATCCAATTCGTCTTAAAGAATGAAAACGAGATAACATATTGAATTGATTCTTGGAATAAAAAGCAGGGTTTTATCAGCTTTGCAATTCAGATTGCGTTTGAATAACCGCCCTCATCCAATATTAAAACTTATTTCAGTGCGTTTGATGTTTCAATCAAATATTTGCATCTCAATGGATGATGGGCTACCTAAAACATTGCGACTGCGTTATCAGCTAGTACTGATCTCGGAATAAATAATACGAAAGAACATCGAATCAATACCGTGTTTATAATATCTCTTAAGTGAGATATTGAAAATCATGAAATAAGATGGCTTTGTATGAAGTTAAACAAATTAATAGGTTGCCAACATTGCTCTACAGATTTGAGGTCTGCGGTTGCTCTTTTGACACTTCGAACGCGATCGCCCGTCAGCAGAAATCATATACTTTACGTTACAATAGAGTGTTGTATAATTCATGATTATACATGTAATCTTCTCGAAGGAAAAAAATGTGTGGAAAAAAATGCAGAACTATTGGAAATACCACCATAAAACATATAACACATTTTTCATATCTAATATATTTGTTTTGCTGTTTCATGGAAAATTGAGGTAACGCAAGATCCGATTAAAAATTGGAATTCTTTATTAAAAAAAGTGTCAGATATCGCAACTCTGTATAAAAGGATCGAATGGTTGTGAAGAATTCATCCAACTCATAACATACCGTATTAAGGAGCATTTTGTTGCTGCTTGCTCCCAACCACGCACTTAATCTCCAAGAGTATTTAATCCTTAAAGTACGACGTGGCCAATTTCGAAGTAATTCTAAAATAAATTAGTATCTTAGAGTTTGGTTCAACCCTATAGAGAGAAATATAAAAAAAAAACCCCGACCGTTTAATTGATAAAGGAAGGGCATCTACGGTTTTATCCGTGGTGCACACTCCTACAAGGAGAGGTTTCTTTAACCCTTGTGTATACATTTCTTCACCACCATGTTATGGAGATTTGTCCCTTGATATACCAACCCATATCACAGTACCTATACATAGCAATGGCCCCATTCAAAAATAGAATTTATCAATAGGTTCTATACGGTGCTACTATATCATATTACAGCTATTTGTAAATTTGGAACGCTTAAGAACTAGTATATCGTTATCGGTTATACAATCTTCCTCTGACAATGTAAGTAACATGGGTATGACCCGATGGACCTTAATTGAATAGCTTTATGAAGTACATTAATTATAACGGAAGGAAAACTTGTTATAAATTTAGGCGATATTAAAGCTTTGGGTTCCATTTTACATAATAGTGTTAGGGAAAATATTTATTACACTGTAAATACTGAATATATAAACCTTAACATTGTCAAATGCATACAAACGGATTGGATACAAATTTCTATACTAAGAAATCCCTTTAACCATACATACCATTGTGAAGAACGTTAAAGGGGCATGGTACGATTTTGGTTAATTAAATTCTTTTTTTTCTGTTTTTATTATTTAAAATGCTTTAGGAATGCATTTCTAACGATAAATGAAATTTGAGGGTCGGGCGTAGAGTTATAAGCAAGATAAATGGCACACAATTCCTTGTCATGTAAACAAGACTTGTGCCCTGTTTTGGTTTCCGAAGGTTCAATATATCAGTAAAAAATCTTTTTCAAGTTGATTTGTCTATGTTCTTATTCATTTTCAGCATAAATAAACAGCTCCTAACGTTTAACACATTCATTTTAGGTCTAAAACTGGAATTTTCACTTCAACATTCAAAATGTAAACAAAAGCTTTGTTAACATACTAAAGAACTGTAAGCTTTGAACTCGCTTATAACTCAACAAATGACACTCAAATTTTGGTTGCCTATTTAAATGCCTTACCGAAGCATTGTAAACATTAAAATCGAGAAAAATAATTTTTGACCAAAATTGTGACCATGCTTTTTAACTGTACGAGAATTCTCTAATCAAATTTAAACTAAATCAATTATAATTTCTTTTACAGTTAGATTATAATAAACGTTATTCAAAGTAAATGGTGACTGTCGTAAAGTCCGCCACATCTTACTTTTGACTAGCTTGAAATCGGTAATATCGCACGATATAGTTAATCAGCTTTAAAGGATAATGCAACTTTCGACAAGCGTAATCATAAGATGCATGCATCCTATATACATATGTCTTTTCAATTATTGCTAACCAACCGTCGAACAGTGAAAAAAGAGTTTTATAAAAAAAAAAAAGTAATATGAACCGGCAAATTATACCCCAATATGTCACTTTTTATTGAACATCAATCTATGCGGATCTGCAATAAAATCAGACTGTTGACTATATTTAGAACATTATCTTAATAATTATTTAAAACGAAAAATTCCGACAAGCAAAGATCAAACGTTCCATGTTAGATTGTTCATTAGAATATTAAATTTTGCGTAAAAACATTACCAATCATAAAATCGAGCGTACCCTAATAGCGTTACCTTATCAAGATGGTAGACAGTAACCGGGACATTTTAAATGCTTCTTCGATGATTTATGGAATAAATTTTGTAATATGTCATATATACTACAAATTATCTCGTTGCACTTTAAAATTTTGGGGGGATAAAAAGTGCAATTGGGACCTTTAAGCATGGTTTCCCCAGATAATATGGATTTGGCGTAACTTGGGAGATCGGAAACAATTTTCTTAATAACAAGAAAATTGTTTCTTTGTTATCAGAAATTGTTATGGCATTGAAACCTTTCATCTTGGATGGAAAATAATAATTCTGCCATCAAATTACAAAGAAGAGGTTATTGATTATATGTTTTAAATGTTTTGAACTTTAATACGGTAAAAAAATCGAACATGTTCGAACCACCAATTACTTAAAAATTGTAAACTTTCGTACCACATTTTGTGACACTTCTTTGTCAAATGGCAATGTTTTTACATTTAGTTAACAATTCAATGCTACTAATTCAATAAATGTCCATTAAACGAATCCGTTTCAAAATCCTTAATATTGGAGGGCATAGAATAGTTCACAATGTAGCAATGCTGCTTTAACCCTTTTATCGGATATTAACTCAATAAATTCAAAGAATTTTATTAGCCACCGAGCTAGGATTTAGGAAAATAATGAGGTGATTGATTCACTTACGGTGTTTTTGTGAGATAGGGGTCATATAGATCTGTATTTGCTCTCTTTCCAAATCCGTGGCCCATTCGATCTACAATGCTCTGTCTAAAGCCCCGCTTCTGTCGCATCTTTGTGCTACTGTGGGGTAAGCAGTCCACTATCACACACAATGTCAGTAAAACGGTCACCAGCACTACTTTCACCATCTGCATTATATATCTGCAAAAGAAAAAATGGAGAAATTTAACACACCCCAGAAAGGTTGTACTTACCTTCACATTCTTAAGCGGATTTTGGGGGGGGGGAGGGGTGTCTTTGAGGGGATTTGAGATTTCTTTTGACCTTTTATTTCCATTGGTTGAGCATTTAAAAAAATTGTGTATTGTTACATTGTACATTGTTTTGCAAAACCGTGAAAGCAACACTTTTTGGAATTTAAGGAGTTGGTCAAACGAACGTCAATAACCGCTTTGTAATGCTGTTTGTTATTAATCAAATTCGCATGATAAAATTCAGTTTTATTTGTTGATTGTGCTTGTGTTGTCACAGACTTATCATGAGCTGCTATTGGTACCGATTTTAACATATTCATTGCGATGCAAATGAGTCGTTCCTTCAGTACTAGTTACGTATTATGTTGAAATTTCATTACACGATTTGAATTAGGATGTACTTGTCTGTTTAAATTTGATATTTTGATTGGGAACTTAAACGAATGTTGTTGAATCAAGTAAATGGAGAACAACTACACAAACGGTGAGTATTTGATGAATTGATTGCATGGTGTTAAATTGAATTAATTTTTTTTTTTATCAAACTTATTTCTGAATAAAAAATCATACTAAATGCGTAATTTTAATTGAAATTCTGAATTAAGATTTCAATTTAAAAGAAAAGGAAATTCGCCAACCCCCTACAAATCAAATATCGACGTATTTGGCTTTTTTATTGATTGTGGTATACAGAATTTTTGCAAAATTATTAATATTTCCCTCCTCTTTTTTGTTGGGCCTTGCTTTACGCCATTTGGAACATTGAACATCTCCATCATTTATATGTTTACGAGGAATCTGTATGATGAGCAGATAATGGGTTATAAATTGTGCAATAAAATATGATCTTTACCAATAAAGCTTCAGGCGCTACTAACGACACAATGGAGAGGTTGATATTTTATTCTGAAGGTGCGAACCTTGCCAGACAATCGACAGAGTTATCATGTAGTTTGATTGATTGACGACTTTGCCTGATTGCAAAAAACACTTCCCTAACAAATCATCGGTATTCAATCCAGTTACATGTAACTAATTTCTCTTGTTTCCGAGGACTAATATCATAACTGGAATTGAATTTAGTTGTTCTATGTCATCACGCGTGACACTCTATATATTTTGTTGATGGAAAAAAAACCCATATTTTTTTATACATTGAAGCAAAGCTGATTTCAATTGTCTCCTTCAATTGGTCTTTAGGTAGACATCCCTTTCTTGATAAAGCTATTTTCAAAGAATGATAGAGCAACTGAGAATTTCCTTTCTTGTTTTATATAAGTAAATGGTTTTTTGCGTTTCACAAACACAGAGTTAGCTATACGTGTGCGATATACCACTGGGGATAATACTTTTCACCACGTGAAACTGATGAATCACGCTATCATAATATCACACTGTACAATACTAGTTGGCGTGAAGACAGAGTGTAATATTTTATTTCTTTTTCAAGGCCTTGATTTTTTTTTTCATTGCAATCTTCAGATTTTAAAATCTTAAACATAGCTTTTGCATACACTACAAACAAAGGGTTGTATACAAAAACCCATTAACATATCCAAGTATAGAAACATCATCCCTGATCCTTTATCAACTACAGGTTCAACAATACGCAGAAATGCTGTTAATCTAAAATTTTGATGAATATCAGTGACCAATTACATGTATAACGAAACGAAACAAAATAGCAGTAATAAAAGTTGCCAATGGTTATTTTTTCCTATTATGGAGAAGTTTCTAATACATAAATTTTACTGTTCTTAAGAGGCATCAGTTTAAAAAACTTAAATTCGGGACAATATCACGTTACTCAGACCAAAAGCGTTAAATGATCACAATAGGTCACAATTAACAATCAACCCTCCACAGCAAAAAAAATTACCGGCTGGTATAGTTTTTCAATTTTTAACAATAATAAGTTTCTCTTTCCGCGCAAATAAAATACGAAATGTTTATCAGACAATTAACAAAGAAGTAAATATCTATATACACTCTAGTGTCTGCATAGTACGGATGTTTTATTCTTCAAAAGGAGCCAAAGGGATTCGTCATGTTTTAACCCAACGCCATGAACGTGATAAATCGAACCTAAACTGACCATAACAGCACAGATTTGTTTCGTTTCGTTTTGAAAAGCAAAAAACCACCAACCTTGCAAATGATCAAAATGATAGTTCCGAGTGAAATAACAGATACCCTTATAGAATAGAGCGCGGACACAAAGGTGCTGAATTGCAGGCGTTACCGGTATTAGCAGGTTTTGATCCATTATCGCCGTTTTCCGTCAATGCATATACAGATACAATGCATAATGCCTTTGTATTTGGTCGTCAATGAATCTCTATTCTAAAGAATATTACAAATTAATATAATCTAGATCGGTCACCCTCTCTGATCTAGAAACCCCTATATGCACCTTATAAGTTTAATAAATGGAAAGGGTGTTCCACAGGAATGCTTGCTATATCTAGAAATAAGCTAGAAATCGCAGAGAAGGGGAACTACTACCCTTTCATTTATCCCTTACATCTAATACACCGAAACGTTTTGAAAATTCATGTTTAATATAAGGTTATGATAAACACTGTCGCAATTTAGTGATTTAATCCAGACGAAGAGTACAAATTGGAATTAAATTAATTTCAAATTCAAACTTACCTTATATAGGGATTGAGGTAGTCTTCTGTTATAGCTGTTTCAGTGTCGTTTTCCTTTGTGAAAAATATAAAAAAAAAGTTGAACACAAGTACTCTCCAAAAGCTTAAGAAAACTGTTTCACTCAAATTTGTGTGTTTTCTATTTATAGCATTTAAACCATCCCAGAAGCCCCTTGTCCCGAGCAGTTGACAGAATGCTGGGAGTCAAAGCGTACCAAGGTTTATACCACACAACGTCTTGCTCCCACGTTTATCTGTGACGTCACACTCTGCTTTCTCTGATAGTCAGAACTCTGGAAACAAAAACACAAAAAGTAGCAACAACGTGAAATAGAGATGAATCAAAGATCATTTGAATAATTAATACATAAATTTGTCATGACCAATAATCGAAACTCTCCATTCGAAAACAATTTCTATATTAGGACCTGCACAGGTAAAAAGGGGGCTCGGATAATGGAAATTTGATCACTCTCTCAGTGAGTTCATCCAATCAGATAAAAGATGAGCAATTGACGTTTCACCGTAGAAATTGGACTTTCCGTGTTGCGATGCGATGTTTTGATAACTTGCTTTTAATTCCCGAGCAGTATTGGAGATTCTTGTACATTTGCTTTACCTTGTTATTCGGGCTCTCTCCATGTTTGGTTTCGTGTTCTACTTATGCGGGTAATTGCCAATACCACCTACATTTATAATAAGAGCTTTTTGTAGTAGACTTTTCAAAGCCAAAGAAAAAGAGGCATTTTTTAACGCCAGATGATCTAAAGTAAGCAGGACCATTTTTCTAAGTAACCTTTATCATTAAGGAGGAAAAGCCAATTTCAAACTACTGTTAAGCTAAGGTAAATTCATAAAATAAATCAATGTTTCTATTAAAAGGGAGTATTTTTTAAGCATGCAATTAATTTACTTTTGATTTTACTATCAATCGCAACCCAAAAAATATCATAAAATTATATCACAGTAGATTTTCCATATTATCTTCGAAGTTAAGAGGTTTAATCTATAAAGCCTCGCTCAAAAGGGACTTTCCCATGGTATGAATGTGACGCTTTGACCTTTAGGCTATATTTCATCAGTATTGTAACGCCAATTTGTCTCATTGGAAAAGGGCCATAAATATTTACTCAAGTATCCCTGCAGCCCTTTTGCTACAGAGGTTTATAATCTTAAACGATTCTGGAGAAAACAATCAATTTTATTGCTTTTCTCTCTCCAAAATTTTTATGATATCACAATTATAACGGAAATTTCATTTCTCCTACCTAAGTTTTACAAGTAAAACCCTGCTGATATTTACAGTACAAGTGAATATCGAAAGCAGGTTTCAGCAAACGACTGAACAAAAGCAATATAAAGTTGCCCTGGTTTTTTTTTATATTAACTGTTCCAAAGCTTTGTGTCATAGAGATGCCGGACATCATCTTTTATTGGTTTCCATTTCACCCTTTGATCACCAAAGTGCTCATGGGGAAATCAGAGAGTAAAGATTAATAACTTGGTAACAAATCATTCATGATTAAATCGTTTATCCACTCTTTAATTTGAATAGGTTTTTTTCTGATCAGAGCGGAGATCGGAATGCATAACTTTACCTGTCATTTCTTTTATACATATTTACACTCAAACCGCTTCTTCAGTTATTCTTTGTAATGTACATGGTTCCTTATAAATATTCCACAAGAAAAAAGACCAATATGGTCGCATAACGCGTAATGTGTAATAGCTAAAATCTCCACTCCATATTGCTAATATTAAAGAATCGTCTTCAATGTCTTAATAATCTATCAATGTTGGTTTTGATCCATATATCATATGACAGTTTGGCATTGTGTAAATTCTATCAGTTCTGATCACTTGCGATTCTATTGATTTAATTTAATTTAAACATTTTTTATTGATAATTTAAAAGGATATGGCAAATGCCTATCTAAACCCTCTCCAAAATACAAAGTCAAGCAATAGTTAGAAAAAAATATATGCAGAATATAGCATTACAAGGGATAATTTAATTTTTGATAATAATCTTGACTTTTTTCATACATTAATTGTAAGATGATTTGTTAATTAACATATATGCTTCAAACATTTACACCTTCATTTACAAACCCACCACCCTATTCATACCCACAAACATGCAAACATAAGAATGGAATTTTCATGATCCAGCCCTTTTGAGAAGAAAAGTAAGTAAAAAAAGTACTAATAAATAGCATAATACATTATAATACTTAATAAGCAGTACATCTTTAAAGAGTCAAAAACGCTTAAAAGATCTAATATAACTGCAAACATATGAAAATTTTTGGCAATTTAAGTTGAATGAAAAGTAAGAACTATCATAAAGAATATCGGTACAGTTAATATGAAAAGGCACACTTACGTCATTTAAGTTGCTGCATCGGCTAAATCTGAATACACTTTGGTACAATTTATACTAAGTTTACACGATGGTACAGTTATAAAAGGAAACAGAGTACGTTGCATTATAAAATACCAAGGAAGAAAATACTTTGAATTTGCTCTCACCTATGCTATGATTATCTTTTGATAATTTTTTTTTACATTATTTGAATTACGGTTTTTGAGAAAATATATTACAATGTAATGGGTAATTTTTTTTAATACCCGTTTTTTCCACTACATTTCACTGTATATAAATAAAAAATTGACAATTTAGTAGATAATTATATTCTAAGATTCGTACTGGATAGTTTGCTTTTTGTGACTTCCTATAATAAATATCGTCATTTAGTTTGTATATTTTGTAAATTTCAAAGAAGTTACAAATCAGATTTTGTTTAATAACTTCTTAGAATATATGACATGGTAGAAAATGAAAAGAATACCATCGGTACTGAATATGTTACAAATGTAATTATGTAACTCTGTGTATAGCACTTAAAAGTTTAATTAGGCGTAGTTTTATTTATCACTGCACATCTTTATATCTTTAAATACATAATATGATTTTCATATTTGTTCTAATATGTCATTTTCACAAAAATAAAGGAACGAAACTCTTAACAAAAGGACCTATTTTTGTATATTAAACTCGCAGTTTGTTTTAAGGGAACAATCCTAGAAAGTTGTAATTGCTCACATCATTTGAAGTTTTATTGAGCTGTAAATTTATAAAAATTCCTAAATTTTTTTTATTTTAGGTCAGTTTTTTTCCTCATCCTCAAAAAAATGACACTACCAACATTATAAAACTATTTCAGAAATTAAAGACCAAATTTTACATCATCATTTGATCCATGGGAGTGATATCCTTAAATTCCTCTATTACAAAAGAAATTAATATGAAGTGATACTTAATCATTCGTGACAAATGTTGAAGGTGTGTTAATTTCTCACATCCTATTAATGCGATATTGAAAATCAAAGAATATTCTCACGAGACTATCAAATGTTGTTTACACAAACTGTGAGATGACCGTCTCTTCTTCATTTTTCCAGATATAATTATGGTTGGTATTTTTTTTCAAAAAAATCGTTTCATCAGATATCATCAGCAAAAATGCAAAAATGAAAATATGACCACTCTATCAGATGTATCACCGCCAGCGCAACTCGCGGTAATGACGTCATAATTGCGATATTAAGGTTAGCGTCCACTTTTCTTGCCTTATTATAGGTGGCGCGCTACGTACTTAACCGGGTGGTGGTCTTTGATCCCGCTATTTCCTTTGTTTTTACGACTTCACTCAAAATAATTATGTAGTAATTTGTCAAGGAAAATATGCATTATTATAAGTGGCTTGAATTGATCTGGTTGCGTTTCTATAATAAATAATGATTTACGCTTTCCTAAAGTTTTGCTTGGGTCGTTTGAATTAATGATCAGTATCATAACGTTTCGAATTACTTTCAATTTTGTTTATTGCTCCTCGTGTCAATATCGATGAGTTCAAACCAAAAAATCTAAAACTGTAGGGTACGTTAATAGTCCAAGTTTAATATTCCGAAGGAGCAATTAAATTGATTACATGCTTTCCCATTGAACGGCTCAAACTACTTAAATTGTACTCCAAAGCTAAAGGCAGTGCTCCCAATTATGATCTTAAAATTGTTTTCAGAAATTTATTCGTTGAAACGACAAATGTATAATGCGCTAAAACATGCTACCTTGGAATCGAAATACAGACAATCAGCTTTAAATACCAAGGTCTTGTTTTTCCCTATTTAATTGTTTCTTGTAATTGTAAAGGCCACCCCCACTATTATTGCAAGGTTTTTAGATACTCGATATGGTAAATTATGTTTCGCAATACCATGCGATTTTCAAGCGTTCTTTTTGTAATATTCGAATAGTGTGACAAGCAAAGGTACCAAAGAACATTTAAAGAAGAAAATGGTTAAAATTAACTAATTCATTCTCAAATAGTTATTCATTAGTCCGACATGGTAAAAATAATTGATTTTCTTTTTATAAAATAATTTTTTAATATTGAGTTCCTATTAAAAATACTTATTTAAAATAACATATACAGCTTACATAAGAAGAGTGATGAAATATCGAAATTCTTATAGATTTATTAAAAATTTCAGCTGTTTCCAGCTGTTTCCAGACATTTTGTGAATCATAAAAATCCTCCTCCTAAACAATACTCCCTTATTTCTTTTAAAAGCCATGAAACTAACAAAAACATTTTTTTAAATCCCAAAGTGGTAAAAATTTATTGACAGGTTTGCTTTCTTTTACCAATTCACATGCACATAAGTGAGCATTTTTATTGTTGTAAATGTATTAACGAATGGATAGTCTGCAAGCATAGAACGCATATATAACTGTGATATATAAAATGTATTTAAAAAATAAGTTCAAAATTACAAATCAATATTTAACAACGATTACTAATAAAGCATCATCGTGAAATCACTATGTACGAAAAACCATAACTATAAAATATAGCCTAGTATAAGATTTATACTAATTTATCAAATAAAAGATAGTGCCCAAAAGCATAATTTCTATAACAAACTTTAAAGTACATTCATATCACTTCTTTACTATTTGGAAAGAGAGAGAGAGAGAGAGAGAGAGAGAGAGAGAGAGAAAGAGAGAGAGTTTTTATTGTTAGACTGAGTGTTATTATCATATTGAAAATCTATAATATTCTACGTGTGTGTTAAAATACATAATTTACAATATGACAACAAGTTGCAAGTCTTGTTTTTTAAACACCCACCCATCAAATTCAAAATTTACAAGAATACAGATAAAACAAAAGGCTTTTTCTGAATCTACTATAAAACAGAAACATATCACATCGATCAAAGTTTGTTTTAATATTAAATCACACTGAATACATGGAAATGTTATAAGCAATCCCATCCAGATCTACTACGAACATTCTCTGGTGGTTTAAAAACAGCAAACCGAGGTTTCTATGACGTCTTCAGTGCACGCCAATAAGGAAGAATCTATAAATTATCGTTAAAAATTTAGCATACCTCTCATTAATAAGTGCGTTATCCATAATCAGATTACATGCCTTTTACCAAGACTCTATTAAATTAGATCGAATTATCCTTTTAATGGAAAGTCTGTATATTAAAAAAATATTACTTTGAATTTTAAACAATTTATTCATGTTGAGAAATGAGCATGTTTGACAAATTACGCTGATGTGTCACGAATTCAGAATTTCAGTATTTTTCAGTTGTACTTCATATACATATACTTCTGTGATACTGAAAAAGCGTATTTTAGAAGTCAATACCCTGAAGAAAAAAACGTTTCTAAAACTGATGCTTAGACCCCCTCCCCTATAACACTATTGCACCTTGTTGAATTATTCGATCTTGATGCAAACAAAGCAAAGTTTTTTTGTCCATCAAAAGACCAGCATAGAATTGGTAAAGATAAATTCGATTGAACATCTTATACTATAACATATCTGTTCGATTTATCAGGTCGATTTTTTACATGTGGCATGTGGTGATAACAAACAGTGTTCAAAATCAAAGGTCCAAAGGGGCAGGAGCAGAGCGAACACCGACTTGTAAAACAAAAATTAGGGGTAGGACCAGGTAGTATAGAAAAATCTTGGTTTAAGCAATATCCTTCTGTCAAATAAGCTATCGACGCAGATGGTACCTTAGAAGTTGACCGTCAGAGTGTGTTTCTTTGGTAATGTCTCGAGATGGTTTAATGAGGTAAATCTAGAAATTTTCATGGTTAATAATACTGCTTGGTTAAATCATTTTGTGTTATTTTTAGCAATTGATTTAAAAATTAAGCATTTATGTTTGTAAGGTACATTAACACTATAGATTCCACTTTCAGTGTCATCCACAACTCCATACACCTATTGATAAGGACCATTAAAAATATTAATAACGTTACCGGTTGTATTTATAGAACATAACCAAAGACTGTCTAGGTTAAAATAAATATGTATCAAACAAAGAGATCGTTGAATTAATTTCAGATAATAATTTAAGTTTATAAATAAATCAATGTTGAATTAATTATAAAACAACCATGAGGGTAATTGGTCCGCTAGTATTGGTTAATTTGCACTTTACCTCAGCTAGACAATTGCTCTCAATAACTATCACATGCAATATATTTCTTTTCTACCTTTGAAACTAAAACCACTAGTCCCACTGCAGATAACTGGGATTAAACATTCCAATAAAACAGTGTTTAAATCATACAGCTTCACCCAAAACAGAATAAAAGATAGATAAGAAAATGCCAATAACGAACTTAGTTGGACCCGGGTCTAATTGGATTTCTGTGAAGGTTTGATCCTGAAGATACTCGTACTCCGTCACGTGTTTCAAATTTAATAAAAAAAATATTTATCATTGATCGACTCTGCCAGCTTGTGCATTTGATAATTGAAAATGAAACAGTCTTTATAATTTTTGCCATCAAGTACATGGATTAACCTTTTCTTTTACTTTTTTCTCCAATTTTACGGTTCAATTGGAATGGGTAATTTTCAAATCTTGGCCAAAAATCCAATATTGTCAACGTGGAATTGAATTTTAGTTCAAATATGGTACTGAGATTTGTATTTCCTTTCTGAAAATGGGAGTTATAAAGCATTTGAAAATGCATCGCCCTATTCTTAATCTTGATTTGTTTTTCGTAATATGCCTTTACTATAGCATTACAAAAAGCAAGACCATTTCGAATAAAACATACAAATGCACAAATTTAATCCATAATTCAGTTTAAAAAAACTATTGTTTATTGTTTGCTGATTTTATCTCAAATCATACAAAAAGTAAATGAGATACAAAAGAATATCTATAAATATACAAAACAAGTTCAGGTAAGGAAGAGTGGGATGACAGAAACGGGCCACTAATTTTTTAACAAATGTACGTCAACCATTTTAATGAAAGTTTAGGTCTTATTAATTGAAGATAATTAGTAGATTGGTATAAAAAAATGAAATAAAATAAAGAAATAAAGGAATCTTCAGAAAAGTATTTATTAAAACAAAACAGAATTTTATTAGCCCGATATATAAGTATTCTTAAAATAATAAAATTATCAATCGATATCGTATTAGATTAAATTTTACAGATCAAACTTTTATTTGAAATTAGGTTTATCTTTTGTCCATAGTTCAACAGAATTTTAAAAAATGCGAGGCCGTCATACATGTGTTGACATTCAATTAACATACAAATACAATTGTATTCTTGGAGAAAGGAAAAGGTGAGTTCATTGTATAGAATACAATAGAAAAGGTTAGATATGCGCAATCCATGTGGTGGGTTCATTACGGGTAAAAGTATTGGACGAAATAAATGCGCTATGTCATACCAAGTATTTCGTACCAATCAGACATATAATAAGAGGCGAAAATTGATCAATTATGACAAGACAAAATGACGCCTTTCAAGCAAATTGATATTAATAAGCATCACTCCTACAAATCTATAGGAAATTAATTATCTGTGTGGTGGTTATTGGGTGTTATAGATATGTGTAGTTTATATATCGGCACTTTGTATAAAGAAACCTTACATGTATCATTGAATGAAAGGTTCTATTGCAAAGCTATAATATTATCATAATCATAATGGATAATTTTGGTCTGAAAACAACAAGGTAAACAGATTTTGAAATTTATAATACGATATATTCACTCTGTCACAACGTTTATCTCCATGAACATTGGTTTGATTTAAAAAATGACTAAACCCGGTAACATTGTGTTTTGCAAAAATTATGATATGGGCCCATATTCATGAAGCAGTCTTAGACTTAAGTCAAAATTTGTACACTGTATTTTTCATGATATATAATGATTTAATGACTAATTGAAATTTAGACTTAAATCTAAAAATGTGTTATGATCCTACGGTCTGGTGTGTAAAGATGATGAATTAACCGAGAGCATTATTATATATGCATCACATTTCGATTCCTAAATACTGTTTAGGCATATGAAATGGAAAACATGAAATGGTTTTTTTTTCTTTCAAAAATGCGGTGAAAGACAATCAACTTCTATACAAATGATACAAACGGTAATTTTTAGCAGAAGAGGAATTGATTTATATCATAAAACATGTATACCATTACTAGGGAATGCCATCGACAGCAACCTCTGAGCAAACAGTATGTTTACACCTTCCGATACAAATCATGCATTGTATTGACAATCAATAGGATATCAACTACGAGATCAGCTGTATATAAACAATCACTGATTTTTTTTTTATAGAAAACGGTATGATAAACAGTCAGACTGGATATACCTTAGTTTTTTGGTGTTGCGAATTTGCGAAAATTGTGTACGTCTGTAATGTTTTTGTTGTTTTTGTTTTTTTTCCTGATCATATTTTGCAAGTTAAAAAATATTAATTATAGCAAATTAAAGCAATAACTCTTTTTATACATTTTATTAATTAAGCCATTTCCGCGTGTTGTTTGTTTGTTTTTTTTCAGTATGAAAGAGATCACCCCCCCCCCCCCCCCGCCTAAAATTATATGATTGCAATAATACAAATAACATAAATGATAAATCATTTTTATGCACTTGATATAAGGGCCGCTAAAGCAGGTAATGTTTATGTGCAGTTCTGTTATGGCCACACGAACCTTTATATATATATATATATATATATATATATATATATATATATATATATATATATATATATATATATATATATATATATATATATATATATATATATATATCAGGCTTGGGGTGAATTACATTGTAAAGTAATGCATTACATTACCATTACTTCATGAATTTGGGCATTAAATTACCATTACCATTACTTGATTTTCTTGAAGTAATGCATTACATTACCATTACATGAGTAAAGTAATGCATTACCATTACCATTACTTTGTTTTAAAAAAGTAAAGCTAATAAATAGTTTTTGCAAATGTTTCAAATATAATACACTCTTTAACATATCTACAGGTTCATGTTCAGTATCAGGTTCAAATTCAATGACTATAAATACAAGAGTCATTCTTTATTCGCTCAATATATATCATCTTGTGGTATTATGAACAAGATATTACACATAAAGTAAAAAGATATTTATAGACATTTGACATGATACACTGTCAGATATGATATAGAGACACAGATTTCATATTCATGGATAATAGAAAACAATTTATGGAATAATGTTGCCGTTATTAAAAAGCTAAATAGAGATTTTTCCCCAGATTATACAAATCTTTATAATTTTGGACACTAAATTGTATTAAATTATAAACAGAGGGGTTTTCCAAGTGATATTTCTTAATATATTTTAATCGGATTTCTTTATGCTGAGGACACTTTAAGACAAAAGATTGCTGTTGCACTTTATGATCAAAGTTTCAAAGGTTTCATCTTTTAACTGCATCCTAGGCCTATTAGTTTGAAAATCTTCCCAGCTATACTACATAAACATTCTACAGGAGCAGTGGAAGCTGGGACTGAAAGATTGTTTGATAATCTTTATCTTAGGATATATGAAGTGCAAAAATAGAAAAAAATACATTAATCTTGTATTTTCTATCAGTCCGAACTAATGTACTTAATTTATAACACACAGAGAGAGAGAGAGAGAGAGAGAGAGAGAGAGAGAGAGAGAGAGAGAGAGAGAATTATTTTCAAATGGGTTGTAATATTGGAAGTGATTTTGATTTTCATCATGGATGGACAGTGCATTCATTTTGCCCTTAAAGGTGCATGTCTGTCCTCTATTCTATTGGGACATGGCGTAGGGAAGGGGATTGGGGTGTTAAGCACTTCTTATAACAATAGATTGTTTTGATACAGGTTACCCTGGGGGCATAGTGTGTTGTTGACACATCTTTATTGAAGTGCAAACTAATTGGAGTAAATTGTTTAAATGATTTAAAACTCTAAATAACAACACTCATAAAAATGTTTGGAAACTGTGTTGTTATATCTAGTAATATGAACAATTTAAAAATGAATTTTTATAAATCTTTTTTAATAATGCATCTAAAACATTTTTATTTCAAGAATTATTTCTTTCTTCTTTATAATAAAATTATTAAAATTCAATTCAGCTATTCATTTATTCATCACAATTTTTAAAGTGAACATTCATAAATAAGCATAGTAATGCAAAGTAATGCCATGTAATGCCAGCATTACACTAAATTTTGGAAAGTAATGAATTACATTACCATTACTTGTAATGCTAATTTTGTGGCATTACACATTACTAGCATTACTTTGAAAACATGTAATGCATTGCAATGCATTACCATTACATTTAGCATTACCCCAAGCCTGATTTATATATATATATTTTCAATAAATCCTTTTTCTTGGTACCGGGGATGAATAAACACAAAAAATAAGTCCAATGCTCAAACAACTTTTATCTATAGCGATTTCGCCCTACCGGGCTCTTCAGTAGATTTAAAAACAAAGTGTTTTTAAATCTACTGAAGAGCCCGGTAGGGCGAAAGCGCTCTAGATAAAAGTTGTTTGAGCATTGGACTTATTTTGTGTGTGTGTGTGTGTGTGTGTGTGTGTGTGTGTGTGTGTGTGTATATATATATATATATATATATATATATATATATTAACAATTATTCAAAACACAGTCATTATTTTCCAATTCGCTTTAGTTTTGAAAAAAAGTCCAAGGAGCAAAAGTTCTTTTCTAAATTCTCGTTACGATAAAACGATAAAACAAAACTCTATATTAATTTCAAAATGTTCGTAATCGTTTTTTACAAAGAGGTTTATCTGGTTATTTATTTTACTGAGTCTATGTTGAAGGAAAATATAGCGCTTGAGGAACAGATACAATGTGTCCGTAATAAACAATTTGAAAACAAGTCTAGATAAATGGAGCAAAATCATGTGCTTCTAAGAGCTACTTAGGTCATATTTCTGTATACAAAATACTTTAAAAAATGACAAAAAAGCAATATATCTTAATTTTTTTTTTAATGAACAATTTTTTATTTAAAAAAAGTTAATTTTAAATGTTATTAAGGTTGTAAAACAGCTTTCATAAAATTTTTGCTTTCAATCATGGGATCATGTTCAACCTGAATTTTGTGGCGTTTCCTGTTTTTGTAATATCATGTGCTTCTAAGAGCTACTTAGGTCATATTTCTGTATACAAAATATTTTTAAAAATGACAAAAAGGCAATATATATTAATATTTTTTATTGAATGAACAATTCTCTTTTTCAAAAAAGTTAATTTGAAATGTCATTAAGGTTGTAAAACAGCTTTCATAAAATTTCTGCTCTCAATCATGTGATCATGTTCAACCTGAATTTTGTCGCATCTCCTTGTTTTGTAAAAACGATTTTTCTTATTAAGAAAGTCGTTATCTCAATGTATCTGAACTCCGATTACAACCCTTCCATATTGGGGAAAAGACTGAAGCTGTTTCGAAAAGAACCATTCACTAAAGATATATCGCTGAACCGTTGGATAATTGTGTGGATATCACATACACTTGTAGATGAACGGGGTTTACAAGATGCAGAACGGTAGAAATTGACACAAAATGTGTAAATTGGCATGGACTCTCCAGACAGTCTACGGTAATCGCGTGTGTCTGTGGGAGCTTGTACTAGTAAACGAGAGATTCATGAGGTAATTTGGTGCAACGATCCTGTGCCGCACAAGCTTTAACAAATACTTTGTCTATGCAATTCTATGTTCTGGGAGTGTCTTACATATTGGTATATGAATAAATTGAACGTGCATCGTGATCAAAGATTACGGATCATTCAAGAAATTGAACTATTGCAATATACTCTATTCAGTTATTTTCAATAAACATGCGCATTGACTAATGCACAGCAGTTCCGGTATTAAAAACTTCTTAGGAACATCCGGAGCTTAACCGTTTGACTTTACGTATTCGTACACGTCAATCCTATTGCAGACAATATCAAACTAATCCGACTGTACTATAATAAATGCACTTCGTGCAAATTTCCATATGATCTGTAGTTTTCATAAAATGTACAAGGACATGTACTATAATCCGATAATGAAGGTTTTGACAGTTCAAACAAAATTTCGTCCATATACCATCGATCATTAAAATGTCATTTTCAGTTTGTAAATTTCAACGCCTCGTTTCTAAGAAATTTTATTTGACTATATTTCGGATTAAAACACAAGATTTAAAACAGATTTAAGCAAACTTTTGTGAAAAGGATATTATTCGAAATATACATTTATTAAGTTATATCAGAACTGGCACCACTGTCAAGTACGTGTAAAGGTAAACCCCGATCATTCCACCACAATTAAATATTGCATGCAATATTAATTTCAACTAATTTGTTAGCACACAGAAAATAAAAATCGGATTAAAAAATAGTGTTGCTGTTCCAATTTCAAAACAGTTTTGTTACAGAAAGAACCCACGTTAGTTATACGAAAGTTGATTGAGAGACCGAAGTAAGGCGAGTCAAGGTATAAGCTCAATATTGCACCTAACCTGGGTGGACAATGGACCAATGAGAAGCGCTCTATATATAGATGTAGAAAAACAATAAAATTTTAAAGCTAAAATATTTTGAATTTGTCTTTTCTAACTAAAATATATGTTTTTGGTTTAAGAAATAATTTCTTAAATTATAAAGTACACTGTAGATCTAATTTGTTGGTAACCCAGAATTCTTAGTTTAGCAATGTCTGGTTTTAAATACAAACATTTTATCAGTTGCTTTTATTTAAACGTGTACCATGTTAAACTTCATTTGATGTACATTGTACATGTATTTTTATCTTTTGAGGGAATACATAGCAACAGAGACTCTGGGGGACTATATAAATTTGGGTCTGTCGTATACATGTATATTGTTTATTGTTTGCTTATGCTTGTTATGATAAATAAAAGGATGCTGCTACTTCTCTTATGGTTAAATACTTCAGTCGAGTTGTATTTGTAGTGTATCAAAAGGTTACAGTAGTACACACACAGAGAGAGAGAGAGAGAGAGAGAGAGAGAGAGAGAGAGAGAGAGAGAGAGACTTGCAAAGTCAATTGACAATACAAAATAAACCTCGACCACAAAGTTCCTATTCTGTTACATCAACCATAACTGATTGAACAATCTCTTCTTTCAGATGTTTTCTTCAAACGTAATCAATCAGTTATAAATTATAAATGTACATGTAGAACTAGAAATTATTCTTTGTCAGTTTTGAAATTCAATTATAGATCTTCATTGACGACTGTAAATTCCTTCATCAATGGAAAATAAGGACATGACAAGAATTTACATACAATGTCTGCATTGCGCAACCTTACTATGGTCATTCAATGTCTGCACTGAGCCAAAGCCTGAAGAGAGAGAGAGAGAGAGAGAGAGAGAGAGAGAGAGAGTTGTCGCGGTTGAATTTCAAATGCCAAGATTGGTGATAACCATAATGCACAACCAGCTACGTTCTATACCTCTGTTACGTTTAAGTTATGCAAGATTTACTTTTAAAAAAGTTGATTATGAGAGGGCCACAGTCATTCATTAGACTTAAAAGCGCTTATGTGCTCTTAAATCCTTGTAAACCCTACATTACTATTACTGTTGAATAGAACCTGAAGCACATTTGCAGCTCTGTTCTGCTGCTACCTTGATAAAGAAAAACTATGGCTTGTGTGAAGAGCATGTATTAAAAATGCCAGATGAAGTTATACTGAATATAAAAATGAAAATGTGAGACTGCATACATTTAGTAAATTATCAACAATGCAGCAGAAGGTGGGCGCTTTTGTGGAACCAAAAAGGGCTTATTTTCCAAATAAATAATTTTTTTTTATCAAATTCACAACCTAAGAAAACTGATTATATTTGAAAATTTATTGTTACAATATATTTTTTTTTCAAATACTGTTTTATATTTTATTTCAGAAGTTCTTTTATTCAAAATACTGTTGTTCATAATCGACAAAATTCCTTACCTGATAGACGCGCTAGTCGTAAAAGCGACATTTAACCGGTAAGCTTAGAACTTTTTCTGTAAATTGCCGATAAACTTGTGCTAGTTAATAATTACGCCTTCTCGAATAATTTGACCACCAATTAAGTTGAGGCTGTCACACTGCGCTGATTTTAAGACAAATGTAGAAGGTGAAAAAAACGCAACGTGAACTGTGACAATTTACATACACATTGCATGTCAAGGTATAGTAGCTGCATTGACAATGAATTTCAAAGAGATAAGACTTGCTAACGAATGTACTAGTTTCTCTAGATCTATTTTGAAAAATTATAGACCTATTAGAAAACAGTTAGTTCTTATCATTCTGTAAACTTCTTATCCCCCCAAAAAAAGAATAAACGTTAAAAAATATTTAGATTAACTCCTAATCGCTTATCCAATGGGACTTCGTTTCTAAATAATCTCTCCGCAAGATCTATTATGTTCTCTCGCTTTCATAAAAACACTTTCTTCTCATGAAAAAAAGGTTCTCTCGCGAGAATCAAAAGTACTATTGAAAGACTATAAAGATTTTCAAGAACAAAAGTAATTTTGTTCAAAAACTTACCTCTGAGATTTGGTTGCAGAAAAATTTCGCTAAAAATGTCTGGATAATGTGCTTTAAATACAGCTGCGTCTCGGCTTGACACGTCGTTTTCGAACATCACTCTGATCGTTTGGCCGAAACCCCTCTCTCTTTCTCTCCTCAGTGTGACCCTTGACCATGAGAAATGGTAAACTGTCGCTCAATTTATTCCCGTTTCTTTCTTGTTCTGCTTTATTAAACAAATCTTCAGATCGATTGTAGCTTATATGCATTAAGCCTCTTAAATAATCCGGCTCAAGTCACACTAAGTGAGCACAATAGTCTCACAAGATAGCAAGCTGAACAACTCATGATTAAAAGAAACGCTCACTAAAGGGAAACTTTAATTGACAATACTATGGTTCCTTTATACATCTTTCAATTAGATCCGAGGTGTATGAGAAAACAATAAATGAATGACAGCTTCGATTCTTTGAAGATAATTGTTCCTTAATCCCCAATATCCCCGATTTATTGGGTTTTTTTCTGCATCATGATGTATTGAGTTTCGTTGTGTATAATTATGTATATTCCATGCGCTCTCACGCGGAGTAAGCAATGAAAGAAATGAATGCATTGCGCTCATTTTTTTTTTACTGTCGGTGTTTATATGTGATAAATTAATATTATTTTCATTTTTTTAATGAGTTTTGATGCTTTGTTTTCGAATTACATACATATGTCAAGTTACTAAATTCAACCCGACCGTTTTTCTAAGAAAACGCAACAAATAGTGCCAAATGCCGTTATGTACTAGAATCCATTACTAGTAACCTGCATATAATTCCTTATGGTGAAAAGATTTGCAGTATCCTTCTTATGATAATGTGTTTTAAGAATTTCATTTCTGAATAAAAAAGAACCATTATTTATTACTGCATGGTTATGGAGGCTTAGTGGTCGACAAACTATCCATTAGATCTTTAAATTTTAGAAATGGTGTCGTTGGCCGTAAAAATATCTTTTATTAAAGAAAAAATCCATATGTTTTAGCACTGATGTTTAAATATTTTGTTATACATTTATACAAAGCTCCTCTTTAAAGGGGCATGGTCACGATTTTGGTAAAAAAAATATTTTTTTCGATTTTAACGTTTTCAGTGCTTCAGTAAGGCATTTTTAACAGGCAACCAAAATTCGAGTGTCATTTGTTGAGTTATAAGCGAGTTACAGAGCTTGAAATTCTTCGCTATGTAAACAAAGCGTTTGTTTACATTTTGAATGTTGAGGTGAAAATTCCAGTTTTAGACTTCAAATGCCTGCGTTAATCGTTAGGAACTGTTTATCTATGCTTAAAATGATTAAGAAGATAGACAAATCAGCTTAAAAAAGATTTTTTTCAGGTATATTGAACCTATGTAATCAAAACAGGGCACGAACATTGTTTACATGACGAAGAATTGTGAGCCCTGTATCTTGCTTAAAACTCATCGATAGGCACCAAAATTGCATTTGATCATTAAAAATACATTGCTAAAGCATTGTAAATAATAAAAACAGAAAAATAAAATTTGACCAAAATCGTGACCATGCCCCTTTAAAGAGATTTAAATAGTGTAAAAATGGCCACAACCGTCCTGTCCTCTTAAGATGAATAGTCACCATTATTGTGGTATATTATTGCATTTAGCAAATTGACTAATGAATACATTGAAGATAACTTATGTCATCCTCGACGTACATCGGTTACAATTGTTTTCACTGGATGAAAAATTTTAAATGTCAAACTGTACTCAACTATTGTTTTAACTTAAAATTCTTGTATTTCGCCATATTACAAATAAACGTACTCTTTTTCTCCCTCTCATTACTAATCAAATGCCCTCACTTCGATATGGGGATTAAATTGGCATATCTGTGTTAATCATTCGAAAAAAAAAAGCGTGCGGGCAACCAAAGTCAATAGTCTTTAATAATTAATTTCTGGTTTATGTCATAATTACAAAGTCATGAAACTGGGTTGATGAATGAGCGAAAATGGTTCCCAACTGATGCATCTGATGTATATACTTTTAACTCAGTGCGGTACCTTCACATGGTAGCATTATCGTAATGTACTGTACATGTACCATATCTGTTTTCTCTTTTAGTGCACATTCATATAAATTTCGCGAACGCCATGACATTGAATCAATGTATCATGTTAACAATGCATCAGTATTTCCCCCGATGATACGTGTGCTTTAAAATCAACATAACAAAAACAATATATATTATGTATCTAAAAAAACATGAATAATTTCTTGCATTCCAAATGGTGGATTTCCCAAGACTTATTGACCAGTGGGGGGGGGGGGGGGGGAGGGGGGCGACCGAGGGGGATTGCACCCGTAAAATGGATTACCATTTTATGATTTTATTGGCAAACTCACCATTATTATATAAATATCATAATTTTTGTTTTGCAAGAAATATTCAGAATTCTGTTGAATCATTGAAATTCGTGGGGGCCAATTTTCGTGGATTGCTTGAATTTCACAGGTTCGTGTGGATGTAATCTCGTATACCTACAAAAGGAATCATTAAATTATAACTAATTTATTAATTCGTGGAGGATGGTTATTCGTGGACGAGAGGTTCCCACGAATTCCACGAAAATTGAGCCGCCACGAAATCTAATGATTCCACAGTAACAAAAAAAAAAGAATTTTGGGAAAAATTTAAAACCATACAAGGAATCAACTTTTATGAAAAATTTCAGTTCTTTCTCACCATGTCGATTTCTCATATCGTTATACTTGTACCTGAAAAACTTGAAGTACTAAGCGTACTTTTTTTTAATAATAGATTTGCGTGAACAAAAAAACATTTAGAATTCTACAATCTTACCTTTCTATAAAATTGCGTGAACAGAAAAAATATTTGGAATGCTACAACCTGACTTTTCTATAGATTTGCGTGAACAGAAAAAAAAAACATTTGGAATTCTACAACGTATATCCCTGTATTAGCACAGCAACATGCATATTATATATAAACACAAAATAGTCGAGAAGTGTTGTACTGTTGATGCATTTCTAAGACGTACTGTAAAGTGACTTGGAAAAAAAGACGGAAATAAAATGAATATTATAAACTATGAAGAGATTTTTTAAAATTGTAAAATTCCTTTCCGTCAAAATTGATTTTTCTCTTTCTTTCTTTTTTTTTCTTTTTTTTTTTTTTTTTTTGAATAAGCTTGTAATAGTTTAGTGTTTTGCCATACATATTGTAGGTGTATTGGACGATAACTACTTTAACGAAATAATGTGCGATTTGCGTTTGAATAAATATTTTTTTTAAATGTTCGATAACAACCCCGTTATCGAGGAGTGAAGCTACTTGGATTTTTTTTTAAAATGTATACGTTGCGCATGCGTCACAATTCCTTATACTCCGACCCAATTTTCCTTTTTAGTAACTATTTCTTTGAAATTATAAATACATGTATCTCGGTGTCCAAATTATATTCAATCAATTAATTAAAGTTTTTTTTTTTCAACAACCTTTCCATCGTTCCAGGTTGAAGGACATAGCTAAAAATAAAAAGTCTGATGGCACTTTGCATCGCAGGCGACATGTAAGTCAGTACCAGGATCAGGCTTGGGGCGAATTACATTGTAATGTAATGCATTACATTACCATTACTTCATGAATTTGGGCATTAAATTACCATTACCATTACTTGATTTTCTTGAAGTAATGCATTACATTACCATTACATGAGTAAAGTAATGCATTACCATTACCATTACTTTTTTTTTAAAGTAAAGCTAATAAAAAGTTTTTGCAAATGTTTCAAATATACAACACTCTTTAACATATCTACAGCTTCATGCTTAGTATCAGGTTCAAATTCAATGAATAAACAAGAGTCATTCTTTATTTGCTCAATATATAATCATATTGTGGCAATATGAACAACATATTACATAAGTAAAATGATATTTATAGACATTTGGCATGATACAATATCAGATATGAAATAGAGACACAGGATAACATGCGTAACAAAAAACAATTTATGAAATAATGTTGCGGTTTTTAAAAGCTAAATATAGATATATCCCCAGATTACACAAATCTTTATAATTTTGGACACTTAATTTTATTAATTTATAAACAGATGATTTTTCCCAGTTATATTTCTTAATATATTTTAATTTTGTATTTCTTTTTACGGAGGACACTTTAAGACAAAAGATTGCTGTTGCACTTATGATCGAAGTTTCAAATGGTTCATCTTTTAAATGCATCCATCTTCCGGGCTATACTTAATAAATGTTTTGCAGGAGCAGTCAAAGCTTGGGCTGGAAAATACTGTTTGACGATCTTTATCTTAGGATATCTTAAGTGCAATAATAGATTAAATACATAAATCTTGTATTTTCTATCAGTCCAAACTAATGTACAGTGTAATTAATATACAAGAGAGAGAGAGACAAAGAGATCGACAGAGAGAAAGAGAGAGAAAATAAGTAAGATTATTTTCAAATGGGTTACAATATTGGAAGTGATATTGATTTTCATCATGGATGGACAGTGCATTCATTTTGCTTTTAAATGTGCATGTCTGTGTCCTATTCTATTGTGACATAGCGAAGGGAAGGGGATTGGGGTGTTTAGCCCTTCTTATAACAGTAGATTGTTTTGATACCTAGGTTATCCTGGGGGCAAAGTGTGTTGTTGACACATTTCTTATTGAAGTGCAAACTAATTGGAGTAAATTGTTTAAATGATTAACAACTCTTAATAACAACACTCTTAAAAATGTTATGAAATTGTGCTGTTATCTTAAGTAATATAAACAATTCAAAAATGAATTTTAGAAAACTTTTTTTAATAAAACATGTACAATTAAAACATTTTTTTCTTAATTAGAATTATTTCTTTCTTCTTTAAAAATAAATATAATCAAATTCAATTTCAACTATTCATTTATTCATCACATTTTTTAAAGTGAACATGCATAAATATGCATAGTAATGCAAAGTATTGCCATGTAATGCCAGCATTACACTAGATTTTGGAAAGTAATGCATTACATTAGCATTACTTGTAATGCTAATTTTGAGGCATTGCACATTACTAGCATTACTTTGAAAACATGTAATGCATTGCAATGCATTACCATTACATTTAGAATTACCCCAAGCCTGACCAGGATCAACAAAAGTGTGCATACTGTTTAACGTTTTTTTAAGTATATAGAAACTGTCAGTTTGTCTGTTCAGTTATCGTATGAAATTGGTTTTCGTACTTGTCCATTTCTCCAGATAAAAGGAGGTACATGGGGACATATCGATCATTTTAAAAATCTTGGATTTAACGATATTGGGGGGTGGGGGCTTGGACGCCGTGCATAAATCCGGAAAACCTAATTCTCATAAAATAAATTGATTATAAATAATATCCAAAATAATAAAGGAATAAGCTTTCCTGTGTTTATCTTTCCCGAAGGATTAGATCAGGTAAGTTTACCGAGATCTGTTTTTTGCATGCGATATGATTCCCTTAAGTGTCACAGAAAAATAAAAACGCTTTGAATTCTTATCCTCTTTTTTCCCCTTTTTGCGTTATTGTCATGCTAGTATGAGAGCAGAGGATGAAGATTATCCTCACAGGAAATCTATCGTCGTGGGTTTCCCGGCAGACAACAATTAATGATGAATGCTGTGCTATCTTGATTCGCAGATAATAGGGCGCATAGTATTTACACAGAACAATACCAAAGACATAATACTCGAGATTAATTCATATTTTATGTATCTGTGATGGGGATCATCTTTACTGCTTCTGGGTTCTGTTGTGGGGTGGACTATAATTTGTTATGTTTTACATTGACAGAATTCACGATAAAGTCTCGGATGATTCCCAAGAGATATTACGTAAAAATTTTACTGAAAGCATATAACCTTTGTAATGAATCTCGACATCCGGGCGATTGGATTGGCCTTGCTTCCCGGTGTTGCCTATCAATTTACTAAAATAATCTAAACAGATAAAAAAATCTTTTAAATTTTAACTTTTGTGCAAAAAAAAATCGTATTCTATTGGTTGCAATTTTGAGTCTCTCTCTCTCTCTCTTTCTCTCTCTCTCTCTCTCAGAAGTTGGTCAGCATAATTATGTAGTGTACTTACATGTATATGTACACATGTTTAAACACCATTAAAACCATTTGTTCACGCAAGGTTACACTGAATTCGTATCTACTAAAAGATATCATTTTTTTTGAAGAGAAGTTTTATGCAGAACGTTTCATGTTGTTTAACAACATTGATGGCAATTTATTATTCTTCAGAGCCAGTTTTCCAAAAAAAAAAAAAAAGAAGAATACTTTAAAAATTCTCAACGACATAAAAAAAAATTAAAAACATGATATTAACCAAAACAAACTACTTCCTCTTGAAACAAAACATATTTAGGCTATGGCAACCAGTGCCTTTTACAAAAGATGTAAACAAAAAAAAGCCATAGAATTGGACAAATAATTTTCTCACACAGCACCCTGTTGCAAATCTACGCTTATGTGAAATAGAATTGTTCCAGGGGGACCAGCATAAGACGCCAGAAAGATATAAACAATAATAGTATAACCAATTATTTTTTCTCTGTATTGATTAATTGTCGTCCATTAAATTTGACAGCCGTGTCAGATTAGAGTCAAAACATATATATAGACGTAGATCAATGCTCCCTCCCTTTTTGGTGGGGGTGGTTTTGAAAAAAAAAAAGTTGACCCCACAATTTTTGCTAACATCGCCTCAAACCTACCATCACACTTTCCCTTCAGTAGAATTTAAGTTAAACAGCATCTGGTATATACAAATGATTTATTTTAAGATACATGTACTTTAAATTTAAATTTGCATCTAGGAAATATCATAATATTGACCTTTGTTACGGGTATTGTATTTTAAAATGTCTTTGCTTCAATTCGGAGCAATTTTTCTACCATTACAAACTCGCTCAGTGGAAGTTTTAAAGTTGCACAGTGGTACTAATAACTTTTTAAATACTTCAAATTTGCATCTAGTAATACCATATTGATTTTTAATACGGATATTGTATCTGTTCAGAACAGTTTCTCGCAAAAATTCAGGAATGAAGGCTTTGCGAATTTATAACATAGTTATAGCTGATGACTTAAATATAGTCATTTTTGCTTCGTATCGTCGCTTTTTAAAGGTTCTCTGCATGTTTCTAAATAAAGTGATTCTATACGGTCAAAACATTGGGGAGAGCGAGTACAATCCTTGCAATTGCTGCCGAGAACTGAACATTTTCAATTTTTTTTCTTTTTTCGTATAACGTGCAACCATCTCAAGCAACTGAAGAATATTCGAGGACAGGTCTCATAAAATGTTGTATAGTTTTGACAGCTTTCCCCTCCCAATCGTAAATTTAAGTTTGTTTTTACGAAGACGCGTTCCTTACAATACCATCAACCTATTCACGCATCAACCAAGTTTTGGTGGCAATAAAAAACCCAAAATGAGGATGGAATGATGATTTGTGGGTTTAGTTAAAAAGAATATTAAAAAAAACTAACTTCTTAGTCGTTTTGCACTATCTTTAATGCATGTGACTTGCCGCCCATAATTTGTTGTAATGTAATTTTTTTTTTGGTCAAGTACTTGTACTAGTATCTGACGTGTTGACAATATCGGTCTTTTTTAGTCCTACATTTGTCTCTTTATTTCTTGATACACGTATAAGTGATGAAGACTCAAAATTGGACCCCCCCAAAAAATCAATTTTATCAATTTAAAAAAAAAGGTATGTGTTAAGTTGCATCCACAGAGTTGGGTTTTTTTTTTAAACTCGGACACTGGCATTTGTTCAACGTAAATGTTGAACACTGTTTCTTTTACTCGGATACGCTGTTGATGAGCTAAAGTGTCAAATTATCAAATAGAAGAAAAAGCTGCAGTATGTTGGCTGTTTGTAGCTACTAGTATTTGTCAATACAGTTTTATCACACTCATTTTAGATATTCTTAAACTTTAATTTTTGTTGTTAGGGATAACCTCGCATGCTGTTCTACTAATTTTCATTTTTCATCGCCGTGGGACAAATTATATTCTTGATTTCATATGTTAGTTTAAATGAAAAAATTCTTTGTCAGGGCATTGAATTTTTGTACATAATGATTTCATAATATGACATTTTGTTTTGCCCGCATTCCGCTAAGCGATGCAATTTTTTCATTTTATTCGTTTCGATTTTAAATCAAATTGTTCGAACTCAGTATAACTTGATTTACAGAAAGTGCAATGACAACATGATGTTCTCATGAGCTTGTAAGTATTTATAATTTACTCCAAAGAGACAATTCAACATATTGTCAAATAAAAGCTGGCACGGAGGATGAACAACAGTCTTAAAATTTAACTTATTAGGACTTCTTTTCAATTAAAAACAGATGATACATCAGACTCCGTTAATGTTATAAGAGGCTTATGGTTTGCAATAGTGACATTTAAATGGAATTCAAAAAATTACTCAAAAGGAAATGCTGCGCATGCTATATCTTATGTAGTGCAGTTTGAACAGTTATAAGAAGTAAAATTTAGATATTTATAAAAAATATTCTATTCATTATTTAATAATTCGCAGAACAATTAGAACTATTCTTTCCTTATCTTTTTAAGAGGCAGTCTACGATAGAACAATGCAAAACCAAAGAGTGTATAGATTAATTTTACTAATGTTTTAAAGTTTGCTTTACAAAATATATGATAATAAGAATAGTTTGATAGGTACACTCATTAAAACTTGAATACATGTAACATGAAATCCATTGTTATTGTATTTTAACAGTTTTATGTCAAAGTGGATACTTATATAAATTCAAATTTTTCTTGAAATATGATTGTGCCATTAATAAATTGAGAAACCAATCTGTAGATTATGAAAGTTCATTTTTTTCATTATTGCACAACATTCATAATTAAAACCTATAATTAGATAAGTTTTCCAGAGAAATTTGTTCGTGGGGGAAAACACATTCTAGATAACAAAATTATAAACACATTTCAGCACAAGGCTTAAATTGCATGAGTAAATAAAGCGGAAAATTCAAACAAGACGTAAACAACATTGTTTAAAACCATTTACAATAATAGAGCTCTTTTCCTGACCAAAATGATGTATGGCATGTATACAGAACTTAGCAGATTAAAATTGTAATGGACTGCAAGCCTTACCTTAATTAATGGTCCAAGTTTTCTTTCAATCCCCCCCCCCCGACTGAGGGCAATTCATAGTAATGATGTGTGTAAAAAAAGAACAATATATATGGGCCTAAAATGGCCCCCTTAAAATGGACATCATTTAACTGTAATTCTTTCTTTTTGCATTTTGAGCATGAAACAGCTTGTTTTCAAGCAGTTTTTCTTTCATATAACATAGAGCGCATGCTTGAACAAACAAAATATTTTAATCAGAGATGTATCTAGCTAAGGCTAATACGTGACAAAAAAAATTCCTAGTTCAAGCATGCGCTCTATATTTTCCATTCATAAAAAGATAAGAAAAATGTCAATTTTTGACTGATTTTGATAGAATTATAGAAATGGCGTCATATACTGCCAGTGAGTGCAAATAAATCAAATAAATGGGTGAAAAATATTTTTTACATCAAGTCTTCATTTTATTGTACCAGAAACACTTTAAAAAATGGCGAATTATAGGAGCCAATTTTAACTCATATCATATTTAGTTCTTTTAATCATCTTTAAGACTACTTAATTCTCCAATATAACTTTTATTTTCCTTTTATTTGACAAGGAAAATCTAAATAATGATGAAATAGCATGTTTTAATACTCTAGCTAAAAGTGCACTATGCCCCTCTTGAAATTTCCACTGAATTTCATTTGCAACCAAATTCCATCAAACAGATTAAAGACAAGTGAAGACTCTATAAGGTGACGTTTCTTGGGCAGTTATGCTGATTTTAGTGCAAATAGGTTGATTTTGGTAAAATGCCAGTAATGTCATGAGGTTAAGGCCTTCATATCTTTATATATTGTGTGTAGAAATTTAAATTCATATCATTTAGAATTGCTATGGGTTTTCACAATGTGAAGAAGTGAGTTTCATTCGATTGCAGTGTGTAGTATTTTCAATAAACTAAAACGAATTGTATAATGTCTTGTTTTTCAAAATTTCTTCAAATAGAACAAGGGGGAAACCCAAGTGGCATCCGTTTCCATGGTTACTTAAGTAATGAAATAAAAATCCTTCTTATTATAATCAAGTTAGGTTATCATGAGTTTATCTGGGCCAAGTCTCATGAAATTTTTATATACTTCCATTGATAGCCATTTGCATGGTTCTAGAGAATATTTGTATGAAAACAAAGGTGATGGATACAGCTAGAAATTATGAATTCATTGAAAACAAAATATCCGGGAGGTCCATCTGTAAATTAATATACGATAAAGCTTGATTCACTAAAAATAGATTAATGCAGTATATCCTTAAGCTAAAGCGAGTTAAAGCATCGAATTGTGTGAAGTTTATAATGATTTTGAAGTTAATGATGAGAACCGATTGATTAAATAAGTTAATTGCTCCCTAGGTTGAGATACCAAATAAGATGTAGGAGCAAGAAATATATACACTTTCCAGACACCAATGCAATCAGCAAAATAACCCCTGGGTTCGAATTCTGCGTCGAAAAGAATTAAAACTGCATATGTGTGGGAGATCCATGATTTATAAGAGAGAGAGAGAGAGAGAGAGAGAGAGAGAGAGAGAGAGAGAGAGAGAGAGAGAGAGAGAGAACATGTGTCTTTTACAAAGCTGTTGAAAACAGCTATCGCTCACTTTTGAATTTAAGTAATGACACGGAATAGAAAGTATTTCCAGTTTTTAGCAATCCATTTTGAGGCACAAAATAAATTGCCAATTTGGGTCATGATTTTAGAATAAGAGGATTTTTTCCCCAAATCGATTAGAGCATTTTCAAAGAAAAAAGGATGTTTATCAATGCAATTCCAGGGCATTGGATGGTTTTCATTCAGTAAACATGACGTTATAATATGCACTGCTTTTGCTTTATTAGGATATTCCATGATGAGTGTTGGTGCATCATGGTAAATATGCAAGCAGCTACAATTTCAATAGGTATTGGGCATTATTTGTAACTTAACTGAAAAACACCTTTTTTGCTTTCGTACATTTTGATTAACATCATTTTAAACGCATGCGCAATTATTGGTGTTCCAACGTTTAATTTGAAGTTTAGTCATATACTATATTGGTAAATGTTATAAGTTTTTTTTTAACGAACAAAACTACTTTTTAAAATTGTTCGTACAAAAAAAAACTTCTACCAGAGAAAGGCGTTTTGACTTAGCAGCAGTCACCCATTTGTCTGTCAATATCTTTTTAATCAAGAGGTCCGTATGCTTTGACGGTCATCTGAATACTATAGCATGTCAAAGATAGTCTTGTTTTTGAATTTTAAGCTTCATTTTGGAATATAAACCCTAATCTGCGACTCCTCCGAGTGTTACCCCGCCTTCATTATTTGATGTTTAAAAAACATTCACTCACGAAAATTTGGGGGGGGGGGTGGGTCAAGAGTGGGAGATTTCTCGGATTACAATTAGTTTTTCTCAAATATATATGGGAGTAGAGAGAACGATTTTCTAAGATTTAATACATTTTCACTATATGGCCGTATTGTCATCATCCTACGGTCTTAACCCCTGACAAAGGGACTATGAATTTCACAATTTCGGTAGGAGAATTCATGGACATCATAACCATTCATTTAGTTATTATCCCACTTGTGTGGGAGTAGTGAAGAAAACTTTTGAAAATTTGCCCTGCTTTGCCTATTTGGCTCCGCCTATGAGGCCCCAGGTTATATTCCTCTTAACTTAGAAATGCTTTGCGCCAAAAATATTAACAATTGGTCTTGAAGTGTTCAAGAAGTTAAATATGTACATTTGTGAGTGCACGAAAGACGACGCCGGACGACGGACAGAGACCAATCACAACAGGTCAACTGAGTGAATGAGGTGACCTAAAAATGTTGAAACTTCTCTCAGAATTACATGTAGAGAAGCATACACATGCATTTCATGAGTCCAATATTTTCAGTCAGTTGTGAATGTACGTTAATATGATTTTACAATCCACGATCGTTTTTTTCTGGTTTGTGAATCTTTATATTATTTCATTGTCATTGTTTAATCCTCTTAAAATACCTCTAGATCCGCGCCTGTTTATTCCTGAAAACTAATTGGGAATAGCAATGGTTGGTGATCGAACCGAAGACGGTCAACACAATGAGCAAACATTCTAACCGTTGGACCACCACGGCAATAAGACTGAAATTAAATATAAGTGATCCCAAACAATTTTCTAAAAAAAAAATGGCATTATTCTTTTAATAAATATGTATGTAACATAGCAATAAGTACATCAACGTACACAATACAAATACAGTTCAGTTTTAAAATAGCACAACTGTAATTCTAAATAAGCAATGCATTCAAATACCTATCAAATGTTTCTACCATTCAACAACGCAATAAGGCAAAATTAAAAACAACTTTTTATAAACCCTTAAATTCTTCTTTCTTTTTGATAATACATTTTCAGATAGAGAATTACATTGCCTAATTAAATTACATTATAACGGGTTAAACAAAAATAAAGTTTCTCCAACGCAAACCAATTAAGTATACTCATACACTTAAAACCGATAGAAATATCACAAATACGCCAATCCTTTATTTTTCAAAATACTTTTTCTCCTTAAAAATTAAATAAATTGAATCAACTTGTCTCTATACGTGTTTAAATACACTCAGTTCATCAATAACATACTAAAATTTCTCTCAGGATTTTGCTTCTGTTCACGTAGAGAAAGCTCTCTGGGTGTCATTTGCCTAATCATGCATTTAATAGCCTCTTCTTACAATCCCATAACTAAGGATGTGTCAATAATAAAACCATTCAAAAAGATGATTTCACGAGACGCACACGGACGAAACGTAGCTCGGTGTCTGAGGGAACACTTTGATACCGACGGACGCAACTGTACAGGGACTGGAACTGCAAACAATATGTTTTAGTAGGGAGAAAAAAAAGTCGTCCGTAAAAACAGTATTCTCCAAAAATACGAAATTCATTGAGTTATTAAAGCTGTTTTATCGCCTTTGGTTCGCTTAAAAAAAAAAAAACTAAAAAAAAATATACTAAAATACCACACATCATAGATGCTGGCTAAAAATGAGACTGAGAACGTTTCCATTAATTGATTAAAAAATATTATATTCCTTGATCACATTAATGAGCCAGGACCACCATTTAAGTTATAAAACAAAGAGACAGAGCAATACTTAGTACCGCCCAGAGACAAGCGACGTTAAGCACACGGAGCGAGAAGTTCAAAGGCTAAACTACAGCCCTTAAATCCTGCAGATATCCACCATCAATCTACATAGAAGCATTTTCAATTACTTAAGTACATTATCTTGAAAAGGGAAAAGCACCACCGATCCACCGCAATTAACCGAGCTAAGTCTGAAAGTCTACTAAATTTCTCACGCTTGCTGATCACAGCGCTTAAAGCGCTGTCTTAGATCAGGAACTTTCATAAACATATCATATATAAGATAAATTAGAACTTTTAAAATTAGAAATACCTTTCAGACATTTTTTCATAACGCAAAAATCAATAAAAATGCCCTCCTACGAGCTGATATATAACTATATACAGAGTAAATGGCAGTGTGTATTAACAAAAACATCATATTTGTGGACGATATTTCTTTAAGAAATGGATAGATTAAATTCATGCATATTTCAAGATCTTAAAGAGAGTTGTAACACTGAATATAAATAATTAACTATGATATTTGAACAATTCATTTGTCAAGTAATCTGATAATTTAAGTGCTATAAGTTTTCTTATAAATAACTTACATGTACCAATGAAATGATTTGGTGTATAAAAAAGAAATACAATTGCAATCTAAAGACTACGACTCATATATAGCCATTTTACACAAATCTAATTTTTTTTCCATTTGTGTGTTCATACTGAACCCGTTTACATGTCTAAATAACATCTTTGATGCAGAGAAAATAGAAATGATCAATAAAAGTTGGATGACTTTGATTTTACTATCTCATTTTATTTTGTCAACATTATTCAATTTTTAAAAATCATTTCAGCAATTTTCATGTAAATAAAACCCTCTATTGACTTGGGCAGCTTCAGTGGAATGTTTACATATTTGTGACAGAAATTTCACTAGAAATGACACATTAAATACTGCCTTAACAGCAGATTAACAACACAGTACAATCTAACTATAACAATCTTTCCATTATAATTTTTAATAATTCATATAAATATGGCTTCATAGAATATCTTATATACTAACACTATATTGAACATAAAACATGTTATTCATTTCCTTGTATAAAATGAATACATTTGGTAAAAAAAAAATAAAATCTTTATTTAAAAAATCACTACATATTCATACATTTATGTTAAATAACTTCATACACTCTTCTTGTACAAGTACCATTATCATATCATAAGAAAAAATCTATTCTCTTTTCCTAGTATTGTCAAATTGAACTTGAACATTTTCAAATCAGGCAATCGTTTCCACTTACTCTACAATAACATTCTAAAGTATATGAAAAAGTCAGAATAACTTTTTAAATGCAAGATAGCATAATGCTGATGAAAACAGCTACGATATTTTTTTGCGTTTTGAAATAATTTCATTAATCATTATGCTTAACCCAGAGGACTTATTGCTTTAATAATAGATGTTCACCCTATATCATTACTGAAACAAGTGTCTTTGGCATAACATAATACTTAATTCCCAAAGTTTTACAAAGACAATTGGATGTTCTTGCAAAGTGAAAGATGCATGTAAATAAAATAAATTGTCATCACAAACATAAATGCCAATTGAAATAAATTTTCAACAAACTTTGCGTTCATACATTTGTGATGCAAGAATGATAACTCTCACCTCCATTATTGCAAAAAAGAAATTTTTGTTTCCTTCAATACATCCATTTTTATCATAAGCCCAAGAGCTAGCAAATAGATGAAAATCTACACATCTATATTATAATTCAATATAGCAGTATACATGTATGTGATGAACAAATGCTTTCTTTCATCCTTTCATAGAGAATATAACCTTTGACAAATTCTATTTTAATTTATCCACCAAATTTCCTTATCTAGCTAATTCCATTGGCTTGGGGTTTCTCTGCTTCGTTTTTCATTTTTTCAGCGTCTTTTCTCTGTTTCTCTGCAATGACAGCAGCTGCAGTTTCTGCTTTGGCATTGGCAAGAATTTCTTTGGCCTCTGTATTCAATAAAAGTTCTGCTACCTGAAGTCCTACTCTTTGAGCTACCTCTAGGGTTGCTATAGAAACCTTTTCACTGCCTACGATGCCAGCAAACTCTCTTGGTCCATTTGGAGACACAGTTGGCTAAAAAAAGAATCAATTTCATCTATTAAGAAGACTGCTTATAGTCATGAGCAATTTAAATCCTGAAAATAAACTGAAAAATAAATTGAAACCCTGAATAGTCATCTGTAAACATTTATCTTAAAACCTTTTAACTCATGATCAAGGAGAGATGACCCCCAAAAACAGGAAACTGTACAAAATGATACAGCAGTGAGAGAACTTCATAGTTTTACATTCTTCATCATTGAAAGATTAGACTTTTTCAGCTTTACTCATATATTCAACTCAAATACCAAATCAGAATTGCTATCTTAATTATTTCATTAATTATATGCTGTTCATTGACAAAACAATACACGTACATGTACTGTAGATTCCTTATTTTACGCTAGTACTTAACCCTGAGATTCTGTCATATGGTGTCAAATCTTGAAAATATAAAACTGTTATCATGCACTGAATTTTTCTTCATTATTTTGCATAAAGTGCACTACTGTAAGAAAAACAAAATGGGGTGCTTCTTACAATTTTATGCAAATTTAATTCCTTGCTTTTAATTAGTAATCTACAGTACTGGTATATGTATATCACCATACCTTTTCCTTCTCTTCAATGGACTCCGGAAGACTGTCGCACGCATACTCTATCCTGCCTTGTTTTCCGTCAATGCTGAAAACCCCACCAGTCAGGGATAACTGTAAAAACACAAAAATCATAGAGTTGGAAAATGTCTTTACTTTTCATCATATATAAGATATGCACAATATTTCACATGGCTTATGCATGGAACATAACTAAATTCATTGAACTCTCAAGTTCTCATAGTCGGTTGCTGAATTTTGTTTTCTATGTATTTGTTCCAAAACGTTTTGTGTTCACTTTGACTGACCTTTCCATCTTTAACTTCCGAGAAGGCGGAGACTGGCACACTGCACCCACCCTCCTACAACACAGAGAAATGGAGTCAAGTCAGGCCAAACAACAGGGACAACTATACACTGTACATGCATGGACCCCTGCCTTAGTTATACATTCAGTCCACAGTATAATATTACAAAAATCCAAAAAAATATCTCTTTTCTATATCAGAATCAGAACTCTAGCTCAGTATAAAACAAAGGTGATTCACATTCATTGTTCACTTTATAATATTTTTCATATGACTATAATTCATTTAATGCAGTTAATTAAATGCACTTCTTACAATACTACCACAGGCAACAGCTACTATGGGCATTAGCAATAGAAGAGCTGTACATACCAGTTTCTTTAGGAAGGCCCTTTCTGCCACACACTGAATCACGGTTTCTGGGTGGTGGATCTGGGAGAGGAGGCTGAGGGTGAAGGGGTCGCTGTTCCTACATTCTACTGCCATGGCCCCCTGAGAGACAGCATACATACAGGTATCCTTGTCCAAAACCTGTCCATGAAAATAGAGTAATTGATATGCTAGTAAATGAGTCATTGTCATAATACAAGAATTTCTTGACTTAAGGAGTTTAATGTATACATAAAAAAACAACTTTGCTTTGATTTGTAAAATGTATAAGTAAAACTGTTATATGCTATCTGACAGAATTTTTTTTCTTTTGAATGCCATTTCTATATTATGTTTTCAAGCCTTATCCAATTGCTAGTTATAATTTACTACACATCTCTTTGTAAAAATATCAACAATGGAAAAACATAAAATAAGGCAGGCCTATCATAGTAACATAGTATACTGACCAATTTTTTAATCCTTAATATTTACTTGGCTTTCAACATGTTCAAGTAAAAATTTTTAGTTCTGTATTAAAATACTGGATTGCATTGATTAGTCCCCATCAGAAATATCTTTATATGTAAGTACCTGAGAGATTCTATCCGGCCATCCCATCCGATGCAAGCCAGCTTCTGCTAGAATAATGGCCGAGTATTTATTGTCCTCATCCAGCTTCCTGAACCTTGTGTTCAGATTTCCTCTCTGATCGATAGTTAAGGAACTTCTTAAATCTTTTACATGTTATGAGAATTTCTCTGTCAAAAAAAACAAAACAAAGGACAAAAAACACACTAGACAAAAGACACACTGACCTAGAACAATGTGCTCCCTATGTAAACATTTCAGAAAGAAACTTTATATTTTTAGGTATTGTTACTTCCTGTTTCTTTCAGCAGAGTACATAACAGTGTGAAAAGGATACGATATTTTCAAATTTGAAGTGTGGGAACTTCCTTGCTAGCTGTGCAGCTCGTCTCAAAGAACTTGTTCCAATTACACTGAAAAAAGAAATGATGCTTTGAACAAATGTTTTACAGGATAAAATATGAGTGATATTTTACATGTACTTGTGACAAAGACTAAATCCTTATCATATTCATTTTTTCTTTCGCTCTCAAATGACAAATTTTTAATGTTTTTTCTCTCTAAATAAGCTTCACTGCGGATTTGTAGTTCTCTGGTCTGTCATATACTGGTTCATCTTTTTAAAACATTATTAATATAGATAATATCTATACATGCAGTCATGATAAGTTCACAACAGTTTTTACAGCTAGAAGCTTTGAAAGAATTCTTTGAAGGAATTCTGAGGTAATTATATCTTTACCTTCCTTCTGGTAAGTCTTCAAGCTTCTTTCCAGCATTTGATGGATGCATCACCACTGCATCATAAGGACTGTCTCTCCTAAATAGAGAAAAAAAATATACTTATTGAAACCTGCTATGTCTCTGACTGCAAAATGTCTCAATGAATTTTTCTGGCCTAGATAATGCAATGAAATATCATATTCATGAACAGTTGAGGGATTAAGATTCTCAGACTGCATGATTCCATATGGTACAGTACATACAGAATGTACACATATGTATATACATGTATATAAATACTGCCAATAAAACTATAGGTACTGTATGGACTTACTTGTAGATACAGCCAATGAGCAGCCCCTCCGGTAAGGCTGTGGGGAGGTCCTTCAGGGAGTGGACCACAAAGTCCACCTCTTTCTTCTCCAATGCAAGCTCTAGCTCTCGTGTAAACAGGTTTTTCTCCCCTATCTGTGAGTAAACATTCATAGCACTGTTATAAATATTAAATATCATGAACTTTTTAATGTTTGCTAGTGTATCTATAAATCTAAATCAACAATTCTGCTTTGATTTTCTTGCCTTTCTACAAATTTGCATTGGACTTATCAATTATTCAGCAATTACCCAAGAATATGATAAAACACATGTAACACTTCCTCCCACTCCAATTATTTCGTGAAAACTAAGGGTCATGGTCATTTTCATGTTGTTGTTGAATCATACCTTTGATAATGCAGCATCCAACACTTTATCTCCAGTTGTCTGCATAGAAACTGAAAAAAACACACAAAACCATATGAAACATGCATGTAATCATGGTAATATGTACTAATTTTCCATGTTGTTTATTCGATACATGTACTAGACTGAGTACATAAATATACAACCTACATTCATGTTGTTTAACCTAAAAACAATGCACATGCTCTTAAAAAAAAAAAGGATCAATATATTTTGTTTTCAACTCCTCAGATTGTTAAGTAAATGAACATGTACCTGGTGCAGGTATGCACCAATATAAATACAACTTTTTAGTTTTATCAGTGTCTGTAAATCATGAATTTTTATTCAGTGATGCAGGAGTAAAATCTATATTAATATAAAAAAAACAAGCTTGATCAATTTCGTCTCATATTTTATCAATACCATTGTCAATCATTTTTTCAAACTACCAGCTGGTGTATACATACTAGCATTTCTATTTTAACGGATCAAGTGATAAAAAATCTGTAAGATCTCTTATGTATAAATGAAAATTTCATTTACAGATTGTTGCCACAGTTTTACATGTAACTTTTACTAGAAGTTGTGTATACTGGGTGCATGTACATGTTTAAGACACATACACTCTCTCTCTCTCTCTCTCTTTTTTTTTTTCTCTCTGTTTTCTGGTGTGATACTTACTGACTTCAAATGAAAGGTTTGGGTTGAGTTTTTTCAGCTGGTTGATAATAGTATTGGTTTGAATCAATGCAAGCTGTAAAAAACGAAACAAAACAACATAAAAAACAAGTAAAATCAATGAAATGTAAATGAAATCAATAATCTTTGCATATCATCTTGAACATCTACTGTATGCACTGAGGCAATTTAAAGTAACAACATAAATAAATTAACCCATATCTCTATGCTTCACTTCAGTGGAACGATCAATCAAGTTATGCTTGCTTGACATATGCTACAAAATTTTTTAATATCAATCCCCTTGTGTCACTTTTTGGAAAATCTTGAATATTAATTTATTTATCGTACATAAAATTCCCCATCCATGGCCAAGCATGATAAATAATTGAAGTACCACTAGCAGCAAACATTTATTCTCTTCAATCAAAGTTGCAATTAAATTAAACCATATTTTCTCGATATACTGTGGACCTTTTGGTCCTCACAGACCACATGTCCATGTACATGATGTAGTAAATGTACCGTTATATAGCTGTACTTCGAGAGAATGCAGTATATGTGCATGTGACTAAATCTATCATTCAATAATATTTTAATTATGAAGCATGTACAGAAATACACATGTACCGGTACATTTATAAGGAGTCACTTGAACAACCTAATGAGTAAATTTTTCAGTGACACCTCATATATGCCCAACAAGTGATGACGTATTGCTGATGACATGTTATTTGCTCAAATCCACTTGTAAACATAAAATACGTGGTTGTTCACTGTGACGTATGTTTCCTGAAATAGACATGCATTAGCATCTATCACTGACATTGAACACTGACCCAAAGTAAACTTTTCGCCAGGTAAATAACTTTTTGTCGTAAGGTGAGACATGCACGGATCATACTTTGATATGCATGTGTCTAGCATTGGTCAGGAGTCCCGACTGCAAAAGTTGATTATCCTTATATATCATGTGAATGCATGACAAAAGAATACTATATAATAATAGATTGAACCAAAAGTCATGTGATAGTCAAGAATTCTTCTATTCAAGAATATGTTGATCTAGGCAACCTTTTGCCTAAATAGATATTGAAGTCACATGATGGAATGTACAATTTCATTCTATGTCTAGGCCAAAATCTTTACAGTCACATGATTTTGAAGGTCAATCATTTCCATTTGCTTCCATTCAAAGTTAAAATGTGGCTTACTGGCTTTACATTACACAACATGAAAAATATTCTCATACTGCCACTTTATGCTGTGCTCTATATTTCTTATAAAAATGCTTTAAAAACATTCTTATACATGTATATCTTTTCTTTCTTTAAGTTTTTGATAAAAGAAATTTATTATTGGTACAACATTTTTGTTATTTATAACTACAGATAAGATATTAGTAAAAGGGTGATATAAACTCATTGACTTTTCAGACTTTTACTCAGGTTTATCATTTGAAATTTACTGTGCTAATAGTACAACATGAAAATGTAAAGCCAATCATCTTTTTCCATAGTAAACAACAGGCGAATTCAACATGCACTATCACTATAAATAAGTGGATTGATTCATTCATCTAAATCAATCATGATGGTCATAGTCCCAGCTAAGAAATCAAAACCCTATGCAATATTGCCGTATTTTATACTACAACTGTAGATGACAGTTTTGTAGGTGAATATGTTAATAACCTACTCAATTTAAAGGTAAAATGGGTGGGTGGGGGGTTGGACATTTATTTTTCAGATTTCTGAACATTATAATAATGGGAACCAGAAACCTTGCATTTACCAATAATTTATACTATGATCATAAATTTTAGTCAAAGGTGGATCTATAAACGAACACAACTCAACATGGGCTTATTTGTAGATAGAAAATAGGGACATGGCCTCTCTTAGTATAAACCTCCTTCCTTCACGATTTAGAGACCAACATTGAAGACTTATATCACCCAGATAAGACATTCAGATAAGCAAGAAGACTATAGTACAGTAGGCTATTGGTATTTACATGTATGTGTAGAATTTAATAGGTAAAAAATAAAATTAAGTTTTATGTAATCAATTATTAGATACATTGTACTGTAAACATAGTACAATATATATGTGTATCAAAATAAGAAAGGAGTAATTTATTCCTTTGACCAGCAAATGTAAAAAAAAAAATATTATGAAGCTAGACTTGGATTAAAACCCATGATTATTTTGAATGACATTGGAATAAAAGCTAAATTTAAGTTGTTGACATGGATTTTTACGTATGTACATGTTAAAATACATGTATTTCGTTTAATCAAAACTATGAATATTGTAATGTTCCTGCAGTTCCCTGTAGCAATGAACATTTACACCATATTAAGTCTAATCTGAATTGTTTTAAATATATTTTCAATAATTTGTATGTTATACAACTTTGACACACCTTCTTATATTAATTTTTATCGGTTGATAACAACATGTAAATCTGATGTACTCGAGTATAGAGATAAAGATATGTTTCATGACTTAGACAAAATAAAATTCTTCTAAAACATGAAGACTGTCTTTGATTTAACCTTTGCTAGCATCAGTTCAATATCTAGATTGTGAAATGTAAACAAAATATCAACAGAGGCAAGCACCATCTGCTTGTAAAATTTTGTCGATTATTTCGACTTACCCCAGTAAAATTATCATTAAAACGTTAAAACATACCTGACTCTTGCGAGAACCGACTTTTACAACACTTTTAGTTTCCATTTTAGCAAGATAACTGAGAAATTTTGACTGTTTTGAAACACACGTGTCAGAACTTCAAAAAACTTCCGGCTTTACTGATGAATACCGAGGAGTCCCAAACGTATTTATAACCTAAGGGCGGTCAAGGACATCGTGAAGCCGAGCCCGATCAGATGAGCAACTTGAGGTATGCGAAGGTTAGCCAAGAGAGCTGCATAATCACGTGACAGTGTCATCTTTTTTATGAACAGTTAGTATGCGAATGTGGTACTGAATTTTAGAAATTAAAACGAATTTTTGCAAACTTTTCATCTTTTATGTAAAAATTACAGGGAAATAAACAAAATTTGAAATATAGGATAGAAGATTAGAGTTCTAGGTAGGCCAATATATGTACTTATATAGACCCCCTCCCACGGATTAAAATTTTGGAGAGATTGGCGAATATATACCCCCCCCCCCCCCCCGGATAAATCTGCCCCCACACACACACATTTAAAAAAAACGATGTCAATTACGTGTCTGTTGTAATTATCCATAAATATTTTCGCACATATATTTCCGCATTTGTGATGTATTCTTTTTCCTCCAGATAATTGTTTAACAGAATTCTCTCATATGATCATTTGATTCAAATCTGCAAAAGTAACAAAGATTTACTACTAATTAGCCAACCATTTAATTGCGTCCAACGAGTTGTTACAAAAAGTATAGTGATCAAAACAATAACCCATGTAATTCTCATTAATGAAATTTATCTAATTATTATTAATCTATTATTTATCGACAGAAAAATATATCATCAACTTCTTAGATGGATTTTAGAATCTCATTAATAAATATAACATGGTACGGTTCACTGAAGTGAAAGAAAATACAACTAAAAGAAGATATTTTTATCCTTGAGTGTTTAAGTCACATGATGTTCTCTTGTACAAACCGCACACATGAATAAAAGGGGACAGACAGTCTTGACGTTAATTTAAGAAAGAGGATTTTTAAAAACCACGAGGACTTTGGCTGTTATGTTTGTATAGGTCATATGTCCCCACTAATTTGAACGAGTTTCACCCTGCGTGACACAAAAAAACCACACTCTGAGTCTCCTTTTAAACAAGAGTTCTTAATAATGTTGAGTCGCCAAGGTTGACATTATTTGGATTATGGGTGGCTTCTTAAAATCATAAAGTGGCATGCTTTTTGTTTTTTTTGACTGCATTGGCAGTATTCACATGCCTTCTCTTTGAACACACAAACATATACACTATGCAGCAAATGAGAGAGAGTTTGATTATCAGAGTGCTCATGGTGTTTTATATGAAAAACATTTTTCACAATCATATGAACGTATTTACTTACATGTATATAGTTGGTCATGTATATCATGCTAAACAAACAGACTTAATGTATTTTCACATGTAAGTCAAGACTTTAAAAAAAAGGGGGGGGGGGGGGGCACCTTTCACCTCTATTCAGGTTTTCACTTCAAATGTATGCATGTACACTTGTAGACCTACCGTTTTGATATATCACGTGGACATATCACGATCCGGGGGGAGCGGTGAAAGTAAATTGATATATATAGATTTATACAATCATTCTGCATTAAAAATAAAATATCATGCATTAATTCACACCAAATTTCAATATCTGCAGTGTATTACTAGCAACCAAAAAAGATTTTCCACTTTCTCAAATCAAAATTACATAAAACTCGTAAAAAATAATGAGAGCATATATCCCTCTTTGAACAACGGAACCATGTTTTAGAAATGATACTTTAACAACCTATAAAATAAAATTTTCGTGAAGCATTCCACTTTAAAACAGCAACGTATACATTTGTTAAATATTTCTTTAGAAAAGAAGAAGAGACAAACGTACTTGTTATAAAAATGACATCATCATGTTTTTATTGACATTCATCCAACATGTAAATACACATGTATCTATTCGTTTTCAGAAATCATAATCGACTCAATATTGCGCAAAATATTTTAAAGCACGCGACAAAAAGCTAACCAATGATATTCATTGAATTACATACATATTTAAATGATACATACAGAATCATTAAAAATACACGGGTCATTATCAAAATATGCAGACTTTTGAAAAATGAAAAACATGAGAAAATTATTGCTGAAAAAATTACTTTTATTGCAAAAATCACATTTAACAAACAATGAATGATAATATCTAAAAATTTGCAAACATTGGAATCTACCATTTGGTTGATAATTAGACTGACATTTAATGAACTGTGAACATTTTGTCAGTGGTGTAACAGGTATATAGTATAGGAAAAATTTCTTAAATAAAATAAAATAATTCTTTAAAAAAATGATGGACATAAAGTTGATATCAACAAAATTCATTTAAAGTTATTAGAATTAGATAATAGAAAATATTTGACACATTTACATAGTGACCAACATAACATTTGAGACAAAGTCTTGATGTTACTCAACAAATTTTTAATTTGAGCATTAAAAAGAACACAACTGGATTTTTCTTTCAATGGAGCATAAAAAAGACATTACTATAAATGCACTGGTGTTTTCAAATATACATGTATTATTGTCAGTTAATTTTTTTTTGGAGAAAAATGCACATGTTACACCACTGATTATTATGTTTTACCACTGACATAAAAGTTACACCACTGACCTAGCGAAAATAAATAAGAGATAAGTGTGTTAAATTTTGTAAAATAAACTAATTTCTATTTTTGATTGCATTTAAAACGTGATAAATTTGATCTTAAATAAAAGTTTTCGTGCCTCATTCTTTCATAATCTGAAGATAGACACACTGTTACACCACTTATAATCAGTGTTACACCACTGACAGAAAAATTTGCATGTAGATGTTGTTTTACATGCATTCACTCATTCTTTGATGTTATATTTTTTACTATTGGCTTCCACACACTTTTATCCACCTTGTACCGAGTTCAAACTTTCTTTGCCTCATCAATCTCACAAACAACATCGTCAATACTATACTAGCTCATATCAATCATAGATTTTGGATATTAAAATTGAATTTTCTCCAATTTTCTCCAAAATCAATGGATACAATGCATATACACTTCCTCTTTGTCTATATATGTTTGTTGAAGCTCAGCTAGCATTTGTTACCTTTAAGCATTTGAAAGATTTCAGTATAACATAATAGGGAATGTGAAATGTCAGTGGAATAACATATCTTATAATACACTATAAGTCATTAAAAAGTTTGATTTTTTAATAAAAATAAAATGTGGATAATTTCATTTCTTTATTAGAATAAATTTGTTTTTACTTTTATCTTTTAATCAAATATTTAAATGAGTAAAACATAACTAGAGCATACAAAATGTCAATGGTGTTTCAAATAATGTCAATGGTGTAACAGGTCTCATTTTCCAGATTAAGAAAAAAACAATTGCAATTAATTAGTCAAGCTCTCTTTATTGTGACAGCGTCTAACTTGTAAAATTGATAAATAACAATTGTTCAAAATGCTAAAAATATAAATGAAATGGAAGAATTAGGTAAAATAATTAAATAATGTCATGTGGTGTAACAGTTTTATCAGTGGTGTAACAACAATTTTTGGTTACACCACTGACCGTTATACCACTGATGTATCCATAGTAAATGTAGCAGTATGACCCAAGAGAACAGATACTACACAAAGCTACATAGCCTATGTTATAATGTGATAAACATTCATCATTTATGTTAAAAACCTTTTTGTTCTTTCATAATAGAAAACCTTAAATAGCCCGTTATCCCACTGACACAGTTTACATTGTATTTTTCGGAGCATACAAACATTTTCTGCCATATTTTCTATCACAATGATGTCATCACTGATACATTTATCTTTTTAGTAGCAGGGAATGATGTCACTATGATCTGGGGGATTCCAACTGTAGTACAATATTATTTACTTGATGTATTTTAAGATATTTTTATATAATTTGCCTTGTAACACCAATGACAAAAATTTTTTGTACAAGCATATATCTCATCAAATTCATTGTTTTTAAAAGAGAACTTGTTAAGGAGCATAGCAGAAATTAAAATATGAATGTTGTTTTGAAAATTAACGTTGATTTTTGGAATAAAACATCAATATTATTGAAGATATTGTAGGTTAAAGACGTTGGAAAAATTTAATGACACATAAATTCACTGAAATCTCATAACAAATAATAATTTTTTTATACTTTAAGCAGTAAAATTGTCGATTTATTTGTTCAACAATATAGGTTTAAGTTTCTAAAATCTAATGGTACTGTATATATTCCCCAGAACATTATTTTCCCCCCTTTAAATTGACACTGACACAAAAGGCTGCATATTTTGATAATGACCCACACAATACCTTGAAGCAGTCTTAGAATGATGGCAATGAAGGACTTATGAACGCAATGGTCACTTAATTTAAGGCAAAGACTGCGTTATCACGGCACATGCATGTTCAAACTTTAGTCATTAAAACGATGCATTATAGGATAAATTCTCACAGGATCATAAATTAGATGCACGGAAGTCAAATTTTAGAACATTATACTTTGATGTAAACTTGTTAGCAGATACACATTATAATTTCCCTAATGTGCCATGTTTATCAACGTGAGACCCTGATTTAGTACTGTACTATGTATAAAGGGTATTGTCCTTTACAAAAAAATAGATTATTGAGAATCAAAATTTTTGATTCCCAATAATCTAAACTTTTGTAAAGGACAGTATCATTGCAAGGGAATGGCAAAGTAATATGTACCCGTAGCACCCTATAATATTACTTACATCAAAATTATGTGCATACAGTTATCATACAGCTCCCGTATCGTATCATTTAAGTTTTTAACACAATGAATTCTAAAGTGCAAAATGCATTCATTCCAGTGTAATGGTTTATTGTTAACTATTACGAATCATTAATAATAAATATTGCGATATAGCTATTGCAACAAATGTAATAAATAATGTTAACTGCAAAATCAGCAACGTTATAAATTCATTCATTACTAATTAAAAAAAAGAAAAATATGAGCGTTTTTTTTAATAAATTATGCATTATATTATATAAAAATATAGCACATGCACATGCACAATTTTATGGTGCACATTTTTCCATTTATCAGTTGATATGTTTCATTGATACAGCAGGGACTGAATTTAAATTTGCAATCATTAATAAATTATGATATCTGAGAACTGAGAACATGCAAATATACATGTATATCCATTGAACACAACAATTTAAGATTTAATGGCTTTAAAAAAGCATGAACACAAACTAAAACCCAGGTACAAATGTAGAAAGTCGATTTTGTAGAAATTCTTAGTTCTCCAGAGTAACTTTTTGATTATGCTCTCCCTTTTCCTCTAAAACTCGGTAATCTGAAATTGATTGAAATTATATGTTAAGTACAAAGTGAATGTCTACATACTGTTACAATGATTCGTTTGATGAAACATTCTTAACTCAGTTTTATTTGTTAAAATTGGCCTCGATATGACAAGATGCTGTTACATTTAAAGATAGTATATTTAATCTTTTTAACTACTTTTGAAAATTTCGAAAGACATGAGAGATATTGGAGTTCTTGATTTATTTGATATACTTCATATAGACAAAACACATGTATGTGTATTGCAAAATTAACTAGTAGTGCATTAAAAAATATGATAAATATGATATTTCATGTAATACTTTTGTCTTAAAATTTTCGATTGTATTAATTTCTTTCTTACTTCATCCGATTTTCTGAACTGTGTGACTTGAGGTCTCTTTATCTGCAAGAAACATTACAATAAAACATCAGATTAAAAAAATCTGCAATACACAAGACATTAGTTTTACATGTGCATGTGTGTTGAATAGAGAAAGGATAAAGAAATTCAGCTTTAATTAAACATATATTTAGTTCCATTGATCAATACCTGTTTCTTCCATATTAAAAAATATAATTTAATTTCACTTAAAAATTCATAATCCAACAGTAAATTAATCACTATTAACTTTAATGGAAATCATTAAAAAGCATGACAATACGCAGAAAGAACCCATATGAGGGAGTGCCTTTAATTTAACCACACTAATATTTAAAGATAATTTAATTTCACTAAAAAATTCATAAAACAGTAAGTTTAGCAATATAAACCGTAATGGAAATCATTAAACAGCATGACAATACGCAGAAGGAACCCATATATGGAAGTACCTTTAAGCACACAAATATTTTTACAAAAATTATCAACATGCTAACGAACGACCACTGATTAAAGCGAACCCGACCGAATTTATCCTTAATTGTCATTGTATGATGCAATCAGACGTACACTACTTCTGACACACAGACAGAAAATTCCTGGAGGACACTCGCGGGCTCTCTCTTTTATTAAACCAATGGTAAATTAATGAGGACTTCGGTATACAAAGAGGTCCCCGACCTAAAGGTCTAGACGATTAGACAAATTGTGTATCAATTCACTCGGATAAGCCATAAACAAAGCGTCCATCTTGTATCATTTTATGAAGCTGACTATGTAATTCTTATCTATCTTAAGTAATGTCTTGCCGAGTAAAATATTATTTGATTTATACAAAAAAGATAAATAAAAAATGCCATATTTTGATTTATTTGTTTTTCAAAACCAATATTTACAATTTGAATTTTCATTTAAAAAAAGTTAAAGATGATTGTCAGTAAAATCTATGAACTGATTGCAAAATAGCATGAGGAAATGATGACTGCATGTACAAGGACGTTTTATTTTCCTATTAAACTGTCAATTGTCGTGTAACCAATGTAATTTTTTAAAAGTCACGTGAATCTGTTTGATATCGTGATACTGATCTTGGGTTTAAAAAAATCAAATTGAAAAAAGAACAAAAATGATGAAAACCACGCATAAATCACTAAGCTACTAACACTCGCAAATATTGACTCCATATAAATACGTAAATATTTATCTCCACAACTATTCACTCTGTAGCCTTTTAAACACATTACCATGGTTACCTTGGAATGCAATTTTTAAAGGCGTTAATTCCCGAAAATGAAAAGCACAGCTTAATTGATTCATTTAACCACTCATTTTTTACCATGCAGATGTTAAAATCCTTTCATTTACTCGTCTTTATATGATAGTACCTGCATATCATAGTTATTTTCTCGTAACTTGGATTCTATGTGTGCGTAGGTGTTGGCGCTGGCTTCCGGTTTCCAACTTCCGGACGTATCTCGAACTTCCATATATCCCTGATTTTCAACTCCCTAAAATAAAAAGAACAAGAGAAAATGAATAATACTCTAATATCAAGAAAACATATAATAGTGTATACTAAGATAAGATACCACACAGTGAGTTTTGCTGTGTTATAACCAAGAATTTTAAAATTGATATGTTATCAAAGAAATTTCTCAATTATACAGCTTACTTTGGACGCATCTCTTCCATTTCTTCCGTTGGCACTGGCAATTCCCGAAGGAGTGTACATCACTTCAGAATCCTCAAAGCTTCTAAGATAAAATGATATTTGCATTAATAGCAGAGTAGTATATAAATTAATCAGAAAAAGGTTTGACGATTGGCGGAGCATTTTTTTCTTCTGATTTTGACAGAAAGAAACAGAGATCTTTTTTCACTAACTGATGTACAATATGAAGTCTACGCAATACAGTAACAGATGTATGTTAGTGATCCAGATATTTTCAAAATGAAAAAAAAAATATTTTTGATGTTTGTACAAATTCATCCATTGTTCTTACACATCAGCAGAATTAGAAGCAGTCCTACAGCACATAACTATAATGATGAATAGAAGGACCAGGATCAATGCCCCGAAAGCGGAAGCACAGATAATGACGGCCAGCTCCCACGTCATCACTCTCTCCGTACAGTGAGTACCCTCGTATCGGAAGAACTCCTCCTGCGTACACCTTACAAACGAAACAGAATTTGTTTGAATATGTTGTTGCCTATATTTTGCCTAATATGTTTGAATATATGTTGTTGCCTATATTTTTGTTTGTATTGTTCACCATTATAAGTGTTATGAGACGTATGTCTTTTGCAATAAAGAAATTGAATCGATACAGGTTTATATGACCGAATACACAACGTCGAAGCACTGTGTGCTTACATGCAGGTGTTAGTCGCAAATGTTGTACATGTAGGCACAAATGTAAACACTTGATATATGTAATCAATGTAAAAGTATATATACAAAATTTCTATTAAAAACGTTTTAACATTACTGATTGCGGCATAAATGCCAAAAAATATGTATATACTCCACAGAAAATGAAATTCACAAAGAAAAAAACCCCCAACAAAAAACTGTAAGTTTTGTGGGTGGTTCTTGTTTTATCACAAAACTGCACGAAAAGACATAGCAAACAAATGGGTGAAGGCAACAGATGGTTCTTATCAACATGAAAACAATAGAAAAATCCATTTCGTCACAGAGCTTAAATTAATCGAACCGCACCTGCATTTAGAGGAATAGGATACCCTCTCTGATTGGATTTCTGTTTCTACGTAACAGTGGCCATGTTTTCCACAGTCTATAGGTTGATGGTCACAGTAGTACATTATCGCACATGTTTGAGTAAAAGTATCAGCTACGCAAACAAACCCAGGCCGACCCACCAGGGCACTGGCACACACATCAGAGTCACATATTTGTTTGGACGCCAAAGCACCTGTAAATTTACAGCCAAATATAATGTATAAAATGTAGTACTCTTAAAAATATCATATTAACATTTTCAAACTTCGTGCAAACAATAGAAATTTATTATAGATAATAGTATGAAATTGTTTACCAAAGTACAAGTACTGCATCTGAAAACAGTTATCTTATTGTACGGCTTTAAGATTCACTTTTTATTATTCCTTTTGCGTGTTGTGTGATAATAAGGGATTATATATAAAAACACAAATAGAAACCTGTGAAGTTATCCTTAGTTTCGTTAAGATAATTCACATCGATATCATCTACATTAGATAGAGCGGTGTACAAATCATCGCTGACACTGGACCCATTAGAGATTCCTTTCTGAGCATCAATTCCAAATGCAGTGTCTACAGAGATATACGACGCCGTGGCGGACCTGCAATTTACAAACCAATGCCACATTCGATACAACGATAAAATTTATAATACATAGTTTTAACCAATGTGACTTCTGAAGAAATAATGACTTTTTTGACTCATGACTTTGTACGTACTTAATCTACATAAAAACAATTTTTGTAATTTTTACTACATGCAGATAATTAATCATAGGGGAAACAAATGATTCCCTTATTAATTATAGAAATAATTTTCTAACAACTTTCGGTTTCAATATTGGTTAAATAAAATATTTAATCAATCAATCTATAACAATTGCAAAAAATATGATGGAAACTTAAGATCTTATGATATTCATATGAAGAAAAAAAATAAATGAAATCGTTTGTGTAGGGTTGAACAAAAGGGCTATGGGTCACATGGCTCACAATAAAATAAAATCAGCTTTATGGAATCAAATACAGAATATCTGGACAATGTAAAAAAAAAACCTTGTACAAAAATATATTGAAACTTTTTTTCTGGATAAATTATGTTAAACGTTGAGCCTCTTTGTAACAGGATGATATCATAGTCATATCACCGACTGAGCACCGACTGAGCATTGCAATTCTCAAATCATAAACCTCTCGTAGGGCAATGAAATTGTCCAAGGGCCACATTCTACAAATTAAGAATCAACAATATGTCAAATATGCCAGAAGCTTGCATTTAAGTAATGCCGTATATCATAACATTTAAAAATAACTAAAAAAAATTTTCCTTTGTAAAATTTGACCTCTCTCCCAATTAGGCCCACCCTATGCCCGAAGATCATGCTTTAGTGAAATTTTAAAGTATGCTATCTGATTTTTTCTAAAGTTACATCTTTTTTAGGCCAAAGGATTTAAATACGATTTTTAATGATTGTCCTCTACCTATTCCAATGTAAAAGTTTACCCCCCCCCCCCCTTGTGGCCCGACCCTACCCGCGAAGATCACAATTTCAACCAACTTGAATCCAAACTACCTGAGGTTGCTTTCACTAAGGTGCAGCTTTTTGGCTCACTGGTCTTTGAGACGAAGATTTTTAAAGAATTCAAACATATGGTGGCCTTAGACTACCTTCGAGGATTATGATTTGAACAATCTTGAGTACACCACTAAATACACTGGGGATGCTTCCACCACACCAGTCACAGCTTTATTGGTCAATTGAATTTTAAAGAAAAGATCTTTAAATTTTTTTCTCTATATCGTCCTATGTATAAATTTGACCCAATGTTGTGACCCCACCCTACCCCCGAGGATCATGATTTGAACAAACTTGAATCAACCCTACCCTTGAAGCTTCTACATAAGTTACAGCATTTTTAACCAAATGTTTTTTGGAAAAAGATTTTAAATGTATATCTTTATATATTTTTACGTAAGAATTCGACCCCCCTCCCCCATTTGTAGCCCAATCCTTATCCCGGCACATGATCTGATTGACTTGAATCTACACTACCTGATAATGCTTCTACACAAATTACAGCTTTTTTGGCCAAATGTTTATTGAAAAGAAGATTTTTCTCCATATATTTATATTTAAAATATCAATGACCCTCACATTGTGGCCCCATCCTACCCCGGGGGATGATTATTTGAACAAACTTAAATCTACAATATCTGAAGATGCCTCCATCCAAGTTTTAGTTTTTCTGGCCAAATGTTTTTCGAAAAATACAAAACAATTTGAAATAATTGCTTATTATCTCTCCTTGAAAGAGGCAGTGTCCCTCCATTTTAACAAACGTGAATCTTTTTCATCCAGTAATTCTTTGTGCTAAGATCGTTGAAATTGGTCCAGTGGTTCTGTAGAAGGAGTCGAAAATGTGAAAAGTTTTTAGATAAACGGACAGAAAGATGCATGGACGGGCGCCGGACAAAATAGCATTCAAAAAAAGCTTTCAGCCTAGGTGAGCTAAAAAAAACTGCTTCATGATACCTTCATCAAAAAGTATTGAATAAACCTCAAAACAACTAATGGTTGATCAGGATATTTAAATTAAGAGAATAACAAAAGATTTAAAATAATCAGAATCATACATGCTCACCTATCATAAAAAACAGACTATATATAGGGAAAATTCTAAGAAAACCTAGGATTCGTATCTAGGCGAGGTTTAAGTGACATTTAAAAATAAACAAATGGAAGTTACACACGTCAAGGTATAGATTATAGATTCAAATACCGGGTGTTGGCCAGAGCAAACGAGTGAGTCATAAAACCTTACCTTTTACTTCGTCCGCTTCGGCAGCTGCTGTAAAATCAAATTCATATATATTTTTCACTTTTACAGCGTTATATATAACATTTATTTCACATGGTCACAAATAATGCTCTAAAGGATAAACTAGCCACCACGAATAGTCAGTATATCTTGCTTTGTTGATATGACATCCTTTTCCTAGAAACCGTTTAGTATTTGGATGTTGTAAAAATGATAAAAATGCAAACTAAATGGCATGCTTTACAATTTTTTCTCTCTCCTGGCGGTATGAAATTATTGATACCACTTGCGTGTTACTGCACTTATGAATCTATCTAAAGAAATTGTAAAATCATGTTTTGTTGGGCCATAGATTAGGCATGCATTATAAGGAAAAGGACAGGGATAAACGGGCGTTAAATAAATGTGAACATCTACTCGATCACGCGCACATTAAAGTATACATGTACTTCATTGTTTGTATTATTATTTATAGTGGCTTATACTTTGAATTACTTACGATCATTTGATACAATTTTAGATTGAAAGATATACATGTATTAATTTGTACAAATACATGTACAGGTAATATAATATGTACCCTTCGTCGATGCTTTTTACCCTGATGTATTTACAATCGTCGACAGAACTGGATACCACTGAGAGCTATAAAAATAAAAGGAAAAACTCAGTTAATAATAAACATTAAAACGTATGGGTCGACACTAATAATTGATAAAAATCGATATTCTAAATCATAAATAACTTAACATCCAGTGATGTTTGTTTCTCTCTCTCTCTCTCTATACCGTTGAAGTGCACTTGTATACCTGATGTACGCACCTTGTTTTCAATGGTAGTTTTGTTGAATGTGCAGTCAGTGAACCTCAGCTCAAACGTAAATTCCAGAACAGCATTTTCTTTAAAAAAAAAAAAAGGTATTAAAAATTTAAAATCTTAAAAAATTAAGAGACGAGATGTTGCATTAATTGAACAGAAGAACCATAAAAAGTATATGGCAACCATACCTGTATCAGGATAAACAGGCATCATTTGATAGGATTTTGTTGTTGTTGATGGTTGTGTTGTTGTGGTGGATGCTCTAGATGGTCGAGTTGTTGTGTTTTCAACGCTTGTAGTCGTTGTTGTCTGGTTTGTTGTCTCTGTTGAATGTGTACTTGTTTCTTCGGTTGTCGTGTCCGACACTGCAGTAGTGTTGTTAGTATCTTGTGTTGTTGTTGCTTGGGTTGTCACTTCTGTTGAATTTGGTGTTCCGGTTGATGTAACAGGCATTGGCGTTGTTGTGTTTGAAGTTGTAGTGTCACTAGATCCTTGTGTTGTTGTTGCTGTCTCCTGAGTTGCATCTGTTGAAATTGTACTTGGTGCTTCGGTTGATTCAGTAGAAAATTGTGTTGTTGTTTCTGGAGTTGAACTATTATCTTGTGTTGTTGTTGTTGTTGTTACTGTAACAGGAGCTACAGTAGATGTTGTCGTTTCAACACCTTCACTTGTTGAAACCGGGGTACTATGTGGTGTTTCTGTGGTTATTGTTTCCAACGAAGTGGTTGTCTCAGTTTCCTCAGTTGTATTTACTGTTGATGTTGGAATCGCATCACTTGTTGTTAAAGTTGTTTCAGAAGTCATCACAGCTGTAGAACTTTGTGTCGTCACGTTGTCGATAGTCGTCTCTGGTGACTGTGTTGTGTTTAAATTATTCGTCGTTGTTGCTGTTGTTGTTGTAGTTAAACTTGTTGTTGATTGTGACGTTTCACCAGGCTGTGTTGTTGTTGTTGTTTCTTCGGTGGATCCGCTTTGTAATGTTGCTGTCGCTTCTGTTGTGTCATTTCCGGCAGGTGATGATGAAGCCACATTTACATTTTCTGTTGTCTGTGTTACTTGAGGAGATAGTGTTGTTGTTGTTGTTGCTACTGTTGTTGAACTAGTCACTGAAGACAAATTGGATACTAGCACAACAGCCGACATTATTACCGCTGTAATATTAAAGTTTCATGTGATTTTAATGCACGCATAATATACATTGAGAAACTGAGCATAACTGCACAATGTAGAAATCGATTTTTTTACTTACATATATGTATACCAATGTATTCATATCTCGTTAACCTGGTATTTGTGGACATTCTGAAAATAAAATGTTGAAATTAACTTTGTCATACAAGATTTGATTCCCGTGTTAAAGTTGTTAAAATTCTCAAAACATGTCACTCGCTGCAAAGGGCAAGGAATGATGTAACCTAGGTTAAATATCATTAATATTACCTTGATAGAAATTCAATAAAACATCAAATTAACTTTTGACACCCATTTTTACCTTAATTTAGTAAAAGTAAAATCCTAATATAGAAGTTGGATGATGGTACGAAATAATTGTGTCTTAACTATGTCTTAACAAAGTTTATTGCTCATTTATATCGATGTAACTAATATAAACTCGGTAAACAAATTATCATTTGTTAAACATGTTAGCGCGTAGAATCGGGATGGCTTTTTACCTACGCCCAAAACGATTTAGAGCTTTCACATAACCACAGCTGCTTCCCAAAGGAACATTGATCTAATGCCATAAGCACATAATATAGAGAGATATATTCAATTTATCCGACGCTAAATGGATTCAGGAGGTAAATCTGTTTAATGTGATCAAATGGCGAGTCTTGTCACAGTTATACAAGCTTGCTTAAGATACGAGCATTATCTCTTACGGACAATTAACGAAGAAAAGAATCAACATAAAGAACTATTCATTACCATGTCATGACAAACAAAGTAACTTACAGAGGATCTAGAATGAACTTTATGAAAATCAATGTTAAATACATTATTCACATACTTCCTTTTCCCCGTGTATTTTCTTTAACTTTAGTGAAATGAAACTCGAGAACCTTACCTTCAAGATACGCAATACAGTTTCCTTATGTCACAATGAAAATCTCCCTTTTTAGCAGGAAAAAGAAATAAAGCGCAGATAATCACATCCTTCAAAGGGCGCTACCTGTGCACGAACTCAACATCCTTGCCACACTTTCTAAGTGACATCAGTATTAGGAATCTCCTATATTCAGAGTATGTTGGGGAGAGAGGGATAAGTGGATCCACTGGGTTACGGTAACGGCTACTGTATGGTACTGATAATGTAGTTTACCCCTCTATCGGTCATTAAATCAGTTCAGGCGCTACAGTGTCTTCCTCTTCTTTTTTTCCCCTCTTTCGCCGTTTACCTGTAGCTTTAATTATTGCGCGTGTGCTGAATCAATACCTGTATTCACCACGTTTTATTGATTTTTCCATTTCTCTCTGTTTAAGCCTGTGCCCTTTTACGACATTCTGAGTGTTCAGTAGGAGGAAAATCCAAATTTTTAGCGTCGACGAATTTTAAAGGATGATGTCATAAAAATCTTTAATATCATCTTGTTTTACAATTTTTATGGATTTAGTGTCTGTACAACAGTTTTTGATGATGAAAGTGCAAGCACTGAAATTCAGGTATGCACATTTAAATGTTTGTCAAGGCGCTGAAAATTACAAGATATCTTTATTTTCCATTTCGGTGCAGTGTAGCACTGCTTTGGGAAAACAAAACCCCCAAGAAATAAAATAACAACCTAAACGGAGTGTTGCTGAAAATTTTCTTGGACAATTAATTGCATTTAATTTTGTTAATAAAAGGTAATTTATTTATGCACTACTTTTCAGATTCATGAAAATGTATAAAATTATTATTATAAACGTAACAATTTAAAAAAAAATCTATTTTTTTTATCATTTACCAAATCATCCAAAAATGATTTTCATACATTTAAAACAAATTTAAAAAATTAAAAATTGAATACTTTTTGTTGCGTCCTCAATCACTATGACGTACGTAAATGTTTTGAACAGCGACCATTAAGCTTCGCATGCAGCACATGTTTTGATGTTAAAAAAAAATATAATTTAAAGATTTGATGAATTTTTGTACCGATTCAATGATATTAAAAAAAAAACCAAACAACATAAATTTCGCAAAATACAAAATTCAAATATAGCTTATGTCAATTAACAGCAACATCAAATAATTATTTGAAAGAGAGGTAACTGTTGGTTTTTTACCTTGGAACAGGTAAGTTGTTCTTCACAGACAGAATTATCCCTCGCTGTTTGGTTCAGTTCAGGTTATTCAATATCATGAAAATGGTACTTAAGATATATGAACAGAAATTATAACGATTTGCATTTTTACAATATCACTATGAAGGTTAATCAGACAGTAGACAGGGTTAACCAACAATTTGATTACTCTTGGAATAAACAGTTGTCTTTATGGCACATATGCATTTGAATTCGTAATTTTACAAAATTTGTAGTATTAGGAGCTAAACAGTTTATCTATTCAGCTTAAAAATGACGGCGTAAATTACATAATACTTTGCATTGGGATGCATCTTCATTTACATTCTATTTCGGGAAATGAAAGGGACGAATACTAATATTTTTCGAACAACCTTATCAAGGTATTTTAATAAAATCATGTAAAAAATGTAAGTTCAGATATACTAGAATTCATTTCTAAATCATGACCATATATCATTCTTTTTAAAAATACATTTTTTTCTATAAGGGGGGGAGGGGGTATTTTTAAAGTTTGTATCAGCTATGCAGTGCGTATAGCTGCAACGAGCTGTAGGGGAAATAAAGAAATACCGGAAGTTTGTTAGTTGCCCGGTAGTCTAGAAATTTCAAGAGGAAATAAGAAGTCGTTTGGATTATCTGTTCTTACATTTTTTGATGCACGAACAGGAAAAGATATTTGTGTCAATAGATACGAAACTATTTTTAAAATGAATCAGACAATATGTTCCACCTTTTAAAAGAATCGATTTTTTCCAACCCAAGATATCAAAAGGAAACGTTTATCTTACTAACATTGAATGTGCACTTCGATTTTTTGATATGGCATTAAGCTAAGATTATTATTCATTTCAGTGAATGCCATATCATTTGTATAATTGCGATTGAAATATGATTGAATGAAAAAATACGTTAAAAACATGTTAAATAGCAAGTCCAAACATAGTTTATGCAATATAAACTATGTTTCAGCTACAAAATATGTGACTTGTGTACGTGTTTGTCGATTATTTGGATATCGGGTCAAATTTGTGATTCTCTGTAAAATCTAAAATATTAATATGTGTTTCAGTCATCAAAAAAGACAACCACACCTGTATTCACTGTTTAATTAAACAATTAAACACTTAACACAAACGTTTTATTGAAACTAAGGCCGACATCGCTCAATAATATTTATTTGGAATAAAAGAATATTTTAAAGAAAACTTTCAATTAAATTTAAGTATTAAAAACAATGCAACCATATTGGTTTAAATAATGCGTGTTTTTTATTTGAACGTAGTATATAGTACATCATTGAGATACATGGATTTTAATTCCTTTTGATCAATATTGCTCACAATATTAGATATAAAAAACACATATAGTAACAATAAACACATGACATAAAGTATAACAGTCAAATTTAATTTTCTATGTACACTGTGTTGATAAACATAATAAGTACAAAATAATACAATGAGTTTTGATTATGATTCTCTTCAAGCAGGTCAAATAATTTGATTATACATCATTCATGGATATGTAAGAACCGACGCATCTAATATACATACTGTCGCACTCAGCACTTGTAAAAAACACTCCTTTAATTTCATACAAAATTGCAAAATCAAAAGATTGTTGTCTACAAAATGATTCCTCTTTTATAAAGTTGGTAAGATTACTCATATTTTTTATTCAAAAGTTCGAATAAGTATTATAATCCAATATCCAAACCTCACTATAAGCCAAGAGGTTGATTGCAAAAGGAATGTACATTTAAAAAGCCTTTTTTCTGCATGAGCAATGTTTGCCTTCTTCCTTGCGATGCCCTATTTCTAAGATGCATAGGCGTGGACGGAGCAATATTTGTAGGAAGGTCTCCAGTTCCCTCTAAATCAAAACGGGGTCAGCTACAAACAAAATAAACATTTCAATGCAACCATTCATTTTCTTTGTCTTATCTACTCCATACTATCTACTATATCAAATCCAATCTGTTTATCTGTGTATAGGAAAAAACTTTAAATTCAGTATTGTTAATACCTTATCTTCGCCGTATCTACTTGTTGTAAGCTTAGGTCTTGTGATCTGAAAAAGTTAAAATAATGTAAAAAGAACATTACTATCACTTTTAAAACACTTCGTAATTTGGATCAATTCATTCTTAAATGACTTGTTCAAAATATTTTAACATTAGTGATTCATTCATCGAAATGCTATATAAATCTAGACGATTTGTGTATCATTTAATGAGGCTTTGCTGTATATAGATTCTAAAGATCATTTACACCATGTCAGTCAATTTGAGGAATGCAATATATGATTACATCGATAAATATGAATGTGTTGTACCTGAGCTTGAAAGTTAGGATTCTGGAAGTGTCTATCCATTGATTGGTAGGTTTCTTTACTCTCATCAGGGTCCCAATGGTCGTACCCTTGGTTGTCAAATGTTTGTAAGCTCTACAATAAAAACAGAATGTTTTTTAAAAATCAGAATGGATAATCATTAAAAATACAAATTTTGAAATTCTATGATCCATTTTCCCTTGAATCTTGATTTTTAACTAAGTTTTCTTTAACTGCTTGGTACTTCGAAATTTTGAAAAAAAAAACCCATTTTAGTGCGATACATATCCTTGTTAATTATTCACCGTTTGAATCCTCCGGTCTTCTACTTTAAAGGAAGGTTTCCTGTGATATTGATCAATGTGGTCATAACTTCTGTCTTGCACCAACGTCTCGCGGTCACTGTACCTACAACAAACAGAAATGCAAGAATAAATCAGATGACATCATAATCAAAATTGATTATCAAATTCAACGAACACATTTTCAAAATAAATTTCTTCAATTCATATTAAGCATAGAAAGAATTTGTTGGATAGAATGTGCTATTTCTCTCCTTTCTAAGACTTGTAACTCACCCCGCATCATAGACGTACTTCTCCGGATTTGAGGACTTCCTTTTCCTCCTCGCACACTGTATGACGATTGCGAAGAGGAGAATGAGTATGATGAGTCCCCCCGCTCCGGCGGCGATGATCATCCAGGCCTTGTACGAAAGATCCCCCTTAACACATTTATCCGCAGACAGGGTGTACTTGTACATGTCTTCTTCTTGACAACTTATAAAAAATCATTCATTGTTTTAAATATCAAACTAAGCTTGTTTAAAGATTGTTTTAGACTGGGTACATCACACGTGTACAGCAAGTGTAAAAACAAACAGCAAGTTGCAAATGATTTCCATATTCCTTTTTAATACATTATTTTAATTGTGAAAAGAGTGAAATGAAAAGCATATAATTTTATAACCCCCCCCCCCCCAAAAAAAAAAAAACAAAAAAACACTAACAAACCTCAATAAACAAATCAAAACAAAGACAAAAAACCCAAATAACTCTGAGAAAACAAGAATGCATATTAAAACATTTTTCAATCGTATGGAGAGTACTTACATGCAAACTCTATAGTAGTGTGAACCATTGGCTTTTACTTCACAATCTCCATAATCACAGTCATGATTTGTACACATGGATGTAAATATGCAGTCGCTATTAGAAACGTTACCAGACTTGCAAGTAAATCCTTTGTATTTTAAGCTAGCTTCTCGACAAACGTCTGTATCGCACATCGTCAATTCCGATGCAGCTTTAATGAAAAATCGCTATTGGTTAAAGCTTCAAAGTGTTGTAAACAATTCTAAACAATGTGATATGTTATATCTTCGAGCATTTAATTTTTTTTGGACAATGATTGCAATTTATCTAATTCATCTCCTATTTGCTCTGTAAAAATTGTTTAGAATAAAATCAACCAAATATTTCAATAATAAAAAAAGTATTGAAGCATTTTTGACTCTCTCTTGGCATTGTTTAAGACCAAAGTGAATACGTTATAGGAAAATAATTGTACATGAATAAAATCACAAAATGTTTTAAATTGATATTTTTGGATAACAGACTTTCGACAAAAACAATAGGTATGTTACACTATCTAAATACATTACCATTCGTGTCTACTTTAGATTTATTGTTAAACGCCTTTGTGATAGAATCATATATATCAGGCTCGGCGTTTGGATTGCCAATAAAATCTCTGGCCCTAACAACTGCGTCAACTAACATTCCTCTGAAAGCAGTTGAAAACTTATGTCATCATTGAAATAAAAATGGATGTCAGTATTGAAATCGAAAATTCACAGGTAGTTCCTATGGTGGCATATCTCTGCCCCTTGTATGCAAGTTATTTTTCTATCAAATATGTCGACATGCAAGATAAATATGTTGACATGCAAGATAGTTATGTCAACATGCAACATAACTATGTTGACATGCAAGAAATTGCAATCTGATATGAATTATACAAAAATCTCGAAAAATCTCAATTATCGCCCACCTGTGACATCCAAGATGCTAGATGCTACCTTTTTATGTCGAGATGCAACTTACTTATGTCGACATGCGATATGAATATGTCAACATGCAACTTAGTTATGTTTACATGCGAGATAAATATGTTGACATGCAACTTATAAGTTGCATGTCAACATAACTAAGTTGCATGTTGACATAAATATGTTGCATGTCAACATATTTATTTTGCATGTTAACATAACTAAGTTGCATGTTGACATAAATAAGTTGCATTTCAACATAAATAAGTTGCATGTTAACATAAATAAGTTGGATGTTAGCATATTTATCTTGCATGTTAACATAAATAAGTTGCATGTTAACATAAATAAGTTGCATGTTGACATCAATAGGTAGCGTATCTAGTATCTTGGATGTCACATATGTTGGCGATATTTGAGATTTTTTATAACTCTTATTTGATTGCAGTTTTCTTGCATGTCAACATAGTTATGTTGCATGTTGACATAACTATCTTGCATATCAACATATTTATCTTGCATGTCAACATAATTAAGAGAAAAATAACTTGTACACAAGGGGCAGAGATATGCCACCATAAGTTCCCAATTGATGATTCCAAAAAATACTCACTCTACTCTATTCGATCGCTTCTGTCTACTTGTATCATTCTTGGTGCACCTGAAAATAAAAATAAAAATCTCAACTAAAAAAATCGTAGAATTCATCAATCATTGCAATTCATTACATGTAACTTTATTGGACAATCATCTATTCCTTCCTAAAAGTTAACGATTTACATGTGTCTTGAGAAGAATGGTTTCCACTTACCTTTACAACCAAATTTGCACTTGTCTTACAATTGAAATTATATATGTCTATTAAATAATATCTCTGCACTAAAATAAATATCTGTAGTATAGAATTTTCCTTTATTTTTACTACTTTAATACTGTTTGAAAGAAAATTTTATTCACTGTATTCCTAATGGTACCCTGATTATCATAAGGTACATGTAAAACGTCGCGGCAACTTTATTTTCACCCTAATTATAATATATTAACTATTTTGATTAAGTGTACTTTTTGACTTTTGTAAACCCGGAAGCAAACAATATGCAATGTATCTCGAAGTTTTGTATTTTCAAAATTATTCCCATCACATATGGCATTTATCTATACGATCTTATTGTAAATCAAATTCTAAAAGAATCAAATTATTTTCAAACAGCTACAGTTTACTTTGAATAAAATGTTTTATATAAGTAAATTAGAACATTAAGAAAATGTTTCCTTACGGCAAATTTTTTTTTACACGTGCCAATGTCATGTTAAGAACCAACAAGGCTTTGGTTATCTGAAATGAAAAGAAATTGAAGTTGGAAAATACCAGGAGTATTCAGAAAAATCTAAATATATATATTAAAATTTTACATTTTCAGTATCTTTATCTGCGATTGAACTACAAATCAAAATTTCTATTTTTCAGTAATGTTTACCAAATAGCCTGAAATGACTGTGTTTAACTGCATCAAATAGTTGCTTTGATAATACAGTCTGCATTACTAAGGTGATCCACTACAACTTGATAGTTTCTCTTATCAACAGAAAATTACTTGATTATGATAGATAGAATGATGGATAAGAAGTCTATAATTCAAACAGGCGAAAAATGTGCAGTTTTGGATAAAACAAATTTTTTTTTCAAATATTTAGATTAGTAATGCAAAAGTCTTGGACGGATTCGAACTTACGATCTGCAATTCACAAGCCCGATACTTTTACCACTGAGCTATGAGGATAGTCAACCAAATCGATTGATACAAATAATTTATAAACACACATTTCAATCGCCATCTTGTGACGTAGTGTCTTAAAAAGTGTAAGTCTATATGAAGCGAGGTACCTTAATCAAAATACTCAAAGTACAGATATCAGAGCTCATTTTATGTGTATTGAGAACGTCTTCATGATATGGCATTATTACAAACTAAATAGACAAATTGAGTCATTTTTCATGATTTAACTGAGTTTATAAGCATGACTTTACGTACTTATATTGATACCGTAATTTAATAATCGTGGGAAGGAACCTAAGTGTTGCATAGTTACGCTCTTAAAACAACTTCCGCAACAATTTGACTACGTACTTTCAGCTTGGTGCTCTAGGCTCTAAGGATGCTCTAGGTTACAAGTGTAAACAATGTATACCGCCGCTCAGCAACTTTACATCGTAAACTCGAAGTATTTACAATATTACAAGTATCATGGAATTTTTAAATATATCAGATGTAAACTTAAAATGACTAAATGGCATGCTTTACACTCTACCTTCTCTTTTCAGTTGGAACTACATTTTAGTGCAGAGAACGATTTCAACGGTTGTTTAGTTAACACCCGCTTTCGTGCACTGTAACTATAGGTTGATCTTGCTTATGCCTAGCTAAAAATTCGGGCTGTGTCCATTGACGTCTGCTGTTTGTGCATAATTAAATAATGTAACAATTTCAATAATTTTATTTGTACAATGTAAAATAGATCTGATGTAAGTATTGTTTGTGCAAGATTATTTTTTGCTTTTCTTCGCTGGCGAATGGCTTCGCCCCGTCTTGTATTCGCCCAGACATAGTTGTGTTTAAAAGAGATAATTTAGTTAGAGAGAGATTGAATTTCGTCCAGTCTTAAACTCGCACGCTGACAACGAGGGCGAAAGGACCGAAAATAAAAAGAGAGCAAACATTTCCATATATACTGTAAAAGTAATGAGTAATCATTTTTTATCGAATAAAAAGAGAGTCAAATCCATCAAAAAGCTATATAGGCTTTATTTGGTTTAATCACGTAAAAGTCAAAGAATAATTCGCTTAATCCTTAAATACAACCAAGACGACCCTTTTAAAATAAAAACTATACAAAACTCTATCATACAACCAGTTATTTGCAAATGCAATAGATTGTCATTAAAGTTAGAGGAATATCTTTGCATTGATCACGACTTCTACGCTTCATTATTGTTCTGTCTATGCTTGTTAAATAGAATAAAATAGAGGACAGCATATTTTTTTTTTACCATCTATATGTATTATATGCATATTTTTAATTATGAAGTTTTGATAAATTATAACATAAAAAGATATGGGAATTGTTTAATTTAAGTATGTACCTAAAATCACTGTCTATTGGGACAAAATCAATGTTAATCCAAATATTGCATAATGGATAAGGCCATTTACCGACTTAATATAATTAGATAGCTGTTTTGAATTTTTGAAGATTATGTAAGAGCAATTGGTCGAAATGCCATGAACCCAAAGAGAAATTATCTATATGTATTTTGTATTTTTAACATTACATTTTAAATATTATACAATGCTGTATATGAATTAAGTGCTTTAAATTGTTTCAAATGAAGTTAATATTTACATTCTCTTGAGCTTGGTCTTTTTCAACACAGTCATTTGGAAATGTGACATTAATTGTGAAAGTCAAAAAGGCGTTATCTACAAAAAAAGTAAAATAAATCATTTGATAGATATAAAAGAATATAAAGATGAATAAATTGAATAAAATATGAAACCGAAGAACATTCTAAGTGTGTTTTGTGCATACCTGTTTTAATAGTATAGTTTCCATATATAACAATTGTTGTAGTGGAGGGTGTGGTTGTTGGTGTTGTTGATGGTTGTGATGTAGACGGTGAGTCCGAAGTCATAATATCATTAGTTGTCGTTTGACCATCGCTTGTTGTGTTTTCATCTATTGGAGAGGTATTTGATATTGTGCTTGATACCTCGCCCGTGTTTTCATCTATTGTTACAGTTGCTGAAGGGGTACTTGATGTTGTCTCTGACGCATTGTTTGTTGTGCTTTCATCTGTTGTTGCTGTTGTTATAGGAACACCTAAGGTACTTGATATTGAGCCCGGCACTGTTGAGTCGTCTGTTATACTGTTTGTTGTGTTATTGCCTGTTGTTACTGTTGCTTCAGGGGTAGCTGAGAAACCTGATGTTGAGCCAGGCACTGTTGTTGTCGTCGACCCCGTTGAGTCGTCTGTTGTACTGTTTGTTGTGTTATTGTCTGTTGTTACTGTTGCTTCAGGGGTAGCTGAGAAACCTGATGTTGAGCCAGGCACTGTTGTTGTCGTCGACCCCGTTGAGTCGTCTGGTGTACTGTTTGTTGTGTTATTGTCTGTTGTTACTGTTGCTTCAGGGGTACTTGAGGTCTCTGATATTGAGACCTGCACTGTTGTATTTGATGGAGAGGATGGATTTTCTGTAACTGATGTCGCTGAAGACGTTGTTGTAGATGTTACGGCTATGGATTGGCTATTATCAGCAGACGTTGATGTATCCGCGTCTGTATTTATTGAAGACGATGCAGACGTTCCTTCTAAAGTAGTTGTTATATTGTTTGTTGCAGTTGATGTTACTACAGTAAAGCTCGTATTTGTAACTGGTGTCTCCGTTGATATGGTTTGTGCTATTGTTGTCGTATTTGTTGCAGCGTCGGTCGCATTTGAACTTACATTTGAATTTAACTCATTGGTGGTAGCTCCTGTTGAATTAGCGTCAGTCGTTGTAGTGTTTCCAGCAACTATTGAGGTTGTAGGAGGTTCACTGGTGCTCGCAGTAGAAGTCACATTTTCAGTTGTTGAACTTTCTTTTGTAATATCTAGTGTATTATTAATATTTGTCGATGCTGAAGTTGTGGTTGGGACAGGTGAAGGTGAAGTCAGGGAAGCAGTAGTTGGTGATGCAGAATATTGTACATTCCAAATTATCAAGACCATAAATATATGTGTGGACCGCATCTGTGTAACAAAGACGTAATCTGAATTTAATTATCATATTTAATATTCATGCCAGAAAATTTTGTCTCATCTTTTACTAAGCATAGAATAAAACACACGTATTATCTTTGTACACAAACTGATACCCAGAAAGGTGAGGCTTAACACAGAGATAACCTATGCACACGAGAAAGCCTTATCTCTCTATCGTAACTTGCACTCCCGATTACCCAGACTTGGGGTTATTCATTTATACAGCGAGCGTGGGTAAATAAACAGTCTAATCCAATAAATGGATTATAAACCTCGCACTAAAGCTATAAAATTATACATTAACTAGCTTTTCAATGCAATATTTCGTACTTAATATTGAATTTTGTCAACCACACCCTAAACTGAAACTAAAAGCGACGCATTTTTTTAAAAGTACATGTACGTGTGTGTCGTAAACATAAATAATCTTTTTCAATTTTAGATAATTTTTTACTGAAACAAGGCAAGTGGAAATACCATGTTTTTCAATGAACTGTGTTTCAACATCAGCACTAATGTTTGAATTGTCTAAATGTATAACCCCTTCCCTTTTTTCTCAAACATTATATAGATAAAAAAATGAATCTATATCTTACAAAATTAAACGTTGAAACGTATAAAGAATAAGCTTAAAATATGTACTTACCTTTGCGATGAATTTGCTCAGATTGGCTCAGATACTCCCTCTCCTCACAGCGCGTTTATTCTAACACACGCGCTCACCGATAGCCTTTCCTCCCGGTAGATTTATTGGGTCCTCAATGGGCGTTTCCCCCCTCACGCGGCGCTGTAGAGCCCAATCGTCATCAAATTGAAGTCAATAAATCACCCCTCAACTGGACAAAAAAGATGCAGATATATTTAAATATTCTTTACACGAAATGCCCTTTAAGGCTACCAAGTTCGTAATTTTCTCGAAAATAAAAAAGTGTTCCCTTAAAGGGGAAAAAAAAGAATTGCATAAGATATTGATAAAGTTGGTATTTAATACCATCCTGATCTGGGTGTGACAAAGGGGGAATTCATAGGCTTCGATAACATACAAAATCTTTAAATGAATCATATTGTCACCATGCAGAAATCTAAGAGGTCCCCCGATCTCACGTCGACTTATCAAGTACCCTTCAGGACGAGATATCACTACCATGCCTTGTGTATGACATTCCAGTGCCCAACCCTACCTCCTTTTTTTCTGCACTACACATGTACATGAAATACCCAAACTCTTTTTGTATAATGAATTTTGAGCTATATAGCCTTCCACTCTTTAAGCTCTGTCTACCTCAACTTTTTTATATCATTTTTCCAGGTAGGGGATCCGAGGCATATTTTTTGTAATTATATATATGCATTGTGCTATGTAGATTTAAGAAATTTTTTTTCCTGGGGGTATCCGACCCATGCCCTCCCCCTTTCCGACCTCCTTTCCCTCTAGATCTGCGCATGCATGGCCTACATGTAAGACCAAACTTTTTGTAAAAAAGTATACAGCTAGAGTTATTCCATTCTTTTCCATCTAGTTGTACCATTTCTGCACTACATGTAAATTACCTGAACGTACATTGTAAATAGAATACAGGTTGACATGCGTAATCTTCGACCTCCATTTTCTGCACAACAAGTGTACGTAAAACTGAAAATTTGTGAATAGAATACCGACTTTGTTTTACACTATATGCAAACCCAAAGATTCTAGAAATATATCTAATACCTCTTTTGAAAATAAAAAGATAATTTATATCTGAGGTGAGCTCACTAGATCGCAGGTAGATTTGAAATAAAAAAAGGATTTCGTTATCGCCGTTGCAGTTGATCGTGTCACAGCAGAAATTTATCAATAATCCGATAACATCGTCAATAATTCAATAACATGGACATTTAAACAGCACCCCCCCCCCCTTAAAAAACAAAAAAAAACAAAAAAAAAAAAACAGAAACAAAAACAAAGCAAATCAAAATAATTGCAAAATGATAACACATCTATTTACCTTTCTTATAGCATATTTATATATCTTTAGGGTTTAATTTTTAAAATAGATCTCAAAAATAATAAATAAAATTTAGTGCGTATATAAAAAGTTCTCAAGTACGTTTAACATTAAATAATTTCCTCTGATATTTCTGAAATTGTTTTCGACATCTTTCATTAAAACTATTTTATAAAAAATGTATGTAACTATATTTAATTCTATTTAACTAAGATATGTTTCTAGGGTTTTGGGTTTTTTTTTAACAGAATACAAAATAGAATTATTAAACATGCTTGAAAAACTTCTTTTTTATTTAAAAAAAAATACATAACTAAGAAATTATAAGTTAATGCGTCAGAATAGAAATATTTTTTGTATGAAAGAAAACACACAATAATTTAGGGGATTTTAGAACAATATAATTCAATTCTTTGTTTTGTTTACAAATAGGTGTTTTACATACAATTATATATAGAATTCATATAAATATTTCTACTTAAGTCTTATCAACATTTTCTCCCGTCACATCCGTGTTTTAGAGTCATTTAAGGAAACTTAAACAGAACATGTAAACAAGGGCGGAGTGGCAAAGTTTCTTCCTTCTACTGCCTTTACGTTGATTAGCTAATCCCATGAAAAGAGAGGGGTGTGTTTATTACCTGGAATATCCGTTTTCAAACGATTACGTCCTTGACCAGAATTTATTATACTTCATATTATTTGATTTTAGTAGTCTTTGGTCGTATATGCAAGGCAATTTTAGATAATAGGTAAGCTAGAATTTACGGGGTTAATGTATGCCAGGGAGTTATGGACTCACTGTTCGTCGGGGTGGTATATGCACCTATTCTCTTTTTCATCGGAATGTTTTCTTTGCTATCGTTGAAGATTGTACCTTTGTAGTCGTGTACGTGAGAATCAACAAAATCAACAATGTCATACGTGAGATAACTGGAGACATTCCCATTAAGTGATTATGCATAGTTTATCCCCCAAAAAGCACGCGTATCCAACGTTTTATTGTAAGTTCATTTCCTTTGAGTTTCCTTGTCTTAAAGTAAAGTTTTTTAAAATATACAATGTGATTGAAAACCAGGCTCTCGATCCTTTCAGTGAATGAATCTTTATATGTTACGAGAAAAGTCCTCGTAAATTGAGAGAATCTGTACATGTACAGGTATATTAAGCCTCCCCATTTTTGCGGAAAAATGACTTGATCCGCGCTTGTATCCTTTATGAAAGCACTGTAACAATGTGTAACTATTTTACATACGTGCTAAGATACGCTTAACTGTATGATCTTGAACTTTATCTTTTCTACTTACATTATTGTTATTTTCAACAATGGTATACTTTCTTCGCCCTTTGAAAACATGTTTAGGGCCATAAATATATAATAAACATTAACAATTAACATATATCGTACCACTCTTAACTGAATCGAGTTGTTCCGAACAACTTAGATATATAAAAAGCGTCAAGTTAAGAGATAATAAATAAATGTAGGAACATACTCCATTGAGGAGGTGAATGACATAAATCTTTATCCTTTTTCAATTGAACGTAAATCAAACAAAATCTGATCATAAAAATGCCAGACAACAAAATACCAGGTACAGACAACTTTGATATAAAAAATGATACTTTTGAATCTAATAAACATGCAATAATCATGTAGTAAAACAATACTTTTCAAAAATATGTTACAATTCCAGGGAGAACGCCTTTTTTCAATCATTACTGTATAATTGGAAGTTAAATAATCTTCAAATCTCATTAAAAGTACGATTGATTTATTCATGAACAGTCATGTAGTACATATAAGAATTAATATTGTCAACAAAAAATATAATTAAGTTTGCAAAAATGGACATAGTTTTAGACGTGTTCGCGTGGCCTCGAGATGATCCAATTCATTAAGAAGCCTGGGCTGCCTGACGCACTTCCGTTGCTATGGCTACCAGAGCTCGACTATCCACCTAAAAGCAAAAATGTAGATAGGCAATAATATCAAAATATTTTCTTTTCATATGAAAAACGTTTTAATATGTTGAAGGTAATTATTGATTTTAAATTATTTCTTATTTGCATAAAGATAATAAATTCGATATGATGTGAAAATCACTTTAGATTCTATACACATTAGAGAAACACTGTCCTAGGTCTGATCTTTTTTCGTTGGAATTTGTTGTAAATCCCGTAATCCTAGGCCTCACACGATTAGAGAAAAAGTATACAAATAGTTCAATCCATGCTATCAATAAAATAAAGGTGCATGTAACAGCTGTGAAACTTTATCATTTGCATTTATATTTCCCAATATTCTGGAATAACACACACTTTCAAAGAAAGATAACAAGTTATGAATCATTGCAAAAAAACCTAGGTGTTTGGTACGCTTTAGATTTTGAACGTGAATTATTTATTTATATGTCATTCAGGTTGACTCCGAGAAAATACCGTTCGAGTTCTTTTTTTGTACCCAAAATATCCAATAATATGTTTGCCTTTTGTTTGTTTGAGGATATTTTTTTTGGGGGGGGGGGGAATAAATATTCGAAAACAAACACTCCTATTACAATGTAGCAGATAAAAAAACACACAGTTATGAATATTTCTTGGAAAAGAAACAATTTCAGTCTAACATTTTAAAATAAAACAACCTCGCTTAAAAAAATTTAGAATGTGAATTTAGTTCAAAAATATTTTCAACCCCTGGAATTTTTGCAAAATAATTAACATTCATGTACTTTTTACGAGAAATGTAATTTTGTGAACAACAACACATTCCTAAATTTACCAGTATGTATTCATTCCCATGAAACGTATACTATATCCTTGACCATTTCCTTTTTTTATCTAATATATACTCAATTATATATTATAGTCTTTCTCACCTATACGTGGAAGACATTTTACAGGGACAATGTAGTCAGGTATCACGATTTCATGTGGAGCCTAAAAGCAATATTGTAGTACGTGAGCGCCACCCTGTTTGATCCCGTCTTACAAATCCTTGTAAACTTATAAACGTAACACTTTATATGCTTTCAACGTTAACTATCAAAATATTTTAGATTTCCATTGGCATAAGAAATAGAACCCTTTTAACAAGGCCTTGGACTTTCTGTAGGACGTAACTATCTATTTCTTGCGTCAAAACAAGTTAAAATGACACTGGTTTCAAGTAAAATATACACCAATTGCGTAGTCTTAGCTCAAAAACCAGACAAATCTTGTTGATTTCAGAGAGCAATGAATGAGTGGCTAGCAATGAAATAGACAGGCCTACGTCACAATGCTGTTTGACACCAACTACCCAAAGTCCAAACTCTTGTTAAAATGGTTCTACATAAAAAATAATGGAGATGGGAGAATAATTTACCCTCAATTTATTCCGCATTAAAATTTGTTTCTCTCACGTTCAGCTATAATGCCCCCACCAACCCTTCAGTGCATTAGATTTCTGTGCAAATGGATCTAATGTATTCATGTAGTCGGTAAGTGTATATGTGAATCTTGTCATGGGTTTCCAACAAAAGACTTGTAATTGATCTAAAACAATCTCACATTTTGCACCATAAAGTCCTTTAGACTGTTTGGAGAATCTTTGGATTCATCTTTCAAGCTTCAAAAGGGAAACAAATATTATGTATGTATATGAAAAGTAAGCGATATAAAAAAAAATAAAATTGTTTATTGTCAAAGATATGCAAACAAGGGGATTGATAACAAGTATTATTTTGCTATATAAATTAATATTTTAATCGGAAAATTTAAATATTGTATACGATCTACAAATGTATTTGCAAACTACAAACATCAATTATGAAAATTTAACACAGTAACATACAGTGTTATTAAAGAAATTTAAATTATAAAAACAATGCACTGAACGTAGAGAGACACCATTAGGAAAGTAAATGAACAAACTGACACAAACAAACTGTGAATATTTGGGGGAACAACTTAACTCAACATTTAACATATCATTATTTCGTCAAAGAAGTTTTGTCCTTGAAATATAATTCTAGACCAATGATACTGTGATGTCTTTACTTAACAAATATTGATTATATTAGTTTGGATTCAACTATATCTAATTTCTAACAAATTACGTACACACAAAAGAGAAATATGTCGTCTCCGTTTTCGTCGCTTTGTAATCCGACAACCTAGGAATGTTCAAAAATTGAATAGACGTTAGCTCTTAATCTTCAGACGTGAACACATTATTTAAAAAAAGGGCAGAACTTAGATTTTTATAAATAAAAACAACTACTATTATAGTATTCCAAATCCTATATTTTTATGATATATATAAAATGTTTGAAAAGATGCTTTTGCATGAATACTGCGAGTTTATTGAGGATAAAATATTTTGAATGAAATAGACTGGTTAAGTGTGAATTTAACATTCTGATTAGTTTAACTTACTGCTGATTCAAAAATATTTGGATGAGACGAAGCAACATCGGTGATATGTTTTGGGTAGATTTTATCGCCGCCATGTTTAAACGTCATGTGATCTCCTTTACGACCAATGAAAACGATGTGACCTGTATCATCCATTTCGCCAATATCACTGAAAACAAAACGGATCAAGGATATTTTCAAAATAAGTATATGAAATTTGATGGATTCATTGCATGTCAATATAGGTCTTCGTATTTTTCGTTTGCTTTTTTTAATTCATCTCTGCTGTTTAAGGTTTATTTCTAGTACTTCATATGCATTTCTTCAGACTTAACATCTGAGAGAGAGAGAGAGAGAGAGAGAGAGAGAGAGAGAGAGAGAGAGAGAGAGAGAGATTTTCTACCCCGTATGAAGCCATCCATTATTATCTACGGGGCAGGTCTCCGATTCATTGTATAAATATCCTGAAAAGACTCCAAACCCTTTTATGCAAATTTCACCAGGGGTCCTAATGGGAAGAAGTTCTCCTCCATTTCCGACTATTTTTATCTGAAATTTCATACAGGATGTTAAATATTATGAATAACTTTAATAAACGATCCGAGGATAAAACATTTTGACAATCTCACCTCAGTATGAGGGAAGGGGTAACCAATGCTATTCATGAGTTGTTCTTGGGAAGATAGAGAAGAGGAAGTTGCAGTTCCCACTAAACATTCGCTTGCCCCATAAATCACCTGTAAAATAACATTACATATTCTTTATACTGTTATTTCATAAGACATATATAATGCACATCGAAAGGGCACTAAAATACAGAACCATATTTTTATTATAAGATGTCTGCCATTTTACAAAACTCAGTTTTAGAAATATAAAAACACTGCTTATATATGACTACGACATATTTTCAATTATTAGTGATGAAATTAACAACATCAGAATAAAACTGATTTTTTAAACAACTTTTTCGTAACAAACAGAACGGGTATTCAGTGAGAAAACAGACATGTATGGTAATATGAATCCATCATGTAGCACGTGCTTACCATAGATTTAGGGAAATATTGAAATATTTTTTCACGCATAGATTTCGATACTGCTTGTGCCACCATGTTTACTAAAAAGAGAGAGATTATGGGTATTCGTTATTATTGTTTTTGAATTTCAATTACAATTATTTTTCCCGCCAATCAATTACATACTATTTACATATTAAAACATTTACTGGAGTTGAACCTTTACTTGAATGAAGCATTATATTTGGCGCTCATTAGTTTTGATAAATTGAATTTATATAAAGAATACCAGGCATTAAATTTCTGTTACTTTAATAAAGCTATTAAGCATTACATCTGAATCATAATTTCCCAACGTCAACTTTGAGATGTCGTACAAATTTATGAACTCTGAGTTGACTAATTTAACTATCTCGTAAGTATAACCCCGGTAAGAAGTTATTCTGTAATGGAAAAAAAAAATAAGGAAACGGATGTTAAATTAACATATTCAGTTAACCCTTAAAGGTTTTCAATTAAAAAATGATTTGTATGTGAGTACAAAATACACTAAAACTGGACAGAATAAATCTACAAAGTATATAACCTTGCTTGTTTGTTTTTTACAGTTTGATACATGTAGACATGTTTTACTATTATTGTGTTAGTTGTGAAACTTTTGTGTTTACAGGTGTACCTGAGCTTTTTAATAGCATTGATTGAGAAAAGAGAGCAAAAATGTTATTACAATACGCGAGGTTGTATATTTGTAGTCAAGCAAAAGGGAAGCAGTCCTAACTGATAATGTGTAAAAACTTAACCAGTTACAGTTGTCCTTCTTTAGGCATACATGTACAACAGTTGTGGAACAATTAAGAACAAATCTTATGCATAACTTACTTTTCGTCTTGAAGAAATATGGCAAATCTTTCGATATCTTCACACCCATAATCAAGCCAAGTAGGACAAAAGACGCAACATTTGGATTTCCAATTAACTAAAATTTGCACGGTGATTATCGGTGCTTGCACGTCATCTGTCACAGGGTTAGGGACAGCAACAATGTCCTTGAACAAATATTGTGTTGATTACCTATATTTTGATTGTTTACTCAGAAAACTTAAGACGTTTTATGTATTATGACATGCTTCTCAAAAATATGACACAACATATAAAATACTTTTTGGTGTTCTTCGTCGCAAGCCATCGAACGGTCTACACAGAATGTTCCAAGATTTACCAGTGTTTTATGACTTAGCAAAACAGCTTTACTGGAACCTGTAGATCCCTAAAAAACAAAAAGAGACATTCCAATCATTTAAAGATTAAGGCAACAATTTCACCACTTGTAGCATTGCATTAATCTGTTACAAACAACGACCGTATTAGTCGAGAAAAAAATGATTCATTTTCTGGTGAACTAACTCGATCCTTTCTTACCGTTGTGCGAAGGATTATTGCTGGATCTTCAGGAGAAACCAATCGCACTGCACTGTCATATTGATCATCAGTGATTAACTGTCATCCGAAAGATATTCCTGACTAATCATGAAATATAATATTATGTAAACCTAAAGAAAATTGTTATTTATTTTGTTAATTAAAGCAACGCATTTTGTAAACTTTGTACAAACGTTTTTTTCCTGACAAAATACATTTTTTTGGCATTGTCTATTTCTAATCAGAGCCGAAAGCAGTATCTAACCAAAACAAATGACAAAACAAATTTAAACAACAAATTACCCTTTATTATTGTTCCCCCAAATATCGATCAGTTTAAGGTTGGAAGGCCTGATAAGAAAATTATTAAGTGTAAGAAAAAAGTCAGCAGCAAACAAAAAATCGGTTTTGTTTTAATGTTCATATAAAATATTGATATCTTTTGAATTATCCTGTGTTTTTCAATAATCATTTTACCTGTCTGAAACCTGATTGTTTTTCAGTTTTTCAGCATATGCATATGCCTCTTTTTCTATTTGATGTCCCACAACTATTACCGAAGGATTAATCTAAAATGACATATCAATGAATTGATGAATTAATATACATCTATATACAAAATCAATCCCTGCTTTGACAAATTTTGAAAAATTTATAAAGTTGTAAAGTTGTGTGTGGTTTCCTGATTTGTTTGACGTATCGTTTTGCTATTTTCATAATTGTACAAGTTGGAAATTAGTAATGATTGACAATATAAAAATCATATGGTGGGATATTTCTTACCCCTACATGCAAGATAAATTATGTCAACATGCAAGACATTTTGTCAACATGTAACATGCATGTCAACATAATTATATTGCACGTTGACCTTACTATCTTGCATGCCAACGTATTCATCTTGCATGTTGATATAATTGATAGAAAAATAATTTGCCCACAAGGAGCAGACGTATGTCAGCTTAAAAATTACATATTATTTATGAATTTACAAACAAACTATAGCCTTAGATAACTTAGTTATCAAACAGATTAATTCAAAAATGAATGGGATAAATGCATATACCTGTTGAATTAGATTTTGTCTGAAATGTGACGTGGTTACCTGAAATGTAATATTTTATATAGATTATGATATTTAACAATAATTTTAGATGTAATTTATTATATAAATGTAATTTTGCTTATAAAAACACCTTACACCTACTGTTTGACAAATGCAGCCAACAGAGACAGCACCTAGTAGTACGGGTAAATAGTATAGATTTGCAACACCAGTCACCATGACGACATCACCTTTTTTGACGTCATTCTGTAGAAGCCATTTTGAGAACAGTACTGCCTGTTTGAAAAAAGTGTGATATAATAAGACACAAAAAGCTCGTCAACGATAAAGTTAAATATAGACAGATTCGGGCTTTATTGGATTTGGCCACGCCCCAACCGAATTTATCACCTTATGATATTCAAAGAATGATTGCTTATAACTTAAATTTATATTTTTTTAAATTCTACAATTTGAAACAACATTTTAAAACCACAATTTTTTAAATGTAGCACATGCTATGAATTACAAGGTGGCGTAGCCAGTCCGTTTTTCGGTTGTGCTATCAGACACGCCCATTTTGTGTCACTCACCTTTTATGAAATTATTGGGCTGTATGTTTTAAAATTGATTTGTAATGTTATCACAGACAAACACAGTTAAAAATGTAAATATTATGCAATTGTAAAATGCTTCTATGATGGCTCTCACTCAAAATAAATTACGGTAACGATTGTTGCGAGAAAATAAAAAATGAAAAAAATTATACTGACGCGGGTTCATATGACAAACCGAATGCATTTGACAGTTTAAGATTGAAATCTTATACCAAATCTTTAATCCAAAATTCATCGTTATTTAACAGACATATGTAGTATCATATCTAAGGAATGCTTCAACCTATGTGTCTGAGATATATGAGATAAACGCTAAAACAAATCAAACAGTAAAAAATTATATACCTTGCTTAATTTTGATATTATGTCCGTGCAAACACAGTAAGACTTTAGAAAAAAACCCCTCAAAAACTAATCTCTTATGAAAACATTTAGTGCAATACACATAGATTATGCACGATAAAACGCGAGTAAAAACGATGGCTATATGCAAAAACGATACAATGTAAAGCCTTCGATGTGATAGCTAGGGCACTCGAACGACATGATAGGATACCTGGGGTATTTTTTACGATAAGAAAGGACAGATATTCATTGCAATATAAGAAATAAAAGATATTGTTGAAAATAGAAAAAATGTATACATTAGTTAAATGAAAAGTAAAGGGTGTTGATATGACGCCTACTTTTCCTTGAAGTTCTTTGATTGTCATCCTCTGGTAATACTCAGGTGACGTAAAGAGAGTCATATCCGGATCGATTTCTTTGGAGAAAAGAACATCGCCGATTGTTTGAGCGCTTAGAGGTATCGCACACGCGCCTTGGCAGTAGCTCTTAGATAGGCCTTTGGCTGGTTTACAGTCCCTTTCAAAAGAGAAAGAAACTGCATTCATAATGAGAAGATTATGTTAGATTATGTTGTAAGAGGTATATCGCATGCATTATTAATGAAAATAGACGAAAAGTGATAGTCACTCTCGTCCTTATGTTAGCAAAAATTCATTTTCAATTACTAATTACTTTCATTCTAAATATCAAAATATGAAATTTTTACTTTAAAACAAACAAACCTTCAATATATTTCATACAAAGAAAGCAATTGGGTTCATGGAAATGCTCTCCGTTGTATTTAGCATATGTCGTACTCACCGTCTCATGGTCGGTGTATTGTAGTCTTCTCTTTGTAATAAGCAAATAGGTCCGCCCAATGGTAAATCACCAGATAATAGATTCATAGTGACATCGTACAAGCAACTTTTCTCTTTATAAAGTGCTTTTATACCATCTCCCCCATGCAGCAAATGACCCTCAGTTATCCAAAAAGGCACCTTGATAAATTGTACATAGACACTGAATAATACATTTACATTTACATTGCAATATCTGTGAATTATATTCGGTAAAATTATCGGTATATAAAAAATACATACTTCTTTTGGTTAAGTCCCCAAAATTGACTGCTCTGTTGGGGTAAAATCAACCAGCTAGCATTAATATTCAAAGTTCAAAGCTTTGAAAGTTTTATATTTTAAATGGCAGATTCGTAAATTGCTATTTAGGTCAAGCTTTATCGCTCCAGTGTGACAAAGGTTTGTGTATTTGTACACCTCATCTATGTATATATATATATATATATATATATATATATATATATATATATATATATATATATATATATATATATATATATATATATATATATATATATATATATATATATATATTAAATATATATATAACCAGTACATTACAACAAGTGAGATACCTTAGATTGGTCACAACTTTAAATAGTAACACTGACGTCTAATAAATGTAGAGAAATATTTGCACTTGTTGTCGGTGGGCTAATTTAAAATTTGATGAATTAAAAACCCATAAATAATTTAATAAATAAATGTGTTATTGAGAAAAAGAATTTAATTTAATCAGTTATTGTGTCTGAACGAATTGAAGACGGGGCTTGCAAAGGGACAAAAAAAAACAACAACAAAAAACAACAGCAAAATTAACACAAATCAAATGAGAAAACTACCTTGTACAGGAATTTTGTATTACATTCATGTAAGACTGTTTCTATGATATTCAAATATCATATTAATATAACATACTAGAAATGGTTATTCAGTAAATTAAAAATACTCCTTTTTTGGTTGAAGTCGGTAATTTCGATAAGAACAACACTATCTGTCTTGGATATTAAAAACATTGACAAGTTGTATTTTGAAATCGCTGATACCTTATTCAATTGTTATATAGGTCAAGTTTGGCGTTACGTTTGATTTGGATGTTATGTTGGCACAATTCAAACTGACACCTGGTACATCTTAACTGATAAAAGTAAGTTTAGATGAAATTTACAAAAACTAGATGATCGCATATACAGCATGTTTTTCCCTTGTTCAATGCCCCCCCCCCCCCCCCGTGCGAATACTTTAAAACATCAATAAAAAGGGACAAGCGAACTATGATGTTAACATTTTTTAAATTAAGTATGTTGCCATTATTAAAGCTTTGTATTTATCTTAGCTTATAAAATATTTTTACGTAGTTTTGATCTACTATGCAATTTTTTGATTTTAAAAAAAGAAGACATTTAAATTTTTTAAAAGAAATCATGATTTATCTTTTTCCAAATATTCAAAACACTTCAATTTGAATATATAAGAGATAGTGTTAGCGGCGGCGCGGATATATGCTCATCCTACAAAAAGTATCATTTTATTTATTCTTTCATTGTATATCGTTTTAATTATGTTCAAACATATGCTTGTAAACAAATATAAAAAGAGATATTCATTTGATGAGTTGTTTATTTGTTAATGGATAGAAGACGTAGAAGTACATCTTGGTCCGGCTAAGGATTGGATCGAAGTTTTTCTCTTCATAATCTTATCGTTATCAAATGTTGACGCTGTCCTCAGCTTATCTGACCAAACAAGGTTATTTCATGTTACACGTTATATAATTCGTTTATGTTAAGCGAATATCGAATGATTGTTTCTAACCCACTACGTACACGTATAAATATTTTTGATTACAATATGTACACATACAGTGTATTTAAATAAACAAGAACAGATGAAGTTCTTGCCATGTATGAAGGTAATGGAAATTGTTATGTTATTTCATCTGCAGTGATAACCTGTGTAAGCCTCTTTTGTGCAATACAATATGCTTTAGTGAAAACAGACAAATATCAATTTATACAGATATAGATTAATGAGAGGGAGAATTATATCTTGAGATTGGTCATTGAAAGGAACAATTATGCAGAAATTTAAAATCATTCAAATAGACAAGTAAATGGATGATTAAATAAATACAAATTCAGTAATGTTATGAAAAAAAATTCTCGAATTGTTTTAAGTTTATTAAGTTTTTGAATGTTTTCGTAAAGGTTTACTAAAAAAGCTTAAGAAACACTCAAATCTTTCGAAACATTAATTTTTATCTTCCAATTTCTCATAACGTTATTCTTAGTATGAAATTCAAATTTGTTTTTATTGCCATCTGTGCTTGAATAAAAGCTCGGTGACCCAAAACTCTCTGCACTCCTTATTTGTTTTATGTTTACTGTGGATATTTCTGAAAACAAACGGAAATGGTTGATAGGTCAACGATAATTTGATAAAACATTCAAGATAGCATTTCTCTATTTTGTTTTATTGTTCAGTATAAATCAGGGACTACCCGTTTTCCAATTATTTTAGTCAATTTTTGAAATTGTATCTACATATCGAAAAATATATTTCATAAAAACTTTCCCGTCCTACTTTTTTTATGACAGAGTTGAAAATGATATTAAAGGTTGAAATAAGGATTAACATTTAAAATATTACTTCACAAGATCTTCACAATTTTGTTTTAACCAACCATTTTCAAAATACCTAATATTGCATGCAATTTTTTTTAACTTAAAAGTGACGTGTATTTTAAAAGTTACCTAAAAACTATATAGTAAAAAAAATATTAAAATTGATTTAAAAGTGACGTGTGTTTTAAAAGTTACCTAAAAACTATATAGTAAAAAAAATATTAAAATTGATTTAAAAGTGACGTGTGTTTTAAAAGTTACCTAAAAACTATACAATAAAAAAAATATTAAAATTGATTTTACAGAGAACTCCATAATGATTATTTCTTTACCTTTTGTCTGAATTCCGGAGTGTTTACAGTGCAATGTGTTCAGATTTGATTGAATACATCTAGTAAACTTCATATAAGCTTACGAAATTTGTCGCATAAATATTCAAATTGCAGCCCTTGCTGTTGCCATGCGTTCAATCCAACGTGTCTAACTAGCGTAGTGGACAATGCACTCGCTTGTCACCGCTGCGACCCGAGTTCGATCCCCGTGATCGACAGTGGTGGTATGTGATAGGGTGTGGTGGTCGCCCGCTTGGACACGTGGGTTCTCTCCGGGAACTCCGGCTTCTTCCCACACCAATGGCCCCCTCGCGCTAACATCCGTGCCAACGAGAGATATTAATATAAGTTGTAGAACTTGCTTATCAATCGTTGTAAAATAAATAAAGTTCAGTTTTTTTCTTCAGTTTTTAATCAAACGAGTATGTACTCAACATAATTATATGCAAAGCATCTTACACTGAATGTAAAATTACATACTATTGTATCCTTCGCAGTAAGTTCATTTGTACTTCAAGGAAACCGACTTTAAATGTATATCATTTAAACCATGTTTCAAAAATCAAATAATGAAAAACAGTATTTTTTTTAATAGGTAGGATGCTATTAAACACTCCAGAAAACCACAGTTTTGCAACAGTACTGCTCGATGTCTGAGCACCTATTTGGTGTGATTTAAAAATTATTATAAAACAATTACTGTTTGAGGCCCGGGACTGATCAGCATCAACAAGAACTATGTACATGGTTGAGTTGAATACATTTTCATATTGGAAAATTTCTACATACAGTGTATATTACAAAAACTATACACATTTTTTAAAAATATGATATTCAAAACTTTAAAAGTTGAATTTGAAATATTTTAAAACCTTAAGAGTGTGAATGAGTTTATAAAACTAACATTTGAATATCAATTACACACTTTTCATGATTAAAAAAAGATTCAGTATTTGCCATTTTAAATCATTTCAAAATGCTGCATGCATAATTTATTTTTGATAGCGGACATATGATGGCATTTGAAATACATTATCTACATACACCTAATGGTGACCAATATATATGAAATCATATTGACATTTGGCAAACATCTTGTGTACATGATAAAAATACTTCATGCCTTTATTTTGACAAATCAGAGACGTTAAACATTTTCAACTGACATTTATAAATAGTTAGTTTAACCACTTCATAAAGACACTCTTGATCACATCCGGGTTCCTGACCCACTGTTTGTGAACGATACCTTTAATGTTGTACCAAAATAGCCTTTTCTGTTCGGACATAGTACGAAGTCCGAAGGAATCCTCTATAAAGTACTGAAATATTGAGAAAACCAGTGTCTTTGACATGAACTTGTTGATGAATACGTAGTTTTGAACAATATTTTTCTTCCCGATCATAAACAAAAATATTTCAAAAAATGATAGCTGAAGAAAACAATACATATGTTACATTAAAGTTTTAAAATTCAGAGAATTTAAAACTATCTATAACGAGACTGTTATAGATAGTTTTAAATTCTCTGAATTTTAAAACTTTAATGTAACACATAAAGAGTCTTTGACTTGAATTTGTTGAAGGATAATATGTAGTTCGAAACAATATTCTTTTTTATAATTTAAAATAAATAGTATTATATCTTAAAGAAACGACGAAAGATGTTTATTAGATTACTTATTTATAAAGAATTGATCAATAAAATACACTTGACACAATAGGAATATGTTACCCGTTGCTTCTTCATGTCTTGAACAATTTCATTTTCATCGTAGAACCCAAAGAGACTGAAAAAAGCAAATTTTATCGATTGATATCATTTAGGGATAATACTTTCATGCAAGAAATGTTAACAAAACCCCACATCATACAGAAAGATAACCAAACTTGAATTGTCAAGATAATATCTATATGCATTTGATCTATACAAAATTGAATACAAAAATCAAACCAAACAAATGGATTAACAAACCTGGATTGCCATGGACAAATTAGACCGTCGTCAGGACCTCCAATCAAAACCATCCGCTTTATCCGCAGGAAGTTGCGTTTAAATTCTAAATACCAAAAAACTGGTAATTAATAGCTGTAACATATTTTATGTTAGCTATATATGATTTTGTCATGCATTCATTATGCATGGTGTTAATTGTAGGAACAAGTCATTTTTCGATCCATAATGAATTCATAAAAAAATTACTTGTTTGTTTTTGCATTTACCATTTGTACTAAATTATGAGTAAATCATGCCTGTTATGTGTGGAGAAACTGATTCGTTGTTCAGTGGAGCCAGAAAATCGGAAAATTTTTCATAAAGATCTAAATGATGAGGGTCTACAACAAAACAAAATATATAATGTAATAATCATTACATGGTTATTATTCTTTAAAATATCATTATCATAGAATATTTCTAAGTCAAATTTAGGAAAGCGCGTAATGTTTTGAATTATGTTCTTGTAAACCTTTCCAGTAGTTTCCTAGAAAAATTCTTTGCCCCATTTTACTGTAAAGCAATCTATAAAAATAAGGTGCATTTTTATTATAAAAAAACCAATGTCAATAACAGAAATCGAAATTTACGAAAGATTATTGATAAAATACGTAATTATCAGTTAATATTCAACGTACACTTGTATGTCAATCTTACCTATATGCATTGCGCTTAACAAATCCCGGAAGACCTTTGAAACCTAGAATTAATTCAGATTAAAAAATTGCTATCCATTCTAATTAATATGCAAAACTGCTCGCATAAATAATTTTATCAAGGCAAGTAGATATTCTAGTTTTACAAATGTACCGTCGTATAACATTGCATACAAACCTCCATACATTCCCGCCATCGGGGAACTGACTGCGATCAGAGTATCCACGTTATGATCTGGTATCGTGGAGAGTAAGCCTCGGCATACCAACCCACCTGTAAATGGTGACTTATCCTTACTAGTATATTCATTTGTCCGTAGCATATCATAGGTGTAAAATTTCAGTCCGCGTCTCATTACAATATAAAAATTGCAACATTGCAAGTCCCTAAAAATGGGTTTTCATCTTTTTGTTAAGTTTTCATGAATGAATTGAACAAGTCGTTGAGTCTATTTAAAAATATTGTTAAAAATAAAAGCTCCATATATCGTGGTTTTCAAAACCCTTTGATAAAACAAAATCGATTATTGGTGACGTTTAATTCTAACGAACTGCACATGTTTTGCCAGTTGTTTAGTTGAGGGTCAAGTTTAAAACAAAATTTGTAAATCTTTTTTTCCCAATTAATAACAGTATAATTATTGTGCTTAGAATAAGTTGATAAGTCACAAACAGTCATTTTACATAAAAATTCCCATTTATGTGATACAAGTACCATCCTGTATGAAATATCGATATGTTCTAGAAAGGAATTATTTCCTTTCCATTAATTGACTTGATCATAGACATCCTGATGATCTGATCGAGAGAAAGCAATGAGGGGGCCTTGTAGACGTTTTAAAATTGTACAACGTGCAGCGTTGAATTGCACAGGGACTTGGTTTGACTTCTTTAAATAGGTTCTAAAATTTTGGAAAAAATGAACAACTTAGTTTTTCTGATTTATTTCACTTGCATGCCGTTAAGTGTGATTTTTACATCATCTAATAATGTGTAAAGTTAAAGGATAGGTTCCGATTCATCATCTAAATTTCAAGCACTTATAAAGTGCTTAATATATTAAGTTAACAACCTACTGGAGATTGTAAGTATTATTTAACACAATAAGGAAACACGTTCCGATAACAATTTTTATGTATATTAACAAGTAACGTGTATATGTGTGCTATGATGAAACTACAGAGTCTATAACAAATCAAATTAAAAAATTAACGGAATCATAGGATTATAGAATATGGGACAATAAACATTATTACGGGTTGGTCATACAAAATTATTATCCCCAAAAATCAATCTAAATCAAAGTTATGATAATTCTTATATAATTAAAATTGTAGATTATAAAATACTCACATTTTGTTTTTCAGAATGCATCGCGTTTGTTATAATTACATGAACATCAAGGACTTTGCTTTTTGTCTGAACATTATTGTATATTTTGCAATAGTTTATAATTGAAAACACATGGTATCGAATTCAAAAATATTATTTTCTGACAAACAGCGAATGGAAATTATATGTGATACATGAAAAAGGATATCAAGAAAAATGGAGAGTCATATTGTCTTTTTGATTAAGTGTATAATTTTTTGTGGCAAAGGGTACCTTGTGAGTAACATATCAAATTGATTCCATCGGGATGGGCCTTCATGTATTTCACAAGCTGTGGTTTTACGATCGCCACCTCTTCCCATAATGGTTTAACCGTATCGGTTCTATTAAAAGCATTCGCTGTGTAGTAAAGGGTCCCTGGATGCATCTGGACAACGTACAAAATAGTTATGAAGTATAATGACTTGTCTTTATAGATATTTTAAAGCATTTTAGTTTTCTTTAAAGGGACTGGATGGTCTTATTCATTTAAGACTATATTTTAAGTCATAATTATTAAACTAAACCGGGGGGGGGGGGGGGGCTGGTTCTCGACGAAAAAAGGGGAGAAATTATATTTCACTAATTCCTTTGTGTTTAGGCAGTTATGACCAACATTTTTATATGTATGATATAGTTTGATTGAGTAAATAATTTAAAGAGATTGTTAAATTGAGTCTATATGAATTTAAAGTGATTGTTAAATTGAGTCTATATGAACCATTTAAAATTTCCTGAAGTTTGCAACAACGAAAAAAAATATGGGGGTATACATGTTTTCAAGAGACTATCATTCAAAAACCAGTTGGTCAATCATAATTAACTATGTTTTTGTGAACAAAATAAATAACTTTAAATCAATCTTGAAATAAAATAGCATGTAAACAATAAATTTACAAGAAACAAAAAATATGCATTTTTCATTTTTTGGAAAGTCTAGTGAAGAAGAAATGCTAGATTTTCTATATTTTTGCAGAAAGTCTAGAAGGCTTTTTTGATTGGCTGATTTATTATATGATTTTATTCAATTATGACGAATTTTGATGCATAATTTAATTAACTTTGATATCCTGCTTGGTTTTGGTACATAATATATAATATGGCTCATTGAAGAATATGGCTCATTGTAGAACAAAACAAGTGCCGAGGTGAAAAAAGTTTGGCCCATTACATGTAAAGTGTATTATAATTGTTTTAACAGTTCAAATTAAAGTTTGGTTCATCACAATTTTTTTGGAAGTTGAGGATACTTTAAAAAATAGACATAAAAGTTTAAAGCTAACAATATTGTTTTAAAAATAATAAGAGAGATCTGATGTGTAATTTTTAGACAATACAGCCTTTTAAGTTATAAAAACATAGCAATTTTAAGTGCAAACACAAATTATTCCCTAAAAAATCAAAACATGAAATGAGTACATTTATAATTATCTTCGCTAAACAAATTATCATTGACTTTTCAATAAAAAAAAATGTACACACAATTTCAGCGTTGACATTCTTTCACTAATTATACATGTGACATTTTGTTAACAAACGCAAAAACAATTCTTTTGAAAGGATGCACATTTACGCAGTGCCACAACTTAAATAAACTCTTCATTTCATGCTGAGAAACTACTTATGATTTATTTACCTTTTGAATGATATCTTTGATGAGGTCTCCATCTTCCGAGGTACCATTGAAACCATGAATAAAAACAACAGGTTTGTACGCCGCGCAAAACCCTACTAGAAACAAAAACCATAACATAGTTGTTTTTCTCATGATGCTGACCAACTCTATGGTTTTCAGACCACTATAACAAGGAAGATATTTTTTTTTTTTATTTTTAAGCGGAAGAAACACTTATCTATAATGCACTAGCACAAGGACATATTGATAAGGGGAATTGCAGTGACAATTGATCATTAATCAAGGAAGAATACGGTTTTTAATTATATAAACTGATGATATCTGTGTTGTGTGATTTTTTTTTTTTGCTTTATCCAACGAGTTGAAATGGTGTATATATTCACAAGATTTGCCGAGCGAATATAGATGATATGAACATATTTTATTGTATACATATATATAAGATACATATACAAATGGTTTGGACACAAGTTCTGACAACTTACTAGGTCTTTACCATTAAATAGAAAAATTATACTAAACTTACAACTGTTATTGCATGATATATATAGAGTTGTTATTACGATAAATGAAAATAAGTGATATATACGAAAATAAGAAACATGCACATAAACTAAGCGAATTAATATAGATACCAATTCAACAAGTTGGATAACGCAAAATTAATATAAAATTGCATCTGTCAGTTAAAGATGTTCTATGATTATAATTTGATTAATTTTTGAAGCTTTTGAGACAGCACAAAAATTACTCCATTATTCGATTAACTCTAATCAATGATGCAACGTTGTGTTTTGCTGTTCTTGTGATCTTGAGCAATATAATTGAGTATGTCATTTCGAAGATAAATAAATTAGCTGTTTTAATGTAAAGCACCAATTAAACCGAACCTGAAATATTTTTTCACCACGGAATTATCTTTCCTTAGAGCTTAATCAACTACATGTAAATAGTGAAGACTTGAATAGTCAAATATGAAGACATGATCAATGTTACGAATGCTCGTTAGTTTAAATTTACTCGAGATCGAACGTAGTCAGGATAATGGGATTTCTTGATAGCTAGCGTGAGTTTCAGCTTTAATAACTACTTTCCTATGGTTTTTCCCTTATTTAGAATGTAAATATTCACAAAAATTCAATTTTAAAAATAGTTTTGGGGATATGAATATATAAAACTAGGTCACTGTAGCGTTAAAGCTAAAAATAGTTCTGACCGGAAGTATTTAATAAAGCACCAACCTTTGATAAAGCAAACTTAAGGTTTTATCACAAAGATAATATATCACAAGTATAAGATAAAAAAAGAAATACTGGTAGAGTCTTATTGGTTGAGCCTTGAGTTCCGAAATACACATGTATCTTGCATCACAACATGAACATGCAGTTGATATTTTAAGAACATTGGAAGGATATTATGATGCAGTTAAAGCACATACGACACAATTTAACTGTAATAAGATGTAATACTAATACAACTAGAGCAGAGCTCGTGGCAAAGCCACGAGTAGGTCTTCCGGTGTTGCTGCGGGTTGGAAATATATGTGATGTGGTGTCAAACGATTATAATGACTAAACTTTCAGTTCTGCTTTTGTTATGAAAACGTGTTGTGGCTGAAAGCCTGTATATAAAACGTGTTTTGAAAAAGAAAGGAAGAAAATGTTGTTAGAAAATTATTTGTCGAACACAGTTTGTGTAATCGTTTCAAAAATTCTTTAAAAAATGAGATGTTTAATGGCGAGTTAAATTAGCAAGCTTTGTTATAAACAGTATTTTGTACTCATGATTCATGTCAGGAATTGCATTTATTGTTTTTTAAACTGAATACGCCTAGAAAATACGTAATCTTTTCTTTAAGATAACTTCTTTATTTAAATCTTTCTAAATTTTTAACGACTATGTGCAAGTATAGAATGGTTACGTGCTGACAAGATTTAGTAATTAGTCAAAATTGATGGCATTTCTGAACTTTTCTGTATGGAAATGTTTGTCGTCTGATATTATTTAATGATACGAGTAGACTTGGACATTCAAAATAATATATAATCAGCTAAAAAACAGATTAACGGGAGAATTTATGCAAAAGCGAGCGTCTAAATATTACACCAAATGGTGTTGTTTCATACGGACATTGCTATGTAACGTTAATTAAATAACCTTATTTACAGAAATGAATATTACTTCTCTCGACGATGCAATAATATGCAAAATCCTTATTTTTATGTCAGTGGGTTGACTAATTAAATTGAAATAAACTTCAATTGCGCTTGCGTAAATTGGAATTCTGGGAAGGAATTAGACAGTCCGTTTAAGAGAAATTCGAAGAAGTTATGAAACTGGTCAGTTTCTAGATCAAACTGCGCATTGATGTATTAAAGGACTATCATGGGTATGGTCTGTAGCCACGGTCCGGAATCCGTATGTGCAGTCATACATTGTACATGTATGTACATCGCTACACGTTTACCTCCTCACCTACAGCCATATAATTGAGGGTGCAACCTTTAAATACACATGCATGCATAGTATTATAGTTCTCGAAACTATTATCTTGTATTTTAATATAATGGGTATTCATTGTTCACCTAAAATTAGTATTCCACTGGCTGTAGATAACCTTGTAAGTAAATTAAGTTGCATTACAACCTCATAATACACAACTTCAATTAAAAGATTTTTTAATCAATTTTCATACAATTAGCAATAAATAAAATCCCCAATAAAGCACATCTATCTCACTTAAGTGTAACTTTGAGAAGCGCATATATTTTTGGGAGGCAGATATGTCGCTATATCATAGTCTGCAAGTCAAGTAAACTATCATTGTCTTTCAAAGAAATAAGAAATCTTTCGACACTTGCAGTACTTTGATGATTTCTATGGCGATCGACTGCATTGCATAATGTAGTAGTATTTCCCAAGAACAAAATTTCCTTTGACTTCAAATTTTTAATTATAATGTATTATGAATTATTCTGTTCATAACTAAAGAAGTTTAGCGTGTTCAACAGGTTAATATTTATTAACCAAAATTTCACATCTTTAATGTGAAGATGATTGACTTCGAATAATAGTCTTATTGTTTATAAAAGCACCCTTCCAACTGTTACTCAATTACATATGTTCTGAGTTGTGTGCGCTGAAGCGGCACAAGATTTTCGGTCGCACGTGGCGATTGAATTAACACAGACTGGCCGAATAAACAAACGGGTGGTAAAGTGAAACACGTTAAGGAGAAAATGTTACACATAAGAAGAAGTCACCAAAAATGATTTTCGACAGATCTGGAAATCTTTTCGCCAATTTAAAAAAAACCCAGCGCGAGCACTTGTCAGCGGGGCGGGAGGAGGGGGGGGGGGGACGCAGCAATGAGTTCGCTTCCACACTGAAAGGAACAACCATGTAGAAAAACTATAGAGTGATTAATATGTGACCGATAGAATCTAATCTTAAGTTGTTTAAAACTCATGTTAATATTCTTTAAAATAATCATCAAATACTTCAATTCAGAACATTCTACCTACCGCAAACATGTAACAAGGAACTTTGATTATAATTTTATTTGATTTTTAAGCTACTCTGTACGCTATTGTATAATAAATCAATGCTTAATCAACTGTACAAGTAAAATAAATTTATCTTTTCAGATTAAACCTATATAATAGTTGAAAACATAATAAAATATAGTTCTGTCCGTGCAAAATATGAAACATGAACGCGTGATAAGGTACATGTAGAAGAACATGAGCCGACCGCGGATCACTTGTCCACTCGCGCTGGATCTCCTCGGCCATGTGCGAGGGATGATCATCATTTAATATTTGTGTGGGGGGGGGGGGGGGGTAAATTTTTTTAGATATACAAACCAACCATTAACTTATGTCTGACGATTTTCCGATTTGGAGTAAAATCGTTCATTAATATTCATTTACACTCAAATGTTTAATTAAATAAATACAAGATGGACAAACTGTTATAACATAAAATTAAAACAGTTCTTGTATTTACGGCTATATAAACTCAAACACGTTCATATTCATCTAAGTGTGCGTCGCAGTGTGCGAATCTTGTGTATTAGATAACCGCTTACCGCTAGGTAGTGCAGCCGCGGTTGATCTCCTCGGCCGTAGACGAAGGATAGATGACGTAAAGGTACAACGCACAGACACGCACAGCTCAGAACCCAGGAAGATTTAAAAAGTTTGCAGTATAATGACCATTTTCTATCAAATAAAAGTTCTTTATTTTAAACTTAAAACCCACAATTGATCAATGTCTGATATTGCTTTAGATTGAGAATGACATTGCTTTTATTAATTAACAGAACGATTTCTTAATTGACACCCAATCGTTTAGTCCATAAACTTTTATGTGTAATCAAAATTAAAACAATTCTTGAGGTCGCGGCTAAATAAACTCATATATGAGAGACGCAACTCTCGTGTATTAGATAACCGCTGACCGCTAGGTAGTCCAGCCGCAACTATGGTGACCGATTTTCTCGGCCGCGGGAGAGTTTCGTTAACTTGGGCAAATTGCCGCGGGTACTAGTCAACACGTTTTACTTTTTACCCTCATATTATGCAATACCCGAACACAAAAACAGTTTTATGAGATCAATAAAGTCACAAACAACATTTTTTGTAGCGACGCCCATATCGAAAAATTTACCGTTTTAGAGTTATGAGGCAAAGACTTTTAAGGGATCTAGACCCCTCATGTTATGGGCTAGCCCCTTTTTTATGGTATTAAATGAAAGCTCTTAATATTCTACACAACTTTTGTTCTATATGTGACTAGAAAAAATTTACAACTAAAAAGTTATTGAGCAAAGATATAAGCAAAATTTAACATTTTTTGTAACATAAATTTCGATCTAATTTTTTAAGAAGTAAACGTGGGTTAATCAAACATGTAAAACTAGGAGGACAACGTTCAAGATGTCTACATTAAAGATTTGTAAATTAAAACTACTTGCTACGGATCAACTCGGAGCCTTTGCAGGTACACGAGACCCACTAAAAAAATATTCAAAGGGGAATAACTCAAAACCGGAAGTAGCGATTTCACAATCTTTTGTGCTATAGTAAGCTATTGTCATTTTCAATAAACCCTGAAAATTTGAATAAAATCTAATGACAAACAAGCGAGATATTACAGTTTAAAGAAACGTCTAGAAGAAAAAGAAGAAGAAAAATAATAATGAAGAATTTCCAACAGAATCAGTACAAGGTCTTCCGTTGGAAACGGAAGACCTTAATAAGTAGGGCACATCGTGTTTTACTTTTGTAATTCTATTCTTCTACGTTTTTTTAGTCTGCATGACTTGTAAATAAATAATATAGTGGACCAATTACAAAACATCCTTGAATATGACATGCAGATGTGTACCTAACTATGAAGCTATCTGCGAGTATGTGCAGGTCAGGCCCGATGAACGGTCTGTTGCAGAGATCTAACAAAGGGGGGGGGGGGCAAACATTATCTAGTTAACAAGTGTGTCTGAAGATGACTATCAAATTAGAATTTTGTAAACATATTACATTAGGTATCAAATATCAAAAAGGTAAAGTATTTAGTAAACTTTATATTAGGTTTAGAAATCTTTTATATAATTGGAGTTTCTGCCGGAAATGAGCATCCGCCATTTAAAAAAACCCCACCCACTTACGTCTTGCATAATTATGCATTTTAATAAATATATGTCAATATGTACTAAATCATTATACAGAAGTTTGTCGAGAAGCCCATTATTGTACTTGCTTTATATATTTGATTAAGAGTTTATAAATTGTATATGTAATTTGCAATTAGAACTATGCATGTACAAAAATTTAATACACGTTCTATCAGCATTTTCAGAAAAAATCTTTGCGTAAATTTCATTATTTGAAATAATATTGAAATCTTTACTAACGCCCACTTTATAAACTAGGGACTCTTGAGTGTTTCCTTGAGGATCCATGATATACCTGTATTTGCCTCTTCACCGCACACTATTATCTGGTCCCTTATATGTAAGATGAATTTAATTTATTTCATTAAGTTGTAAAATGCACTGAGACACCAAGATATATTGCATAATTTATATACATTTTATATACATTCAATATCAATTGGAGAGATGACAGAAAAAAAACCAAAATATAAATATTGTCTTTCTGATTAGTAACGTATCTTTAATATAATCAGAGTACTAAAATTACTGGAAAGGAATTGGAAAGCTAGTCGGGAATATTTACATCTACATTTAAGATTGGAGGGAGTGAGGAGTGCATGTAAATCAATTGTACTGAACACTAGCCTATTTGATTATTTCTTTTCTCCAGGAACATATTGGCGTTGTTACTCTATAATGGTTACTAGTAAAACACACTTTTAAAATAATGTCGAGTATAGGTTTTTGAATACTCTGCTACAACATACTTCTTTAATGATCTTCTTATACATATTTGTATAAAACACAAAGACTTGTGATATTAAAAGATTTAGTAGGAATGCCTCATGTAGTTGACATAGCCTCAAAACAATGATCAACATAAAACGAAGGCATAATGATATAAAGAAGAGATCACATACTGTTTAGAAAATAATACATTTCATCATAAGAGAAAAAAAAATTGAAAATATAGACCATTTTAAAAGTAGCAAGAAGAATTCCAACAACAAGTAAAATATAAGGAAGTGGTACTTTTTTGACTGACAAAAAAGTTCTCAAAAATTCTACCTAAGAGTTTTTAGGGTTTACTAGCTGGCTTACACCACCACGCCCCAAATATACCGCTGATATCTTCCTCCTTGGAGACAAAAACAAATTTGACTTTTTGAACGCTGTGTAACGTGTGTTTGATAATTATACATAATTACATATTTCTTAAAAGATGAGACGAGTGATACTGTCATTTTATGTGCATACATTTCCACTAAGTATGCTGCACAAATAATCAGTAAGTAGCGAAGAATCTCTGGACAGGTTTGTTGATAAAAATATGTCTTTTCTACTTCTCATAGGTAAAAACTGTTCAAAGTTTTTAAAATAACCACAATAATTATTTTGTAAGCATGTATTTTTCGTGTTTATCACAGGAGTTGCTACAACCTAAATTTATTTTTATAAATGAGGCCCCTTGAGGGGTTATTTTACATATATATGTCTATTCATTTTAAAATGAACCTGAATTGGTTAACCATTTATAAATTATCGAGTAAGAAAGGATGTGTTTCATTTAGAGAATCGCTTTAACCTCGTTTTCCATGATGACCGTAGTGGGACAAAGATCTTGTAGTTTTCAGCACGTGTCAATTACTGTCAATCAAAGTCCACGTGGTACAAATAAACGATATAAGATAATTCCGTTTGTACGACCCATGAATTTCCGGAAGCTCATAATTACGTTAATTAAGTATGTGAAAGGGATTTTCATGTATTTCAGCTATTACAATAAACGTTATTTCTTATTTCTTAACTATACAATAGGTAAATCTGAAGTTATTCACACGTGTTTTCAGCTGTACTTTCTTTTTAAACTATCTCTAAAAGATTTCGATGGGTGAATTGCGAAAGGAGTACTACTCAATCAGATATGATAACACATTCTAAGAAGTGGCGCTGCACATTTATTGAAAATTGTTTGGTTGCTATGCCAATGAACATGCTATACATGTACGCCTTGGTTGAAATGTACATTGACTTTCACCTCCCTGAATAATTTCTCCAAAGAGTATTGAAAAATTAAATTAATATTGATTTAGCGTCAGTTTCATCAAGCTATTCTATGACTTGAATTCGTTTTAGTCCTAACTTTTACGTAAGATTTCAGCAATTTGCTTTTTAAAAGAAAACCTAACGCATCGTAAGATAATCATAAGATCAGAAGATGTCATATTTTTGCAGTTTATGAATTTGATGGTAATTTTATAAGTAACTACACATTCAGCGTAACGTTTCTTACAGATTATACGAAATATGTTTTTAAAATAAATAAAATTTAAATCATCGGAAAACAGATCTTGCTAATTTTCATTCTTAAACATACTGAAAGATTATATATTGAAAAATATTAAAATAACACATACATGCATGAAGATTTCAGTTTTTGGGATTTCTGAATAGCTGACTGTCGCATTCATGTAGTACTATCGCAGCATTTAATTTGTCTCGAAAGTTATTAAAAAACTGTTTATGCCCCCAGAAAATGCCAATACATTAGTTTGAAATATAAAACAAACCCACAAGTAAGATAATAAAATCAATCAAGAGTAATTCTTATATATGATACAACATGGTCATGAAATTAAAATAAATATTAGCTATATAGTTGAAATTCAAAAGAAACACACAAGGAAGCTATTAAAAATTATTTTTAGTTTCTTTATTAACACATCTCGGTTGAGTTTCAAAAATGTATTCCACTTGCGTTCTAGCCGAAAAGTAAGAAATTTATTGATTTGATATGAATATATTTTATTATGCAAATATATATTTACTTTTAACTTCATTTTAAAGTCTAAACCCTAATCTGAGACTCAAATGACTGTTACATAGTTTTTATGATTTGATATCTGAAAAAGTCATTCATGAAATGTGGAGGGGTTTTGGGTTCAAGAGTCGGAGGAATTTCGGATTGTCTAGTATACCTAAGCTCCAAGGGAAAAAATTGAAAAAGTTTTGTAATAAGAGACATACAGGCTTTTGATAGTCAATCCATTATAATATTTACAGTCACTTTTATGCATAGAGCTTATTTATTCAAGTATACAATGTACAGAATATTTTAAAAGTAGATTTTCTAAAATAGAACACAGAATTACCCTAAGTAAATATACATGTTAAATACATCACCATATTTATCCCCCATCCCCCCAATGAAAAGCCTCAACTTTTGATCCATGGCCGGGACAGAAAATTTCACTATTTAACGTCAAGACATTATGAACATATCTTCCATAACTGTGACAATTCAGAAGAACTATTATGAAAGCAATATGTTTTCAAAATGAGGCCATATTGATCCCGCCTAAGAGCTATAAACCCTTGGATGTAATAGTGTAATAAAGAAGATTTTCTAAGATTAAAAAAAATTTCACTATATATGCATATTTGCCCTACCCTAGGACCCGAACCTTTTTTTCAGGGATCATGAATTTCAAATTTAAGTAGAGGGCTTCATGGACATTATAAACATAAATTTAGTTTTTCTCAAATATATATGGGATAAGAGGAGATTATTTTCTAACTTCTTTAGTTCAAGTTATTTGAAAGTCTTCAAATCTAATTAAAAGTCGATTATTATATATAGAGATATTTTATATATCTAAAAATTAATATTGTCAACAAAGAAAGTAAATTCAATTTGCAGAAATGGACATTTTTTACGTGCTTGCATTGCATTCATTAAGACGCTTGGGGTCCTTGACGCACTTCCGTTGCTATGGCTACCAAAGCTCGACTATCTACCTAAAAGCAAAATATTAAATATACATAAACATTAAAACGTTTTCATTTTATGTGAAAAACTTCTAATCTGTTGTAGGTTTTGAGTTTTGACCGATTTTAAGTCATTTTTCTTTGCATAGAACACTGCATCAGGTCTGATCTTTTTTTTTTTTAATGTTTCATGTCTTAACCGCAATCCTCTCACGATTGAAAAAAAAGTATACAAATAGTTCAACCCAAGCTATCAAATAAAATTAAGATACATGTACATGTAACAGCTTTTGAACTTTTTTTGTTATATTATTTCCCAATTCTGGAATTGTCTATATATTCAAAGAAATAGATCATAACGATCTATAAATCATGACAACATAGGTGTTTTGTACATTGTAGCCTTAAAACTTACTTATATTTCTCACATGTCATTCTAGTTGAATCCGAAAGGGACACAGTTCGATACTACAATACTTGTATGCGACCAACCTGCATATAGTTCCGGGGTTATTTACAGAAAATCATCTTTACTTGAAAATTGCCAGCATAAAATATGAAAATTTAACAAAGGAACTTAAATAACTATAAACCTTGCAGTCAAATGCACTAAGAGGACCGTTCAGGAATTAGAAAAGTCAATGCATAAAAAAGAGACATCAAATGTAAATACATATATGTGGGATTCAATTTAACAAAATACTTACATCTTTTTTTGTCAAAAAAGTTTTGTAATTAAACTATGATTTTGTACTGGGGAAACCATAGGGGCTTTATCTAACTAGTACTGAATATTATATTAGTTTGGCTTATTTTTAATTTCTAACAGTTCACGTACACACAAGAGAAATGTATCGTCTCCGTTTACGTCGCTTTGCACTCCGACAACCTAAGAATGTTAAAAAATAAATGTTAGATTTTGAGTTTAATACGTGAACGAATTAGTTTCAAAAAGTAGGACATTGATTTTTATAGCCAAATATAAAGTATAGTTTTTTCTGATTTTTATAGCCAAATATAAAGTATAGTTTTTTCAAAAGCTATATTTTCGTGAAAAAACATCACTTGTTCTTTTGACTACATGTCTTGCTTAAAAAAAATAAATAAATGTGATACATGTAATATAACGTTCTAAAAATTAAAACTTACTGCGGATTCCAAAATATTTGAGTGGGACGAGGCAATATCGGTGATTTGTTTTGGATAGATTCTATCTCCGTCATGTTTATCATCTGATCTCCTTTACGACTAATGAAAACGATGTGACCTGTATCATCCATTGCGCCAATATTACTGAGAACAAAATGGATTAATGATATTTTCAATATAAATAAAAAGAAATTTGAAGGAACCATTTTATGTAAATAAAGTGTTTCGTATAACAATATTTGTTTCGTTTGCATTTCTTTTTCAGAATTCTTCTCTGCTGTTTTAGATTAATTTCTAGTACAGTAATTACATTTCATCGGGTTTAACATCGGGCATAATAAAGACATTTTGACAATTTTACCTCTGTATGAGGGAAGGGTCGATGCTATTCATGAGTTGTTCTCGGGAGGTTAAAAAGGGAAAAGTTGCAGTACCAACTAAGCATTCACTTGCACCATAAATTACCTGAAAGATTCGATTACAGATTCGTATTTATACTGTTATTTGATAAGTCCAACAAAGTGCAGATGGAAAGGATACATAAAATACACCACTAAGTTCTTATGTGATATCTGTCATTTTGTTGCGAGGTCAAACTCAGTTTAAGATGTATAGAAGCTCTGCTAAACTATAAATACGACATATTTTCAAACATAAAAAAATACTGATATACGGAAGCCAATATAAGTCCTATCAACAAATACTTTTGAATTTAATATAACGAGTTCTTGAATTTGTTAAAACAATTTTTAATCGTTTTAACAACATTTGAATTCGTTACAACGAATGAATTTTGTTGTAGGAAATTTTCGGAATTTATAATAACGATTTTAAACTGTTATAAGAAATTTGCTGAAATCTGTTTTAAGATACAAAATTTTAAAATAACGAATTTTTGAATTTGTTATTCGTATTTTCGGTGTTCTAGACAATCGGTTTTGGAAACCAGTTCGCTATTCGCAATTCAAAATATATTATTCATATTTCGGGCCTGAAATTTTCAGGGTCATCTACTAGTAGTATACAACCACAAGCGTAAAAATACGGTGATGTGGTCATCTCTGGTTGTTGAGATATTGGGCCCTAAAAATGCATTATTTATTAAAATACGATTCTAAACATCGGGCTCAGAAAAATCGAGGGCCCCTACTGTTAAGGCTGAAATTTCATAGTCATCTACTAGTGCCTAGTGGTATATCATTATCACTGTGAAAATATGGTGAAGTGGTCATTCCTAGTTTGCGATTTGGGCCCCACCTATACTATACTACACTATTCACTATAAAACACTAACATTCATTATAATGGGATTTTAAAACACCTGGCTTGAAAACATCGAGGACCCTTTCACTGGGAGCTGAAATTTTCAGGGTCATCTACTAATTGTACATCACCCCCACCGTTAAAATATGGTGATTTGTTCATGTCTGGTTTTTGACAAATGGGGCCCTCAAAATGCACTATTTATCATTATAGGAGTTTAAACATCAGGCTCGGAAATGAAAGGATGGATGACATTTTTAGGGTCATATATCAGTGGTATATCACTACCACTGTTAAAATAAAATGAAGTGGTAATCTCTAGTTTTTGAGATTCGGGCTCCCTCTTAGGGAACATTACTCATTTTAATGGGGTATTACTGTAAAAATGACGATAACAAATTGTCAACCATATCCAAAATCCATTAAACGAAATACAAATTCAAAGCAGAGCAAAACGGACCTCTTAAAAGATAGCGGATCAGGTGCCTAGGAGGAGTGAAGGAAAATGAAGGAACATACTTATGCCCAAATGATTTATTGTTGGGTAGATCTAGTGTACGGGTTCCTCAAATGCAAATGGATGACAGGTGCAATCCACGACTGAGATGGAAATTTATTCAGCAGGTAGTGGATACTTTTTGGAAGAGGTGGATTAGGGATTATTTTCCCACTCTTATTGTCAGGCAGAAATGGCATACTAGCAGGAGGAACTTGGAACGAGGTGATCTGGTGTTAGTTCAAGATACAAACATTATTCGCGGAAAATGGAAGCTTGCTCAAGTTACAGAGGCTAAGCCAGGAAAAGATGAAAAAGTACGAGACGTTACAGTGCAATACAAAAATATAGGCCCAGGTGCAAAATATGTCGGATGTACTGGAACTCTCGTTCGCAGATCTGTTCACAGACTTGTAGTAATACTACCGATTGAGGACTGTAATTAGTTGTGAACTTGTTAAGTAATGTCGGGGGGAGTGTATCGTTTACGATATTCCGGAAATTTTAGAATCGGACATGAATGGTTTTTTTTATAGACATCAACGGAAGTGTACATGGATAGATTCTCCCACGTTTTCTCTGAACACACATATTGATATTGTAGCTCAGTAAATTTGGAGCCATTAAAGTGTGAGTGAAAAGTGATTTATTTGAGTATATGTAAATATCTGACAGTCAAAATTTTGGTTAAGCCTTAGAATAACATTGAACAAACTCGTCAAGCCATGAACAATTATGGAATACTGTTATCATCATAAATTGAACAAACTTGTCAAGCCATGAATAATTATGGAATACTGTTATCATCATAAATTGGCATTGATTTATTGAAATGTAATTTTAGGTTGAAACAATGGAATAAATGGTTACAACAGATGGTTGAATTTTCATTGCTGAGCTATATAGCATCCTCTGCTGACCGGTCACACCCGCCGTGTGCTCTTTGTCGTAATCGAAAAAAACCCGGGAAAGTCCGTAGTCAATTGGGTGATTAATTATGGTCTAACAATTAGTGTAATAAACGTCAGTCAGCATGCGACCCAGTGGAATATTGTATTTGCTGACAAGGTCGTTGTATCGACCATAGAACTTACGAAAAATATGACTTCAAACGAGACTGTTGATAGTCCTGTTTTATCAGCTTGTTTGTCAGTAGCTTGCTTCGCCTTAGAAACTGTTCATACGAAGAGCATACCCTTGTGTATCGATTTAACTGAGAGAAAAAAACACCATATGCAGGTGATGAAGGTATATTGCTACATAAGTAATGAAAGTTGACTTTAAAAATATTGAAGACATCGCGTTTATCATAAAGTGTTATTGTTAGGTTACCATCAATGTCCATTTTCAGTAAAATATCCAAAATATGAAACAGATGACGCAGATGACGATGTTTCCTAAACCGATGTTAAAAATTGTATGATAAGTAATGCATTCTCTATTTAATTTCTCTTCTTTTTCATTTTCTTTTTACCTTTTTATCTCTCTTTATCTACAGATTTTTTTTTTCAAGAAAACACATATTTTTATTATTTTATTATATGGATAATTCATTTCAATAAAATCAATGAGATAATAAAATATGTAGAATCTTAAAATGTACGAAATATGGCTGATATATTTCTATACATGTGTGTCTTTATGTGAATTTATGTGTAAATAAAAATAAAAAAAAGTAAATAAATGCACCTTTAGGGCCCTTTATCTCAAAAACCAGAGATGACCAAACCACCATATTTTCAAAGAGGTACATGTAGTGGTACAGTAAATGACCCTGAAAATTTCAAGCCCTAAATATGAATAATTAATTTTAATTGCAAACAGCGTTCGAGAACGCAGTTCGCCGTTGAATTGCAAATAGCGAACTGCAAACTGCGTTCCAAAAAACCCCCCCCAAAAAACGTTGCCTAAAGAACTGAAAATACAAATTAAAATTTTGAAATAACAAATTCAAGAATTCATTATTTCAAATTTAATTTGTTAAAACAGATTTCAAAATTTGTAAAAACAAATTCAGCATATTTGTTATAACAGATTAAATCTGTTATAACGAGTAACAATTTGTTAAGACGATTTAATGTCGAATTCGAAAAATTTAAGAATTCGTTATATCAAATTCAAAAATATTTTTGATAGGTCCTAAATGGGCTTCCGTCCTGATACAAAGAACAACATCAGACTAGACATCAGACTAGACTTGTTTTTATGGACTTCTTCATAATAAACAACGTGGACAAATGTGGTAAGCTGAAGTTTTCATGTTGTAAGTGCTTACCATAGATTTAGGGAAACGTTGGTATATTTTATCACGCATCGATTTCGATAGTACTTGTAGTACTTGTGTCACCATGTTAACTAAAATATATATATATATATATATATAGAGAGAGAGAGAGAGAGAGAGAGAGAGAGAGAGAGAGAGAGGTCAACACATCCGTTACTTTTTTAAAATTTCAAAATCAATTATTTGACTTTGTAAATGAAAATGGGTGGTGAGTACCGAGAGACATTCTGAAGTCGTAAACGCCGGAATCTCAGATTATTCCGAGTATCTCATATCACGTGATCAAATGGTATAAATACGCAGATATCCGGAGTCTGCAGTCAGTTGCAGTGTAGACGCAGAAGAGAATACCTCGAGGTTATTGTTCGTAGGTCAATATTGCTCAGCGATTTGCAGAACAATAACACTGAAATAAACTTGTCCTCGTGAGCGTTGCTTGTTAGATTCAGCGGGTAGACATTTGTTTTCAGTTACAAGGGCGCTTCGTGGGGTCAATGTGAAGTTACCAATAGAATCGACGGGTTGTTTGAAGCGACCGATAAAAGTGACGGGTCGCTTGTAGCGACTGATAGAAGCGACAGACTGCTTCGGAGCGACGCATAGAGATCGGGTAGGGCCTATAAAATAGTATATTAATATTTAATTGAGTGTTGAATCAATAAAAGCTAGGAAAGCGACAAGGAAAATTAGTATATATCTTAAACAATTAACATAATAATCAAACACCTCAGCAAGGTATCTGAGGGGACCCGTTTTATACAATACCGTCTTCAGGCAGACACGTTACAAAATTATCCCATATCAATTTAGGTGACTCCGAAACCATTTTGCCAACGCCAGTGGGGTCAATCCAATTTTCTCTTGGACATTATGTAGAACCAAGATTAGCGATAAATTCAGGCAAATTTATAAATCTGGGGTCATTAATAATAAGGGCCAAAACAAAACTTCAGCCTTTTCCAACCCTTGCAATCGATTCATATGGTCAACTACCGGTAACTGCGCAACCTCAAACAAATGGTCCTCTTTGTAACGTAATTTACATTTATCCATAAATTGCACACCAGTACATTTTAATGACCAAATATATATTCTGAAAGTGCAGAACTAATACTTATTAAAATTTATTTAGGCAACATCTTTAGCCTCCACATAAGTTTGGTAGGATCTGACAATGAATACTATTTCAATTACATTATTAAATGAAACACCGTACATGTACCTTGATTTAGATACGAGTCAGTAAGTGTCAAATCGCTCAATATGGAAATGAACATTTAGAGTATGCAGAGTTTTCTTCTTAAAGGGATTATTTCAAAATAGTTCTTCAAACAATTTTTGCACCTTTTCGAGATCCATTTCGGAGAATTTAAACATGTCTTGTCTTGTCTTGTCCACCTTTTTTGGCTCGTTCAGTGAGCAAATCATGCCACAATCAGGAATCCAGATTTTGTCTGCCTGTTTTAGCCACCTGAATGACTTTTTCCCACCTATCATAAATGTGATATTATATTTCTAGTCCTCTTTGTCATATTTGAGAATTTTTCCGACATTCCAGTTACTTTCGTAAATGGCGGCTACATAATCATCTACTTGATACAGCTTGCGTGTTGGGAAGCAACACGCGCGGTGCCCAGTGAAGTCTAATACAGATCATCTCGTATTTAGTTCATATATACAAAATTTAAAGTCAAATCGTATACAAAACCGAGCTTCAAGTCCTCTACAAACATTTTACTCGTTCGCAAGACTTAAAAATGTTTTATGTATTTTGATTTAAGTTCTAATGCAAAGCGGAAAGTATTTATGGTCATGGATGATATTATTTTGCATTGTTGAATTTAAATTACCATTACTTTTGAAAAAATGTATTTTTTGCCCATTAAACTGTCCATACTAGACTCGGATTTATTGTCATTGATGATATGATTTTGCATTGTTGAATTTAAATTACCATTGATTTTGTAAACATATGTATTTTTTGCCCTTTCCGCTGCCCACACATGACTCGGATTTATGGTCATTGATGATATTATCTTGCAAATTGCAATGTTGAATTTAAATCACCATTGATTTTGTAAAAATGTATATTTGCCCATTAAACTGTCCATATTAGACTCGGATTTATGGTCATTGATGATATTTTTTTGCATTGTTGAATTTAAATTACCACTGATTTTGTAAAAATGTATTTTTTGCCCTTTCCGCTACCCATACTCGACTCGAATTTCGGGTCATTGATGATATTATTTTGCATTGTTGAATTCAATTTACCATTGATTTTGAAAAAATGTATTTTTTGCCTTATCCGCTGCCCATACTCGACTCGGATTTATTGTCATTGATGATATTTTGCAATGTTGAATTTAAATTACCATTGATTTTGTAAAACTGTATTTTTTGCCCTTTCCGCTGCCCATACTCGACTCGGATTTATGGTCATTGATGATATTATTTTGCATTGTTTGAATTTAAATCACCATTGATTTTGTAAAAATATATGTTGGCCTTTCCGCTGCCCATACTCGACTCAGATTTATGACCGTATAGTCCTATGATGTCCCATGCTTTGTATCTACTTTCATCTAGAACTGATATACAAGTTGCCCTTATACAGTGAGTTATGTACATTTTGCTCAGATTGGCGTCGTTGCTGATTTTTTGTGCATCATGTTCCCAAGTGTGTTTTTGCCGACAGGTACCTACAAAATCATTCGCTATCTTCCTCCTCAAACCCTCCCGTGGTTTCTGCCAAAGCCACTTAGCCAAGTATTGGCAGGATACCTCTTATTTCCCCTCTTCATACATTTTGGTGACTTATCATCGCTGTTCGCCGTACGTGTCCCCTCTATTAATTTTGTTAGTCTCGATGTGTTTTGCTTTGCAAAACGTTTATTTTGTAATACAACATTTAAAATTGATAGGATGCACATCCACTAATAAATATTAAAACTGAAATAGCAGGATACATTAAAATGTCATTTAATATTTTTACCTGGACATACATGTAAATGTAGATCAGGAAATCGTTTTTCTCCATATGATTACCTCGCACATTTTCACGACCTTAGTTGTAAAAGAAAAGCAAGAGTTTGAAAAAATTTGTTTTGTAGAATTGCAGGATCCAGTGGAATGTCTCTGCAGCGCATATCGGATTGAAAAAAGGGAAGATTTTGAATATACGATGCATCGGACACCTTTGTTCACGCATCAAATATATCGTCTAAATATAAATAAAACTTGTATTAAAAGTTACAGGTTTTCCCCTTGCTTAATTATTGGAGAAAAAATCGTGAAATTGTTATATAAAAATGTAGAAAATAAAGCAAATTAATGAAGTGTTGAACGATTTCACCATGGATAGGAAACTATTTACCAAGCATCGGACAGCTATACAGCAGATATTAAAAATAACTACATTTTCTGGTTTTAATGCAAAAATTCAAAGGTTCGGGAAAACAAATTTATTCAATTGCTATTCAGATTTTTTTTTATGTAAATATAGGAAAATAGATTAGTGCCTCTGTTTAAAGGAATATTTATTATAAAGGGTTCTTTATCGTGCCAGCTCCTACAGGAACTTTAGCCTAAAAAGGCCGTCTCCGTAAAACTCGAATTTTAAGTGGTCTGAGGAAAATATTTGTATCAATTATTTTTTAATGATTTATTTTACTTTACATTGAAAGTATATCACAAGGAATGGGCACATAATCTTATTATTAGAAAAAATTAGCACTGAAAACTGTCCGATGCATGGTTAATTTTTGTCTGATCCCTGGTGATATGAACATATGGATCAAAAATGACCTTGACATTAATTGTTCAAATTTCTTGGACTTATTTTAAACAAATTTGGTTGCAAAACTTACTTATTTTTAATTATTTTACGCAGAAAGTTCATTTTCACTAATTCATAATCAAATGCACAACATTGAAATAATGCTTTAAAAGTAACTAAATTTTCAATGATGGAGTATTTGACGTCATTTTACGATGCCTATATTGCTATTTCTTTGACAATATCACTGTCAAATTCTTAGTAATGATAAAGTTCATTAGTTTAATTCAGGAATATACGAAACAACACATGAGCGCATGCACATTTATAAGTATATTTATAACCAAAGTCGTCCGATCCAAGGCATGTGTCCGATGTATGATTAACACACCCTATATACATGTAGTTGTCCGTTTTACTACCTTAGCTCAGCGCAGAATTTCCTCAAAACTGAATTCAGATTTTAGTTTGAAACGTTTCCCAAATCTTACACTGAAACGTCAATTGTCTTGTCCTCCAGTTAGTTCCGGAGGATTTTCACTGACATGAAAATAATTTTGCATGTATATTTGCTGATTCAACTCTAAAAGTTCCTCAATACATGTGTATCTGCATCCGACGTATAAAAATTTACGAATCGCACCATTGTCTTTTCATTGCAGGTTTGACTCAATGGCTTATTTATTAAGACGTCATCTGACTTTGAAGTCGTGTAGGTTTAATAACGTCACATCAAATGAATTCTACCTAATTATCAAGATCAGATGCGGTTTTATGAAAGAAAAGGAATATTCTTTAGATATTAATCCTAGCCGTTCAATTAAAAAAGTATATATATATTTTAAAATATTATATAATACGCTTATATAACAATTATTATATTGACTATATTATATGTTTTATATAGAATAACATGTACAAAGTGAGAATATACTACTCTGTCCCAAGATATTTTGGATTCACATTTGGCTTAATTGCTTGATATTTATAAATAACTTGGGATTCAAACGATGTTCATTCAAAAGTATGACAAATTTCCAAGATTTCTCAGTCAAAACGCCCCTGTTTGCTTATCAGGTTTCAATACAATGCTAAAAAATGTGATGTCTACGGAGATTTTGTATTGCAGCAAGCCCGGATGATAACGTTGAAATATTGCGCGATGTATTCCGAGTGTATTCCAAATGGAGAACAGATGTAAACATTCCCCATTATAAATCTCCGTAAGGAATCTGTTTTTGTTCCTGTGAATTTTTCTGAGTGAAAGATGATAATGTGTCAATGAAATTATCTTGGAAAATATCCCTTTCAACTATTTCAATTGCACTTCTTTCACAGGTAAGTGTATTTTTATTAAAAATCGTCCAAATGTGCTGCATAAATATCTTGGTACAGACTATACTAAATATACCAGTATAAGTTACCCATCCCTCGCAAGCTGGAACCAAATTTTTGTTTAAGAAACATGCCTCTCAGAAACAGGATGTGTCTTGAACAGCTCTATTACCTTCCCCTAAGGGAATAACATTATGTGCCTGTCTGGTACCCTCTACATGTACTTGCTTTCCAACAACATTCTTTAATTCTACATTTATTTAGCTTCTGCACATTTGGGAACAAACACCTATTTCAAAGAGCTGTTTCCTGAGGGTTTTCCCACTGGTAAATATCTTCTGTCGACTGAATAATGGCAAGTGCATTTTAACGGACATATCGGCAAGGACTTTCTTATAAAAATATGCAAAAATGCAGTAAAATTGAAGAAACAAGAAGGACCATCACCCCCCCCCCCCCCCTCCCCGCACCAGATTAGGATTTTCATGATTTTTAAAATATCCTTTTTTTATTTGTTTGTCAAAATATTTCGGATGATGTTGTCCCCTCCGCTTTCAAAAACGATGCTACGTGCAGGTGCTTGTTTATGTTTCCTTCCATTTCCCGTTTCATCTTTTGTATAGACAACAATAGAGTGAAGCGTGATTGCGTTTTCTTTAAGCTTCTGTACATGTCTCAACTCTTTTCCACTCTGGAAACTTAATCTTTTCTTCGGCCAAATTTACTATTTCACCATGGATTTCATCATCTGATTTTAATTGCTCAATATAGTTATCTAGGTTTTCCAATGAAGACACACCTATTGTTTTGGTTTATGGCCCCTATAATATTTGTGACGTTGTTTCCGGTTTTGAAAAAAGGTCTTCAATGACGAACGTATTAACAAAAATAAATATGGGTTACCCGATATCAAAAATATTTGACTTTTAAATTACTTGAATTTTTACCGTGCTTAGCCGATCACTGTTAAAATCAAAGTTAAAATAACTAAATTTGTTAAGAAAACTGGCGAATATAGTTCTTTATGCCCGTAGCAAATACTTCCACTAGTCTTCCGTTACTAGCAAACAGTGCACACATCCTTAAATTACGAAAGCCGAGAAGGATCATTCGAGATTCGAGATTCGAAATACGAGATTCGAAATACGAGATTCGAAATTCGAGATTCAATATCTAAATTAACCAATCAAATCAAGGATCTGAAAATATGTATCCTAGCGACATCAAGCTGTTCTAATAAAAATCATACGTACATGCTCTTATATACAAATAAATGCTATGTTCACTTCTCCCTACCTCACTAAATAATTATTTGTATTTACTTTTACACAGAATATCTAAGTAGACTAATAATAATGCAGTGTGTTTCGCGGATCTAAGTGGTTTTGTTTGCCCTGGTGCATTTCCACCTGATGCGTTTGAACCCTAAGGTATTTCACCACCAGTAATAGTTTAAAACCCGGGTTTATTCACCCCTTTTGCGTAAAAATGCGGTTATGGTAGAGAACTTCATAAGCGTAGCTAATTTTTTCTGTATGGGGTCCTAGGCCTATTTTTAAAAAATTTACTATGTAAATTTAATAAGCTCCAATTTTCCCGAGGAGGGGGTCCAGATCCTTTGACCCCCTCCTTTCTAGATCCCCGCATGAAGATTAGTTCATGTATCTAAATAATCTAAATATAAATAATCTGTCCTGTTTCACTAATAAATATAAGCATTACTTATCGTTTTTATGTATGCATACAGTGATACACTAGTACTATGATTATAAACAATTCATTGAGATATTATCACATCATACGGAATTATTAATAAATACAATTTTTTTCCTTTTCCTCAGTAAACAACTTATTATGAGTCTTACTTTTGGAATTGTTTTCAATATAGAAGGATGCCTACTCTCTACAATTAAAAGTAGGGATGATAGGGTGCCAATTTGTTCACATTGCCGATTTCTTGTGCAGAGAACAGTAAAACCCTTTATTTGATTGTGCATGAATATTTCAAAATTAATTGTTGTACATGTATTTTGTTATAATTCATTCATTGATATATCAACAAGAAAGAATAAAAGCATATGTTTCACAGCCAAGTTAAGTTTCTCTTTAGTTTCCTACCCCCCCCCCCCCCCACCGCACCAAAATTGACAATAATTACATATAAGTCATACAAATGTTTACTTTTTTTGTAAGTAAATCTCTAAAGATGTAAATAAGCACTGCAAACAAAGATGTGTGTATTTAATATACTACTACATTACACTTACCCAGATAAAATGTAATCAGGATGAAGCTACAAGGGGTGAGTGGTGCAAATTTACCAATTTGTCGCCATACACACAGAACACCAAATAAAGAAACTGTGAGTGGTGGGTGGAATGCATAAAAGATGGCGGCAAATTATCTCAAATAATCAGTGCAAAAACCCACAAATAGGCTGTTATTTGTTACATATCCTGCAAAAACACTGATGAAAAATGTTATCGTCCCATAACATAGCCGATTAGGTTAATGTGTACATATGGTCAACGTACATGTAATTCTAATATACAAGAAGGCGGACGTATCAGGCGGGGATCCAGAAAATTAAATTTCAAAAATGATCGGTTGAATTACATTAAATGCTTTGAAAATTGTTTTAAACTATCGCACGGGTCAAAATGCGTGATAGAAGCTATGTACAGTGTAATTGGAAACTTTCATTTTATATCAATATGTAGTATTACCTATTATAACAAATGAGAGTATAGCACAACTGCCACAAGCAATACATGTCCTTTACCGGCACCACCTCCCTCCCCATAAAAAAATAAAACAGTTGTCGTTTTATTTGCTAAAATGTGTGTGGTTCAAGATTTTTCTAAAGGACATACCCGATTAGAATTGAAAAAAAGAGTCGTACGTTTAAAACTAATTTTGTCAAAACTTTTAGATTCATTTGGTTATATTTTGGTCCATTTGGGTAAATATATGCACCAGCGCAGCTCTAATTTATATATAATCAAGCCATAAATTCAAAATATTTTCAAAAATCAATAGCTTTAAATCCAGTGGATGAAAGAAAAGGAAAGCAAGTCGAACTCGATGAATGCTAATACCTGTGTTGAATGAATGGTTCAGTAGGATATGCGCAAAAAGTCCCGTCTACTCTTTCCTACCCTATAATTATTGGAATATTAAATCCGATTATAGGAGTCAAATTTAAAATCAAGTACGGATATGTACCTGTTTATCAAAAGTAAAACTACTCATAATTTATCTACAGTGCATCGTTATGGAGCTACACAGAAAGTTTTATATTAATTTGCCGAGCCAAATAAAAAAAACCTGGAAAACGAAGAGAAAACAAAGTGGGGACAGAATAACTGACAAATTAATTAGGACTATATAGCCGCCCCCCCCCCCCCCCCCCCCTCTTGAAATGTATATACTGAAAACGGATTATTGGCGTACAACATCCGCACACAATTTAAAGAAAATTTCATGTTTTTTTTTATCATTTTCGCTAGCTAATGTAAGACATCACAAATATCCCAAGCCCCCTCACGGAAAAGGAAATGCTAGGTGATGAGAGAGAGAGAGAGAGAGAGAGAGAGAGAGAGAGAGAGAGAGAGAGAGAGAGAGAGAGAGAGTCGATGTAAATCACAGGTGCGCTAACACCGTTAAAATTAAAGCTTGCTAGTTGGTCTGCCCTACCCTAGCTACCTCCTCTCTTTTCTCGTTTTAGAGGCTTAATTATTGTCTATATATGCTTGTAACAAATCAAATCAATTTCAAATTCTAAATCAAACTGAATTTGACACTACAAAACTCTCTCTCTCTCTCTGTCTGTCTGTCTGTCTGTCTGTCTGTCTGTCTGTCTCTCTCTCTCTCTCTCTCTCATATCGACAATGGCATTGCCATACCCTACAATACACTATTCTTATCTGGATTTTTGTCTTTGAGGTTGTAAATCATTATATCTTCTATGGTTTAAAACTTTATCATAACCTATATTTTGACACGTCGATTATTTTTTTGAGTTTCGTTTCATAGCTAAAACATTTAGATTAAACAGATCTTTCTTCGCGAGCCGATTTTTACACAGTTGGGGCGAATACACTTCGGGTTAAAATTGTTCGGGGGGAAATACATACAGGGCAAACAAAACCACTTAGATTCGCAAAGCCAACAGTGTTATTTCTAATTTAATTGTTTATACTGTGTGGGGTTAATTCATCAATGTTAATTTAACCATTTTATAACCACTATATAAGAGCTATTAAGACATTTATTTGTAGGAAAGAGCATGTACGTATGATCTTTATTTAGAACAGTTTGATGTTGCTAGGATACAGGTTTCAGATCCATGATTTGATTGGTTAATTTAGATATTGAATCTCGAATCTCGAATCTCGTATTTCGAATCTCGTATTTCGAATCTCGAATCTCGAATGATCCTTCTCAGCTTTCGTATTAAATAGAGTTTATACGAGTGCGATCAGAAATATGGTACAGGTGTTGCATAACCATTCCGTCATTAGAAAAAAGAAAAGAAAAATATACTCATACACAATATATAGTTAAAGAGATTATGTGTTATTAACGAACAATAATCATGAAAGTAATAGAATTGTTGTAATATAATTTAAGCAATATTCATTAGTGGAAAATTGTCAATCGTAAAATGACCTAGTATATTTTCGTTAAAAAGACTGAGGAGGCAGATAGCGTAGCAATATGAATACTTCACATTTATATTTCTTTGAAAAAGGTGATTTTTAAGAAAAATTTTAGGTTAATTTTGTTTTCTTTCACGTATAAAATATACAATGATATCCTAAACATTTATCATAATGTTGTATAAATCTGCTGATGATGAATGGAACTATGTTTTTTAGCGCAACTGTGTAAAGGGTACCTGACTTTAGTTATTTATTTTGAATAGCTATAATGTAGATAGTAAGCACTGATCCAATATAAAAATAAATCTGGTTTAACATGTAATATAACATGCAAGAACGCTATAACACTGACATAAGTATCCGATACAATGTTAAAAACTTAAAAAAAAAGTCAAAATAACCAGTACATGTTTATGGTTTTTAAAAAAAAAATTTATACAGAGTATATTTATTAGTCCCCTACCGGTTTCACCGGATGGGACTATAGCTTTCCTCTGCGTCCGTCAGTCAGTCTGTCTGTCTGTCCGTCTGTCCCTCCGTCCGTCTGTCTGTCCGTCCGTCCGTCCGTCTGTCTGTCCCACTTCAGTTTTCCACGCTTTTTTTCTTTATGCGTTTGAGAAATAGTATGAAAGGACTAAGTGCGGTTTTATGCATTTTTTGCCCCCAAAATCAAAGTTTTAGAAAGAGCTTTAAAAATAAGGTGAAAGATAGTTAAAATCATATTGGAAATAAAGGTGTAAAAGGTTATCACCACAGTGACGTCATAATGTAGATATGACGTCATGAAGATTGCATTATTTTGATAAATTGATGTTTTGTAGCGAAATATGGGTGTTTTCCGATGGTTTTTCGACTGGGAAACATCGAGCGCAGGCTTGCTCAAGTACCATATTTTAGTATAATGTGTATAACTATCTGAAGAAAAACATATGTTAAAATCGCACTTGAGCAGACCTGCGCTCTATACTTCCGAATGCAAAATATATAGCAAAAATGAGAATATTTTCATTTGTTTGCAAATTTGCAAGATTTGGGCCATTTAGGTGACGTCATAGATACACAGCGAATGAGCAATGAGATGACTAAAATCATTATTAAAGCTATAGGCATCCTCTTTACAATGATTTGTAAAGATTTTATTTTTATACGATACTATTTAAAAATTGGCTGAAATCGGGGGCAGATATTTGATCATACCGCGCATAGTCCTTTACTGAACAGCTTCAAAATGTCAAACTACAGATCAAGTTTACATTTTTGTAGCGTCTGATTGACATATTTTCGAGAAAATTAATTTTTTATATTCCTATTCTTTACTGTTCGGGTTCGGTATCGGGTTCGGTGTGTATTGAATAAACGAGGAAAGTATGTAGTCAGTAATAATATTGTGCATTACTTGGACCATTCCTTTTATTGTTTCTAACAAAAAATAAGTTCTACAAAATAGTTTCAAGCATTGTGTTGTTAATTTAATCGACAGGGTTTTTTGTATAATTACAATCGGGTTCGTTATCGGGTTGGTCTGTTGAATCGGGGTACAGAAGACGGTAAGAATGATATTCTGTATAACAGTGCATTGTTTTCACAAATTTCTACAAACCGGTAGGGGACGTGTATTGCTTATGCAATACTCTCAGAATGCTTGTTTTACTAATCAACATTAAGAGGAACCTTATAAAACGTTGTATCATGTATTATTATATTTAAAAAATTAAACATAACAATTTATTAAAATTTTTAACTTGTTATAATTTACATATATGGACCCAAAAACTTTAAAATTCGGATTTGAAAAATGTCTTTGTAAACTTTCAGAGGGTAAAGGAGTTTGTAAAACGTACATTTTAATATTCATCACACAAATTTGATGAAGAAAAAACCCCCCAGAATAATGTACCATTTTAATTTATTTTAAAATACTATATTTACATTTTCCAGTGTCCTTGCCTGTGATAACACTACGTATCGATTTTGTACTAAATAACCCATAACGTCAAATTGCGGCGCCAGTGGGGTTTGCTTATTTATATTTAAAATTTTAATCGTACAATGGCTTAATTATTTTTTGATATAAGTAATAAGGAATCATTCTTTGAATATTATAAGGTGATAATTTCGGTCGGGGCGTGTTTAAATCTAACCCTTTGGACTTTATTGGATTTGATCACGCCGCGACCAAAATTATCACCTCATAATACTCAAATAATGATTCCTTATTCCTTAAATAAGACTCTGTACTAGTAGATAATACTATAACCACTACACATCCTCCACCATATTTATATAGCTCCATGTATGAGAAATCATCCTGACGTTTGGCATTTATCTTGACTTATACATGATAAAAATACTTCTTCGTGACATGTTTTTATTTAGATCAATCAGAGACGTTACACATCTTTAATTGACATTTCAGAATAGTTAGTTAAACCACTTCATGAAGACACCTTTGATTACATCCGGGTTCCTGACCGACTGTTTGTGAACGATACCCTTAATGTTGTACATAAATAGCCTGTTCTGTTCGTACATAGTACGAAGTCCGAAGGAATCCTTTATAAAGTACTGAAATAAGGAGAAAACCAGTGTTATTGTCTTGAATTTGTTGATGAATACGTAGTTTGAAACAATATTTTTTTCCCGATCATCAATAAAAATACTTTTTTTAAAAATGAAAGCTTAAGAAAACAATACTGAAAGAGTCTTTGACTTGAATTTGTTTAAGGATAATATGTAGTTTGAAACAATATTCTTTATTCTAATTTAAAATAAATAGTTTTATATATTAAAGAAGTGATGTCTAAAAAACTACTAAAGATGTTTATTGGATTTACTTAGTTCTTAAGAATAGAACAATAGAATCTACTTGACAAAGTAGGAATCTGTTACCTGTTGCTTCTTCATGTCTTGAACAATTTCATTTTCATCGTAGAACCCAAAGAGACTGAAAAAGTTTTTTCCGATTTATTTCAAACTCTTACTATCATTGAATGATACTACATTTATGCAAGAAATGTCACAAAACCACATCATACAGAAGGATGACCAAATTTGAATTATCATGATAATATCTATAAACATTTGTTCTATACAAAGATGAGAATAAAATTAAACCAAACAAATGAATGACCAAACCTGGATTGCCATGGTCTTATGAGACCGTCATTCGGACCCCCGATCAAAACCATCCGCTTTATCCGCAGGAAGTTGTGTTTAAATTCTAAAAGCCAAAAACTGGTAATTAATAACTGTAACATATTTTATGTTAGCTATATATAATTTTGTCATGCATTCATTATGCATGGTGTTAATTGTAGGGACAAGTCATTTTTCGATCCATAATGAATTCATAAAAAAATTACTTGTTTGTTTTTGCATTTACCATTAGTACTAATTTAAAATTATGCCTGTTATGTGTGGAGAAATTGAATCGTTGTTCAGCGGAGCCAGAAAATCGGAAAATTTTTCATAGAGTTCTAAATGATGAGGGTCTACAACAAAACAAAATTGTATATATGTAATATTCATTATGATTATACAATATTTCTAAATCAAATACAGGAAAGCGCGTATGTTTTGAATTATGTTCTTGTAAACCTTTCCAGTAATTTCCTAGAAAATTTCTTTGTCCCATTTTACTGTAAAGCAATCTATAAAAAATAAGGTGCATGTTTTTGTAAAACCAAATGAATGTCAATAACAAATCGAAATTTACGAAAGATTATTGATAAAATACATAGTTATCCGTTACTAACGTACATTTATACTTGTAGGTCAATCTTACCTATATAAATTGCGCCTTATACATTATGGAAGACCTTTGAAACCTAGATTAAATTCATATTATGAAATTGCTACCAATTTAAATTTTATTGAAATTTCAAATTAACATTAAAATACCATAATTTTTGTTTACAAAATATGCATCAACTTTGATAAGGCATATATTTTTGTTTGAAATATATTTATACTTTAAAAGCAGTCTAAGTTGAAGAGTTAAATGTGTTTAAACTAAATAATAAAATTTTTAAAAAGGTTAAATAGGATTAAGTAGTTTTACAACTTATCAAACTTCACAATATTTTTACAACTTCTGTGACCTTTTTGCACTAAACATGTTCCAAATTCAAAAATAGACATTTTTCTGCCTAGTTAGGCATACAATGAACTTTTTCTTTCACATGTATTGCAATCATGTTAAAATGAAGTGATACACAAAAATTTATTGAAATCCAAGACATAGCATGTGCAAAGCCCTGCCTGAATTTTGCTTGGACAGCCTCTTAATATGCAAAACTGCTTGCATAAATAATCTTTAAAGAGACAAGTATATATCCTAGTTTTACAATTGTGTTGTCGTGTAACATTGCATACAAACCTCCATAGATTCCCGCCATCGGGGAACTGACTGCGATCAGAGTGTCCACGTTATGATCTGGTATCGTGGAGAGTAAGCCTCGGCATACTAACCCACCTGTAAAATGTGACTTATCATTAATGAAAAATGTCCGTACCTTATCATAAGAGTAAAATTTTCATACGCGTCTCTTTATTAAAATATCAAAATTTTAAAGACATCTTTTTGTTCAGTTTTCATTATTGAGGTGAAAAAGTTGTTATGTCTAATTTAAAAATTTGTTATTAAAAGTGAAAGGTCCATTGATTGTGGTTTAAAAAACCCTTTGATTAAAAAATCGATTATTGACGACGTTTTATTCTAACGAAATGTATAGTTTGCAAGTTTTTCAGTTAAAGGCCAATGCAAGTTAGATAAAATTTGTAAATATAGTTTTTTTTCTAATTCATTTCAGTGTTATTATGATTAGAATGAGTTAAAAAGTCACAATCAGTCATTGTACATTGAAATTCCTATTTAAGTGATACAGAATACCACCTAGTATGAACTATCGATTTTTACATGTTACTAAAAAGGAGTAATTTCCCTTGCATAAATTGATGTCATCAATTGAAAGACATCCTGATCTGTTAGATATAAAGCAAGGAAGGCACCTGTAGATGTTTTGAAATGGTGCAATGTGCAGTGCTGAATTTTACAGGGACTTGGTATGTACCTTTTTCCCATGGGATCCAAAATTTGGGAAAATATGAACTATAAGGATTTTCTGTTTCCTTTCATTTGAATGTCGTAAGTATGCTTTTTACATCACGAAATATGTATAATGTTTAAGGTTAAGGATGACATTTACTCAGAATGAAAAAAAATTTCACTGATGATAATAAAAAACCAACTACTGTGTGTTATAGACCTTATATGGTAATGTTATTCTTCACTTTCAAATAAGTAGGTCAATGACCTACTTTTTGAGTTAATGGCCATTGAATATTTTAAAAAAAATTAAGAAAAATCCATAAAAAATTTACATTATGATTGAGATTTTCTGAATTGTGAAAATAATACAAATTGCTTAACTCTTTGACAAATGAAATACAGTTTATGAATGGTAGTGACATTAAATAGATACAAGGAACTAAGTTTTCATTTACAATTTTTTAGGGTATTCTAGTCCGAATTTCCTCTATCAGTTTTCAAATTACTCAAATTAAAGCATTTTTCAATATTTTTGTAGTGTGTGCCATACGATTATCTAAACGTAAAAGCAAGATAAAACAACAAAAAATATGCAAAATTATGTTGACTAACAAATAAAATCTAAACTCTAAATATTATAGTACTATAAAAAATATTTCAGTGGAAACCAAAATCTGAAAAATTTAATCCGAATTTCCTCTGCTTTGCTAAAAGTCAAACTTTGTCAGAGCCTAATTCCATAATTTAGTAAAAATATCGATTGTTATGTCAATAATAGTTCATTTTATAAATACTTTTTGTATTTAAAACAAATTTTACTCATTTAATTGAACTTTTTAACAATCCTGATTTGAAAACTCAAACCTTGAGTGAACAACGTCCTTAAAGGATAAGTTCCGATTTCATCATCTAAAATTCAAGCACTCATAAAGTTCTTAATATATTAAGTAAGCGACCTATTGAAGTTTGTAAGTATCATTAAACACAATAAGGAAACAAGTATTTTGACAACATTATATATGTAACGTGTATATGTGTGTTATGTTGAAACTACAGACTCTAAAACAAATTAAATAAAAAAATAACAGTAATCATAGGATTTAAAAGAACTACAATGCTACAATTTCTTACTATGCAAGCAGTATCAAATGATGTACATTCTAAATTGTTAAAATCGTGACGGCCGGAATATCACTGAGGCCGGCTTCATGAGAAATTCAAATTTTAACAGCAAGATATTGGTAAAATGTTTAAAAAACTAATATAAAATGATACAAGAAACTGTTCTTTAAGTGAGCGATGTGGCCCATGGGCCGCTTGTTTTTCGCAAAAGGTACCTTGTGAGTAACATATCAAATGGATTCCATCAGGATGGGCCTCCATGTATTTCACAAGCTGTGGTTTTACGATCGCCACCTCTTCCCATAATGGTTTAACCGTATCGGTTCTATTAAAAGCATTCGCTGTGTAGTAAAGGGTCCCTGGATGCATCTGGACAGCATACAAAATATTTAACTATTTAATTAAATTGATATAATTTAATTAATAATTACTGTAGAAACACATATTTTCGTTGGGTCAAAATTTCGTGTTTTTTTAACCAAATAAAATTCCGTTGGCATTTAATTTCGTTATATTTTTATCTTTTTGTATTCATTAATACTTTGGTTAAAAATTCGTCATGGATTTAATTTCGTTGATTTATACTGCCAACGAAAATAACGAAATTAAATCCTCAACGAATATTTCTGCTTCTACAGTAAGTATCATGACAAGCTTTAAGTCTCTTCATAAAGCATTGAAGTTTTCCTTTCAAAGGACTAGATGGTTGAGGCCATTTAAGGCTACATGTATATTTTAAGCCATAAATATGAATAAAGTCTGGGGGATGGGAGAAGGCACTTGACAGAAATTGGAAAGAAATGCTAGTGCACTAATTTCTATCTGTTTTGATATTTATATTATGACCAGCGTTTTGATATGCATATGTGCGATATAGTTTGATGGAGTACATAATGTCAAGTAATTGTTAAATAGTGTTGATTTGTCCAAAAGTTTGCAGCAACATAGAAATTGTAAAACCTTATATCAACAATATAGGGGTATATGTATATCTGTTTAAAGATAATATCACCCAAAAGCTAGCTGGTCAGTTCAGATGGTTTTGTTAACAAATTAAAATAACATGTAGACAATAACAGTTTTAAGAAACCTCCACAAATATACAATTTTTAGGAAGGTCTTGTGAAGAAGTATTTTAAAAATATTTTTTGTAGAAAATCTAGGACTTTTCTTTATTTAATGATTATCATTCAATTTTCTTAAATTTTAACTTAACATGATGAATTTGGTGCAGATTTTAATAAATTACGAGATCATTCTTTGTTGTGGTATAAAATGACCAACTCGTTCTATGAAGTGTAGGTACTGATTGAACAGTTCAAATAAAAGATAGTATTGTAAGGCACACATTTTTTGAAGTTCTGCCTACCTTAAATGAAAAAAAGATGTAAAATTTCATTACTTCTTAATTGTTTATGGCTAAAAATACATTAAAAAGCGTTTTAATATAGGTATGATGGGTTATTTGTCCATCTAGCAGATGTAAAAGATTAGCACATATCTATTATTGTAAACAATAATAAATTATTCCCTCAAGAAAATACATGAAATGAAAATTGCATTTGATTTATTTACCTTTTGAATGATATCTTTGATGAGGTTGCCATCTTCTGGGGTACCATTAAAACCATGAATAAAAACAACAGGTTTATATGCCGCGCAAAACCCTACGAAAAACAAAAACCAAAACATTCGTGTTTTTCCCATGATGCTGATAATTTCTGCGGTTTTCAGACCACTATAAAAAGGAAGAGATCGAATTATTTAAGCGGAAGAAATACGCACTATTTATTGTTCCTATCAAAAGGATATAATTGAATAACACTTGATCCTTGTCAAGGAAGAATGAGATTTTTGAATATTTCATCCTAAATATAGACTGATGACATCTATTTTGTGTAATTTTTTTATTCGCCTTCTCCAACGAGCTGAAATGCATATTTATTCACAAGGCTTGTCGAGCGAATATAAATGGCATTTTAACAAGTTGGATAAAGCAAATTTAAAATCAAACAATTAGATATGTTCTATTTATCTCACAAAAAAATTGATATACAGCTTTTAAGACAGCACTTAAATAACAATATCTTTTGTTTTTACTTTAATCGATGATGCAACATTGTATTTTGCGTTTATTGTGAAATTAAGCAATTTCATTAAGTACGTAATTTCGCAGATACATACTAATTTACTGGCTAAGAGGAATATAACAAGTTTATCAGGAAATAAATTTGCTGTTTATTGTGCGATATCTTGCTATCGTCCAAATAGTCAGTAAATAGACATTTTAGTATACCGAAGGAACCTCGAGGTATCACACCAGTAATCGACCAATCAAAATGAATTTAGTCAATTGTAGTTCCATATATACTTCCGAATCATTTTTTCTTTTTTAAATTTTTTTTTGTACCCCTGAGAAGTGTATTTCATGTATTTTGTTAGATGATGCAGGGCACATGCAGCAGATTCCTGTGCAGTTGCAGTCTGTTAACATACATACGGAAAACAAGTGGTTTTAGGGTATACCTGTTGTGAGAAAATGCCATATCGTGTGCCCTTTCTGGTGTTAGCTGATGAGATAGGTAGCAAAAACATTTCCTTAGAATATTTTGTCATGAGAAATACAAACTGATATTTTAGATCCCCCCTATAGTGTTATATAATGAAAACAATTACCGGTGTAATACTTTTAATTGTCTGCGATGCAAATGTTCTTGAAAGTAAAGAAATTAGAGTTATCGGACTTCGTTTAACGTAGATACTCTGGTTACACCAAATAAGTTGCGAGTTTAAAATAAATGGGAAATCGAAAGCCATTGGTGAATAGTTTCGATGACTTTTCATAATAGGCAGATAGCACGGAAACTTTTTCACGGTTAGATAGAAAAACATGTTTATTCGTTGGGATTTTACATAGAAAAAATTCACAGAGGCATAATTCAACTTTAATCTAAAAGATCATTTTTCTCTTAGAACCTAGTAAAGTAAATGAAAATACTGAAGACTTGAATTGTGGAGTCTGTTTGCATGGTAAAATATTAAAAATTGCAGTTGCTCGTTTGTTTGAATTGACTCCAACAAGAAACAATTGTTAAAGTTTAATACAACAAAAAACATTGACTCAAATGGGAATGATGAGTAATGCTGAATTAAAAATCTTGGGAGGCATTAATAGATCAGCAAGGTTTTGTGTAGGTGTAGAAACACAACCAAATCGGTCTGTGTTTGCCGCATCTTCGAGATTAGAGGACTTTTTGATAGTTAACGTGATTTTCAGTTTAATCAAGTGCATACAAGTACCTGTTTGTTTTCCACTTTTTAATGTTTATTTCTTCATCAAAATCTTTTTATGAGTTTTTTTGTGGTAGATAAATTCGTGTGGAATATGAAACAAAAAATATGAAGCGTTGAAGCTGTGTTTAATATATTTTTTATACATGTGAAACATCACCTGTTGATAGAACAGACTTCAGGTTTATCACGAAGATAATATAAAAATATATCTTGCATCATATTACAAGCATGTATTATATATTTGACCGACATCATTCTAATAGCAGTAGAAGGATGTACATTAATAATGCGGTTAAAAGCACATGCGACATAATTCAACCGTATCAGGATATTACTAATTTATCAAATGGGGTAAAAAAGAGATAGAAAATTTGTAATTTGCTTGTGTCGGGATGAATATATGTATACCCCAAAAGATGGAAGATTGGACACATAATGTATATGTCCTTCTATTCTTCCATGTTTTCTGTCTGCACGACATGTAAATAACACTTTTGATCAGCATTTCCAGAAACTCTTTACCTATGGTTTGTTATTTGAAAAAAATACTGAAATGTTCACCAAAGGTATCCTGTGTACGCAAGGGACTCCCAAGAGTTTTATTGAGAAACCATGCCACACCAATATCTGTCTCTGCACTGAACACAAAAATACATTTCTGTAGAATGAGCTGAAATTCCATTCAATTCGATTAGATATTTTAATTGAGTTGCACAACTCATTGGGATTACATAACATATTGTGCAATTATATTAATTCCGTAGCTATTTGCATTCTAAAGCAATCGACATGAGAACAGAAAGAAAACATACAATGTAATTAAAACATTGTCACAGTGATATGCAATTTGTATGTGACATAATCAAAATACTGAAATTCCTGGAAAGTGATTTGCAAGCGTGTTTTTTTTTTTACATCTAAACTGTAGAGTTAAGTTAATGTAGAGTGCATGTACACAATCACCAAAAATCACATTTTGATTGCAACACTATTCAGTTGAAATCTCTTCTCTCCTGGAATATATTATAAAAATAAATATATATTATAATATATGAATTATATGGATAAAAACGATGATGATGTACATGTATCTTATATTACATTATTATTATTGGTACAACAATACAATTTTTACAACATTATAAATAATAGCACTTTTAAAGACCATTTACGAGTGCACATCGTTCAAATCAGTGAACGTGGTCGTGAAAAAAAATACTTCACATCAACAGATTTATTTACTGATTTCCATGGTTTTTCTTGTCCTTATTGAAGAAAATACAGCACGTAGTGTCGGAAATTTATAAAAATTACATCCTGACCATTGCGTGTTACCAACTTATTAGGAAAAAAAGAATTTCTGTTTCACTTATGAGACTCTATGAAAACGCCTCATCAATGATTGTAGTCATTTAAGTTTTTTAATCTACAGTAAATGAAATGTTCTAAACAAATTAAAAAAAATATCGATTAAAATATAAACTTTAATTTTTTTTAATTGCAAAAGTGGTATTTTGTTGAACATCGGTCTCCTCAGAGCTAACTGTTGACATGCCTCCAAAAAAGCTCTAGAAATAATAATTAATAAATGAACCTGCATGCCACGATCGGTCATTTATTGTTCTTACCAATTTAAAATTGAAAAAGACTAAGAGGGCATGAACTGTTTGCCTAATTTCAAAGACATTTTACAAAAATAGACTGAACAAACTTGAGGCTAACACGTTTTCTTCCATAGAAGCAAAAACGACGTTAAAACGAGAAAAATAAGACAGATTAAAACATTGAGTATCTTAAGCTTGGTAATTATGCAATGTATATCCAATAAGGAGAGGTCATATAAAACCTGGTACGCAATTCTTAAAAGATAAAACGAATGATACTGTCATTTGATGATCATACATTTTTACTAATTGCTGGTATGTTGCAAAAATTGATGGTAAGATGTCGGAGAAACATTCACGTTTAGACAAAACCCAAGTTACATGTACATGTAAATGTAATAACCAGATACACGAAAAACATCTATCTTTACATAATACAGTCAAAAGAATATTTTCATATACTGAAAATCTCAGTCTCAATAAATAATTCATTTACCTTAAATTTTTACTGTGAAAGTTCGTTGGATGAATTACGAAAAAATACTAATTAATCAAATAGGATTATACATCTTGTATTCTTTAAAACAAAAATATGGTAAAATGGCGGTACACATATATCAAAATCGTTTGGTTGCTACGTTAATGAACATGCTAAATGCTGTTGAAATGCACATTGACTTTTACTTCCCTTCATAATCTTTAACAACCATATAAATCCTCCAAAGAATATTGAAAACCAATAAATTTGGGGACATTTTCATAAACGTATCTGAGGACTTACATCCGTCCTAAGTTCAAAAACTTTCGTAAGATCTTTTTATAGTTGTGTCAAAAAACCGTCACATCGTAAGATAATAAAAAATCAGATGATGATATAATTTCTGTAATTAATTATTTTAAAGGATACGTTATTAGCAACTATTCATTTCCCTTATGTTTCTACATGTAACATTTCTAACATACATGTATACTAAGAAATTAAAATTTTAAAATAAATGAAAATTAAATCATTGATAAACAGTTACATTGTATGACTAATTTCACATTCTTGAACATATTTCATATATATTTATAAGCATTAAAATAACCCATACATGCTTTATTATGATAATTTCAGTTTTGGAAATTTTTCACCCGCTGTTGTTCGAACTCAACCATTTCTTTGGAAGCAACACAAAATTCAGACTGTATCAAAAGATTAAGACAAAACCGTCTAAAAACCAGTACCTAATGGGAAAACAATATATATTTTAAAAATATTTTCTTTGCAATCATCAAATTAGAAACTCTTTCGATGTTTATGTACGATAAAACATGGTCATCAAATCCAAAAAGTAAAATAAGTTTGAGATGTAAAACATACCCACAAGCAAGCTGATAAAATAAAATCAATTTCAGATTCTATATAAAACACATCTTGGTAGAGTTTCAAGGAATGTTTCCACTTCCGTTCTAGACAAAAAAGGGTGAGATTATTGACATTAAATAACAAGATCAGATTGTTAATAGCATCCTACCAAGACAATCTACCTCTAAATTGCGGCTTGTTAACAAAGTTCTTAATATTGTTTCTTATTTGGTTAGAAACCAGTAACCATAATGGAACCGAAAGAAATTATCCTTCATTTATTGCCTATAGATTTTCCGACCGTTTGTCATACTGAGCTCTATATTACCCAATTATATTAGATTTAATATGTGGTTTTTATAAACAAACCAATAATTGACATATTGATATAGAAAAGTTATGCATGATAAATTACTTTTTTTTATGTCTAATTATTGTTACCTTAGATTAACATCGTGTGAGGAAAAAAATTTAACCATTTGCTGTATTCTTTTGTCTCTGTAACTTAGAGAACGTTTTGTTTTGAGACTTACGCCACTGTGGTAAACGCATGCACAATATCATTATTTAAGAAATACTAGAGTAAGTACATGTACCTCAGCGAACAGCAATGAGACCGCGTGAAATCAACAAAACTGCATTTTTAAATATTAATCAAGAAAGCCTAGTTGTCGTGGTCATTTTTAAACAGTATTGGTCTCCCTTGGAAGAGGAGCTCTCTATATAATAATATACATTATACCCATATTTAAAAGCTAAAATATATGGATTTTACTTAACGAAGTCAATAGTTTATAGCTAAACAGATTTATTTTTTTAAACCTTTAGGTAGATCTGATGGATAAATTCTTGACCATCCAGCTTTCTTAGTGCAAATACTAAGCATGGTTTTTGATATACCTTTCAACGGTAAAATTACTGAATTGGTGAAATTCTAGAGGGACTTGTCCCGCTTATTATATACGTTGCATTTTCCTCGTTGTGTTTACTTTGGAGTTGCTCGATGTACTTTTCATTCCAAAAGCATAGCAATCGTTTCATGTGATATCTGGCCTCTCGAAAGCGCCAAACATAAAGAATGGGGTTGATAGCACTGTTGGCAAGCAGCGTTACAGCAGTGATCATGTGGATTCTCTTTCCAACAGGAGATTTGTAGTCTAGAACAGGGAAAGTAGTTATGATGTAAGGCGATGCGCAGAAAATAAAGCATCCAGTTATAACCATAAGTTTCTTGATCACCATGGCCTGTTCTGTGAATCGCATGTTCATTTGCGCAGGAAAATTAACGTCCTTCCTTTTATGATAGCCCCGGCGTATTTTGAGCACCAGGAATATGAACATGACAATATTTGACAATATTGATACTAAAAGAAATGTACTTGCAAAAATTGTTATGGCGTTCTTAGGAGCATGATAAATTGGTTCACAGTGTATTCCAAATTTACCATCATAGTCGAAATACATCATGTAGCCGATCAGCAAACTGACAAACCAGAAACAAATACATACGATTGTAAGGAGTCTCCGGCTTATATAGTTGTAATACTGTATTCCATAGTGGATGACAAGACACCTGTCTATATCCATCATTGTCACAGTGAGCAGAGAAATGGTCACGAAAGTGGTATTGAAATACTTCTTCAAACCACATTTGTGTCCAAAAGTGTAAGCCTCAATTGGAAAGCAAAGCGAAATGCCAGTAATCAGATCAGATAAACACAAATTGATTGACAAGATGCGAATTTGATAATTGACACGGGTACAACGGTACAAAATGGAAAAAGAAATAACATTTTCCAAAGTTATGAGTATCCCCGCAGGTATCACTATTTCGTCTCCTATAATTGGTGGTGTCGTCGAATTGTTTTCAGCCATTTTTTGGCAGAAATAATATGGCCAAAGATAAATTATTTCATGGTTTAGAGAAAACCCCCAAACCTTTCTTGTCCATAAATATAACATATATGCCCGATTTTTTGTTCTGAAAAGAAATGATAGAAACAAATATCATTAATCACCTGTAGTGTTACATTATATTCTCAGATATGAAATTCGACCTAATTACTTCTTGTTACCTGTGGATGTGAAGTACTAATTTCCTCTCCTTGTTAAATATTGGTTTAAATCGGATACCACAATATTCAATTTCACCCAATGACGTATTTTGTGGAAGGTTCGAAGAACTCATCAAAACTTGGAAAATGAGAAATTGTTTGTGTGTTCGAAATAATACATCACCATGCAGTCCTTAACTGCCTCACGTGAACAGGTCGAACTAAATCATTTTGTTTTATTTCACATAGTGTCAGATCAATTTGATACTAATGGTTTATAGGTGTTATATTGTAATTTTCTATGATATTAATGTAAGTTATTAACGCTAGGAATAAATGGACATTGCGAGCATTCTGCAAATAATCGATTGAACACTGGTCAGTAATTTAAGGCTTTTATAAGCTGTGTGTTGAACCATAACCAACGACTAGTATACCGTTGGGGGAGCTTGTTTATACTCCCCTTGTTTATATATAGATTATCTCATAAATATTTATATGTGACGTTTATACTCCCCTTGTTTATATATAATTCATCTCATAAATATTTATATGTGACCTGAAAACTATCAGACACCAATTACAAATGACATACAGTCTTTATAGATGAGGATTTAAGGTATATTTGGTTTGATTTTTTTTTATTGAAAAATCAAATGACATTTAAAACTGTCTCGTGATTCTGTAAGTAAAAAAGAAAAGTAATCCATTGTGTATTTGAATTTAATCTTATCTGCAAAGAGTACGTTTAGTTATAGATGTATGTTTAGGTGGATTGAAAGAAAGAAAATCACAATCATACGAAGGTGTCATACACTTTTTTAAAGCGTGGAATTCGATAAGGATGCAAAGTTTAAGTGATCCTATGAATTTTCGGTTTTAGTTTCATCATAAGTATTGATTTTTAAAAGTATTGTACAAGTACATGTATTGTTTAGTGGCTTCAGTACAAACCTATAGATCATTTATTTGAAAATGAGAGAAAAGTCATAACCAAATGAATAACCTTGTGGAAAATTACTTGACAGAAAAAGGGGGGGGGGGTGTTGTGTTACTTAAGCACTCATTTCTACGGTTTTGACATCTACGACTAAAATTTTAAAATGACTTGCATAATCTACTTTGATTGAGTATGTAACAGTTTGTAACTGTTTATATTGTGTCTCCTTGGTACACTTCAATTTTTTCCAATGATTGCAAAAAAACCAAACTTTAAAAACTATAACCAACCATATGGGGGTATACATGATCAAAAGACTAAAACTATCATATGATAAACTATGTTTTTGTAATTGAAATATATAAGTAATGATAAATCTTTAATAAAATTGTTATGACAACAATATAATTTTTGAACATTTTCCAAAAATGTGCAATTTTATGAATTTTTGGAAGGTATTTTTTGTATTTTCTGTTGACAGCAAATAACACTTTTTAAATCAATGACCATCATTCGATTATCTTAAATCATAGCGTAACGTAATTATATCAGGCACTTTGATGCATTATTTTATAAATTATGAAATCATGCATTTAATATAGTGTTAAAGTTTTGCTGTTAATTATTTCGATCATATGAACTAAAGCTGACTGTAGGAAAACAAAAACGCCAATGTTAATGTATGTTGGCATTTAAAGTAAGTCTATAAATTGTTTTAACTGTTCAGATTAAAAGAAAGTTTGGTTTGACACAAATTTATAAAGCGCTGGATCTACCTTGATACAATTGATACTGTAAGCATATACGAGGAATTCAGGGCATATGACGCGAGTTTTTATTTTCATTATATACCCATCATTTTTTTTCTTTCTTGATACTCTTAGTTTTACAGTGTGTGATCCGATTTTTCGAATTTTCACACTGCTGATTTTCCAATTTTTATCACCACTCTCTGAAATTGAAGACTTTGTACAGATTAAACAAGCATTCTGAGAGTATTGCATAAACAATACACGTCCCTTACCGGTTTGTGGAAATTGTTAAAACAATGCACTGTTATGCAGAATATCGAACCCGAACATTAAACAATTTGAATATAAAAAATCAATTTTCTCGAAAATATCTCAACCAGACGCTATAAAAGTGTAAACTTGATCTGTAGTTTGACATTTTGAAGCTGTTCAGCAAATTTCATATAATTCCTCAAACGCATAAAGAAAAAAAGTGTGGAAAACTGAAGTGGGACAGACAGACGGACGGACGGACGAACGGACAGATTGACTGACGGACGCAGAGGAAAGCTATAGTCCCCTCCGGTGAAAACCGGTAGGGGACTAATAACACTTGTGTTGTAGCGTGTTTAAAAATAGCTTTGGTAAATAAGAAAAGGCCATCAAATTGATCTTTAAAAGATGGTTTGCAATACAATATTTCAATGGACAAAAGTACGTATATATAATAAATTTGTCATTGTAACAGAAATTTGATCCAAAGAGTCGAACCACGTCGAGTTGCCAGGCGTGAATCATCAAATAAAACGAGATGCGAAGCGCCTTGAAACTGGACGTGGTCTGACCCTTTGGAGTCAAGTGACTGTAACAGTTATTATAATATATACAGCTGTATTATTGTAAGGATCACCATCAACGTTTTTTTTCAGGTTTCGTTTGTGGTCCGTTTACAACAATGAACAAATTTTGCCTTTACCGATGACGATTTTTTTCACAGAAATTACTGATGCATCAGGGAATAAATCAGATGTTTTAAGTTTTATAATCTTATAAAGAGTAGACTTCCTAAACAGTTTGATCGTTAGGATAGAAGGATCATGTCTTTTCTACCGATATATTTTGTAACTTTACATAGTTCAAAATATTTTGATAATTATTTGTTCTAGTACCATTTTATTAGTTTAGGAACTTTCGTGTTTAAATTGACATATTGTCGTGATAGATAATATTATACAGTGTACATGTAACGTTGATAAATTTCAAATGTTAACCTTTCGTCAGGTTCATTAAAATTTTACATTTATAATTATAGATGCTTTGGTCTGATATGGTCAGTAATGTAGTTTCCTTTTATATTTATGGTAGAGTAATGCAACAATTCTAGCAGCTTTTTTTGACAGAGAATAAACTCATATATGTCAATCCTATTTATTCATAAGATATGAGTGTAAGAAATGAACAGAGTGAAAAATTATGAATTTGTACAATGGAAATATTTCAATGATTCATACTGATGGAGTCAATCGTAAATGCATTGAATTTCACTTTAATATCAATTTATTAAGTAAACGTTCTACAAAAATGATTTCCCCCTGTGCTTGTTAATTTGCGTCAATAGATCTAATTTTTGATCATTGTAATTAACTGCATGCTTAGGAGAATATTTCATATTGGATTCCATCTATATCCTCTAAATCAGCCAGGGTAAAATGGCACTGTTGAACACGGTACGGTTGCTGTGCCAATGGACGTGCTGCACACCAGGAATAACATATATCTTGATCTTCCCTTCACTGAACAATGTCTTTAAACCAAACGAATCTTCCAAAAAGTACTGAAAAGAAACGAGAAATATTTACAAAGCATAATAGAAATAAGTTTACAAAGTTAATGTTAACGATGGAGTTTAATTATTTTAACGTGAAGTTTAGTGTAGTACTTACCCGCTGTTGTTCGAACTCAACAACTTTCTCGTTGGAGTCATAAAAGGCAAAATGGCTAAAAAATATTAAAAGATAACTAGAATCTTGTTGTTATAGCAACAAAAAAGTCTTTCGTTCCTCATGTATTAATCTGTACAAAAAATCCATTTCTCTTGTAAACAGTAAATTGATAAATTATATTCTGTAAAGAAATTTCCAAGAGATAAACAAAACAAAAAGACAAAATGTCAATTTCTGAGTACTTTCTGTGTCTACCGGAAGTTACGCCGTATCATACAGAACAAAGTAAGCATATCTTCATAAATTGTTTTGTTTTTCCTCAAAGTAGGATGTTCAAGTGTTTTTAATTACAAGATCTCGTAGAGAAAAGGTTTTGTCTCGGGACCAGATATGGACAAACGCGAGTGATTAAAGAAATTTAAGTATATATTTTTGTACATAAGTTTGGTATCTTGATCTCTTACAGTTTTTGAGATCTCCTGGGTCATCACCGGAAGCACTTCAAATTTGTTACCGTATCATACAGAACATAGTAAATATATTCATAAATTGTTTTTTTTTCCTAAAAGTTTAGACAATCAAGATTTTGTTAGTTATGAGATCTCATAGAGAAAGGTTTTGTCTCGAGACCGGAAACGGACAAACGAAAGTGATTAAAGAAATTTAAAGGAGATATTTTTGTACATTTACTTACGGTACGTTACTGTTTATCACACTGAGTAAAATGTTTAAAAAATACAAATTTTTAAAAAACTTCTTTTGCTTGAACGTTTCGAATGAGAACCGGAAGTGACAGACGATCAAATAAAAACCCGTTTAACACATGTTTAATCAAATGTCTATCATCCATATAAGTTTTGTATCTTGATCACTTACAGTTTTTGAGATCTTGCGGGTACAAAATATGTTTTAAAAAAGCTTCTTGAGATAATCGAAATATCTCACCGGAAGAAGATTGTTTTTGTTTATTTAACATTGCATAGATGACGTACGTAAGGATTTATACTATCATATTCATTCTATGTAAAATAAATTATATATGTAAATAATATACATTTTAAAGTACTTCCGGTGACGGTAACGGCGAACAAAACAAAATAGATTAAACACATCTATAACTATAGGTCAATAATCCCACAAAGTCTGGATGTTCAAGTATTTGCCGTTTTTGAGATCTCGAGGGAACAAGGTTTTTTGACCCGGGACAGGAAACGGACGACCGGAACTGATTTCTAAAAAAAATGACAAAAAAAAAAACGCCTCGAAATCTATCAAGACATTTCTGAGAAATTCTGCCGACAAGAAAAGGAGAAAAAAATGATAATCAGAAAGAAAGAAACAAAAAACACCACAAACACTATAAGGTCTTCCTTAATAAAAAAAAAACCATTACAATCACTCTAAGGTCTTCCTTTAGAAACGGAAGACCTAAAAAAATATTGATCAAACTTTGGAAGCAATTTTAAATGTGAACCATGAATATGGCAAGATAAAACTGAGAATATTGATCTCAGAAGCTTTTATTATTAATAGTAAAAAAAACACAGGACAATTTTAATACCAGTCAACCTATCCTTTTATCATAAATGTATAGAAAATACACAGATTATGTAATTTAATCGGGTTCATCGGTAGAGAATAGCAAATAAAAACCTTTTTAACGTTGAAGATAATCAGGAAAGATTTTGATAAATGTTATTCTTATACAATTTGTGGAGCCAAGTAATGGTTTGAAGTCATTTTCTCCAGATTTCTAAAGTAAATCTTTTTCAAAAAGCTTTGTTCAAAAGGTTTTGTCGCATGGAAATAAAACCTTTTGTATAATCAAAGACACCGAGACTAACGTCCGCTCGTTTAAGATCAAGATCAAGTTAATGAGAGGTGCCTACAGATTTATAAGATTTAAAATATAAATTCTTTCAATGATGCTTCATGACAATAGCTTTGTTTGATAGGGTGTACTGGGGCTGAAATTTTGGTAAACACAAAAAAAAATCATGTTTTAAACCGTCATTTTCATTGAAATATGAAGGAAATAAAGAACAAATTTCAGAGTTTTGTCCATTTTTGACTGATAAAATATATCTAGAATGCCCACTGTCTCCCCCAAAACGTAATTAAATAAGCTATTGAACACCTCTTTAAAATGATGTCAAATTGAATATAGGTATCGGGATTACTTTCTCATGATTTAACATAGAATGTCAAGAATTGTTCAATTTTCTACATAATTCCTTTAAAGCCGTAAAGTACAGAAGAAAGATAGATTCTTCAAATCAATTAGGACGTCATAATGGTTCTAGCTCCAAAAAGACTCTTTGGAATCATTTACTAGATCTTGACCTTGAGGACTTTGTTAACTCAGGGTTTGAGTTCTCAATTCCGGATTGTTAAAAGTTCAATGTCATGAGTAAAATTTGTTTTAAATACAAAAAGTATTTATGAAATGAATTATTGACATAACATTCGTTATTTAACTATATTATGGAATTAGGCTCAAACAAAGTTTGACTTTTAGCAAAACAGAGGAAATTCGGACTCTATTTTTCAGATTTTGTTTTTCACTGAAATATTTTTGGTTGTACTATGATATTTAGAGTTAAGATTTTGTTTGTGTGTCAACATAATTTTGCATATTTTCTGTTGTTTTTTCTCCTCGCTTTTTCGTTTAGATAATTGTATGGCACACACTACAAAAATATTGAAAAATTATAAAAAATTATAAAAGGCACCATATCTCAAAATTTTGATCATTGACCTCACATAAATTTATGCCAGCAGAGAAAAGTCAATATACTTAGTTTAATACTATAAATGTTTTAGCATTATCATTATTCAGTTTTTTTGTTATATTGAATCAAAAATGGGTAGGGATTTAAAAACTGATAGAGGAAATTCGGATTGAATATCATAAAAAATTGTGAATGAAAACTTATTGCTTTGTATCTATTTCATGTCACTACCATTCATAAACTGTATTTCATTTGTTAGAGAGTTTAGCAATTTCCATTATTTTCATGATTAAGAATATCTCAATCATAGTTTAAAAATTTTAGGAATTTTTCTTAAATTTTCAAAAATTATTCAATGGCCAATAACTAAAAAAGTAGGTCATTGACATACTTTTTTGAAAGTGAAGAATAACAATACCATGTAAGGTCTATAACACACATTAGTTGAATTTTCATTGTCATCAGTTGATTTTTTTTTTCATTCTGAGTAAACGTCAATCCTTAAGGTTAGAAAAAGATAAAAGAAATACATTTGTTGAGTAACACACAAGGAAGGAATAGAAAACAAGGAATAGAAAACAAAGCACCTTAAGCTTATTATACTGCAGGTGTTACAAAGCCATACGTACATGTATACATTATTGTCACATCTCAGGTTACCATACACTATTGGAATGTCAAATTTCTTTAACACATATACAATGTACTAGTTAAGTTTTATTTTGATCAGCAGTATCAGTTTCTTCTGTTTATTCCGACGCACAAAAGGTGTCAATCGTCCAACGTGACGCACGTTAAGTTGCATATAATGATTCTCTTACCAATTTACACCTGGGTAAGAGAATCATTAAAAAGCAATTATTACATGTACTTTTGTCACTAGAACATTAAAATTTGAAGATGGGGGAACAAGATAGCGCAAATGCCCATTTGGTTTTATCGTAAAAAACAATTTCAAATTAATTTTTTTTTCAACCAAAAATACCAGATGATGTTATATTACAAGTTTACAAAAGCACAATTTCTAACTATATTCAGTTTTGAATATTTTAACAAACGATAAGACAAAAAATAAAATTTAAAGTTTTGGTGGTATTGAACCCACAACCTAAAAACCCTAGCTCTATAATGTTACCTAATAATGTCTGGTGCTCTAACCACTCAGTCATAACAAACTTCAATGTGAAGTGCTAAATGGAACTTCAACCACGAATTTACGGACTTGTAGTATTTCTCTAAAACGTTCAATTGTTGGGACACAAAAAGGCATTTTTTAAGTAAAGTGGGTCATCTCTCCACGTTTTTGTTGATTGAAATCGGTTTGATTTCCATTAAACCTTATATAGAATCTGACAAAAGTATGGAGCCCAGACCCACTCTATAGAAGAAAAGGCATCGAAGTTCTAAAAATGTCACTATTTGGAGATTTTGATACGCATACGCCAGATAAAATCAACCTATTTTCAACATCTAACATTTTTGAAGGTTATAAATCGATGTTATGGTAAATAAACATTGTTTTCAATAATTTGAAAGAATTTTTGAGATTTGTTCATATTTTAATTTTATAGTATCATATCTATCCCCATATGGGCAATTTACACTCCTTATTCGCCCATCTTCTTTAGTGCGTATGGAAACCTTTAACAATTGAGCACGCTAGATTTATTTGTCGCACAAAAACTATATATATTCTTATAAAGTAACAATATAAAACCTAACTAATGCTCAAACCAAGTAAGGTTTTCTGGAAAAATTTAAAATCTGACGTTAGGCTACCATCATAGGTGTTTTTTTATAGATAATTTCATTAATAATATGGAAACAATACCTGGATTCCCACGGTGTGATGACGCCATCATCAGGTCCACCAATCAAAACAATCCGACTAAGTCTCAGAAAGTTCTTTTTGTAATCTTGAAAAAGATGTAATTTAAGTTTTATTTTAGATTAAAAAATAATCTTTTGTAACCATTTAACATAGCGACATTTTGATATAGAAATTAAATATAAAAACCATTGATTTGTGGAGTATAGGTGTCGTTGTTTAAGGGAGCTAGGAAATTGGAGTGCTTTTGGTAGTTCTCCAGATGATGAGGATCTGAAATATGAACATAAAAATTACAAAGCAAGCGTGTAAACGAAAAAGTAACATCGAATTTTTTTTCCGTTGAACATCTTTATCTCTCGAAGGTTCACTAAGCATAATTCAAAACGAGATCATCTCATTAGTATCAATGGAATATAATTTCTGTTATTATATTTGAAGAAATTTCTCTTAAATTCACTGTACATGACTATTGTATGCTTCAGTTAATGTATGTTATAATACATGTAATATGGGATGATAAGTATGGTATTCACTTGGTGTGTTATTGATGTTCAATGTTTTCCAAGATATACTTTGTATCGTGATATAAATATTACTGTTAGCTTTTGCGTTGGCAAACTTCCCAAAAATGTACATCTTGTAACCTCTAGTTGTCAATATTCATGTACTTTTTTTTTATATCATCATCATTTAATGTTTTTAAAAGAGAAATAAGTTTTCTATCGACAAGTTAGTAATAATATAACAGTGTGACGATATCATTATGAGGTGATAATTTTGGTCGGGGCGTGATCAAATCAAATAAAGCCCGAAGGGCTTAATGGTCGATTTGATCACGCCCGACCGAAATTATCACCTAATAGTATTCAAAGAATGATTCCTTATTACTTATATTTATATAATTTTAAGCCATCGTACGGATAAATATTTAAATATGAATAAGCAAACCCCGCTGGCGCCTCGATTTGGCGTCATTTGTATTATGGGTTATATAGTACAAAATTGATACGTAGTGTAATCACAGGCAAAGACACTGGAAAATGTAAATATTCAGTTATCTCGTTACCCTTCCAATAATTTCCGATTGATATGTCCTGTCCAGTTTTCGTATACAGCACTCTAAATATTAAATGTTATGATTCAGCAATACAGAAACAGCCATTATATCACTACATGTATGAAAGGTAAGATGAAAAAAGATGATTTAAATCAATTCTTTTACCTGTAGAGTTCAGATTTGAGGAAATTCGGAAAAAAATGCCTCAGATAACTTGTATCTACAATTTGTGAACCAAACGTTAGAAAATATTGAGTGGTGTGGCAAGACATGTCGAGTTTAGTAAACACATACATTTTTGCATGATTGAGCTTTGAAACTTTACATTATCTATTCTAGAACTCACCGCCATATTGCCCAGCTAGTGGAGAACTGAGAGCTATAAATGTGTCCACGTTATGTTGTGTTGTCGACAATATGCCCCGACAGATGAGGCCTCCTGAAAATATTGTAGTAAGTAAGCATGGACCATGCACATATATTATATAGTAAGCATATTTATCGAAGAAAAGAGATAGAATTCAATATAAATGAACATGAAAAAGAGCGAGCGATTATATTTGATTATAATTTGTTTAATGAAATTGATTTATTGAAAAAAGAAGTTTCTCTTCTCTACATTTGCGTCATCAATCATCAACTGGGTAATTTATGACGCAACGAAAATGAAGTTTTTCTGTTGAGAGTCATATTACAACAATATTTAACAGATTACGATAGTTAATTATACCCTGAGAGAAACAGATAAGATGGATGCCATTGGTATGGTTGCTCATGATGCCTTCCACCTCCTTTTTGATGGCTTCTACTTGTTTCCACATGGGGACGAGACTGCTGATTCGCTGATACAGGGCTATGGAGTAAAAAGGCGTGTCTGGGTGGACCTAAATGACACAGGGGCAATGTAATCAGATTACAAATGATGCACCCAAAATGTCTTCTCTATTTCCTTGTACGTGTTATATAATTGTATTTCGTGTCGGAATTAAAGGAAATAACGAACACCCTTCCACCTTACAAACAAAAACCACAAGGTATTAAAGATGTACGTATAAAGTGTATGTTTTTTTCTATATTTTTCATACCTATATGAATTATAGATACATTAATGTTTCTGTGTACATGTATAAATAAAACAAGTTTAATATAAGCATTGCCAATTAATTCCTGTTAGAAATTAAAAGTGTGATGATATTCATTTAAATTTTGAATTGAATACATTTTTGTAATACGTTGTACTAATATTACAGATACTTTTAAGAGACATATCATACATGTATCCCCCCCCCTCGAAATCCCAAACGACAAACACCAGGAAAATATTGGTGACTATCAAAATTTATTTCATGCATGTACATGTACATTTCTTTTGTTAGAGCATTCTAAAACTTCCGGATGGTTTGTTGAACACGTCTCGATAAACATCGAAGGATAAATGAGTGTTCAAAACAGATGACAAGTTTACATTACGGACGTGGACCTTGAAGATTAATCCGCTCATAAGATTTGGTTTTGATCACGGGGATATTTTTTTAAAATATGGAATTCAATTACATTTGTGTTGATTATAACCACTCTTTCCCTTTCTCCTTTAGATGGGGATATTTTTCTTTATACCGTCGCATACCCTACATAAAAACATATAATAGAAAGTTTTTCATTGGGTTAAAAGAAATAAAAACACAACATGTAGATTGTAAGACAAATAACACTGTACCGGACAATAACGCTGCTGCATTCTATTTATATCCAAATGTAATTCATTTTCTCACTTCTCCTTCGCATAAAATTCATTTTCCCTCCCTTTCTTCTCATCTTAACAGGTACATGTATTTTATAATTAAACTTACATGCATCTTTGTGAGCCGATTTCAGGCTTATCAGTATTGTGAAGATAAACAAAGATTGTACATGTGGTTGAGAATTTTTTCTGTCTCATAAAAATCAAATATTTTCTTCAAACGCATGTCAAGATACTACATGTACATGTATTGTGATGAATAATTGAATTGCGCGTTACATACGTAATACCAGTAAACTTGAATATTTATATAAATAAGAAGGGATCGCGTATGTTGGATGATATCACATGTCGGCAGTAGTTTACCATAAATCACATGTAAATACATAATAACTGATATGTCAACATTCTATTACTCTAAATAACATGTCATGTTATTATATGTTGCAAATTGGCATAATCAATTTCGCTTGGTTACATAATTATTATGAATGATATAACCTGTGGTGAATTAGGGAAATAAATGTAGCTAGCGTGTGATTGTGGAACACAATTAAGACATTTTCCTACGTCACATGGTAGAAACGTAAATCCGGAAAATTGCTGTTCAAGTCATCACGTGAGCACATAAAGAGACTTACCTCCGATACCCATTGCTGAATATTTGAACCTTCTTGATAATTTCCCAGAATTCCATGTATGAAAACTATCGCTTTTGGGCCATTTGAAAACTTGAGATTTGCTGCTGCCAGCAACACAGACAGGATAGAGAATTGCAGAAGAGAAATCAAGAGCATGATGCGACTGTACCCCAGTGTGTCACATGTACATCTAACTCTGAGCCGTAATCTTTTGGGGGAAACTTTGATCGGGTCACTGTGCTCAGATTAGCAATGCGATGGTTGGTAAATAAACATAAATATCTTCTATAGAAGGTGTGAAACAAATCAACGATCAGACTGACTTTATCGCTGGTAGTTCCTTATGTAGATAATACTAGATACAAATATGTACGCGGATAACGTATACATACACTTCACGTGCGCGCCAGTGTGGATTATATCATTTTGATGATTACCGGATTTATTACAAAATGTCAAGGATATCTTTTCATGATTCCATTTGTTCACAATTACACGACCTTTATTCTATTAACAATAGAACTGTTAATTGACATGCGTGTTTTGAGCAAGTGTGGGTTAATAAAATTATCCCAACTTTTATTGATCCCCATGTGGTCTTTTTTTCACACCCCCCCCCTCCCATGTTAGACTCCTAAAAGTCATATGTTAAACATTATATTACATGTATAATGTGTGGATTATTGTAAACTGATGGGCTGTTTTGCCAAAAGATGTCTTTTGAATAAATGAATAAGTATTATGCTATTTGGCATTACATAAATCGAATTACGATTTTGCATAGTAATTTGGCTTATCAACGGATCATTTCAACCTAAATGCGCCTATCTTAATTGAGGGTAAACACAAAATTAATGTTTTTTTCTGCTAGTTGAAATTTATTTTTATATAATTATACATAAAGCAGTATTTCTAATTTAATTATAATTTACTCTATTTATAATACTCAAATTGATTGGGTAACATGTATAGGCTACATAAACCACCCTCTCAAATACAATGTCAAGAAGTGGATTTAATTACCCATACATGTAAAAAAAAATGCACTTCTTGACTATGAGAAATATTAAAAAATATACATAATTACAAGTATTTAAATAGATTGAACAGCAGGCAAAAATAGCCTTAATAGTTTTCTCTATGAGAGAGGATATATACCTGTACAAAATATTTCTAGAGAATATTGTTTTGGATTATAGACTGTTATTATTGATAACAAAATGGAGTACATAAGGGATAATTAAATATTCATATATTTTAACTTTACAAAATATATTAAAACAACGTGTTATTACAACATGATTATGCAATTACGCAAACATTTCATTCACACTCATAGACATACAGACATCCATGACCTCGCCAATTAAAAAAAGTACAATAATTTAAAAGAGTATAAGTTAATGATAATTATCGCCGTGTGAAATGTTCCCCTTGAACATGACACCTTCTCCCCTGTCAGTGGCGTTGAGTGACTTTGATCTGGACACCCTCTTACATGACTCTCAGATCCGTTAATTGAAGTAACTCTAACATTCCATTTAGTACTTATTAAATTATTATTCGCTATTGTGAAAACTATGTTTTGTTATCAATAATTGATCTATAGAATTGTTGGCCATGATCAATTATTCGGTAGTTGGGATGCGACGGTCAAGGCCCTCATTGTTGTGTGCATTTTATGTTATAATAATATAAGTTTTTGGAGTTTTGATAAATTATATATAACAGATACCGGTTTCAGAGGGAGTGGAAATTACAAAAAATATTTCCTGGCAAGCAATGCCTACCCCCCCCCCCCCCAAAAAAAAAAAGCTTTCAGGGTAACAGTTTTATTTTTAAACTTGAAATTAACGCATTATATTATATTAAAAATCACTTCCTCAGAAACTTACTTATCTACATACAATGTATACATGTACATTATATCTACTTAATGAAATATATGTGTATCGTTGCATAATAAAATTTTCTCGCATGTTATTTCATTTGGAAGCTAGAACCTAACACCATTCATAAAGTTACAATTTTTCCGTTTACTACACTAATTTAATATAGAATAGTAAAAAATGTAAGATAAAATCGCCTCAATATTAAGAAATTGTAAAATCACTGTGGTGTTTATTTCATATAATATTTGTACAATTAATTCAAGTTGTAATTAATATCGTGGACACTTCAACACATTTTCCTAATCAGGAAGGTCTCTAAACTTTAGGCAAATACATTGCTTCGTTTATTATAATAATCAATTAAGGAAGTACAAAAGATATTGGACTGTAAAATGAATGGTTTTTTTATCCGCCATATATCTCCAACAAACTTATACATACTTGAGTGTCAGATCAAAACACTCTTGACAGGAGATAAAATCAGCCGAATTGATAATAAAGATAATCGCATTCCATTATTACATTAATCATATGTAGTAATATTGAAAATGAAAATCTGTAAAATGTGTAGGATACATGCATACTGGTTTATGATAAAAAATCAATTAGCATTAAGATACTCGATTTTCTTATTTCATCTCAAAGGATGTCATATTACTTAATTAATTGTTAATTATTTTTGATTATTATTTGTATATACCCGTAATGTATATTTTGTTCCTGAAAGTACATGATCATCAATACCTACAAGGATTATAACACTCACAGTTAGGCTGTATTTATATAGCAATGTCCTGTTTCACACAAAAAAAAAACAAACCATGTACTTAGAAATAGATCATATTTCTAGCATTTGTAGTGTGTATCAGACAGACGTTTGAGACGTATAAGAGGAACTCGAAAGTTGTACGAATTTGCTTCTGACCACTTTGAATAGGTTTTAATACAAATCAGAAACTCTGTTAGCATCAAAGCAATACGTGTATCTTACGCAGATGCATTTTATATCAAGAATGTTTAGATAACAGATAAAAAGGAACCACTGTATAAGGACCTCTCGACATTTGTTGACTATACATCAACTTAAGGAAGTTAAACAATCCACTGAAAAAGATTACTCAGGGGTTGAGATGGGGGTTGAATGTTAGATGGGTTTTATTTACATGTAATATGTAATTATGACACAGATATAATGTAGTACTAATTTTAATATAGCTGTTACATGTACAGATTAAAACTGCAATTACTGTAACGGTTACCTTATAAAATAGAGAAAAAAGGAAGATTAACTGGGTTTTTTTTTTTGCTGCATTAATTAAACAAATCAAAGTGTTTTCTGTGACTCCTATATTTTCTTATGAAGGATAGTCAATATCTGTATATTTATAACCTGTATGTGATCGTAGTGTTACTTTGAGAAAATAAATCCAAAGAAGCTCGCAAGAACATTGACTATAAATCACACTTGATTCTGCAACAAATAAAGATGTTCCCGTAGTATGATAATTAAACGATGTATCACATTCCAAATTACGTGAACAACTTTCTTCTATGAAATGAAATAAATTTTGCTTTTAACGAAAAAAGCAGCTGAGATTCGAAGTGCCTATATTACACACAATTTCGTAATTCATACAAAGTCTAGTATCTCTATAAATTTGTGCTGTGATTATTCCATGGCTTTCAATTAACTATTAAACTAAACAAATTAAACTGCATCAGTTCGCCTCTACTTGAATATGCCAAGCTAACCTGTTTAATGAAGGATTCTAACATGGTCGATTCCTTAGTGCTCCCAAAGATTCCATGCATGAATACAACCGCCTTGTGGGACTGGGCGATAACGTGTCCGAGTACACAAGTCCACAAAATCAAACCGCAAGAAAAGGTCGACCTACTGAATCTATGCATCATTAAAACTGAATCTACTTAGTTTTTAATTCTTCCTTTTGGTCGGCCTTTAAGTACTTTTAATTAAGTACACGTCACAAAACCCGGAAGGTTCTTCTTTATATACAGCCTGTCCGTCTCATTAAAAATGATAGTTTTTTAAACACTCGAAAGTTAACAAACTATTTACACAGAACATATTTGTTTACTTTATCATATATAGTTAGTTATATGAAATCCAAGACAATTCAATTGTTCTTTGGTCGAAAAGCAGTTAAAAACTAGCCTCTAGATGAAATAAAATTGAAACGCTCGATGAAATATAAACATCTTCATTTATAATATTGCTTGTGTACAAGTTATTCGTCTATTATCATAAAAGAAATAAAAAATAAACCAACCGAACAACCATCAAGTAATGATTATTTGTGGCATTACATATAGGAAAGCAGCAATATATCAACCGCCAAATGGGAACAAGTCTTGTGTGAAAACGGTAAAGGAAGCTGGTTTTACTTCCGAGTTTATGGATGTTTTTGGTTATATAAAAAAAAAAATTAAAAAACAAAATTTACATACATTATGCATAAAACACCAGCATAAACTTAAAAACATTAAGAATTACTTCGGGTTGACTGCATGGATAATTAGAACCATTTTAACAAGGCCTTGGACTTTAAGTAGGACGTAACTCTATTTCTTGCGTCTAAACAAGTTAAAAATGACGCTGGTTTCAGGTGAAATATACACCGATTGAGTAGTCTTAGCTCAAAAGCCAGACAAATCTTGTTGATTTCAAAGAGCCATGGCAGAAATAGACGGACCTACGTCACATCGCAGTTTGACCCCAACTACCCAAAGTCAAAGCTCTTGTTAAAATGGTTCTATTACAACATAATGATCATTATATTCACTTTCAACCATACATTGTATTTAGTACAGTTATTGAAAATCACAACAAGATTGTACAATCACCAGCATAAACCTTCTCACATTGGTAATATGGATGGCACACATGCCTTCACATGCTTTCTGGAGGTCTCCCAATGACGCAATGAATACTACGACAAAATACTGAATGTAGCATAACATGCTATATGTTCTGGACCCACCAACCCCACTCCAAAACAAAGAAGCAAATAATAAATAAACCCAAAAAACATTACTCGGACTAGTTTATATATAGATACTTTTATGGCAACGAGTTCTACTTGGGTTTTTAGAAACTTAAGAACGAGGTTATCCTGGGACCAAATGTATACCATTAAACACATACTATAGGTACCTGTAACCTTTATTTTTCAACATAAGGAAATCTAATATTGTCGACATTATGTCTAAGGGATAAAACCTCCATGATGTGTAACAAGGGATATTACATGTATGACTAAGTTGACCTAATCAATATACGTAAATAATAATTCATTTAGCTTTTTAAAAGTTAGCCTGTGTGCGCTAGTTTTTTTTAACCATGTACTCAATTCAAACATGAAATACGATTGTACATTGTGTGAAAAACATTTTACCACTTGTGTAACTATTTTACTTGGTTCGACCTTCACCTGTGCTCTAATTTTTTCCGGGATTAGCGAGTTGGTTTTTTGTCTTTTGGTGTGTTTGTTTGTTTCTTAAAGATGAGACAAGTAAGAAAATAACGAACAGGAAGTCAGAAAATAAAAATAAAATTGTTAAAATGTTTTTATTGAATACGATTGAAAATAAGTCTAACAACTGCACGACCAATGCTCATATTTAGCGCTATTAGCAGACATTAAAGGAAATCTTTTTTTTTACAACAATAAAACTATTGGTTTCTGGTCCATCATATATAAAGATTAAAAACTCTGGTTTTAACAGCATTACCGATATTTCCTCTAACTATTTCCGTATGTCACAGAAGTACATTTACTCAGAGACAATCGATAAGACATGATTTGTTTCATAAATCCCAAATATTTACAATTTCAATTTTCTTTGTATGCGATACATGTAAAACAATGAATTAAAATTGTAGATATAGTCCAATAAGTTTCATTAATGGCACAGTAACGTAGTTTGCAATTGGGCGCAGGCGGGTTTTGATTAATTTTACGAAAGGGGAATAACGTCAATATTAACAACAATAATATTGTCGTACAGTTTTTGAAAACAAATATAAGTAAGAAGAATTCATTCTTTGAATATATGAGATGACAGTTGTGGTCGGCGTAATCAAATCTATGGGTCTAAGGGCTTTATTGGATTTTATCAAACTAATTCCGATTCCCTTTCCCTTTAATTGATAAGCTACGTGTGATGTTTCTAAAGTTTTTTGATACAAAAGATAGTGTTAGTTTCTTTCTCTGCTTTAAAAATATTCTAATTACTTTCAATGACAATGTACATGTAGTTATAAGTAATGTATATAATGCATTCATGGGAATCCTATGATTTTTTTTTTACTGTGAAGATAAGAAACACTACATGAATATTTACAAATATGAACATCTTAATAAGTGAATATTGTTAGATGTAAGAGTACAGAAAATTTTCAAAGTTGTCAATCTTAATTAAAGAACATGCATTTCATTTAGAAACCAGCATTCCCAGATGGAACGATATCACGTCCAAATGTTCGGTCTAAGTCATTTTTGAACCTTTGAGCCTTTTGTTTGAGGTTGTCGGGAACTCTTGTTCTTCTTGCAATATAAAACTTCATCTTCCTGTAATACCCCTCCGCCATTTTAAAACCTCGAGGATTTCTGTTGAATTCGTCGATTTTATTCTGCAGATCTTCATCCATCAGCAACCAATGAAGACGGAGAGCCACCCGGGGAATGTTAGGATCGTCGGTTCCATCTGGTCTAAGAGACCGTAGAGTTTCCTTCTCAATCGGACGCAAAAAGTTTAGCTTGGTCTCCATATTATATTTGGTACAAATGGTCTTCAATGCAATATCGTTCATCCTTTTAATAACCCTCTTTGCAGTGTCTCTGATTTGAGGATCATCGTGTTTTTCGTAATCGAAGAGACGAGCCTTTGATCTCCAGTTAAGGAAAGAGCTCTCCTTATTTTGGTCAAGCTGTTCAGAAAGTTCAGATAATTCCTTTCTTATAAGCTCAGTTTTTAAGCGGCCAACAAGCTCCGATTCGTGAGCAGCATCTTTGAAATGGATTCTTTGAAGAGCCCGGAATTCATCGCCATCTTCTTTGAAATCAGTGAGTCTAGTGTTGCTAGTGCATTTAGCTTTTATGTCCCTAATGATTTCTCTGGCAATGGAATCAACTCTCTCTTTTCTTTTTTGTTTAAAGCTTGGATCGATAAAGTAAAAGATCTCTTCTAGTACCCTCTCTTCAAATTTTTTCAATAAATTGTTGTCCTCAAGATACCTTTTGAAAAGTCACGTTTGATTAAGATTTAACAAATATAGTCTTACTCCGATTGAAATAACTTTTTTTTCTCAAACTTGAAAAAATTAAAAATGATTTGATTTACATAAATATTTACATATTACACTGTGCCGGATATTATCTGAACTAATTGAATTGACTTTAAATATTGTTATGTTAATAATAATGATAAATCAAAGCCAAACGTTAATATGTACATTAGTGTGTCCGTAGTATCTATTACTAGAAATCATTATAAAACGATAAAAATATTATGTGGTTTAATCAAGATTAATAAAATAATACTTATTTTAGTTGACGATTTAAACATTCTAAAATATGGCGTGCAAAATGTATGCAAGGATTAAGCAGAAATAGGCCCTTTTCTTTGATGGTTATTTACTTTCTTAAGAAGTTTTCAATCGATACCTTTTCTGGTTTTCATAAACTTCCGGAATAATGGCCTTGACGTCACCTGCCGCATACAGAATCATTTCGTCTGTCATTGGTCGTTTGGCCCATAAATCACCTGTCACTGTCATCCACTCAGCCTTATACACGATTGAATACAGTTTAAAAAATAGTTTTGTATTTTTTCTTTCAAACTAACATCTAAAAAAATATCAATTATACCTGTACGTCATCTTTGAGTTCTGTTGAAAACTTCTTTCCTCCATACTCTTCACAAATTGCAGCAAGTTTAAGAAGAGGCGCTAATCTACGTCCTTGGTGTTCTTGAATGACTAAATTGGCCACCTGAAAAACGAGTGAAAAAAAAGAAATACATATACATATTAACTCTGATATAGTTTAATAACTGCATTCAATCATGAACCTGTATAATGTTCGGCGATTTGTGAATATTTTCTACATCATTACACATGCCTGGTAGCCAAGTGAAAAAGTATAACATACTTGAGAAAGAAATATTCAAGAGTCACACAGCATGAATTTGTTCAAAGCACCTAATTTCATAGTGAAATGCAAGTTGACAAGGCCAAAAAAAAATAAATAAATATTCCTGTTTCCTGTCGCCCGACCGACCCTATTTTTTACCCTCCGACCCAAAAGGTTTTTTTTTTGTGATCATGATGGTGATCGGTAACTTCGGCAGAATTTCCTCAGAATGAGAAGTGAATTTTGTCAGTCTTCTGAGTTCACAATCGTGTAAATTAACCGCATTGGCAAAAAGAAAATGATAGTAAACTAATCGCAGACATTTTTACTGCATAAATTAACCAGACATGAGGATAATAACCTGTACTATCTTATCTTCAGAGGTTATTAATACAGGTGATGCAACAGCATACTGTTCATTGGAAATAACAAAAACGATGTTCATAACTTTTATTAAATCCTAAAACTAAAGTGAGTTAATAACCTGTTCATAGTTAATCACGCTGCAATAAATATTAAATTGCCATAAATCTGTTTTCTACATTATCTTGTGAATTAAACAGACCCTTTAAGTCAAGTAACATAATAAAGAAATATTTATCCATAAAATGCATCAATACATTCATACACATGTAGATTACATTTTAAAAATAATATAGGTTTTTATTTTTCATTAATTTTTTTTTTCATTGTCTGTTGTTGACTAACGTCATCCATTACACGCATCATTAACACAAAGACATTTGGAAATTTAAAATCTTCATTAACGTATCATAAACTGTGAATATACTTCTTTCTCTCATTATTACTCACATGCTCTAAGTTTTTAAAAAATAATCATTTTTTTAAATAAATTTTTTTCCCTACCTACCCTATTTGTTTTTGGCCCAAGCAAACAGAGATACTGTAACTTGATTTATCTAAATAAATTGACTTATCGAGATAAATTCAGCTCAATGCAAACGACATGTATGAATAATGCATGAAAATTTGAATTTAGGAATTTTATTGGTAAAAGAACCATTCTCCAATTTCTGTTCAGAGTTATCATTTGTGGCAACCTCGAATTTGATCTGCATATCTTAATAGAACATAATGGGACGGTATTCACAATATTATGTAACTGTTATGACGGATTGGGGGGGGGGGGGGGGGGGAGAGATAACATTATTTTCTTTGTCATTTCAAATATAAAATTTAACATAAAATGCAAGGTGTGAATAAATTTGGATTGTTCAATTCTAAGCGACCTACAGATATTAAAAGGAAATTTCATGGCTGTTGTGGCTCAATATGTTATTATAATTCTAAATATAGATTTGCTGTGAGAAAAGCTGCAAGTTCCCTTTGTATACTGTGTGGTTTCATTAATTTTCGTGTGTATCAATTTTCTTGGATTTTCTGAAAACCACAGTTTCAAGGACACGTAATTTCGTGGCCAATGATCCTATCAATACAAAATGTTACTTGAAATTGAACTTCAATGAACATTTAATTTTGTGGATCAACTTACCAACGAAATCCACGAAAATTGGTATTGAACAAATATTGATGAAACCACAGTACCATGTGCTTTGAAGGAAAGTTCTTGTCTTGGAAGACAATGAATTTGCAATATCCAGAAATCAATAAACAATTAAAACATAGTGTTTACTTTATAGAGGCAGGCTATGTTGTTCATGTACAACATGTTGGATTAACGATCTTTGAAACTAACATCATGGTTAGAATACAACAAAACGACTAGTGAAAGTCTACAGAATGCTACTTGTAAATAGTTTTGTTGACTATTCATCATTGACAAATAGCATACAAACTATATTTGAAAGCAAGGTATGCCCCCCCCCCCAAAAAAAAATCAATAGGATGGTTTAATTTTCGCCTAAAGTCAAAAGCAGTATATACTTGTTTTTTCTCAATTTGATTTCTAGAGGATGGCTAGTCAACAATTGTATCAGTTTGAAAAAAAAATACCTGCGTGTCAAAGACATTCTTAAGGGTTACTTTGAATTGGTGGTACAGTGCAGCACTGTCGTTGGAACACGATTGTATTACCTATATACAAAAATAAATGCAAAACAATAACAGTTAAATGGTTCTACACACAACAAATTCAAGCGAAGAGACAAATACGGCTGAAAAATATTATCCACTTGTGTACTGTCATGCAACACAATTTTGATACGTTTGTGTTAGATTTCTTAAATCATTCAAAGATTTCTTTATACTTATACCAAACTCGCTAATGCTTATTAAGTTACTTTATAAATATCCCCGCTCTAAGGCTATTGGGGTATAATGTCTTACCCTTGTGTGTCTGTCTGAGTGTCTGCCTGTCAATGGAGGTATCTATTTGCAAATCAGAACGGGGTTATCACTAGTGAGCATTGGCCCACCAGTGTCTAATTTGTTAAAGCTTTGACATTTTATGAAGAGGTCACCCCATTTGAATACGAATGAAGTAGACCAAAGGTAATCAGTAAAGTGTATGTTAATATTACTGATTAAATTTCAAGAAAAAAGCTAAAAAGAGTTCTTACTTTGATAATATTGGGTGACTCCAAAAGAGATCCAAGTCTCCCCCGACTTAGCAGGTCTTTGTTTCGAAGTATGTCGAACAAATAAACCTCTCCTGAATAATTGCCGACCTGTACCAAAGTCAAGGGGCCATCTACTCCAAGTGAGACCCCCTCACAGTCTACGGCCAAAACCCGCTCACGTTCCAACACATCAACCACCTGTTTACATCGGCCAACATCTTCAATTACCTCCGGTAACTGTCTTGCCATTCTTTCTAAGATAGATTAAGCAACATTCTATAAGATATGACCTGAAGGAAAAATATTGTGTTTTTACTATATGCAAGCTAACACCCATTTAGGTGAGTCAAACTGGAACTTAAGTAACATTTTACAAAGACGTTTTGAAACAGTTTTGATGTTATTTTTGTTGTGATGCAAATTGAAGAAAATAGTGTGCTATCATTTAGTGTTGAGGTGATATTAAATGAAATCAATGGTTTAGCATCCATTTATTCTGATTTGGGTATAAACTAATAGGTAAAATGTTCTTTGGTTAACAACTCTGACTCCAACCCTGGCGGGTGTCATAACAGGACTTCGATAGTACTATCGTTACTACGAGCTTTACTGGGTTGATCAAATATGCAATTGAATTTTGACGTGTATTATGGTTAATGTAATCGCCATATCATTGCAATACTTTTGAAATATTTTACTTACGGAGATTAGAATGGTTTATGTGTTGGCAAAGATATTACAGATTAGTCAGTTGTTTTTCTAGTCTATTCTGATATCCGTGATTTCCATATCAGATAACAAGAATGTGCATAGTTACACAACAACAAAAACCTCTATTGCATGCACATGAACTATTTCGAAATTCTATCAGGGAAGTATATTAACTATGTGTATCAGGGAAGTATATTAACTATGTGTGGATTCTTTCTTTCTTTATTTGTTATTTAATGAACAATTAGTTATGCAACAAAATGGAGGCCCAGGAAAGGGAGTAGTGCAACTTTTGTATGAAAAAACAAATTAAAACAAAATATTTTTTTAATAAACTGCTGACTTTTTAGACTTTTAACTTTAGGAAAAGTAGAGGGCAGTCAACATAAAAAATGTTAATTCAGTGCTGATAAAATTGATTCAAAGTGACATAAAACCAAATCGGTAATACCTTCTTTGATATTCAATAACGTTCAGATTACAGAAAGAAAGCTGCATCCATTAATAATTGGTACAAACATACGTGCTGATAATTATTTAATCATACATGAAAAAAATCTTTTAATGCGAGTGCAAGTCCGATACAAATTGTAAATTATTAATAATATTATGATATCAGATGAAGTAAAATTTGTCATGCACATCTAATAGACTTGTACAAATAGAAGTAGCAATTTCTTAAAGCGTGTATGATGAATTATATGACCGTACGTACCTTTTTTATCGACCAAACCTTCTTAATTACGAAATCAGTGTAAATGCGCAATTAAATAACGATCTCCTTGTTACAAAAATCTAAATATAGAACAGGAATTTCCTCAGTTTATTATTTTTTGAAAACGTGTTCTATGTTTAGCACAAAACCAACTTTATTATTCATTAGCAGTCGCTAAACATTGAATAACGTTTGTTCATGCTCTTAAATGTGAAAATGTTTCATTGTTTACAGTAACGTAAATCAATAGTTTCAAAAAACGGAGAAAATTTTTGAATGGCGCTGATTCTGAAGTTTGAATGAACCAATGAAAAATCGGGTTTTCACCTAGGTAGGTTAATTCATATAAACTAAAATCAAAGAAATTATGACGGCTTTGGTGCTTCTCTGTCTCCGTACCCTCTGATTCATGTTTCCGAATTTTCCAAATTTGAAGCTTATATATTAAGATTTGTTAACCTGTCTGTTAATGGCGAAATCCAGAACTTCGAAATCCTATGGCTGAACAATTTGAAACTTGGACCCTAATTTATCAATAAAATGCATTTTTGATCTTCACTTGTTCTGAATCTCAACTGAAGGTCACACAACTTTCGAAAAAAAAAATCCTTGCCATAACATGAAAATCCTTAAAATTATGGACTTCAATCTTGTACCACTAATTGAAGATATAAAACGTAACTTAATCCTACCAGAATGTTTTAGTTGACCAATTTTTCGAATTTTCAAGGTCATATTTAATTTTTTTTCTATTATTTTGGGTTTTAAGCTCAGCACTGCTTGGATAAAGACACCGTCACACAAATATATTAACCATTTGATATCGTTACAGCCGATTGTATTCCTTTCGTGGTCTTTGTATTTATTTCTTATGATACGTGCATATATAATGCAAAGACTTGTTGATTTGAAGCAAGTATTCTCCTGGTTTGAAAAGTGCGTAAAAGTTTGTATAGTCTATCGCAAGATAGTGTGGAGCACATGGCTCAGTGGTCAGAGTTTTGTGTCAGTCCACCCAGCTAAAATTGAGTACCGGCTTACGCTGAGAGTAAACCTGCGATGGACTGGTGTCCCATACGACGGACTGCAGTCAATGACTCTCATCCGCTTAGCAACACGGAAACCGGGGAAAAGCACCAACTTCATGTGTCTAATGGCACGGAAATGATTAACTTAACTTTAAAATGTTTTTTTAAATCATTTTATATTTATTTATACCTCTGGGTTCAAACAAAGTTCATTTAATAATATGACAAATTCCCAAGTTTTCCCTTCTGAAACGTCTTCTCTAGCTTCTCAGGTTTGAATACACGACTAAAAACAAAATAGTCAACTGGGATTTGCATTACAAAAGAGATGAAAACACCCGGATGATAACGTTGAAAAACTGTGTGAGGTATTCAGAGTGACTTCCGAATGAAGAAAGATGTAATCATGTCTCATTATAAATCACTGTAAGTAATATGTTCCTGTAAATTTTTCCGCGTGAAAAATGATAATGTGCCAGTGAAGATATCTTATATATTTTCCCTTTCATCGATTTGAGTTGCACTTCTTTCACTAAATATCGTTCAATGTGCACTATAAATATCTAAGCACAGACTATGATTTCATTGCGACCGATTAACACTGAGAATATGAAAGTCCACACAGGTGAGACGTCTACAGCGAAATTTTTTAAACCATTCAAATACAGAGGTGATAAAAGAGAAAAATGGCGGACAGTGCCTATTTACGAGTAATGTTCAGCTTTAAACTATATACATGTACGCTGACTGGAAGTTTTGGCTGAATCTGAATTCGCTTAATGGCTATGAACATGATTTAAAAAAATATTACGTAGTTCCCTTTCAAATTCAAGCAATAAAGGAGAATCTTGAGTGTAAAACATAACAGAACGACTAGATTTGACAAAGTTCTTAGCATAATTTTTCCAAGTGCGTTTATACCAACAAATAAATAATGAAAGGGCATAATCTACCTTTTTTTTTAGTATAAAATAATTTCAAAAGTTGTACCACTGATCATAATACAAAACAGTGAACAAGGTAACAAACCATAGATTCAGTGCAAACATGCAAATTATTAAGATAAACAAAAATCAAAGAAGCTGAAGCTGGTTTTGGGTGTTTTACCCAAATGAAATCGCCCTGAAACTTTAAGACAGTTGAATATAAAAACATTCTTCAACTAATATGGTCACTTAAAGTGCCGCTTCTCTTACCAAAACTCGTACCTTTTTCTGGAATTAGTATCAGTCTGATGTTTTTGGGTAAAGATATCAAGAGAAAAAAGAAATTTTAAGTAAAATGTCAAAAACAAAACGGGCATGAAATATTTTCCCAATTTGATAGGAAATGAGACAATAGATGCAAATCTAGCCCTTTTTTTCTTGGGTGTATATACGATATATGTGAGTAATATGCATGCCTTTAAGAAACTTTAGCGAAACGACCAGTCAAGAAGAACTTTTCCTGAAAAGAAACTGCTCTGCAGTCACCCTTTGTCAGGGTCTTGGAAAAGACAACCAGAATTTTGAAAGATTGATAGCTTTAATCAATTGTAATAAAATTACATGTATCACATCCATCACAAATAAAAATCAGTGAATTTTGAGTTTCACGAATGAAAAAAAAAACAATGAAAAACGCTACATGGGTATACTAAGTCTAGTATCTACAATGTAAAGCATATAAAACATAACAGTTTTGACAGAGGGAAAAGGTGTAAAAATTGTTAAAGAAAAGAAAATATAAAATGTGATCCATATTTTAAAAAAGACAGGCATTTGTAAAGGGATTTCCAGACGGAACAACATCACGTCCCAATGTTCGATCTAATTCATTTTTTAACATCCGTGCCTTTCGTTTAAGGCTTTCGGGTACTCTTGTTCTTCTTGCAGTATAAAACTTCATTTTCTTGTAGTAACCTTCTGCCATCTTAAAGCTTCTTTGAGTTTCTTTAAACTCGTCAAACTTCTTTTGCGAATCCACTTGGTCTCATCGATCGAAGGGCTTCCTACTCAATTTGACTCAAGAAAACAAGCTTGGATTCACATCATATTTGGTACGCACATCCTTTAAGGCGATATCACTTTATTTCCTAGTGACAATCTTTGCGGTGTCTGCAATAAGCTTATCTGGATGCTTTTCGTAGTCAAAGAGATGGGACTTTTGATCTCATTAGGACAAAGTCTTCACCCTCTTGTTCAAGATTTTCCAAGAGATCAGTTAAATCTTTCTTAACAAGCTCGGTTTTCAAACGATTAATAAGAACTGACACATCGGCGGTTTCCCTGAAATGTATTCGCTTCAGAGCGCGGTATTCGTCGCCATCTTAATTGAAATTAACTATGCTGGCGTTGCTGGAGTACGTAGCATCTATATTTCTTAATATTTTTTTCTCATTGGCATTGACTTTGTCTCTCGTTTTTTGTTTGAAGCTATGGTCAATATAGTAAAAGATTTCGTCTTCAACTCTCTCTTCAAACTTTGCCAATAAATTGTTATCCTCGAGATACAGTTCCGATCAGACCCAACCTAACACCAGAGTAAACCCCAACTTAACCCCGGTTTTACTTTCTGAATTTACTTTGGGTTTACTTTTTGAAAATTTGGGTCCACTCGGGGTTTACTTTGGGTTTACTCGGGGTTTACTTTGGGTTTACTCAACTATAGTCTATAGTCAACTATACGCACTGAAGTGTGAAGCAGACCTGTATTTTATCTTAACATCTTAACATCCGAATACACATGTAGCATCTGCTTTCAGGGTATATTTCTGATCGGGGTTTACTCTCTGTGTCCACTCTGGGTTTACTTAGGGTTTACTCTGGGTCCACTTTAGTAACCCCAGAGTAAATCCAGAAAGTAAACCCAGGGTTTAGTTGGGGTTTACTTTATGTTAGGTTGGGTCTGATCGGTACTGTACCTTCCAATACAGAATGATTTTTTTTTTACACAATTTCCATTCTTGATAAATGGTTAAAATTGTGGTTAATCAGCGTAACGCACGTAACAATCTCGACAATGAATTTATTGTTTATTCATATATAAGAATCAATGAGGAATAAGGTGAAAAGATGTTACTTATCTAGACCTTTTATACTTTTTCTGATATAAGGTTCAATGGCCTGTAATATTCTCATATATGATCTGTCACTTGCCACATCACTTATTCCCGATTCCCTACAAAAAGTCTGGTACTGTTCTACAACTCGAGAGCGAACACTATTCAAAATTATTTGAGGTACTTGATACAGTTCTCCATTTGATAGTCTTAATTTTGTTTCCAGAAATGGTAAATCAGTCATTACGCTTGGAGACATAAAATCAATAAAACATTTAATTTGATATTCAGACAACCCTTCGCGGTTATATGGTAAAATTTGTACAGGCTGTCCTTGTCCTTTTTCTGAAACATGTTTTCTGGCAGCTGTATATCTATATTTATACCCCCGCTCCGAAGGAGAGGGGGTATACTGTTTTACCCTTGTGTGTCTGTCTGTCCGTCTGTCTGTCTGTCTGTCCGTCTGTCTGTCCGTCCGTAACAAAATTTTCTGTCGCATTTATCTCAGCAACTATTTATTGCAGATGCTTGAAATTTTTACACAGTGTTTGTTAAGGCATGCCATACCGTGGGATATATTTTTGTACCAATCAGACGTCAACTTCCTGTTAAATGACGACTTTGTTTATTTTTTAACCAAAATTTTCAAACAAATTTTCGTCAAAGAATTCTCAGCAACTGTTTATCGCAGATGCTTGAAATTTTTACACAGTGTTTGTATAGGCATGCCATACCGTGGGATATATTTTTGTACCAATCAGACGTCAACTTCCTGTTAAATGACGACTTTGTTTATTTTTAGCAGACAAATTTTTGTCAAAGAATTCTCAGCAACTGTTTATCGCAGATGCTTGAAATTTTTACACAGTATTTGTATAGGCATGCCATATCGTGGGATATATTTTTGTACCAATCAGACGTCAACTTCCTGTTAAATGACGACTTTGCTTATTTTGCATATTTACATCAGACCGGGGATATCACTAGTGAGCATTGGCTCACAGATATCTTGTATGTGATTGTGTCATAAATTAATTCATCAATATAAATATGTAAGTGAGAATGACAGTGCACATGGGACTTAAACTCATTAAAAATTTAAATCTTAGGAATGAGTTAGCCAAAAATGAACGCACCGGAAATATACCTTAAGTTCGTGATATACGTGATTACATGATTTGAAACTGCTTCTGAGAATTTAGTGTGTAAAGTAGGTAAGCAAGTATATATATATATATATATATATATATATATATATATATATATATATATATATATATATATATATATATATATATATATATTTATATGAGTGTGTCAGAATTTTTTTCATAAATTATTTCATCAAGTATTTGATTTAAGTTGCTAAACAATAAACAATACACAAGGACCAAATCGCGGTGTTTGGTAAGGCCAAACTTAAACTGAATTTTACTTTAAGAAAGAACGGTTGGAAATTGGCCTTTGAACGCAAAATCGACCTGGAAAATTAATGAATATATCACGCTTGTATAGTAAAGTTATAGTCATAATGTATAAGTGATAATAACTGTACATTCAAATTAAACTCATTTAAAAATCGAAATCGCCGAAGAATGAGTTGGCCAAAATTGAACGCACCGGAAATAAACCTTCGTAATTTGAATCAGCCTGGCCTGAGAATTTATTGAGTAAAGTAAGCAAACAAATTTATATATATATGAATATATGATTGTGTCAGACATTTCTTTAAAGATCATTTCAATAAGTATTTGATTAAATTTTTTGTGTGTGGCGTTGATAAACCTATATCTTTCATTTTAGTGGTAAATTACAATGAAAAAAACCCCCTGACATTAAAAACGGAACTTCTATTAAAATAAATGCGTTGTCTCTTGAACTGTACTATATGTTTGTTTTACTTTAGTGTATTTACAAATGCATGTTTAAAAAGCTTTTATTTTCACAATTTTCATGACAGGTGAGGTTTTCAAGGAAATTGTTACGTCTTAATTACATAATATAGAAGTGGCATCCCCTAGCTCTTTTAAAATGGCAACCCCTAGCCCTGCTAAAATGACCTCTCCTACATGTACTCCTGCTAAGAAGCGTCGCGTGGATAGTTTGACTGATTTAATAACATCCACAGGAGATGACCTTGACATGCAGATCACTTCATGTCTCTATCATTTGGGGAAAAAGGATGTGGCTCAAGCCACACGGATACTTGTAAAAGTGAGGAGGTTGATGAAAGCTAGTAACTCAAAACATGTGTTAAACTGAACGAAATTAACTTTGAAATTTCTGCTCTCAACCAGAAAATTAACGGGTTAGAGAAAAGAGAAGCCTACCAGTCGAGACACATTGCAAATCTTCAGAGCAAAATTGAGAACTATAATAAAGCTTTCCTCTCTTTTGATGATGATTTTGCAACTGATGAACCATCAGATTCATCCATCTCCTCACATATACCTATCGTAGGATCCCAAGACTCTGAAGACTCCCCAGCCAAACCCCAAATGTCGAAGAGTGAAGCAGAAACTCAAGGAACCTTTACCCAGGAGAACCCTTCCTCTCAGAACTCAATTACTGACATTTAATTCCCTGAACATAAGATTAACACTTGAAATTCCATTTAAAATTCTTCTTTGCTAAAAAAAAATTTCTTTCTATCAGAAAGGAGAAATAACTGACAACACATATATGTCTTTGTGGTTTTCATAGTTTACAACATATATTGACAAGACATAAACATTTCATTGCACATGCAAGAAGCTTGTTCTGCCATTTTAGAAATCTTTGTGTTGATGATTCTTTTTTACAGACAGACATTTTATCTGAAAGCTAGACAGGAAGCTAGCTTAATAAAAAAATGTAACTGTTATAAAGTTAACATACATGTTGTGCTATGATTTTAATATCAATATTTTTGAAGTAAAATTGCAGCAATAGACTTTTTGTTCCAGCTTTGTTTTCAGTGTCTGTCCGTAACAAATGATGCTTAACCGTTTTATGAATAATTTTTGTACAATAGTTAATTTCCATTTTTTCATACAGTTACTGTATATCTTCATTAACAATGTATTAGGCTTGAGTATCACCAGCTACCTCACGATACGATACATATCACGATACATTAATGCAATACATCATGTATCACGATATAGTTGTCAACTATAAATAAACTGGTATCTATGTTGCCTACCTCTATAAGAAATAGTATTGAATGAAGAAATATATCAACTATTTACAAAATCAATCAACAAACTGTAGAGATATAAAATTCAATTGATTAGAATAAAATAAACAATTTATTTCTAACTTCAATGAAATTTCTTAATGTCTTCATGTTATGTATACTATGTAACTATTCTAGAAAGTCGATGAAAATTAATTCATACAGTGTATCACAATACACATGTGACGATATGATACACATATCGTGGGCCCTCACGATCAATATGATCGATATATCGCCGTATCATTACACCTTTACAATGTATCATATTAATTGAATAAGTCCAAATGAAATTCCTCTTTTATTTTTACATGTTTTATTCTATACTGAAACAATTTTCAAATAAAACGGTGTTCAGGTTGTCTGATCAAAATTTCATGTGGTATATAAATATTAAAAGTTACTACCTATTTTCAGACTAACCTTTTAGAATGCCAAGAAAGAAAAAGTCTACAGATCAAAGAATAAGGGAAAGGAGAAAGCTTGAAAAGGAGGAAAAAAATGATCCAAAACCTTCCACAAATAATCAGTTGAGATCAACAGATTGTGATAAAACTTTCGAGTTATCCAAACCTGGTGTGGCTTCAAAAACTAAAGATGCACCAGAACTTTCTGCTAATGCTGAAGATGATCTGAAGTGTGAACATGGTGAAAGATGGAAGAACGATACTTCAAAACCATCTACTAGTCAATCAACAGATAATGCAAAAACATTATATTCAGTACCCCCTGCCAGTTTTAAAACAAAACATCAAAATGAAATTAAAGAAGAACAATATGCTTTTATTGAAAGAGAAATAATGAAACAGAGACAATGGAAACTTCAAATGATGAAAAATGACAATGATATGGGTAATTTACATGAAATGCCATCAAGGAAAGGAGTTAAAAGGAAGTTATCTGATAAAAATAATGATTCACAGCAAGGTTCTGACATCCCGATCTATAATGTGAAGAAGGGTTCATCTTTTAATCCTTGTAATGTGAGAGTAGCCAATTGGAGAAAAACTTTCCCTGAAGCTAAAAAAACTGCTTTAAAATTAAAAGAAAAGGAACGAAAAGCAAACAAAAGGAAATATCTTGATGAAAATGAAAAAGCTGAAATGATTGAGAAAGACAAAAAACGAAAGCAAGAGAAAAGGAAACTGCTTGATGAAGAGGCCAAAATGAATATTAAACAGAAAGACAAAGAACAAAAGCAAGAAAAAAGGAAAACACTTGATGAAGAGGCCAAATTGAAAATTAAACAGAAAGACAAAGAACAAAAGCAAGAGAAAAGGAAAATGCTTGATGAAGAGGCCAAATTAAAAATTAAAGAGAAAGAGAAAAAACAAAAGCAAAAGAAAAGGAAAGTGCTTGATGAAGAGGCCAAAATAAGATTAAAACAGAAGAACAAAAGCAAGAGAAAAGGAAAGTGCTTGATGAAGAGGCCAAAATGAAAATTAAACAGAAAGACAAAGAACAAAAGCAAGAGAAAAGGAAAGTGCTTGATGAAGAGGCCAAATTGAAAATTAAACAGAAAGACAAAGAACAAAAGCAAGAGAAAAGGAAAGTGCTTGATGAAGAGGCCAAATTGAAAATTAAACAGAAAGACAAAGAACAAAAGCAAGAGAAAAGGAAAGTGCTTGATGAAGAGGCCAAAATAAGATTAAAACAGAAAAACAAAGAACAAAAGCAAGAGAAAAGGAAAGTGCTTGATGAAGAGGCCAAAATAAGATTAAAACAGAAAGACAAAGAACAAAAGCAAGAGAAAAGGAAAGCACTTGATGAAGAGGCCAAAATAAGATTAAAACAGAAAGACAAAGAACAAAAGCAGGAGAAAAGGAAAGTGCTTGATGAAGAGGCCAAAATAAGATTAAAACAGAAAAACAAAGAACAAAAGCAGGAGAAAAGGAAAGTGCTTGATGAAGAGGCAAAAACAAAAATTAAACAGAAAGACAAAGAACAAAAGGAAGAAAAACGAAAAACTCTTGATGAAGAGGCAAAATCTAACACGCGAAAGAAAACCAGAAATCAAATGAAGGAACAAAGAGCAGCAAGAACATCTGAAGCTGACAACGCAATACAAACCTTTCTTCAGATGATCAAACAAGGACCAGCATATATCTGCTCTGTTTGCCATAGACTAATGTACAGAGAATGTGTTGTTTTGTACAATGAAAATGTGTTTACTACTTACGTGTGACAAAGAATTGTTAGAAACATGCAATACGAATAAAAAAAGTATTGATGGGGAACAGTACATTTGCACCACCTGCTCATGGAATTTGAAACGTAATATGATGCCAGTGCAGGCTGTGACAAATTCATTATCTCTTGATGATATACCAGAAACCTTAAAAGATTTGTCAACATTAGAATCAACCTTAATAAGCAAAAGGATTCCTTTTATGAAAATCCTTGCTCTGCCCCGTGGTAAGCAGAAGGCAGTACATGGATGCGTTGTAAATGTGCCAGTAAATCCAGAGGAAACCTGTTCCATATTGCCTCGTCTTCCATCATCTTCCTCATGTATAACAGTTAAACTGAAACGTAAGATAGAGTATAGAGGTCATGTTATTGTTCAGTCAATAAGACCATTGAAAATTATGGAATCCTTACAACATCTTAAGAATGAACAGAAGAATCCTCATTATCAGGATATCATAATCAATGATAACTGGCCGGAAGACAGCAGTGAAGATAATCCACAACTATGGGAGGCTCTTACAAGCAGTAGTCCATCAAACAATGGTAGTGCACTACACGTTCTACCTACTGCATCCATTGAGACAGATCAGCCATCAGAACCAGGACAGGAATCAGACAATGAAGAAAGTGACAATGAAATAGAAGATCGATCAGAAGTTAATGGTTTACCTTTTGATTCTTGTTTGCAACCAAGAGACATTAGTGCAGACAAAGACTTTTTATTAAATTTAGCACCAGGAGAAGGTAAAAAGCCAATAGGGCTATTTTCAGATAAACATAGCGAAGAAATGGCCTTTCCTACATTATTTCGTAAGGGAAATTTTGGATTTGATAGTCAGCGTGAGAGACCAATTTCATTAGTAAAATACTTCAATCAGAGAATTCTCGATTGTGACAACCGTTTTGCAGCCTCCACAGAGTATTTGTTTTATGCTCAATATCGAACTGAAGCGAAAAAAGTTGCTGACTGTCTGAGTATTGCGATGAGAAAATGTTAAGGACAACATCAGGTGGAGAAAATAATAGCAGGCCAAATAAAGAATGCTGAAGAAATGAGACGGTTAACCCGATCTGACCTTAGCTACCATTTCCTCCAAAATGTTCGTGGATCACCAGCCTTCTTTAACAAATTATTGTATGATCTTTTAGGAATGATAAGACAACTTGGAAGCTGTACATGGTTCCTGACATTGTCCTCTGCTGACATGAAGTGGAAAGACACAATTCAAGTAATAGCTGCACAACATAATCAGAAACTGTCAGATGAACAAGTAGAAAACATGACTTGGGAACATAAAAGCACTTGGTTACGTACTAATCATGTTACAGCTGCTAGGCATTTCGATCATAGGCTTCAGCTCTTTATGTCAACACTAGTTCTTGGAAAGTCAAAACCCATAGGAGAAATACAAGATTTTAAATACAGAATAGAATTCCAGCAAAGGGGTTCACCCCACTGCCATATGCTGCTATGGGTTAAAAATGCACCCTCAATATCACAAAATTCACCTGAAGATGTAGCTGCCTTCATTGACCAATATGTTGGATGTACAATTCCACAGGATAATCATCTTGCATCTCTGATTCAAAGTGTTTAACGCCATATTCACTCTTTTACATGCAAAACCCATGGAACAAGATGCCGATTCAGCTTTCCAAAACCACCTGTTCATAAAACTACAGTAGTGCTTCCACCAGAGGATATACCAAACAAAGGAACGCAGACAGTCTACACAGAGTTGTTGACAGCAGTTATGGGTAAAGTGGAAGATGTACAACATGACCTAGAAGTAACACTAGAAGCTCTGTTAGGAGAACTTGAAATCCCTGAAGCTACGTATATGAAAGCATTATCGTGGATGAAAACAAAGCAAGGCCAGCCTGCTGTACTGTACAGACGCAATCCATCTGACTGCCTTATTAACAATTACAGCCCAACCCTGATGAAAGCTTGGTAGGCGAACCTTGACCTTCAGTTTGTCACTAATGTTTATGCCTGTATAATGTATGTGGCTTCATATGTTAGCAAACCAGAGAAAACATTGGGTGATGTCTTAAAGTCTGTTAGTAAGAATTCGGCACCAGCTGGTCCAAAGAAGATGATGGAGACTGTATCTAAGAAGTTCCTTTCCCATCGTGAGGTCAGCGCCCAAGAGGCAGTGTACCGATTATTGCCATTACCACTCACTAAAGGGTCACGGCAGGTCATTTTCCTCCATACAGATTTAGCTGAGAATAGGACAAAACTTTTGAAACCCATGAAAGTTATACAGGAGCTTGATGATGATGAAAACTTATATCAGGAAGGCATGCTGGAAAAATATCAACTTAGACCCGATTGTTTGGAACACATTTGCTTTGCAGATTTTGCAGCAAACTATTCATATGCTCGGAAAACAAATACCAACTCAGATCCCGACCTGCTAGATGAAGAATCACTTGATCCAGCCACTGTAATCAACAATCTTCCTAAAACCATAAAGTTGAAAAATAAATATACAATTATGACTATTCGTTCAAGACCATTCATTATCAGATCTCATCAGTTCTCCATCTTGAAACAGCCCGAGCAGTACTATCACTCCAAACTGTTACTTTATAAACCATGGAGAGATGAAAGCAATGACCTGTTGGATGGAGATGGTACATATAAAACAAAATACTTCAATTGTAGACCAACCTTCTCTGACAGAATGAACTATTATGAACCAAACAATGAAGAGTACACACAAGCTGTTGAAGAACTACAAGAAAATGGGCCTCCTGAGGATGCCTGGGCATTATTAGTTCCACAAACAGAACAACAGGAGAGAGCTGATAGATATTTGGGAGCACAACAAGATCCAGAGTTTGAATTCATTGTTCCTGTACATGGAAATGAAACATCAGATCTTGGGTTGACTAATTATCAGTATGAACTGGACAGTAGGAAGATATCAACTCAGCAGTGGCTTAGTATGACAGTGTCTCTCAATACTGAACAGCAAGAAATCCACCAGTTCATTGTTGAATGGTGCATAGAAATGTCAATGACTTATAAAACAGGGAAACGTCCAAAGCCATTTTATGTCTTCATTTCTGGAGGGGCAGGTACTGGCAAATCGCATTTAATCAGAACCATAGTGCAGACTGCAAACAAATTGTTACGTTTTGGGCAAGGAGAAGATAATATTATTGTTATGGTTAGTGCTTTCACTGGTGTGGCTGCTTTCAACATAGAAGGCCATACTCTGCATTCTGCATTCAGTTTACCAGTTAATCAGTCCAAGCGTGATGACTATATCAGACTATCGGGAGAACAACTGTCTAGTATGCGAGCAAAACTAGGAAATCTTAGCCTTTTGATAATTGATGAGATTTCCATGGTTGGAGCTGATCACCTGTACACTGTTCACAGACGTTTGTCAGAGATTATGACATCTGATGAGCCTTTTGGTGGGATATCAGTTTTAGCAGTAGGTGACCTCTCCCAGCTGCCACCAGTTGCCCAAAGACCAGTGTTTGACACAGTTTCTGATTCTATTGCATCAATGTATGGTTCATTATGGAAGAAGAATTTTAGAGTACTTGAACTTCACCAAATAATGCGGCAGAAAGATGATGTTGAATTTGCTAATGCTCTCAACAGAATCAGGTTGTCGAAGCATACTGATGATGATATACAACTCATTAAAACTAGAGAAACTTGTGTATCCTCATCAACGTATCCTAAACAAGCACTGCATATATTTGCTTTCAATAAAGACGTTGATGATCATAACAACCAAATGTTAGAGAGCATACAATCACCAGTAATAAAGGTGTCAGCTATTGACTCCAAGACAGATCAACAAACTGGTCGTATAGAAAACATTACGTTTGATGAAAAGAAGAAACCAGGTGGAATGTTGCAAACACTGAAAATAGCTATAGGGGCCAGAGTTATGATGACCACAAATGTAGATACCTGTGATGGATTAACCAACTCGGCCACAGGAACAGTGACTGGTTTTCTACCTCAGCATCCAGATCCATTCAACCCTCAGTTTAATAATTACAGACCTAAATATGTGTTAGTCCACTTTGATGAACATCGAGTTGGTGAAAAACTAAGATCCAAACTTCACCGAATTCTATCTGATGAAATATCCACACCTATCTCAGTTCATGAGGTAACTGTTAAACATAGAAAAATAACTGCAAAAAGAACACAGTTTCCTCTAACCCTTGCATGGGGTGTTACCATTCATAAAGCCCAGGGTAGAACTGTTGATAATCTAGTGATATCGATGAAAGGAACATTCAAAGCTGGGCAAATGTATACTGCATTAAGCAGAGTCAAAACTAAAGAAGGTCTTTATATTCTTGGTGAATTTCAATCATCCAAAATCATCTCTGCTACAAAGACAGTCAAAGAAATGGAGAGAATTCGAAAAGATAGCAAGTTTAAACTGAGTATTCCATACTCTGTAACAGCACCATCAGACAGTTTCTTTAAACTCAGTGTACTCAACATTAATTCACTTTGTCCTCACTTCCAGTGCCTTTCAGTGGACCAAGTACATCACCACTAGTGACATTATTGCATTGTCTGAAACCTGGCTTTACTCAAGTGTATTAACTGAAAGTATTGAACTGAGTCCAGAGTACCATCTGTATCGTCAAGATTATTCTGTTCAAAACAGAAGACCACAAGGTGGAGTGGCAACCTATGTGAAGAAATCATTTCGTGTCATAACGGAATTGCATTGTAAAGGTGTAAATTTGCAGTACCAGTGCCTTGTGTTGTCCTGTAGGATGAATCCAAGTAAACGTCTGTTAATTATTCTGCTGTATGTTCCACCAAATACACAAACTGTGTCGTTTTTCCAGCAACTGGACAGATTATTTAGTCATACTCCTACAGATGCTGCCCCTACTATAATATGTGGTGACTTCAACATGAAGCCGACAGATCCCAAATCCAAATCATTGAATGAATTAATTCGACACCACGGATTTATTGATTATAGTCAGTCACCAACTCACAGAAAAGGAGGCTCACTTGACCGTATTTTCATCAATAAATATTTTGATGAATCAGAAATCACAAGTATAACTCCGGTTCATTATTCAGACCATTTCCATATTCATATGGCTGTCCCTTGGATGAAACTTTTTTCATAAATATGATGTCATTGGCCCAAGGAAAAACTGTCAGGTAGAATCTTTTCAATAATTGAATGATTTTACTTTTAATGGATTTATATTGTTTGTACTTGCATGTATCATATGATGATGTAAAAACAAACTCAGTATCTTTCTAACACGATGCTTTAGTTCTTAAGTTTTGTTACTTTGGACATTGACTGTCTAGAAAAAATCAAGTAATGATTAAAAAATTTGTGTTTATTCACATGAGAGTGAATATTCACATCAGAGCGGGGGTATTACTAGTGAGCATTGGCTCACAGATTTCTTGTTTGTTAAATTTGGAATGCAAGTACTCATTTCTTTGAAAGTAAAGTTATTTGCAAATACTGACAAAATCTGTCTCTGTGATCCCCAATCAGATGATAAATCATAGGCTGTAGATAAAATTTCAAGCGTTTTGTCAGATGAAGTTGAAGGATTTGAATTCATGACTGAATCAAGGAGATGACTTCCTTGTCGTGGTGCAAGAACATTAACGACCTGTTCAAATATCTGTTTGGTCTTCATTGAATAGTCGTATTGGGTGCGTTCTGATGATAGATCCCAGTTGATTTTTAGTTGTTTCTTCACAGGACTAAGACCAAAGGATTGCAAAAAATTATCAAGTGCTTTGCGTTTCATTGAATTATCATAATGAGGGATGTCTGGGTTGTCCAGTGTCCTGGCTATTCGGTAACAACAAACTACCCTGAGAATCAGCATTTGACACCTGAAAAGATAAGAAATATTATGATAATTAAGATAAAATTGAGATTTTAATCATCTCTTGAGGTCCTGCATAGATAAAGGAACTGAGTTAGTGTGTATTTGAGAACCAAAAGTTGTAAACCCTTAATTTTGGCAAAAATTAGCAGAGTGGAATGAAACTTAAACTTGATCTGTAACTCTTCATTGTTAGCTCACATACCATAAATCCCAATATCTGAAAGCATTTAAAAAAAAGTCCGTATAACTGTGATTTTCAAAAATTTATGAAAGTCCAAAGCCCTAAATTACAGCAAAAATTAGCCGAGCGGAACGAAACTTAAACTTGAACCATGAGTTACCAACATACCAAAAATGTAACTCATCATGAGTTACTCACATACCAAAAATGTAACTCATCATGATTTACTCACATACCAAAAATGTAACTCATCATGATTTACTCACATACATAAAATCAGCCCAATATCTGAGAGCGTTTAGAAAAAAAGGTCTGTATAACTGTGATTTTTAACAATTTATCAAAGTCTGTAATTTCGGCAAAAATAAGCCAAGCTGAATGAAACTTATACTTGATCTGTAACTCATCATGGTTAACTCACAAAAAACAAATCAGCCCAATATCTGAAATCGTTCAGGAGAAAAGTTCCTGTAACTGTGATTTTAAAGAATTTAATTTCGGCAAAAAATTAAAATATTTTTGGGTTTAAAAAGGAAGATAAAGATAAAAGTTTAAAATAGATTTGACTTTTACATCAATAAATGTATGCTTATAGCGAAAACAACCATGAAAATTTCAATCGACCAGTATTTGTCAGTATTGACCACTTGAGGAGTATTGTCCAGAGCTGTAAATACCGGTAAATAGCACTGGTAAATACAGGGGGAGGTACCGCCCAACCTTGCATGGTATAATGCATATTTTGAAATTAAAAGTGCAATTTTTTTTAACATGTTTACAACATATAATAAATATCAAGTCAATATAATCAGTTGTGATGAAAAAAATGTTGAAAACTGAAAATTCAAGTGAATTTTTTGAAGACCAATTATAATTCTGCACAAAACTATCAGATCAGAACAAAAATCATAACTGACCTGTAACTTGTCATGATAAAACAATTTATCATATGTTTAGTAGTAAATGCAGTAGTTTTAAATATTTGATAAATAGCCTGCTGTTTAATCCATATCGCGCAACTTTGATGCGCATCCTTTATCGCATACCCTTTATCACACCCCTACCCTTTATCGCATACCCTTTATCACACCCCTACTTTTTTTTTTTACATAGTCAGATTTTATTTATGTAAGCTTAAGAAAAAAATGTCCTCAAAATAGGTGCGGTCATTCGGGTGTGACGCAATTTATTGAATGACGTCATTGTTTGGTATATACATGTGACGTCACGAACGTCAAGTTTTCATATTTTTTGGCACACTAACTGCAACTATAAAAAATTCAAAACACACAAAAAAATGCAATAATAAACAAAATATTTTTAAAACAACAGCACGCAAATTGTAAGGTAACCGAGGTGCTTTGGATAAGTAATTGAGCAGTTCTTTTAAGGCTTTTAAAACAAGACAAAAGTAGAACTGAAGGTAACCCAGTTAACAGTTCATATAATATAACTCGCCTGTTGAAATATATGATAAAGCGTATAAAACATGGCAAAATCCGTATCACATGCCGTATCACCCTCGACCAATATCATCCCTCGGGCCTAAAGGCCCTTGGGCTGATATTGGTGTCATCCCATTGGTGTCTCGGGATGATACGACAAATATCGAATCAATATCTTGAAGCATGAAGAAAAAAGTGTGGAAAACTGATTTGCTGGACTGACAGATGGACATGCAGAGGGTCTGAGTGCACAGTTATTTAGTAGTGCATATTCTTAAACAATAAATTAAAAATCCCACCTGTGCTTTTTCAATAATATTTTTACAGTGTGTTGTTTTACTTTTCGGACAAATCATAACAAAATTAAATAAAACTTCATCGGCTCTAACTCACAATATGGACAAATGTACACTAGGGGCTATAACTGTGTACTCAGACCAGAGTGCAAACCTAAAGTTCCCTTCGCCTTCGACAAACAAGAGAATCCTTGTATTTTGCCGTTAAAGATAAACTAGGAAATATAATGTTTTCATTTTACCTGTGTGCTACAGCTTGCAGCATATTCTTCCTGATATTCACAATTTTTGTTATGTTGGAAATCACAGGGTATCTTGTCGAGGCTTGCTCTCTGTATCAAAATAGAAGAAATAGATTGTATACATCAAATCAACTTATATATATAAATGAATTTACAATATTTCACATACATGTACTATTGACCTCATGTGGCTTTTTTGTACTTTAGACCAAGCTGAAATGTAACACAGACATTGCAGATAGGACTCAAAATAAATTATAAACTAGAAACTATAAGTAAATACTTCAATAAATAAATTGCTCCTTCTGCTAGATATAAGTTTTAACAGTCATGACAGTAGTATTCAGAAGGATGCAACTTGTTTATCCCTTATTTATAGCTAAAACAATTATAAGGGATGTTAAAATTGGTCAAATACTTGAAATTGGTAATATCTTTTGCAAAAGCCTGTTTATACTTTCATTGTAGGAAATTAGAAAATATTTCTTCCATAACCATGCTAATGTGTAATACAATTATTTTTTTTATATCTTTTTTCTCTATAAATCAATTGCATCTTATAGTTAGCATACATGTTCTTCAGATAAACAGTTTCTTGGAAATGACTACTTTGCAATACTCATTTTAAAAAACAATTTGTACTGACTTTCCCAAAAGTAAATTCTTATCATATATGTTTTCACCTTCACAAACATCTCGCAGTAATATTTCAATCATATCTGTTATTATGGTTATTGTAAAAGAGTTCCTACCTCCTCTGAGACAGTAGTAATGGTAGTATCTTCAGAATATGTATTTACATGTGCATGTAGGCTTTCTATAGGATTATCTTTGACCAGGATGGCATGTACCATGTCACTTCTACATTTTCGACAGACTCCTATGATGACAAAATAAAAATACAATTTCATCATCAGATTATAGACATTTTTAATATAATATGCACATATATTAATTGGAGAAAAGGTTGAGCTACTGAAGTAGGTACTACTGAATGGTCTTCCTCTAGATTATATAGGACTGACTGTAACCATACATTACATGCATTAATTCATCCTGCAACAAGCTAACTATTCAACTATTGTACAAATTGCAGGTACACAAATACATGCATTGATAGGTATAATTAAAGGTCCCCCCTTTTTACTATTTAGTAAAAGTGATCTTGAACTGCATGCATGCCCCCCCCCCCCCCCCTTATCAAGCTTAATAGTGCAAAGGTTTTATCATGCCTATATATATATACATGTTTATATGACTAAAACAACATGTACAGATAAATAAACAACAGAACTGTAAAAGTACAAAATTCCAACAGTTCATTTCTTTTGATTTTTAAAGTTTGCTTTTCAACTGACAATGCAAAAATCTTTTATGAAGGTTGAAAATAAAAATAGAAATGATAGTTTCATGTTATACACTAGGACAAAACAAACCCCATACACAAACACACTTATTTGTTTTGAGTCTTCCTCTGTGGATATGTTTGTATTTTTCAGAGACAGTCTGTGGAACATGCAAATACAATTTACACAAATAATACTGTGTATATATATATACCTGGTCATATCGCCCCCTGGATTCGGCACTTGGTCGACCTGGTTTAAAGCCCGCCCCAGGGATACTTATTTTGGTAGACTGATAAATATGTCTCAAATCTGGTCAATGTACATGTAAAGCGTGGGTATTAAGACAGGGGACAGCACTCATCAGTCATTTAGCACCATAATTATCATTATGTTTCGAAAGTAAAAAAATGCAATAAGGGTCTTCGTTTGTTCCCTTTTTTAAAAAATATTTTCAATCGAATTGTTACTGCACATGTATATTTCATTATTTATAGTCATAGATATATATATATATATATATATATATATATATATATATATATATATATATATATATATATATATATATTATATATATATATATATATATATATATATATATATATATACACACGTGTATATTTCGATTTGACTTTAACTATGGACGCCAAACTGACCAAATATTAAGTTGACATGCATGCATGTTGATTTTTTTTAATTCATGGTTTCAGAATGTAATTCATTCTAGGTAATATTTCGAAAAGTGTACCCCAAACGCTGTGATTGGTTTAAAACGTGATAAACAATAAAATGCAACCAATGACATAACATTCATGACATTATTTTTATTTTGGTGTACGAACAACGAGTCCTTTAGATTCTGAAAAGGCCAATTCCAAACGAAGACTTGCAAAATTTCAAATTCCAAACTTGAACCTAATATACTGCCACTTGAGCTGATTAGGGACTGTTTCCATGAAAATAGTTCTTTACCAGTGGGGGATCCAGAACTTTTCATAAGGGGGACTGCTCTAGTCATGCTTCATTGATTCCCCATATAATTAACAAAATTTCTTCCCTTCAAAGGGGGGACCCAGAACCCCAGCCCCCCTTTTTGAACCCCCTATGTTTACTATCTATTCTTTCATTGAACTGTGTTGTATTTTCAGTGTTTTCATATTATTTATAGATTCATACTGACATACATATATTGTCAGGCCATTATAAGTATTTGTCACTTGAGATTTTCCCTATATATTTCATACAAATTAAACTACATTTTTACAAAATATTTTGGGGCCATTTGGACCAATTGTGGTTTGATTATGTACAAGCAATGTGTTACCAATAGATGCAGGCTTGTCACAGGTTTATTTGGTTATTAGATATAGGAAGATGTGGTGTTAGTGCCAATGAGACAACTCTCCATCCAAATAACAATTGATAAAAGTAAACCATTTAGTCTTAGATGCATTATTTTTTTATTAGTTATTAGTGGCTTTGAACTAGCAGTCAGATAACTGTGAGTACTCTCAGATCTGTTCCTAGTGTCTTTTTATGTCGGAATGTACAAGTACCCAGCCACGTCCACTTGTATTTTTGTCCATCTGATGAGTTTTCTTTTTCAACTGATTTTTATAGTTTGTTCTTTATGTTGTACTGTTATACCACTTTCCGAGGTTAGGGGGAGGGTTGGGAACCCGCTAACATGTTTAACCCCGCCACATTATTTAAGTATGTGCCTGTCCGAAGTCAGGAGCCTGTAATTCGTTTGTTTATGTGTTACATGTTTGTTTTCCGCTCATTTTTTTAAATATATAAATAAGGCTGTTAGTTTTCTCGTTTGAATTGTTTTACATTGTCTTATCGGGGCCTTTTATAGCTGACTATGCGGTATGGGCTTTGCTCACTGTTGAAGGCTGTACAGTGACCTATAGTTGTTAATTTTGTGTCATTTTAGTCTCTTGTGGACAGTTGTCTCATTGGCAATCATACTACATCTTCTTTTTTTATACATTATAGGTCAATGTACGGCCTTCAACAAAGAGCCTTAATTGGCTCATACCGAATAACAAGCTATAAAAGGCCCCAAAATTACTACTGTAAAACCATTCAAACGGGAAAACCAACGGTCTAGTATACATGTATGTTTTTTTTATCATTTTCATTTTCTCACCAGATAAAAATAAATATCATTTTTTGTTTAGAAATATGCTATATGATTTTCAGACAAATTAAATTATCCTAAAATTATCAATGTTCACATAAACAAAAGCAACTGAAGACAAAACTTTGACCAAATACACAAATTTTCTTTAGACAATTTTGCATCTTTAGAAAAGCTAACCAGGCAGAATAATAAAAAATATAGCCAAAAAAAAAAAGGCAGGTGAGACATACATTTTTTACTTTTGGCCTTGTACTATAACGAAATAAACAGCTGATAAAAATATGAAATAATAAATCAAATACATTTACCTGCTCTTACAGGAATAAGAATTCCAGTTCAAGAATATCTCTTGACTGCTGAACTGTAACAGTTGCTTTCTCTATTTTTCTCTTTCCATTACAAGTTTGAAGTGGGGGTTTCAGCATACACAGCTTTGATGCCTTCCATCCTTTCCCCAAATAGTAGCGGTGGTTTGGACAAATTGTGAATTGGTCAGTCTCATGTTCAAAAAGTCCAGCACGAAATTTAACAAGTTCTTGTTCATTACAAAGTGAAGATGGGTTGATTCTGTTTTGAGAAAGATGTGCGTCAATGTTGTCACGACAAGAATTGAATGAACATATCTGAGATGATGGTTTGGTGTTAAAGTTAGTGTTACAAGTAATCCTTGAATACTGGGAAAAAGAGCACTCCATCAATAACATCATGAAAACACTTAAACCACATTAAAGAAGATACTGCATATCATTGATTTGTTGACAAGTGTCTTCTGCTACATGTACTATCTTTTGTGCACTTACTATTAAAGAGCTGATTCAAGGGAGGTAATTCTATGGTGCAATTGAGAAAGTTCATGCAGAGAATCACTGTCACCGTGGCCTCTGTCCAAAGGCTTCTCAATAAATCTTTTGATTTATATTGTTTAGGTGTGGCACTTTCTGGATATATTCTGTTTGATCAATTATGTTGTTGCAGATTTAAGAAAAATAGCATTGAAATTGGGGAAAATTGAGATAAAAAAATTCGTTATTATACCGTTTGAAACTGATAGTCAGTAAAAAAAAATATGGGAAAAAAGGTGAAAATTAATGAATTGAGGCAAACAGTTGTATATCTATTGATTTTTTTCATACTTTTCATTATGCAACATCTTAAATTTGAGAAAATTTCACTTTTCACCAAATTTCAACCCCCCTTTTTCCCCTATTGGTTACCATGGGAATGGAGCGCAATATTGCAAAAAAATGGTCTGATATATTAGCATTGTTTTACTTGACCCACAACTGGTGTAGAAATTGGTTTTTCAAAAAATGTAGTTTCAATTAATTTTAGGGATGAAGCTTGATCGTTCGTGGCATTCCCTCTTAATATCTTTCAAAACTATTTTTATTTGAATCGCAGAAAATCAAGAATCGTTTCCGTCCTTTCAACATTGGAACAGAGGATGGACAAGATTCATGTAACGTTATTTATACAGTAGATATTTTCGATTTTAGTTGGTTGCTGTTATACCCATGGTCATATTATTTTCTATAACTAATATAGTTAATTGATAAAAAGAATCAAGCCTTATCCCAGCATCTGAAAGTGTCTAAAAATCTACAGTGTATATGAAGCATGCTTCTCATTCTGCAGACGTATTGGGGCATATATACTGTACCCTGTCTTTGTATTCTATAAATATTTGAAGTTTACACGAACATTGAAGTTAATTTCTTTCTTCAATTAATATGTTGATTGTGCCCCAATATCATCTACAATGCATTTAATTATCACATACAATGTATTTGGTTTCTGAAATTGACGCTTACACTGATTGTGTCTCAAACACGCTAATCGACCTCGGATTGTAAAATTCACGTGCAAATCGAGTCGCCATTTTACAGTTTTACATGTATGTAAACAAACCTCATTTCGTCATATTACGGACCTTGTGACGATGTTTTAAAGATTTTCAGTACAGATTTGTTGTAAGCAAAGAAGGAATCGAAGACAAATGCCGTAAAACGTCTTGTGAATTTGACGGAGTGTCAACCCGTGTATCTCCATTTGGCAGCAAAGCTAGCTTTTTGTGGGGGAAAACAATCGGTTCAACTCATGTGATTTTACATGTATGGTACATTGTAACGTAGAATATATTCTAAAATATATATATAAGGGGCCCGTTTCTCGAAAAGGCTTCATGATGACGTGTATTCCAAAAGCATTTTCCAGTTTTGTCTAACAGGGTCCTGTAAACTCATTCCGTTTTCTATACACCTACATGTATTTACTGGCTATGAGGACCACGAGACTGCAACTTTTTCACCGTGAAGAAATTTAGGGAAATTGTTGTCAAGAGGGACAATAAACATACTACCTGTATGACCAAATAGCTAGTAAAATCCTGATAAGTATTTTATCATACCAAAGCTTTATTTGTTGTCGTTACTTTCAGAAATCTACAATTATATCTTTAAAGCACAATAATCAAATCCACACTTTTCAAAAGTTATTCCCCTTTGCGGGGTCAACCCAAAAATCAAAAGGAAAAAAAACCAAATTTCCCTTCTTTATACAATCAAATATTTGGGCGTTCTGTGATGAAATCGCTTTGATTTTTATTTATTTATTCACTATCTGGTGCCAACCAACATATTAAACGATGCATTCCGGGGAAAACAAAATGCACACCGAAAACGGATTTTAATGTCAAATGATATTGACACAAACATATAGTTACAAACTTCTATGCTACAAAGGCTACTCCCAAAGATGACGGCCAAGAGACGTAGCTTTTGTAAAGTGTGGATTGAGATTACAACTACGATTTCCACATAATTATTCATTTAGGAAACTCACGACCATTTGTGCATGTAAGTGTTAAGTATAAGGACATGTGTGCGATACAGGCCGCGGATTTTTGACGACAATAATTATCATACATGTAATATGCCACATTCAAACGACGCCACCGTCTAACAGTACTTTCAGTACTTTGATTAATTGATTTATCTGCATTATTGCTTTAGTCATCGTATCTCATCGTATTTTTATCATTGCGGAACTACCATTGTTTTTGGTACAATCCGTTCCCAATTTTTCGATCCAAATTATTGCAATGCAACGCACGAATAATAGTACGAACGTTTTGTGTACCAACAAGAGCGATGCACGATTTGTAAAGATCGTAAGATAAATTCAGCTGTTCATGCATATGTTGTGCGACCATGAGTTTGTTGCTCAACATATGTCTCATGTAATCCTGTAACGTCATACTAATATAAGACATTGAAATTCGCCAAGTCTTTATCTGCTTACTGACAAATAGAGCGAAATGGCGAAAATAAAACAAGAGCGAATAATTCCTTTATACAGTACACACTGTAAATAAATATCTGTTTCATGCCAAAATGACCTTGATTTAGACTGTTGCTATTGAAATCTTCTTGGGCTCTATCTTCTCCTGCATTCAACTATTTCTACTGACTCTTGGGCGTCAAAAAGGGCGTTGTATATACCTCCTCTGACTCGTACGAACATTCGTACGATTAAACGCATGATCGGACGGCTAAAAACCTGAAGCATATCGAGTGGCTCTTCTCTTATACTTGTTATATGCCCAGTTGTTCTTTTTGAAAACTTTGGCCTTGACCGCTGCACCTCCCTGGGTCAAGGTTATATATGCTGAAATTGTATATGAGTTGAACTTTGACCTTGAGTCTTGCACCTCACAGGAACAAGGTCACATTGCTGTCATTTGTTTAACTTACAGTTGTTGTTGTTGTTTGAAACTTTGGCCTTGACTGCTGCACCTCCCAGGGTCAAGGTCAGATTTTCTCACATTGTAATATACATATATGTATATATCAGCCGTGCCCATAATCGCCAATAAATAGTTTATAAAGCCTCTTTTTTTTCTTGCAATCTCTGAGAGCAGGTGATAATATTTAGAAACCAATATAACGCAAGCTTTTTTATTTTCAGGCACTGTGACATGTGCCCTTACATGAAAACATTTATGCATGCATATGCAACCACGCGACGTAGATATTTGATGCATTACAGTCAATGATCACTAGATCTGGGTTATATATAAATGGAGTGATAATATCTTTTTTATCTCCTTTTTTATCAACGCTATCTCAAGTGCCAGTAAGTATAGTTATATACGCATTGAATGAATCAAGATGTAAGTATTTATTATTCTTCTTTTTAAAGTTCTTTAAATCCTTTTATAAAAAAAATAAGGGGGTTGTAATTTGCAGACATGAACATTGATATATGGATTATGATAAAAAAAACATGTACTTTTTATTTCACACTGTTAATATATATTGTAGCTTTAACTTAGCTTTATTGGAAGAAAAATATATTATCGCTATTTGCATTGTTAAATGTAATTGTTATTATTACCCCTCATTATTATCATTCAGATGGTAGGTTCGCTTCATACTGTGAAACAAAACGTACAATTTCAAAACGAAAGTTCTTTTTTAACCTCGAAACTAAAGAGAAAGCGAAAGTTATACTTATAGTAAATTATTATTGTATTTTTTGTGTAAATTACTGTTATTCTGTCCATTTTCACAAATTACTTAATATTGTAAGCTTGTAAAAATTTATCTTTATCACCATGTTTCATAAATAAAATGCATACATTTTTCATTAAGTTTATAATATCAATCATTATATTTTTGGTTCATGAAGATGGCAAATCAAGCGGTTGAAATTGTCGTTTAAACAAGTCGATGTCGCCAGATTGTCTCCATCTTGTCAAGTGAGTCAGTCTTGGCGGTAGACTGTGAAGGAATTGCGCTTGGGGTCGAAGGTCCAATGACTCTTCTACAAATTTGTACCTACAGCGGTGACGTGTACCTGTTTGATGTACAAGAAAACCGGGAACTGTTTTCTGAAGGGCACCTAAAAATTGTGCTGGAATCCGATGAAATTCTAAAGTTATGTAATTGTACAATTTCAAAATATGGAATGAATATAATGGTTTGTAAAGAACATATGTTAAGATTTATTAAAGCTGCTTGGTCCGATTTTATATATAATGTTGTGCACGTTTTTAAACGATGGTTATGCTATCTATATGTATAATGATAGACATTGCAGTAGTTTTCCGAGTCAATTAAGCCAAATTTCAATGAAAATAATATGTACAAAATTTGTTAAGAAAACAAATGACATAAAAGGGTATCGTATTTTCCCGCCTCATGTTAAAATTCATCCCTTACATCGAGACGGATATGGTTGTATTACGACTTTGACATTGCTATAAAAAAAGGTCTAATGTTCAGGCATATTACAAATAAACCTGTGTACGTTTTGTTCGCTAATATTTCTGAAATTTGCTTTGTTTACAATCGATGCCTAGCATAGCATGCGGTTTGAATTACCCCAATCATTCGGGAGGCGAACCCAAACGGTTTCCTTTTCTCAATATTTTGATTATGCATTTTGGTTTGTTTTTTCGTTCGCTCAAAAAGAAATTATTATTTACTTTAAAAATGTGAAACTTTGAAAGGAGACCGATTCTGCTGGTGTAAATAGGAGAAAGTCCTTAACTTCCTAAGATAAATGGTTTGTATGGGGAAAAATTGAAACTGTAGAAACAATAAAATCGGACAAAGCAGCCTTAAGTATGTTTATGTAACATTTCTAGAGTCATGTTAAAGCAAATTATGATTTGTTGACCTCTTTATTTACCGGTAGGTGATACATGCATGTTCGTACGACAGCGCTGCTTTATATCACCAGTTCGGAGTCACTCTTCAGAACGTTTTTGACACCCAGGTACCATTATATGGCGACAAAACTCACTGATGTAGGATTATGATTAATAAAATGTTGCTAAAATAAAGCTCCGGCTAATGACAATATTTGCTATTGAGCCATTAACTTCTTTTTTAGCATAGTTATTCATATTTTAAAATGTGGGTAACCATTATCCACTGGTTTCAAAGATCTACATTACATTCACAAAAAGATGTTTACTATTTCATATTCTTTATGATATGATGATATTGTGATCAAATCAGAAGTACAGCATTGAGATAAATGATGTTTGTTTAAATTTCTAACTGTGCTACAATTTTCCCATCAAAATAACTTATGTCATTTTGTGGAATATACGAATAAATTTTTAATTATGTCGTCAATTTAATATTAGAGATATTTTGCAAACCAACGTTTGCGCGTTAGTGTACGTGTAGAAAGGAAAATATGTGTATAACGTCATCAGTTTGTGTAATGACGAATTTCTACACGTATGTACCCGAATGAACATACGTGTAAATTGCAAAGTACCCGTAAGGTCGAACTTGCAGCTTCTGTTTCTTAGCTGTTGGCTTTTTGTTTTAACAAATGTTTTTATTTTTCTTAAGCCTGAATATTTAATGCGAATACTGATATTAACAAAAAAACAATTCATTAAAACTTATTACTGCGGAATCATTTTTCTTCGTGGGGGTCAATGTTCATGGGTAGCCAAAATTTACTTGATTCATGGGGATGTTATTTCGTTGGTTGTAAAATCGGGATAATTTTAATAAATATAAAAGATATAAGTGTATATATTAAGTTCGTGGGGATGTACATGTAAATTCGTGGGCAAAGGTTATCCACGAACATTGATTCCCCACGAACAATGATGATTTCACAGTATGTTATTGGAATTTTAATACACGTCTCTCTTCCTCCAAATCATGCAATTGCTCTGATTTTTTATTCATCTGTGATTAATAAAAATATATATATATAAACAATGATGTATACTGTAATAAAATTAACAAATATTAATACTGAATTTTTAATTTTTCGGCTGCGACTAAACTTCTCAGCTTAGTAGAAGAGGATATCTAGAAATACATTAAAACATTTACACGTACATGTACAAGTTACAACTGCGCATGCTTAACAAGAAAAATAATGGGAGCCGGTACGCGTAGTTCTAACTTGTATTCTACACGTACAAGTACGCGTACACGTTGGTCCGCTAAACCTCTTTATTATGTACAAAAGCAGACGAAAATATGTCACAGGAGATAATTGGTATTGCGTTCATCCATTCTATGTGAAAAACATTGCTAAAGGGTTGAGGAACCTTTCATTTCAAAAAATTCGTTGCTGAAAACCATTCCAAGTATTTTTTTTTTACTTTATATACTCGGTAAACTGCATTTTAGTTTTCTATATAGGTTGCTGATACTGTCTTAGAAGAGCATAACGGACGCTTGCTTGTCTCATCATTGGATTTACAAGAACTCTGCCAAAAATATTCTTCTAGCAAAAAAGTGTCAGATTACAAAGAACAGCTCAAGGTTTATTATTTCTTATGGTAACAATTAACCAATATTTGTTGAAACGCATTTCTCATATAAAATACTTTTTTTTCTTGTAGATACAGTACAGTAAAAAAGAGGGCGAGTTTTAGGCAAAACGTCCTTTTACAGACGAGATGAAGTCCGTTGCAGTAGGTGACGTCAGAGCTCTAATACCGGAGGTCTTTGAGACTCAAAAACGGTAAGTAAACAAGGTTCAAAAAATGTTTTGATAACAAACTGGACAAAAATTTACTGTAAAGAAATGTTTTGCAATGTTTCAGATTCATCTGGAAAAGTAGACTGCAGGAAAAATTTCGAGAACGGGTATCAGAGACAATCAAATTTTACATTGACGACGAAGTCAGAAAACATAGATTTAAAAGAAAGTTCCTCATAGTGAATCAAATTATTGATACCATAAACGAAAAATGGGATGCACGTACGATTTGTTCAGACTTTCCAGAGGACAGCGATGAATATGAGGCTTTAAAAAGGATTGACTTAAGAGATGCGTGTATAAAATCACCATTTATAGATCGGCTTAAAGCAGAGAGCATCTTGTCTGATTTGAAAGAACTGGATGATAAACGTTAACTTTCCAAAGATGAAAAAGATTACGGGGTGAAATGGATCACATTTTCGTTACTTTCCAGTATCATTGACCATCCAAAAAAAACGGTATCAAAACTAGCAAAAAATGTCAAACAAAAGCTCAAAAGTGTTATTCTACAAGAAATTTATGTTAAATACACCACTGAGACTAATTTAAAACACTTAACAAAGTGCGAGAAGGATGTGCTAAGGTCTTTGAATCTGAACGGTACCAATAATCAGCAGTTTTCACAACGCGTTGTTAGATTGTATTGGCTTTTAGCTGAAGATGATATTAACAATAACTGTAAGAAGTTAATAGAAAAGGAAAATGGGTTCAAAATGCAAGCGTGGTATTACGATAAAATAATATCTTACCTGAGAAGAGGAGCAGATGTACCAGTACCCTTAAAACAAAGCGCCTGGACATTCAAGAGGAAACTTGATGATACATTCGGACCTGATGTTATTCCTCCCACCCTAATTAGAACAATTAGTTTGATTGATTAAATCCAACTTCAATAGTTGGACGTTTCAAAATGTAAAGAAAGAAATGCATGCTTCGCCATTTTATACATCACTACTGACACAAAGCCAAGATGATAGATTATTGAGAATGTGAAGGTTTCAAATACATGTACTTTCTTTATGAAATAACACGAAGACATAACAGCCGTTGAGATTAAGTTTAATGTTCAAAACGATACTTTTGATGCGGTTCAGAAAAAGGCTGGAAGTATGAAGCATTATGATAAAGTGAAAGTTTTGTTTGAGTATCCATAATGGATATCAACTGTTGCTATGTTTATTGGCGACGTTTGCACGAAGTACAACACAATTTCAAACATTTTGTATGAACAGAGGGACGGACAACTTGGAAATTAACATTTTCCGGGGATGCGTACCCCTTTCCAAACAAATTATCAAAAAAAAGTTTAGACCAAACTTTGTGTGTGTGTGTGGGGGGGGGGGGGGGGGGGTGGGGGGTTAATGCTTATTTGGTTAATTTTCCCGTATAAAACCCTATTGGGCTTTTTTATTAGCCCCTGGAACAGAAAATCCCATCAAATGATCTTTAGACCCCCATATATAATGCTGATTAGGGACTTTATTCCTGTACTTTCGTACAATCATGATAATGATCCCCCATCCCCTCAAAAAGAAAGAAAATTAATCTGAAATGAAGTAATATATACATTTATTAGGCAGAGTTGAATAGATGATACATGTGCCTAACAGATAATTAGGCAACTTAAACACATAGTTTTATCTATTCAACACATACTTGTAAATGATGGACCTTTATAGCTTTATAATTGCTTATCTTTAACTTAATTAAAAAAAAAATACGTTGATAGAATCAATGAAATTATATAGCTTCGAGGATGAAAACTTAATTAGCTAAATACTGATTCTTGACAAGTATATAGAATTCTCAGTACTACTTAATTTCTTAAGTTAGATAAATTCCAATGACCAGAAGTGGAACTTATTAAGTCATGGCCCAAGGACAGTATATATCTAATGTATTTATTATAATAAAATGGTTTGAGTACATATAGTCTGTAATGTTGCAATCAAAATATACATATATGTGCTTGCATTATGAAATGAAATTTTCAAACAATGAATACTATATTTCAACAGCAAAACAATTTTGAAAAAAAACCGTATCAAGCAAAACGAAACTGGGTCAATTATGCAATGTCAAACTACAGCATACACACAATGTCATGGGTTCTGTCTGTGTCCGTCAAAATAAAGAACCCATGAAATTGTAAGTATGAACTACGAGAGCAAGTTATACGCGGTCGTGAGATTCGACAATCTCTTATTAGAATCAGTAAATCCAATAAATCTAAAGGGAAATTATGGAAATATTCTTACTTAATATAATTATTAATGTATCATTCGCGACATGTTTTTTTGATACACTGTCAAAATTTTGTTTATTTTAAGGTCGTCCTATACTCGGCACTAAATGGGCTCAATCATTAAAAGCTTAGCTTTAAATGATAAATATATATTCTAGCATTACATATATAAAAGAAAATATGTATGTTTACATGCTAGTTTGTTTGTTATCACCTATCAGACGGGTGTACCCCCTTGCGAAAATTATTGACAATTATGAAATTTGCCAGACCTAAAAATAATTACTAATTTTGGGAAAATTAGAACTGAACATACAAAATAGAGTATAAATATTTATTTAAGCCATATCTCATCAATAATTTTGGGCAAATTTTTGTAAGTAAGTACGCTTTATGGACCTGATGTATCAACACAGAATACAAAAAATTCAATGCTAGTATCGCGTTTGGTAATTTTTTTTACTATTCTATGGACTTAAACTTAAATTCATGGTGTTTATTCTATAGATTGACATCATATAAAAAATATTTGGTAAAATAAATTATATGTTGACGGATTACTTTTCACGCTATAAGCTCTAAACCAAGTAGACCCTGACGGAAAAATCCGTAAAAATCACATATTGCTACAGTTTTCTGCCTAGATCTGGCAACAATGTTAAGTATCGTTTAAACATTTATTAATTGACGATTGATTAAATTCGAAATAGCTTCTGTCTCTAAATTTAAACCGGTTTTAGTAAAAGAAAAAGAAATTTTTTGGGGGGGGGGGATCAAAACAAAGAAGATATAAGTATACCTGAGATCCTGGTTATAAATCAGAAACTTCGTTTTTTCATTTTACTTTAACAGAATCGAGTTTCCCAACATGAATCATTTCTACCTCTCGTAGAATACATAAATTACCGTTGTAATTGCTTATTATTGCCATTGTTTACAACAGCGATGTAGAGCAAAATCAATACCGGGTATCAAAAACGCTTTGTAAAAGTCGAACCAATATTGTAAAATCCGTATTATGTCGTAGTGCGATACTCGGACTACTTTAATAATGCACAATTATCAATCTGGGGTCTAAAAGTATTCAGAATTGAGGGGTGAAATCTAGTACATGTAGCAGCTAATTAGAAAGATCTTCCCGGGGGGGGGGGGGGTGGGGGGTGGGGGGTTGCAAACCATTTCTAAGGAATAAGCACAAAAATGGGATGGGTTGGGGTTTTGGGGTAGGTTTTTTTCTCTTTTCCTTTGCCTTTGAAAAAAATGTACTTACCTTGAGAAGTATATAAATAATATAAAATAAAATTTGCTTTAAAATGTGTTTTTGTGTTTTACCTTTTCTATTAGTAAGAGAAAAATAAGTTTAACTCATTTATAAAGCTGTAAAAAGAGAATCCGACTGACTGATCAAATTACAGAATCGTGTTTATTTCCAGTTACAGCAAAGATATATCTTTGCTGAAATAGGATGTTAATTTTTCAACATACGCTAGCCTCGTATGTAATTGTATCTTTACCCCCACCTCGAGCTTATGTATTCAAAAATTCATGGCTACACTTCTCTGCTTCATTTACCACAGTTTCACAGTTACTTGTCGTTGTAAAATATCTTATATTTATGTAAAACAAATTTCTTATTACGACGACGACCACTGCTGCTGTTCTGATGCCCATGTGGGAATGAGTTCATTCATTAACATGGAATAACTACAAAAAGTTGAAATCGTGTATTGGTTTCCCCGATTGCGTGTTTATACCTGTCAAAGTCTTATAAGTGCCTTTAATTTGTTTGTGTTGCTGGTTTTCCGAGGACCTAATTTTCGATGTCGAGAATCAGTTTAGTAAACATAACTTAAAAGAATTTATTTCTTGTAAATACCTTTTGATTCTATGGTCTTATTATAAGACGATGATGTACTTCATAGTTACCAGCTATACTTAATTAACAGAGTAACAATTCAAAGGGTCTTTTTAAAGTTTAACACCCTAATTACAATTTATGAAATGCATTTACTTTGTACATATTGTTTTCAATAATCCCTAGCTATGAGCTTTATTACACTGGCACTTTTTTAATGTAATACATTTTAAAGTTCAACCTTTACAGTAAGTTGTTATCATGATTATACTATAGTGAAATTTTATTGCAGAAACAAGTTCATGAAGAAGTTTAACAGTGTAAACTTAAATACAGTAAAGGCTTAAATGTTCATAATTTCAAATATGATCAAATGTTAGATACACTTTTATACTGCATAGGCTTCGGAACCGTGGGGCTAGGGGGGGCTTAGCCCCCCCCCCCCCCCACTTTTTTTGCAAAGTTATACCTAACCATTAGAAACATACCATGACAGAGGGTTCAGCCCCCCCCCCACTTTTTCTCGCAGGAAAGATTATTGTTCCTAAATTTACCTTGAAAGAATGAGAAGTTTGATTCAAAAGCATTTCCATGATTTTGGGAATTACTTTTTTGTCAATATTTCTGAGGATTAGTGTAGCCCCCCCCCCCCCCCCCCACACACTTTCAATTTGCTTCCGACGCCAGTGTACTGTATATGAAATGCCAAATTTGTTGATGATTTAGGAATTCATGGCTTTTTGAATGAAACAGGAAAAATTAATCTGCTAAGGAACATTGGTACATGTACGTATTTCATTGTATGTAAAGCATGTTATTCAGTTATCTTAAGGGCTTCGACACCCCGTGACTTTTACTTTTTATGACAGTACGCCACAACACGACAATTTCCAACTCGTTGTAAAGAAACTGTTTATATCGCCAAATTTGATTGTATCTCTCTGTAGCACAACTGACCCAGAAGTTTTTATGAATGTCGATCTAATATTAAAAGTAGATTGTTTCCCAAAAATTGATTTTTTGTCATTTTCAATTTGAACACATGCTAAAATTCCATATTTCCAAAGAATATAGTTTCGGCTTGAATGTTTAACTATTTCTAAAAAAAAAATGGTGAAGAACCCTAAACCAAAAAATCTACAAAAAGATATTTGGCATTGCTTAAAGAAAAAACCTAGGAAAATTAGGTTCCATCATCATCATCATCATCATCATCATCATCCTTTTAGCATAGTGTGGAAATGACTCAATGGATTGCTATTTCCTGGGTACCCATCCCTCATCAAGAAAAAACAGTGTGAAGGAAGTAGTTTTTAAGTACCAATAGAGTTTTTTTTCCTTTGATAAAACCTGCATTTCGATGCACTGAAGATGACTGCAAGGAGATATGGTGTAATTTTCCTCATTTCCATGGGGATAGGTGTGGTCACAACTTAAGTAGAATAATTCTGTGTGTTGGTATTTGATAAAATTAATTAAATGATTTTGCACCTAAAGAGATAACAGTTTCTAGATATAATGATTCGGAATGAACAAAAATCTTTTGAATCGAAAGAAGTCATGAAAACCTTACAGAAACAGTTTCTTCCAAGGTGATTTAGCCGGGAATGGTGGCGTTTATAAAAATATTTTTTTTATATTCCGGAACAATAAGACCACATTTGAAAAGTTTTAGTAAAATTGCATAAACTTTCTGATAGTAAAGTGTTTTGGTGAGAAACAAACTCTCACTGTCAAAGGTGGAAGGGGATATTTATAAATTTGCATGAAAGACCCGGTTAAAAAGTTTGAAAAGGGGTGAATATGAGCTCGAGGTTTGCCTTTATCAATGACCAGAGTCACTTATCAAATGTCTAAACAGCGGCAAAATATTGGATTTGAATTTCAGATACTATATACTTACCTTTCTCACCTTTACCTGAACCCATTATCTAAACAAATCACTATATCCCACCAAAAGTGTGTTTTAATTACTTATTTCTAGAATATGCATTTCAAAGAATGAAATTATCGAAAATCGATTTATCCAAGCATGTACATGTAATACACTTAAGTGAAATACACTTATGTGGGCGCAAGCAGGCATGTTCAATCGTTTTTAAAAAAATGTATTTTTAAATATCGTTCAATCAGGTTTTCTACTCTGTTCCGCATTTAGCAACCGACATCCGAAAAAGATACAGACCCTTTGGTGCTATGTTAGTGTGTACGAGCACGTAGCATCGTTTTCAATAGAGAAATAATACCAAAGAAAAAAAAATATTGCGAAGACACTTTGCAGAAACCTAGTCATTTTGAAATAGCTCATCTTCCGGTATGCTCTTTATTTTAAGCAGTATTACATGTCCCTTACATGTATCAATGTGCTAGAATGCTTTTTAAAAAACGAGTTGAGATAGACCAAGCCTGTAAATACTTGAACTATAGATAATAAAGCCACCAACGTAGTTATTTAAATTAATAGATTACAGTTATTGATCGCTTGATCAGGGTTATGTACACATGGAGTGATAAAGTGATGATTTATTTCTTTTTCTTCTTTGATTTGCGCAGTTACTTGTAAGTTTGGAGATAGTCACATTGAATTGAGCGAAATGTAAGTAGTTTGTTCTATTTTTTTTTTTTAGAAATGTGTTTTATTTTTGGGGTGTAATTTGCAAGCATTGAAATTGATAGAAAAATTTACAAAGATAATTCAGTTTAAATATATTTGATTTACAGTTCAAATTAACGAGGTATCAGTCCTTATTTTCAAATTCTGAAATATGTGTAATTCTTCAATACTCATGTAAGTCCTCCTTTTCTCACATTAACATGGAAAATGTTGAAACATGTTAAATCTTTCACCCCTTATCGAAGAAAAATTATTTTGGATAATGGTTTTTTAAAATTATGATTGTTTTTTTTATAATTTCTATTATGATAATTTACAATAACCCAAGTTGTAGGTTCGTTCCATCTTTCAAGTGTTAAACAAAACACAAATTTTAAAGGAGAGTTCTTTTATTTACCTCCCAGCGAAAACGAAAGTAATATTTTTTCTGCGAATGACAAGGTTATTCTGTCCTTTTTCAAAATTGAATGATATTGCCACCTACTCAAAATCTCTCGATTTTACCAGAAGTATTTGTGCATACACGGAACTTGTGAGACGGATACCAGCGTAATCTATTGCTTCTTTGATACTAATATCAATTCTCTTCATGTCTTGATTGACTTAAACAACAGGTATTATTATCTCAGAATGTTTCATCTTATTAAATCTAAGGTACTTTCAATACATGAAATCTTTATTTTGAAATTTGGTTAAAACTACTGTAGCTTGCTATCGGGTCATCTTTATGAACATTTTTCATAAATACAATGCATGTGATTTTGATTTAGTTTGAATTATAACCTCTCATTGATTTTGTTTTGGTACATCAAGATGGCTGACCAAACGGTTGAAATTGTCGTTGAAACAAGTCGATGTCACCATATTGTCTCCATCTTGTCACGTGAGGCAGTCTTGGCGGTAGACTGTGAAGGGATTGCCCTTGGGGTCGAAGGTCCAATGACTCTCCTACAAATTTGTACCTACAGCGGTGACGTGTACCTGTTTGATGTACAAGAAAACCGGGATCTGTTTTCTGAAGGTCATCTAAAAATAGTGCTGGAATCTGACGAAACTCTGAAGGTACGTAATGGTACATATTGTAAATACGGAACCAAATTGAATATACATGTAATTGTTTAGAAAATATGTTAAAGATCAATTTACTCTGTTTATATTAAATTTATAATTTTTTTAATGATTATATGGTTTTATGATTTGTTGCTCTCATTATTTGCCCGTAGGTGATGCATGCATGTTCATACGACAGCGCTGCTTTATATCACCAGTTCGGAGTTACTCTTCAGAACGTTTTTGACACCCAGGTACCAGTATATGGCGAAAACACTCCATGACATAGGATAAGAATAAATCAAATATTTTTAAAATAGAGCTCTGACTACTGGCAATCTTTGCTATTGGGCCAAATACTCCATGTTTTAACACAGTGATCAACTGGTTTTAAAGATTTACTTTACATTCACAATTTTACCATTTTCTTATTCTAAATTCTACATTGATTTTGGGATCATTCCAAAAGAACAAAATTGAAATAAAAAATTATATAATATGTACAGTTTATGTATATATGTAAGCTGACTTAATTGTGCTACGGTTTTTCCTCAAAATAACGTCAATTTGTAATATTATACAGATATGTTTTAATATGTCGTCAAAAAAATAGTGTGATACATGTAGCTTCAAAAACGTTCAAACTATTATGCCACATGAAACAATAACAACTAAGTTTCATGCATTCAATTTGCAAAACCTTACTCTTTTGTTTGAAACCCTTCGCTTTAAAACATTCCTTAGTTGAAACAATTCTAAATAATGTTATACTGTTTGAACCCTAGTTACATGTAACACAGTACTTTTGTATATTTTAATTTTTATGTAGGTTGCTGATACAGTCCTGGAAGAGAAAAAAGGACGATTGCTTGTTAATTCACTGAATTTACAGACCCTTTGCGAAAAATATTCCACTCATACAAAAGTGTCTGAATATAAAGAACAGCTTAAGGTTGAAAATTACTTTTACAAATCAAATTGAACCGAGTTTTTAAAAAAAAATCATATTGTGAAAATATAGAATTTACTTTCAGGCACAGTATAGTAAAGAGGAGGGTGACTTTTGGGCGAAACGTCCTCTCACAGATAAAATGAAGTCCGTTGCAGTAGGTGACGTCAGAGCTTTGATTCCAGAGGTCTTTGAAAAACAAAAACGGTAAGCAAAGAAAGTTGAAAAGTCCAAGGATCAATGCAGAAAAGATACCTATTACATGTATAAGCCATAACAAAAGGATAATAAATAGTCGTAAATAAATCCAATGAAAATATTTTCAGTTTCATCGAAGAAAATGGACTGCTTACAATTTTTCGAGAACGGGTATCAGAGACAATCAAATTTTATATTGATGATGAAATCAGGACGTTAAGATATGAAAGAAAAAACAGTATTGTTAATCAAATTATTGATTCCATCAATAAAAAATGGGGTGCACATACGAATTTTCCAGAGGAAATTCCAGAATTTCCAGAGAATACCGACGAATACGAAGCCCTGAAAAGAATTGACTATAAAGAGGCTGCTGAAAAGTCACAATTTATAGATTGGCTTAAAACGGAGAGCATCATGTCTGACTTAAATGAACTGGATAAAGTGTTTGCTAGCAGTGAAAGAGATAACGAAGATAAATGGCTCCCATTTTCGCTCCTTACTAAACTTTCCAAACATCCAAATGACACAGTATCAACACTAGCAAATGGTGTTAGAGAGAAGTTAAAAGAAAGTATTCGAAAGGAAATAGAGGAAAAATACACCATCAAAACTGAGTTGGCCCACTTATCAAAGAACGAGCAGGATGTATTAAAGTCTTTGGATATAAACGGTACCAATGATCAGCGGTTTCCAAAAAACGTTATTAGGTTGTATTGGCTTTTAATGGAAAATGATATTGATAAAAACTGCAAAAAATTAATCGAAAAAGGAAATGAGTTCACAATGAAAGGATGGTATTACAAAAGAATAATTAAATACCTAGGAATAGGAGAAGATGTACCAGTACCCTTAAAACAAAGCGCCTGGACATTTAAGAAACAACTCGATGAAACATTCGGACGAGATGTTGTTCCTCCTAGTCCATTATTTTGAGATAATTTACATATATTGATTGAATTCGACCTTCATGGTGCGACGTTTCCAATAAACATATAAAGGCATACATGGATTATCATTTCAAACACCATCGTGCAACAAGGCAAATGTAATTGGAAATTGAGAAAATGAATGTTTCAAATGTTTTAAAACAAACTAAAATATATACATAAAAGCCGCTGAGATAGATTCAATTGTTCGAAAATATACCTTTGACGCACTTTAGAAACCAAAATATGGGAAACCGTTGGAAGTACATACAAAAAAGTACGGTAAAGTTAACATTTCGGTATAGTATCAAACAATGGATTTTCATTTTTGCTAAGCATATATATTGGCATATTGTGCATTTCCTATTCTGACTTACAAAACATTTGTTGTGTGAATGTTGTATGACATGTGGTGATAACGAACAGTGATCAATATCAAAAGTCCAATTAATTAAAAAAAAAATGGAGCCCTATAGGGTTTTTTATGAAAGAAAAGAACCTTGATGGTACGACTAGGCCTTATAAGGCAAGTATCATAAAACTTATCACGATCTCGTGAAGAACCAACCACCAGATTACAAAACAAAAGCAAGAGGCCAATGGGCCACATCGGTCAGCTGAACAACAAAAGCCATAATCATAATGGAATCAGAATTATGAAATCATATACACAATATCCGGACAATGAAGTAGAATAAAGATATAAGAATGATTTTCAAAGTTATCTTCATATATTACATATATTATGATGAACACTGGACCACTTTTGAACAGAATGATTTTATTTCAAAGTCAAATCACATAATAAGTATTACAGTTCTCAAAAAGATCTTAAGCAAATATCTATAAATTAACATCAAACTTGGAGCCCTTGGTGAGGCCCGACAATTGTTTAGGTTCTAAGCAATTGAGAATCTAAATGAGTTAAGATACTCGCATTTTAGTAATACTATGAATTATAACATCTACGTGTTCAAGAATACTTTATCTTTTTCCTATGTAAAAAAAAAATGCCCCTTCTCATATTCTGCCCCCATCCTACAACCGGGGATTCATTGATTTTTTCTGGACAATTGATTTTTGAAAATAAGATTTTTAAAGATTTATCTCTGTATTTTCCTAGGTAAAACTCAACCCTAATTGTACCCCCTACCCTCGGGTGTCATGATTAGTACAATCGTGATTCTACACTACCTGAGGATGTTTCTACACAAGTTATAGCTTTTAATGGCCAAGATTTTAAAAGACTTTTCTCTATATAAATGTATGTAAAATTGGACCTTCAATTGTGGCCCAACCCTACCCCCGGGAGTCATGGTTTTAAATTTACCTTACCTGAGGATGATTCCCAGCAAGTAACAGCTTTTCTGGTTAATTGGTTCTTGAGAAGAAGATTTCTGAAATTTTTCAAAAAATTCCTAATTATCCACCTTGAGAAAAGTGTGGTTCATTATTTTTCACAACTTAGAATTATCTTTGCCTGTGGATGCTTTGAGCCAAGGTTAGTTGAAATTTGCGCAGTGGTTCTGGAGAAGATGTTGAAAAATTTACGGACAAACGGACGTCCATGGGACGGACGACAAAACAAATATGATCAGAAAAGCTCACTTGAGCTTTTCGCTCAGGTGAGCTAAAACTTTCTTAATAAATTTTTAAGTTCATACTATATATCACATTAAAATAAGATTTTTTTGTTTTAGAAAAACGGTAGTCAACACTTCATATATTTTTTAGATTTTACAAATTATTGTTAGGCAAGCGCAAAATATACTTTTTTGTCAACCAATTGTTTCCATATCAATAAAATATAAGCATTTCCAATAAAAGAGGTGTTCTGTTTCTTCACCACTTAAGCGCAAAAAACTAACTTATTTTCCCCGTATAAAGCACGTCTTTGAGCAAGAGGCTTGTCAGAAAAAAAAAATGAAATTTAAGGTCAGACGACACGTTCCGCAATTTTAGATAACTTTTTCCAGGAATTTGTTAATGGTTTAATACTACTTTGACAAGCTTTCTTGCAAAAATTAGGGTACCTTATCAGGCATTTCTGCAAAATACTAGAGTATGCAATATCCTATTAATATAATCTTCTTGAAAATACACTTGAATTGCTGATATAAAAATAAATACATTTATTACCTAATCAAAGGGATTTTGTTGTTTTATTACAAATTAAATATTTGAGTCTATTTTGAACAGCCGGTCAATAGACTGCGATCTATTAGACCGCCGGTCAATAGACTTCGATCTATTGGACCGCCGGTCAATAGACTGCGATCTATTGGACCGGCAACGTATTTCAGAACGCGGGTATGTTAATGTTACATCCTTTCGATAGTTCTCAGGGAATGTATATTTCTTTACATAGACGCTGTTTTTAGTACTTGGTAAAACCAAATTTATGTTATCAAAATGGAGTATCAAATAAGCAACAGTTTTAAAGCCTCATATAACTTAAGGTAAAAGACTATTTAAAATCTAATGGGTTGAAGACTCCCCCTTCTTTGTGTAAACTAATATTAAATTGAGATGTTGTAATGCATGCAACAGGTTTTGTGCACGTAAAAGATGAAAAAAAAAATCTTAGTATATTCCATAATGGCACGAAAACCATCTGCAATATGCAAATTATAAACCCCGAAAAGTAAAAAAGGAATTAGGTAATAAAACAATTATTTAATGCTTGAACAGTCAATAGACCAGAATTTTTTTTCCCTTGGTGCAGGGAACAGCTCAGTATGATCTATTGCCCTCGGCCGTTGGCCTCGGGCAATAGATCATACTGAGCTGTTCCCTGCACCTCGGGAAAAATATTCTGGTCTATTGACTGCTCAAGCATTAAATAATTGTATACTACAGCACAGCAAAATTCACTATATTAGAACAATATCTCCTCCGGGGCGGGGCTTTGAACTCACGACCTCTAGAACCTATACGCATTTGGCAGTGAGCAGCCACTGTTCTCACCACTCGACCATCTAGACATATAACCAAATCCAAGTAATTTTTGATCATTTTTAAAGTAATTATAAAATTAATATGTTTTTATTGGAACTCTTTATTACGAGAAAATACAAAAAAGATTTTTGAAGATCGTGTCGTCTGACCTTAAAGGGGCATGGTCACGATTTTCGTCAAAAATTATTTTTTCGATTTTAATGTTTACAATGCTTCAGTAAGGCATTTTTAATAAGCAACCAAAATTTGATTGTCATTTGTTGAGTTATAAGCGAATTACAGAGCTTACAATTCTTCGCTATGTAAACAAAGCTTTTGTTTACATTTTGAATGTTGAAGTGCAAATTCCGGTTTTAGACCTCAAATAAATGTGTTAATCGTTAGTAACTGTTTATTCATGCTTAAAATGAATAAGCAGACAGACAAATCAACTTGAAAACTATTTTTGACTGGTATATTGAACCTATGTAAATAAAAACAGGACACGAGGCTGTGACAAGAAGTTGTGAGCCCTGTATCTTGCTCATAACTCTACAACTGGCTCTCAAATTTAACTTGATCACTAGAAATGCATACATTGAAGTTGCAGAGACAGAATTAAAAGAACCTAATGAATCGCTAGATCAGAAGGTGAGGCAGAAACTGCAAGCTGTCAATTTAGTTGTAAACAGCCTCCAATTTAAAGAGGTGTCTTAACAAAGAAAAAAGAGCATTCTGCAGTCTTTGAACGCTATTTATTCAAGCTGCATTGGAACAAATTTTCATAAAAAGACTACCAAAAGGAAACAACAACCTCTTTTTTAAATTAAAGAGGACCACCCGTACACAATGACCAAAAAAGGTTGTAAAAGTAACAACAGTAATAAGAAGAAGATGGAAGTTTTAAAATGAGTGCAAGAAAAAAGGGTTCTACTAGAAACACATTTCAATAGAATAATGAATAATGTTGAATTTATTTGGGACTCTTCATGAGTAAACACCAATCTGCAACATTAAATTCTTGTTCCCCGAAACACTCTGAATGTTTATGTATATCTGATGTGTGTACCTACTTGTCAGGAAGCAAAGACTCCAGTATCTGGCAAAAAGCTTCAAACACTTCTCCATGCATTGCCTTATTCAAGTCGGTTTTATTGACCTCTTGTACAATAACCTGTAGTACTTCCCTCTAGACAAAGGTGAAAAATGTATTTTATGAGACATTATGATTTACAACATGCTTGTAAACTTTATTATAAACCCTAATACATATGTTGTTGGTTAAATGCATATCGGGATTCTTTCATTAACATTATGTTATAAATATAGATTTTTAATGATTTTCAAATAAATTACAAGATAGAATAAAAACATTTGAAAAAGCAAGGTCTATGCAAAATTGCAAATTGTAACCATCCACCGACTATATCAATACTTATTTTATAACTTTCAATGACATTACATTTTTCTTAAAAACTTCAACTCATAGATTCTATCAAATGCAATATTTAACTTTACTAGTGACTCATATTTTCTGGTCAGTTAGCTTTGGGCTGGTAAATAAAAACTAAAACACAAGCTTGGCTTATTTTTATTACCTACTTAACATTCTCAATGTTTGCTTCTTTTTGTGCACGAGAACCAGACATATTGTCCAAAACTCTTTCTTTAATACTTTCTTTGTCTAGAAGACTTTCTGTGAGCTCGCTTAATGATTTGATTTGATATTGCACATCTCCTGTGAAGATTATTATATGCATTAGTAAAATCATAATAAGAATCTCCATGGTCCATATTGTTCGCTTAGCAACCATAGCCTCAATGAAATCAGATTAATGGAGTCATATACGAAATATCTGGACAACGTATTAGAATAAAGTCTGTATAAAAAGATTTTCAAGATTTTCTCTACATATCCTTGATAAACATTGAGCCAGGGTGATTTTATAGTCATATCACATTTTGAGCATTGCAGTTCTCTAGAAGATCTTAACTAGTTGTTCATATATCTATAAACCTACATCAAACGTTGAGCCCTTTGTGGGGCTCAGGATTGTCTAGGGGTCACAGTCTATGTTATTAATAATAAGTAAAATGTCAAAATGCTTGCATACAGGTACCATTAATACCATGTATTATAACAATAAGATATTAGCGATATTAGTTCGAATTTTCCTATGTGACACTTTCAACCCACCTCTCCCCCATTGTGGTCCCACCCGGCTGATCATGACTTAAACAAGTTTAAATCGATACTACCTGGGAAAGATTTATGAATACCATGCTATTTGCTTGTTATGTGATGAAACAAACTGTCATACTCACCCTTGGTCAGCAATGACCAAGCAGAGTTCACTGGTGGGTCATTGGAGCATGGCTTGGGAATAAGATCTATAATTTGTTTTAACCCTGAGCAATTATGCACTCCACTGCTGGATTTTCCAATACATAAATAGTCTCTTAATTGAACTAGGGACATCTTCTCTGGAGCTTCAGTCCGTTCAATTAGCTCATCACCACTAATTAAATGTATCATTTTTGAACACGATCTATTTGATTTCACAGACTGAAGTCTCAGGTGACGGCTCTGATATGTGAGAAAAAAGTTCACATGTATAAACAACTGTCTACAGAAAAATATCGCATTGATGCTGAGACACATTTTGCAGACAGATGACATCTTCAATGATAAAAGAGTTCTACAATTGTTCATTAATACACAACTATTTTGGAACTATTTTCGGGTGACCTGGGGTCCTAGTTGAGCGTACGTTTTATCCTTCTGCATATTATTTCTTACCGTCTTCTGTACCCCGAATCAACAGACCAACCCGATAACGAACCCGATTGGAATAATACAAAAAACCCCTGTCCAATTTTACAACATAATGCTTGACACTATTTTAATGAACTTATTTGTTTGTTAAAAACAATACAAGGAATGGTCCACGTAATGCATGATATTTTTACTGACTTCATACTTTCCTCGTTTATTCAATACACATCGAACTCGATACCGAACCCGAACATTAAAAAATTGGAATATAAAAAATCAATTTTCTCAAAAATATGTCAACCAGACGCTACAAAAGTGTAAACTTGATCTGACGTTTGACATTTTGAAGCTGTTCAGCAAATTTCATATTATTCCGCAAACACAGAAAGAAAAAAGTCTGGAAAACTGAAATGGGACAGACGGACGGACGGACGCAGAGGAGGCTATAGTCCCATCCGATGAAAACCGGTAAGGGACTAATCACAGGCACCTGAATTTTTATCAATCAGTCGCTTAGTAAGTCATATATCGAAAAATTTTACCCCTACTATATATAAATACACAAGGTGTGCAACGCCATTTTGACTCCCTCGTCGATTCAGGCTTCAATTTGCCACATAAATCGGATATGCCTACCGGTTTGCGTGTAGCATTGGGTTCAAATATGATATATCTCACTAAACATTTCCTCCTAAAGTTTAATTTCAACGCATTGATAATGTTATCCACTAAAATTCACGCAAACTTCGAATTTCGTCCCGAGGCTCGATAGCCAACAGCTGACGTCACGAAATTTCAACTCTGCACTGAATGCTTTAATACATAAACTTTTTAAAACAATAATTTTAAATTTATTTCATTGACAAACTAAGGTCAGAGACACTAAAGAAACCAAAAAACTATGTTGTTTGTTATCCTCATTTTACTTAACATATGTTTTTAAAAAGTTTATGTATTAGAGCATTCAGTGCGGAGTTGAAATTTCGTGACGTCAGCTGATGGCTATCGAGCCTCGGGACGAAACTAAAAGTCTGCATGAATTTTAGTTGATAGCATTATCAATGCGTTATATTTAACCTTTAGGACGAAATGTTTAGTGAGAAATATCACATTTGAACTCAATGTTACACGCAAACCGGTAGGCATCTGATTTATGTGGCAAATTGACGCCGGGATCGACAAGAGGGTCAAAATGGCGTTGCACACCTTGTGTATTTATATATAGTAGGGATAGAATTTTTCAATATATGACTTATTAAGCGACTGATTGATAAAAATTCAGGTGCCTGTGGACTAATAATATTTATTTTAGTTGACGATTTCTAAAATTTTCTAAAATATGGCGTGTAAAATGTATGCAAGGATTAAGAAATGTGCCCTTTTCTTTGATGATTATTTATTTACTATCTTAACAAGTTTTCAATAGATACCTCTTCTGGTTTTTAGAAACTTCCGGAATAATGGCCTTGACGTCACCTGCTGCATACAGAATAATTTCGTCTGTCATTGGTCGTTTGGCCCACAAATCACCTGGCACTGTCATCCACTCAGTTTTATACATGATTAAATGCAGTTTAAAAATAATTTTGTAATTTATTAAATAAATTTTAACTTAATAATTTTTTCTTTCAAACTAACATCTAAAAAAAAATATCCATCAATAATCTAATCGAATAAGCTTAACTACGTCCTTGGTGCTCTTGAATGACTAAATTGGCCACCTGAAAAACGATTAAGAAATAAGATAATTATACATATAGATGACAACTCTGATAGAGTTTAATAACTGCATTCACTCAAGAACCTGTATAATGTTCGGCGATTTGTGATTATTTTCTACATCATTACAAATGCTTGGTAGCCAAGTAAAAAGTATAACATACTTGCGAAAAAAATATTCAAGAGTCACAAAGCATGAATTTGTTCAAAGCACCCAATTTCATAGTGTTATTGTAACTTGCTAACGCTACACTTTGGTTTGATTTGTTCTTCTGACACCAGGTACTTTTACTGGCAAGTACCAAACCCAAATATAAGTAAATAAAACAAGCATTCTGAGAGTATTGCATAAGCAATGCACGTCCCCTACCGGTAACCCCTTTGATTGAGAATGGCAAAAGTTTGAGACCCTGTATATTAAATATCCCCTATCATAACTGTAGTAATTGTATAGTATGAAATTATGAAAAATGATTATAATAAACAGCAAACAATCTCAAAAATCCATTTAAAAAATACATATTTGAAGCAGTCTAGTCTATCATTCAACAGCCAAACCCGATAACGAACCCGATTATAATAATAATAATAATAAAACCCTGCCGTTGAAATGTATAACACAATACTTGACACCATTTTACAGAACTTATTTGTTTGTTATTATAAATGATAAATGTAACGATACAACATGTACAAATAATGCACGATATTTTTACTGACCACATAATGTCCTCGTTCATTTAGTACACACCCGAGCCCGATAACGAACCCGATCATTAAAAAATTTGGAGTGAAAAAATTAATTTTCTGGAAATTGTGTAGACCAGACGCTACAAAAGTATAAACTTGGTCTGCTGTTTGATATTTTGAAGCTGCTAAGCAAGTTTCACATCATTCTTCAAACGCATAAAGAAAAAAAACAGTGGAAAACTGAAGTGGGACAGACAGACGGACGGACAGACAGACAGACGGACGGACGGACAGACAGACAGACAGACGGACTGAGGGACGCAGAGGAAAGCTATAGTCCCCTCCGATGAAACCGGTAGGGGACTAATAAAGAGTCTGCTGTAAAGTCTCACAATTTATTGATACACTCAAAACAAACATTAATTAAATTCCTGCCCTTTTTATTCACTGAAATACCCTCATAAATTCACAACAACTTTAATGTTTAAATGGTCTGATTCAGAAAAATTCTGAATGTGACTTAGGCCTAACTAAAATTACCTATATGATTTAAATATAAACACTGATATAAATTCCCAAGAAGTTTATAAGATCTGATTCAGATATTAATCTGAAAATATGACCTTAATTAATTATAATTCACTAATTAACTTTAAATTAATTGATCCGATTTCCAAATTATGGAAATATGTGATCAAAACCAAATCTCTTAAACCCAATTAAATTTCCAAAAGAATAAATTACTTACATCTTTAAAGCCCCCAAAATTGCAGACTAACGAAATTTACGGAATCGCGCTATATATACCCCGTTCATATCCGTTAAACCCCATCACTTCTAAAATTCGTCTACTAAAGACAGATTTTGTTAACAGTAAACGGAATACATCCCAAATAACATAGTTCTATGAATAAAAATCACAAACAATTAAAGTTAAATTTTTAAAACACTACTTTTCATTCAATATATCAAGTATCAATATAAAAATACAATTTTGTTTACTTACGATGTCAATTTCAATGAAATTCACCGGGTATGAATATTTATGAGGGTGAACTCTAAAATAGGAAGTTTGACCCGGAAGAAGAGGTCAACTTCGGAACAGCAAAACAGAAATGCATACATGTGCAAGAAAAACAAGTGAAATACTCAATAAAGAGGAACTACAGAAACAAGAGGATAAAGATACAAATAGATATTGATATTACAACCCCGTAAGTACACAAATAGCCTTTTAAAAACAAACACATAGGCTGTAAACGTATAACATAATAGGATTTCGAATTTCCTCTGTTCTGTAAATACGGTAACAATTTATAACAATATGAATAATGCATAAATAACAAGTGATTTTCTACCAACCCTAAATATAGGATTCAACTTTTCCAGATCACATATATGTAATCTAATTATAATCATTTTATAAACATTATTCACATAAATTCACATGGCAAAAGATACAGGGGAAGGGGAAGTGTCAAAACACATATTTTGACCTATTTAAAGATCAGAACCAAAACTCTACATTTATCCCCCTCTTAAGTTTGCAGTATCCTCACGGAAACTTAAAAAAATTCATATACACAAAAATCAAAATTTAAATACAACTATAAGTAAATAATTCATTCGAATATATAGTCTTTCACTTTCTCCAACTTCTCCGTCTAGGAGGTGTCCATCTCCTGGGTGGTGTCCTTGGCCTGTTTGGTACTGGTTCCCTTGGTCTTGGTGATCTTGACCTTTTCTTTTTGACAGGTTCTTCTCTGTCCTATTGTCTAGTATCCTTCATTTCTTGTAGTATTGCTGTCTGGCGCTTCATTTCCCCCATCATGTGGTGCAATACATCATGTATCATAAATATGTGATTGTTCATGGTATCTACCTTCGATATCAGGGTTTCCTTTTACTGTGACTGTTGTGAAGCTTTCTTTTCTTTCACTCTGTCTTCCTCCTCCTCACTCTCGCTGTCACTTGTGCCACTGTCAGAGCTGCTGCTACTGCTGGAATCTCGCCTCTTTCTCTTCTTCTGGTCTCTTTTCTCACCGTCCTTTTTTTCAATAATCTTTGCCTCACCTCCTTTCTCTACATTTTTCTCTTTCCTCTCTTCTCTCTTTCCCTTTCCCCTTTCCAGCACCTGGTATTCCTCCTTGGATGCGCAAGTGCCCTGCAGACTTCTGGGGGGAATTATACCCTAAAATCTTGTCAAGAAAATCAAGATTTGGTTCACAGCTGAGGAAGTCATCTATTATAGAATTGGCAGCTGCTCCTATGGACTCAGTAGCTAACAGTGGCTCTGGTGTATTCAGGACATCCTTAGCTGGCTCGACATCGACCACAGGGTATGATGGAGCGGTATTCCTTGGTGGGGATGCCAAGTCAGGGACGACAGTTGTCCGTCTTAACCGGCTGGCCCACAGATCATGTGACTCATTCCTTCCCATCTTTGCAAAGTGGTTTCCCTCCACCAATAGTATGGGGTCTTTATTTTCATGTAAGTAGCTCCTCCCATTATCTGCCAGACCTTTTGCTGCTTCAGCATGCTTCGCATAGTGTGTAACATGATCTACTAGTTTCTTCTTCTCTGTTGCTATAAAATGGCAGAGGCTACAATAAAAGGGCGCGCTGTCAAGGGGGATGTGGTACTTGTAGATGTGCGGAATCACATGTCTCTTCTCTCCCTGGTACTGGTCACACAGAAGGCATTGGTAGGCCCTTCCTCGTCTAAGGATTTCTTTCTCTAGATCTGCCATCTGTTTGTAAAGTACACACACAAATAATAAAAAACTTAATAAATTCTAAAGAGCCACCCCCCCCCCCCCCCCAACCATATAAAACCCTCAGATCTGCCCTGACATCTATCTTTATAAAACTTTTGTTTTGAGGAGACTGTACAATCATCAGTATTGTAACTTAAAATCGACATGGTATCTTCAGCTTCTTTAATAACTTCTTCACCCATTCTGGTTTGTCTTCTCCTTCATACTTCTTCAGCTTGTTATGGTGAACAACGCGAGACTCGTTCGGACCCAAGTGAATGTTGAATATCAAATCGTTAAATTTCCGCGTAATTACAAACGGACCGGGATAAGTTAGTTGTAGTTTCTGACAGACTCCTTTCCTTCTGTTCTCTTTAAAGTACCAAACCAGTTGTCCTTCATCATAACGATGTTGCCATGTTTTTATGTCATATGTTTCCATCTGATGTTGTGCAGCTTTGCTCAAATGTTTCCTCGCAATCTCATGAGCTTTGCACATGCGTTGTCTCAAGCTTTCAACGTAGTCCCCATAATTGTACAATATTCCTTCTGAAGTTGTGTTTCCTAATGCTAAATCCGCCGGTAATCTGGTCTCTCTCCCTAGCATAAGAAGATTTGGATTTAGCCCTGTTGAGTCCTGTGGGGTTGCTCTATAGGCTGCTGTAATAAAATGTAGATTTTTGTCCCAATCTGTCTGCTCCCCTTTTAAATAAGATTTGATCATTTGTACTAGTGTCCGGTTGAATCTCTCGGCCAAGCCGTTGCACCTTTGGGTTCCGTGGGCTTGTTCTTGACTTCTTTATTTCCAGTAAATGACAAAATTCCTGAAATAAATGACTTTCAAACACCTACCTTGGTCTGAGAGAATTGAAAAGGGACACCCAAATTGACAGACTACTTGCAACAAATAGTGTGCACATGTCTGGGCTGTTTGGTCCGGAACAGCTATGGCTTCGACCCACTTGGTGAAATGATCTGTGATCACTAGGACATATTTATTTCCACGAGGTGTCTCAGGGAGGGGTCCTTGTAAATATGTAGCCAACCGGTCCATTGGTCCTCCCACTTGGTTTTCTCCCAATCTAGCTCGAGGGGTTCTTTGTTCTGATTTGTTCTGTCCATATGTGTCACACTTTCTTACCCAAATTAGAACATCTTTTGCCTCATACCAATAAAACCTTTGTTTCAACTTGTTGTAGGTTTTGTTGACTCCCAAGTGCCCGCCCATGAAACTATCATGCAGATGTTTAAGAATGGTTCCTCTTACTTTAAGGACTGGGGCACTATGATTTGCAAGTGTTCATCACTATCACATCGTCGATAGAATTTCTTACATAAAACATTATCCACAATACAAAGGGAGTTCCAAAGGTGCCAGTAATGACGGATAGCAGGACTTAATTTGCTTACTTCTGCATGACTTATCCTCTGATTCTGTGTTACCCACTGGTAAACAATTTTTATATCAGGATCATTTTGCTACAGCTCAGTCACATTGATTTCACCTGACAGTGGAGCAGGGTTATTTCCCCTTGATCTAGTTGTGATCATTCTAATAAAGTCAGTAGATACTGCAGGAGTTGACTTCTTACATTCTGTGATTTCTTGTTCAGGCTGGTCCTTTAACAACTGGCTCATCATCTCCATAGTCTTTTTCCTGCATTTACTGCATGGTCCACACTTTAAAGGGAGTGTCTCTAGATTGTAAATCTCATTATTTTTACAAGTACATTGCCTAGGATTTATACACATTCGAGACAGGGAATCAGCATTCCCATGCTTTTTACCTGGCCGGTACTGGATGCTAAAATTGTACTGGGATAATATCTCTATCCAACGTGCAATACGCCCCTTCGGTTCTTTGAGACTAAATAGACAAACCAAAGCCTGGTGGTCGGTCCTAACAATAAACTCTTTTCCTAGTAAATATTGTTTATAGTACTCAATGAAATATCTCACAGCCAACAACTCTTTATCTGTAACACAATAATTCCGCTCTGATTTTCCTAAAGTGTGGCTTCCATAAGCTACAACCTTTTCCTGTCCATCTTGTTCTTGGCTGAGTACTGCCCCGATGGCATAATCACTGGCGTCAGTATCCAATATGAATCTCCCGTGGTCTTTTGGGTAGGCCATTATATCAGCTCCAGTCAATGCACGTTTTAATTGATGAAAGGACTGCTCACACTCTTCCGTTCAATCAAATTTGGCGTTTTTGCGGGTCAACTCAACTAGGGGTTTTGCTATTTGAGAATAACCTGCAATAAATTTCCTGTAGTAATTACCAAACCCCAAGAATCCCCTTACTTCCCGTACATTCCTAGGAACTTTCATCTGTACCAGTTTTTCAACATTTTCAGGATTAGGTGAAATTCCCAATTCATTTATTACATGACCAGGAAAAGTAACTTCCTTTTGTAACAACTGGCATTTTTCTGGCTTAAGTTTTAATTTTGCTTGCCTGATACATTCAAAGACTTGTGATACTCTTTCCATGTGCTCTTCTACAGATGATCCGAATACTACTACATCATCTAAGTAGATAAGGCAGATTTTCCATCGAAGACCCTGAAGTACCAATTTCATCAGTCTTTGGAATGTTGCGGGTGCACATGAAAGTCATAGGTACTTGATGGTAGCCAGAAGTAAGGTCAAATGTGGAAAAATACTTCGCTCCGGCAACAGCATCTGAGCAATCTTGTACTCTTGTAAGTGGGAAAGCATCTGAATTGGTGACTGCATTTAATTTCCTGTAGTCGACGCAAGGTCTAATCTTTCCGTTTTTCTTCACCACCAAACAGAGAGGACTTGTCCAGGGAAATCTAGATTTTCTGATTATACCATTTTCCTTCATTTGAGATATAATTTTTCTTTCTTCCTCTGCATAGGCTAATGGAAATCTCCTTGGAGGTTGCTTAATTGGTTTAGTGTTTCCGGTATCTATAGAATGCTTGACAAGGTCAGTTATTCCTAAATCAGAGTCAGATCTGGAAAAAATATCTGAAAAATTGCATAACACTTTCCTTATCAGTTTTATTTCTTCTGAGCTCTTGCCTTCAGAGGCCTGGTAAAATGTGTCTTATAAATGATCTGGAATTATACAAGGGGTCTCCATAGTATTGACCTGGCGAAGGGTTGACTCATTAGCATCATCTCCCTGTTCTGGTATCAGGATTACCTCCCCTTCTATTTCCTCAGCAAAGCCAATACAAGTATCCTGATAAAGTTGAACAACACTAGAGAATGGATTTAATACCCTTACCTTATTTGTTACCTCTTTGTTTGTGTCAATCAAACAGTTCGCGAGCATTACTGAATTTTTCTCCAAAAAATTTCTATTAATTTCTATTGGTTCTATCAAAATTTGAGATGAATTATCTCCCTCTCCGATACGTTGTATATATGCATCAACCACTTTCTCACTCAGTGGAGGAATACTGTAGTTGTCTGCCCAAAAGAACCTTGCGCACCAATAAGGGTGATCTGACTCTGATGATTGGTATCCTTTCATGCCCTAATTCTAAAGAGGTGGCTTTCAGGTTGATCTCTGCCTCCTCTATATCATTGTGCATCAAAAACTCTATTCCAATCAATCCGTCATCTTGGATATCTGCAACAGTAAACTCAAAACTCAATTCAACATTGCTAAGTTTGATCTTGAAAAGAGTCTTTCCAAATTCTACAAGTGGATCTCCATTTAAAGCCGTTAACATTGAGGACTTTTCTAATGTCTTTGCAGTGTTGTCGTAAATCCTCTCCGAAATCACAAACTTCACTGCCCCTGTATCTTTTGTGAAGAATATCGTGATATCCTCAAGTGTGCCGTTCAAATAAATACCATCAGCTTTTGGTTGCTGACCACTAATTAAATATATGTTAGCTTGAATGAGGTCCTTCACCTCACCTGCATCTGTAATATCAAAGCCTCCCCCCATGTATTCCTTGACCCCTTTACTCTGACCCACTTCATCCCCCATCTTCGGCATAATGACTTCCTCTACATTATGTCCCATGGAGTGACCTTGGGTCCTTGAGTCGATCACCTCAATCTCATCTGAACTTAAGTCATTACCTGTACTTTCAAATAAATTATTGTTCTCGTTGTTACATGATTCACTTGTTAATTTAGATAGGCCCTCTTCATCACCTGGGGCCTACTGAGCCGACCCGCTGCAGTTTAACTGTGACTGTCTGGGAATGAATTCTCTCGCATTGGTGTTGAAAGCGGTACGATTACCTAATGTTGTTGATGAAATCCTCTGTGTCTTTCATTCGTGCTCCTGTTCATCCTCCGCGAACAGTTCCTGGAAATATGGCCAGGCTCCTGGCAGGTAAAACAAACTATTCTCTTTTTATTCTCATTGTTAGTACCGGTAGGCTTACCTAAGAACTGGCTTTTGTCATTTGAGTTATGCTCTTTCCCTTTCATATCAGCCAACATGTCTTTGAGCATTTCTTCCAAGTCTTGTTTGCTAATACAAATCATCTCTGCCTCCTTTGGCTGTTCAGTTTGGTCAGGTTTTTCATTTTTCTTTCCTCCTTGTCGTGCAGTCTCCTCGTTATTCGCTTTCTTTCCGACGTCATGACCATTTTCGGTGTGATCTTTGTTTGGTTTTACTTGCCTTGTCCTCTGGTACCTATCACGGTCTTCTTCTTGGTGATTCCCGATGTTGGTATTTCGAGCAGCCTCAAAGTAATGTACTACATGGTGGACGGCTTCCTCAATAGTGTTTGGCTCCTTATTCAACTCAACATGCATCCGGGCATTGTTGTTATGCAGCCCCATCAAAAATCTCCTCAGCAGATCTTCTTGCCTCGTCTCTGCTCCTCGCTTTGGATATGCCCTGTCATAAAGCCGTTTAAGTTCCGCTGCATATTCCTCTGCAGATTCTCTGAGGTTTTGATTACATCGAAAAAATTGTGTCACATATGCTTTAGTTGTTTCAATGATGTCAAACCTCTCCCTCATCTCCTGGACCAGAGTTTTATATTGAGATGTTACTGCTGGTTTCAGTTGGCAATAAACAAACTCCGCAGCCTTACCTTGAATCCTTGGTAATAGTTGTTGTAGTTTTTCATGTTCATCCCATCTATTGAGATTAGCAACTGACTCGAACCTGTTGTGCCACACTGTCCATGGCTCCGTGCCTGTAAAGGGGGTTAACTTGGCCCCAAAGGTTTTACTATACCTTCCGTCTTTTATTAGGCTGGAGGTGTTTCCTGTTGAAACACAGCTTCAATCAGCATCATCTTCAGTGGACGAGGAGTCTGTACGTACCTCCCTTGTAAGTTTGCTACATGTACTAGAGGTCAACTGACGCTTTACTCTTGAGTTTGTAGTACGATATGATGGGTAGAACCAGTAAGTAATTTATCATGTGGTTTCTTATTGGTACTAATTTTTCCATTCATCTTTTGTACCATTGACCTCATCTCTGTCATTGTGGTCGTCACTTCCTCAATGAGAGCTTTGAAAGTACCTAAAATCCCTGCTTTTTCCATGTGTCTTCCAACAGCTGTCTCGTCATTCTCTGACTCTGCTCGATAGAATGGTGGTCGTGAACTGTCAAGTGGAGATCTTACACGAGTAGAGGTAGGGATGTTCCTTACAGATGGAACTACGAATCTTACCTCGTCTTGACTACTATAGTATGTCTCTGCTTTTGCCCCTCTGTGGGAGTTTGAGCCTACCTTACATGTATTTGAGTTCCCAATGAAGGAGGGTTGTTGAGTAGGTAGACCATTATTGTCTGATGTACATGCTGTATCTCTTGTTCCTGTCATTACCATCTTTGGACTGTTTCCTGTATTTCGTTTTACCAATACCTCATCAGCTGACTACCCATCCATTTGAGGGTCTACATCACTTGACTCTAAATTGTCACCTGTCTCAAAAGTGTTTACCCTTCTCTTGTATGCTCTTGTCTCATACATTGTATCTGTGAGTCCGTTTCACTGGATCCTTATTATGTACCAAAATTATGTAACGTGCTAACGCTACACTTTGGTTTGATTTGTTCTTCTGACACCAGGTACTTTTACTGGCAAGTACCAAACCCAAATATAAGTAAATAAAATAAAGAGTCTGCTGTAAAGTTTCACAATTTATTGATACACCAACTATTTCTACAAGACAGAAAATAAATAAATAGATAGCCTCCTCAAAACAACATTAATCAAATTTCTGCCCTTTTTATTCACTGAAATACCCTCATAAATTCACAACAACTTTAATGTTTAAATAGTCTGATTCAGAAAAATTCTGAATATGTGACTTAGGCCTAACTAAAATTACCTATATGATTTAAATATAAACACTGAAAAAATTCCCACAAAAGAAGTTTATAAGATCTGATTCAGATATTAATCTGAAAATATGACCTAAATTAATTATAATTCACTAATTAACTATAAATTAATTGATCCGATTTCCAAATTATAGAAATATGTGATCAAAACCTAATCTCTTAAACCCAATTAAATTTCCAATAGAATAAATTACTTACATCTTTAAAACCCCCAAAATTGCAGACTAACGAAATTTACGGATTCGCGCTATATATACCCCGTTCATATCCGTTAAACCCTATCACTTCTAAAATTCGTCTACTAAAGACAGATTTTGTTAACAGTAAACGGAATACATCCCAAATAACATAGTTCTATAAATAAAAATCACAAACAATTAAAGTTAAATTTTTAAAACACTACTTTTCATTCAACATACCAAGTATCAATATAAAAATACAATTTTGTTTACTTACGATGTCAATTTCAATGAAATTCACAGGGTATGAATATTTATGAGGGTGAATCTAAAATAGGAAGTTTGACCCGGAAGTAGAGGTCAACTTCGGAACAGCAAAACAGAAATGCAACCATGTGCAAGAAAAACAAGTGAAATACTCAATAAAGAGGAACTGCAGAAACAAGAGGATAAAGATACAAATAGATATTGATATTACAACCCCGTAAGTACACAAATAGCCTTATAAAAACAAACACATAGGCTGTAAACGTATAACATAATATGATTTCGAATTTCCTCTGTTCTGTAAACACGGTAACAATTTATAACAATATGAATAATGCATTAATAACAAGTGATTTTCTACCAACCCTAAATATAGGATTCAACTCTTCCAGATCACATATATACGTAATCTAATTATAATCATTTTATAAACATTATTCACATAAATTCACATGGCAAAAGATACAGGGGAGGGGAAGTGAAACACATATTTTGACCTATTTAAAGATAAGAACCAAAACTCTACATTTTGCAGGTTGACACACAAAAAGAGATACTGGAACTTGATTTATCTATATAAATTGTCTTATCGAGATAAATTCAGCTCAATGCAAACGACACGTATAAATGATGCATGAAAACTTGAATTTAGAAATTTTATTGGTAAAAGAACCATTCCTAATTTGTGTTCATATGTCATCATTTGTGGCGACCCCGAATATGATCTGTATATCTTAAAAGGACATAATAGGACGATATCCACAAATGTTATGTAACTGTTATGACGGATGGAGGGGAGAGATAACATTATTTTCTTTGTCATTTCAATAATATAATGTAAAACTTAATATATTATAAGCAATGTATAATTCTAAGCGTCCTGCAGATATACTAAAAGAAAATGTCATGGCTGTTGTGTCTCAATCTGTTCTTATAATTTAAATGTAGATTCCGTAAGAAAAGCTGTAAGTTTATCCCTTAATATACAGTGTGCTTTGAAGATAATGAATTTGTAATATCCAGAATTCAATAAACAATTACATGTAAAAAACGTAGTGTTTACTTTACAGAAGGAGGCTATGTAAAAATTTTTCATGTACAACATGTTGGATTAACGATCTTTGAAATTAATATCATGGTTAAAATAAAACAAGAGGCCCATGGGCCACATCGCTCAACTGAGGAACAATAGGTATGATAAAATCAGCTTAATGGAGTCATAATACAGACTATTTGGACAATGTACAATAATACATGTAGATCCTGTATAAATAAAATTCATTTTTCCCCCTGGATATTCTTATGTTTATAATCATTAGTCCCTTTTCTAACAGGTTGATTTTATAGTCATATCACATGTTGAGTAATGCAGTTCTCAAAAAGATCCTTAACGATTGTTTATACATGTATATGGGATATAAAGCTACATCAAACTCTGAACCTCCTTGTGAGGCCAAAGAATTGTCCTGGGGCCAAAGTCTTAACAATTATAAAGGATCATCTGGCTGATTAGTTTCTGAGAAGAAGATTTTTAAGATTTACTCTATATATTCCTATGTAAATCTTTAACACCCACCCCCCCCCCCCCAATGTGGCCCCACCCTACCCCCAGGGATCAAAAGTTTCACAACTTTAAATCTACACTACCTGAGGATGCTACCACACAAGTTTCAACTTTCTTGGCTGATTAGTTTCTGAGAAGAAGATTTTTAAAATTTACTCGATATATTCCTATGTAAAACTTCGACCCTCTATTGTGGCCCACCCTACCCCTGGGTGTCATGATTTTTACAACTTTGAATCTACACTACCTGAGGATGCTTCCACACAAGTTTCAGCTTTCCTGGCTGATTAGTTTTTTAGAAGAAGAATTTTAAAAATTTACTCTATATATAATTCCTATGTAAAACTTCAACCCCCCATTGTGGCCCCACCCTACCCCCGGGGGTCTTGATTTGCACGACTTTGAATCTACACTACCTGAAAATGCTACCACACAAATTTCAGCTTTCCTTGCTTAATGGTTCTTGAGAAGAAGATTTTTGAAATTTTCTCAAATTGTTTCATTAATTTGTAATTATCTCCCCTTGAAAAAGGGTGTGGCCTTAATTTTCACAACTTTGAATCCCCTTTGCCTAAAAATGATTTGTGCCAAGTTTGGTTCAAATTGGCGCAGTAGTTCTTGACAAGATGTTGAAAATGTGAAAAGTTTACGGACAGACAGACAGACGGACGGGCAGACGGACGACAGACAAAATGTGATCAGAAAAGCTTACTTGAGCTTTCAGCTCAGGTGAGCTAAAAACATACTTGGAGAATGGTGTGTATTACAGGTGGTTGAAGAAGATGAAGATCCAGCACAATTATTTCCTGAGTACTGAGGAGCGGGATTAGTGCACGTACGGGACCTGGTCTTCGTGCCACCACCGCACGTGACCGTGCATGATCCACAGGATGCCCAGGCGGCCCAATTACCATGTACTGAAATCATTTACATGTAAGTCATGAAATGATCTATAAAACAAATAGGTTCCGATGTTCAAAAAGTTCACGGAACGAAAGTGATTGCTCCATTTCTCTGCAAGAAAGTTATTGTTTGTTTGGAGTTGCCTCCCGCCTCATTGAAATACCCCCCCCCCCCCCCCCCCGCCAGCCTGAAAATATTTTCTTAGCAAAATAAAAACAATATATACGTAGATATTTTTATTATATACCAATATTTAATTAGCTGAACTTCAAGTTAAAAAAAAAAGGAAGAAATAATTCCCTCCATGCCTCCTGGGTCTAAAACCTCCAGGCAGCAATTCCAAACAAACATTATTTTAAGGATGGCATGGCAGGTAAAAGTATACCTTTTAGCACAGAAACAAGAGCACAAGACTTCATGGCATATGCCTAGTCTAGCTGAATGACAAAAGACTAAATAAAAACTCATATTGAATTTATCATTGTATTAAATACTTTACATTGTATTACTATGAGTGAAATAAAAGAAATAGTTAAACTAACACTCAAAATTCATGTTATCGGAAAATATTAAACAGGTATAATTCAATGTATATGTATTTTTTGAATTAGATTTTTAATACTAATTCAAGTTATGCAAATTTCACCTACTCGGACAGTTGTGAGTGTTACAGGAAGTAGAGCTAGTTGTTGATCCACTACAACCGTTTCCTCCGTATGCTGGACTAGGGTTCGTACAAGATCGGGATCGAGATTTTGTCCCACTGGCACACGTTTTCGAACAACTTCCCCAAGAAGACCAGGCTGTGAAGCTTCCGTGAACTTTTAAATATTGTAAACTTTATTATTGTTGTGAATGTAAAAAGAACATGTATAACTTGATAAAATGAAATGAGCAAATACTGTTTTGATAATTATTCATTACTTAAGTTCAAATCACCAAATCATACTTGGGCAATAATGGGTGTTACAGGAAGTGGAACTTGAAGAGGAACCAGAGCAGTGCGATCCACCACCAGATGGCGCTGGGTTGTTACAGGAGCGAGACCGACTCTTTGTTCCGCTGGCACAACGCTTGGTACAACTTCCCCAGCTGCCCCACCCTCCCCAGTTGCCGTTGACTGCTCGACCCATTAAAACCAAAGAAAAAAGAAATAAAATATACAGTTGTTACATGTATCAATTTAAAAAATTTTCGGGAAACAATGTTCAGCATGCAATTAATGCATATACAAACTGATCATTTATTACATTTACTTAATTTGCCGAAAGACAGATCCCTGAGTATCAAAAGTATATCATGTAGGTCGGACTGGAATGTTTATTATTTTTAATGTCGCCCATAATTATGATGTTCGAAAACAATCTCTCTCTCTCTCTCTCTCTCTCTCTCTCTCTCTCTCTCTCTCTCTCTCTCTCTCTCTCTCTCTCTCTCTCTCTCTAAGGGGAATATCTTTTGTTCAAATATGTCTATAAACATAAATACGTATCGCACTATATTTTGCTTTTTATATTTTCTATAATCATAATTGTCAAATCCTATCATATTCGTAAATTGCAGATAAATTATGACTTTGAAATGTTTACATATATATATTTTTTCAATAAATCTTTACATAAAAAAAATGATGAATTCGCACTGTTAAGTTACATGTATATAAATGTAATATCTAATATGATTTTAATTATATTACTTTATTTTATTAACTTTATTTTGTAAAAATATATGTATATATTTCATTTTTTTTCTTATTTAATTACCGATCCAGGGGACCCCTGGCACCCCAGGTGAGGTATATAATGAGGGCCTCTTCGGAGGTGTTGCCTCAAACAAATGTATGTAATTTCAAATAAACATAAAAAATAAATAAATACGGGTATAATACATTTAACATAAAAAAATAAATAAACACGAATATAATAAATAGATAAAAAATAAACCCATACTAATCTATCATATTTAACGTTACAGATCATAAATTAATCGTAATATTTATGATAATAACTAATCTAGGTTATATATCTAGCAAACGATCATCATTTCATTTCCATTTTTCACAAGGGAATTGGGTTATTAATTATTTTGAATTTTGTTGGTTTCTCATAGTTAATATTAAAATCTACATCCTATATCGGTATCATCAAAATACAATTTAATAAAGATATCAAAGAAGTGTATTTTTTATAAACATTGTTAGAAAAAAATACCATTTGAAGGTTTACGTTCCAAACCCAATACAATTTGTAACAAGAGGCCATGGGGCCACATCGCTCACCTGAGCAACAATTGGCTTTCAAAAGATATTGTGCCATATGGTCCCTCGGTAAAAATAACAAAAAATAAATATTGTAAAGTAATTTTACACTTCTTTTTGCATACACGTAATTTTTGACATTGTACCTTCATGAAATACTATTTTTTACCAGAATAAGAAAATCCCACGCAAGATATAAAACTAAACATTTGGTAGGGGTACACTGTTAAGTTGTTAACTTCCAATTCCCTATATTTTCGTTCTGCCCCCCCCCCCCCCTCCCCACTTTGTAAAGCGATCAAAATATATGAGAGCATATAGGTACATTTTTTTCACCAACTACTTATTAGTTATTGTATTTTCAACAAAAAAATAATAGTTATTGTTTTTTATTTAAAAAATCCTACATGTATAGATGTGAAAAAGAAAATTGTACCTCAATGTGCTCAATTTCTCAAATTAAAAACATTCAAAAATTTAATTTGTCTTTTCTATTATAAATTAATTGACTGTTATTTACCTCGCGTACAAACCAGGATAATTTTCCGCTGTGATATTTTCTTAGGAATAGCAATAATTACTTTATCCCCGCAACAGAAATGTGTCAGAACTATGGAAACTGTTTTAAAGATGTCATTTTTATTTTCTCGTGTCTGAAAAAACTATCAAAATTGATGTAGATTTCACATTATTTATTGTATAAAGAGGGGGCCCCAGAGAGTAGGTATATACAGAATATCATTCTTTTATTTTGTTTGTACAATTATTTAACATACTCCAATTCATATAGAATTTCTAATGTTCAACGTCAATCGTAGAATTATAAGCAAGATACAGAGCTCACAGTTCGCCTAGGTTTGAGTCATATTTTGTTCACATGAGTTTATTTTTTAACTTGGTATTTCCTATTCAGCATTTCAAATGGAAAAAAAAGAATGGCCTAAGATTTTCAATTCTTTTATTCACTCAAGACCAGTTCACTGGTATTTGAGGTTCAAAATCAGTATATATAAATGTACACAAACACAGTCAAGGATCACATGTACAGTAGGAGTAATAATGACGAAAAAAGGTTAAGTTTACAATACAATAAGTTGTTAAAGTTGGTTTCTGGAAGAACAGACTTTTCTTTAAAAATATAGACAATTTTTTTTACTTTTTTAATCTTTAGTTTTTAAGATCTGTGTACAAACATAGAATTGTGAGCAGATCTCTGTATCTTGCTTATAATTCGAAGCTTAACACTCAAATATGGTTAGTAAATAGAAATTGTAAACAACTATATATGCACTATAACAAATAAAGAACAATTTTTTTTTTCGAAATGAATCATATATATATATATATATATATATATATATATATATATATATATATATATATATATATATATATGACTTTGTATATATACCTACATATTTCCGTCAGCGGTATCAAACTCTATTTAAACTGAATTAACTCGAGAAAATGCCGAGCATCTTAACAAAACCTATTGCATTAATCTACCATTACGCAAAAGATAATGCCAAATTACCGGTAGAGTGAATTGTATTTCAGTACATTTTTGATACATCAGATTTTGCTTCATTTGCGCAGGTAAACAGTTAACTGTTTGATTTACCGAAGTCTCTGTTTGATTTGATACGTAAAAATCACGAAATACAGACGATAGTTCCCAGGTTACAAAGCATAAATAATGAAAACGAAACGAAAATCAGAACAAGCTAACACCAACGTCATGTGTGGAAACTGTCAACGCATTGAAATATTTAGCCTCAATTTACTTCACAAAATCGGCACCAATATATTTTGCATGTTTCAAAAATTTCCCTTCATACGAGAACTGTTGCACAACAAGCAAATTCATCATAGTCAGATCGACCCTTTTTCGTATACATGGCTGCTTTAAACAAAGAACCTCGTTTTAGAAGTATGGAATACGAGTCTTGGTAAAATGGGTATGCTAACCCGGGCCGTGGCAAAATAAAAGCCGGGGCAGATCGGTAATTCCAAATATGCATTATTTTGCAGCAATATTTACAGCGAATACAAATATACAGGTCCATCAATTATCCTGAAATTTTAATAAGATTGGCAGATTAATAACTGCCAATCTTTTGTTTTGCCCAGGCCAAGTCTTGCCTACCCATTTTACCGGATACCGAACCCGAAGCTATTAAACTGATTGAAACACGCATTTCCTTTATTATTATTTTCGTAATAACTCAGATTTGAAACAGAATTAGCCCTTATTTTTTGCAATTTATATTTTCCTTCTCATAAGGATAATTTATGCTAAACTACGTTGAATTGAACTCAGTAGTTCTTGAGAAGAAGATTTTTAAAAATGCACCCCCCTTTTTCTACAGTTTCAAGGTTTTCTCCGCTTTGAATACAGATCGGACTTGTATTTCTGCAATTTATATTCGCCCTCCCATAAGGATGCTTTGTGCTAAATTTGGTTGAAATTGGATAAGCGTTTTTAGAGAAGAAGTTCAAAATGTAAAAAATTTACAGACAGACAGACGGACAGACAGACAGACGGACGACGGACAAACTGTGATCAGAATAGCTCACTTGAGCTTTCAGCTCAGGTGAGCTAAAAATAAAATAAAATAGTTTTAAATGTTACTTTTTCTATTTAAAAGGGAAAAATATGCAATGATATATTAGTATTCACTTTTTATTACCTGATCGTGTCCTGAATAAATCGTTAAATAATTCAACAAATCAACTATATATTGCGTTAAGTTATTGGTACCAAAGATTACGGTATTTTAAAGAATATTAACACGAATCCATTCAATATGATATTTAATTAAAGGACATTATATATTTAGGTGCACATAGAACCATTATACAACAAAATTATTGACCCACTTGTGGCGCGTGTCCTGCGTCGTACAGTGTTTTAAAAACACATTTCAAATTTTCTACGCAAATATCAGTTTGTGCATTTGTCGTGTTTAGTAGAAAATCAGAAAATAAGAACTTGGGACGTGCAGCTTACCAAAGCTGAGTGAATTATATATATTTGACATTTTCCGAATCAAACGCCTTGACTTTGCTCGTGGACTACTTAAACTGACATATTTTCTTTTCAGTTCAGCTTTAAACGTTATAATCTACTTAAATTGTGTTCTTATGGGTTAATCCGACTATCTATTATATTTGGATTAAAATGCTCAGCGAGTGCTTGTAGGTAAAACGGGTAAAGTCAAATTGACCTTAATGATGAAGCCTTCGTTTATTTAAGGGTTAATTTCACTACATAAATATACAACTATTGAAACATTGCCAAGAAAAGTCATGATTAACTTGTTTTCTATTACAGGTGATGTCCCAACGAGTTTGGACTGCTTGATGTGCAATATGTACGAGTTTTAATTACTTGCATATTTGTGATCTAAATCTACACTAAGTCTTATGATAATCCATTATTTTGTTACCAAAACGCAAGCGGTAGAAACAATTGTATATACACGTATACCGGTAGCTTCAGCAATAGTTCACCAGGCAGGCATATTTTTGTATATATGACTGTTTCTTCGTTGAAAACAAAATATAACATGGATCTTGTATATAGAAACTCACTCACTTTTATCATCATTTCAAGAAAAACCACTCAATTTATTTTAAATGATTTTTTATTTCAGGCGTAAAATGGACTGAAAAAAACAACATAAAATGCGTAGTATTGATAGAACAGGACCGTACAAGTAGCAGGTTAATCGTACTAAACATGCTAAAAGTTTTTGTAAATCAAAAGAAAAAAATGACCCATATTAAATGTACATACATGCATGAAAAAAAAAATCAAATTTGAAGCCAGTAAACTTGTAGCTTTCGTCATGTCATTATAATAAATATGATTTTCAATCCGCTAAACTAGCATTTTGTTATTTGTACTAATTTTCAACGGCAATTAATTAGTGAAGTTTAAAGAAAAGAGAAACTATACCAAATAATAGATAATAATACATAGTACACATCGATTCACAGGAGAGATATCTGTATCAAAAGTCTTAAAACATTCCAAGAGGGAGGAAGAATGCCAAACATATTAGAATCAGCGAGATAACGTTGGTTCCTGAAATAACGAAAAAAAATATTGAGAACAATTTATCAATACCGCTTTTTTATAACTTTTTCTGGATAATTGAAGCTTAGTATGAATGGTTTAAAATGCATAATTATTATAGGGTGATTTCACCATGCATTCGACACGTTTGGATTTTCCCCATGTTCTCGCATCAAATATCGTCCAAATATAAATAAAACTTGTTTTAAAAGTTATAGGTTTTCCCCTTGCTTAATTATTGGAGAAACAATTGTGAAAGCAAATTAATGAAGTGTTAAACTATTTCACCATGGATCAGACAATATTTACCAAGCATCGGACAGCTATACATTAGAGATAAAAAAAATGACAAACTTTTCTGGTTTTAATGCAAAAATACAAAGGTTCGGAAAGAGAAATTTATTCAATAGCTATTCAGATTTATAGGAATTTTGTTTAAAGAAATATTTATCATGAGGGGTTCTTTATTGTGTCAGCTCCTACAGGAACTTTGGACTAAAAAGGCTGTGTCCATAAAACTCGAATTTTAAGTGGTCTGGGGAAAATGTTTGTATCAGTTATTTTTTCAATTTTTATTTTACCTCACATCTAAAGCCTAAAAGTATATCACAAGGAATGGGCACATGATCTCTTTATTATTAGAAGAAATCATGCACTGAACATGTCCGATGCATGGTTAATTTGTGTCCTATCCATGGTGAAATGAACACATGGAGCAAAAATGACCTTGACAGTTACTGTAATTGTTCAAATTTCTTGGACTTATTTTAATCAAATTTTGTTTCACAACTTACTTCTTTTTAATTATTTTACGCAGAGAGCGCATTTTCACTAATTCACAATCAAATGCAAAACATTCAATTTTAATGCTTCAGTGTAAAATCTTCGTAATTAAATTTTCAATGATGGCGTATTTGACGTCATTTTACGATGCCTATATTGCTATTTCTTTGACAACGTGACTGTTAATTCTTAATATTGAAAAGTGCATTAGTTCTATTTCAGGAATATATGAAACAACACATGAGCACATGCACATTTATTTGTATATTTATTAATAACCAAAGTTGTCTGATATAAGGTAGGCCTATGTGTCCGATGTATGGTTAACTCACCCTATTTGAATGTAAGCGTTTATTTCATGTATTTTTCATTATCATTATTAATGTGAAAAAAAGTTGATAATAATAACATTAAAAATAAAAATGTGTCGGAATTTTTATGTTAAGTGTTGATTTGTAATGAATTTCCTTTAGTGCAACCTACCAGCGCCGGCCTTTGCCAAACATTCAAGAGTATTTGTACATCCGGCATACGTAGCATCTTCGTCACTTCCGTCGTCACAGTCCGCTGAGCAGTCACATTGGAACTCGTTTTGAATGCAGGACATCGAGCCCGATTGACAGGTGAAATATCCAGAGGGACATAACTATTACAATACAATATCACTTTGTAAAATACAAAATACATGTAGACACAATCGCTGAACACATATAATGAGATGAAATTTCAATCACAATTAAAATGTAATCTCAATTTGTGTTTAATATTACTTTTAATCACATTGTGTTATTATTAATTACATCTTTGTAGGAAAGGATGTTCTAAGTTTTAGAAGTTTGGTCTAATTCTTTTGTTCACTACAGGAAACAGAGATATATGTAGAAGTCAGTTCAGTTTTTAATTATCAATTTTCATTACGTTCTTGCATGCATTTACTTACAGTTAAAATTCGGTTTGATACTTTAAAATCGAATAAGTATAAAGTTTAAGAACAAAATATAATTGAAACTGACTAAAACAGAACATGTATTATATATAAAACATAAATCTGATTTACCAATATCAATAAATTGCAATTACTTATTTTATTTTGTGCATCATAAGGATTGTTTTCAACACCCAAAATAAACCATTTCATAATTTGTTTTTTACTTTAAAGCTAAGTAAATGATAGTTGTATCTTTTCTACTTGGCAAAGAGTTGTTTCATTTTACAAATATCTATTATTTTATACAAGGAAAGCAAACTCTTGTAAACTATGATAAGTGGCTAGTATGCTGATTATCAATTAAAACATATCACATGATTCACCTGTAAATATTGTCCAGGTGCAGCTGTTGGACAGGCCGCAGTGTTGCAGTCCTGGAAATCTGCAGACGACCCTGAACACGTTTTCCCGCCATTTTCTGGCCTAGGGTTATCACAGATTCTGCTTCTAGACTGTCTTCCTCCCCCACACGTGGTCGAACACCCACCCCAAGAAGTCCAAGCCCCCCAAGCGCCGTCAACTACAATGTCAGAAAACCATGCATTCATGATCATACATGACAAAAAGACATTTTCATTTTTAACACACCTTGGATATGTCGAATAGAAAAACCTACTGATGCAGACTTGAGTATTGCAGTCTTGGGTGTTGTTTGAGGCCCCGGAACAGTCGGCCCCGCCATATTGAGGAGCGGGATTCGAACACGTGCGGAATCGGTCCTGGGTACCTCCCCCACATGTTACTGTACACGTCCCCCAACTTCCCCACGTTGTCCACACGCCATCAACTTCATGTAAAATGTCATTATTAAATTTAACAACTGCTTTTTATAATAGAATAAAAGTTTATTATTTGATAAGTTGAACAGCTTACTAAATGATTTCAAGAAAATTTAAACATACTTGGACAATGATGAGTGTTGCAATCTTGTGAGGATCCGTCACTTCCTGGACAGGCGGCACCGCCATACTGTGGGGCCGGATTCGTGCACGTGCGGGACCGTGTCTGTGAGCCTCCACCGCACGTCACTGTGCAGGTGCCCCAGGATCCCCAAGTGGCCCAAACACCGTCAACTGTTTTATGAGAAGTTGATAAAGTTGCATTTTTTACATGAGTAAACGATAACATAATCTCAAAAAGTGTGGTGTATTTCCCCATCGTCCCTTCCGATTATAAATATCAAGAAGATGGATTTGGTTTCTATATATTTAATACATTTAATGTAAAAACTTTTAATAGAAACAGATTTATCATGTAAAATAAACCCCAAGCAGGAGCCGTTGTCCAGCTTGCGAGTAAGGATTTTAAGAAATTTGAAACTCACTTGGACAATTATGGGTGTTACATGTTTGGGAAGACGTCGACATGTCGGGACAGTCAGCACCCCCGTACTGTGGGGCGGGGCTGCTACATGTGCGTGTCTTGGACTGAATACCACCCCCACAGGTTACTGTACAACTTCCCCAGCTACCCCAGGCCGCCCAACTACCATCAACTGTAAAAAGAAGCTTACATTTCAATCATTCGTAATAGTAGTTTTTTTTAAATACACATATGTAAATATTGAAGTAAGCTATTATATACATGTAACTAATTCAATAAGGACACAGGGTGATCATAAACTAACTGAATATCTTTAAAACGTACTTGGACAGTTATGGGTGTTGCAGCTAGTTGAAGAGGTTGAAGAGCCGGCACAATCATTGCCTGAGTACTGAGGTGCAGGATTAGTGCACGTGCGGGACCTGGCCTTCGTTCCACCTCCGCACGTGACCGTGCACGATCCCCAGGCTGCCCAAGCGGCCCAGTTACCGCGTACTAAAACGAGAATGCCAAGTTTTGATTATATTGCTCTTAAATAATTTTATAATACTGGGTACAGAGATTATTTTTATGAAGAAATTATATGCTTCTTATTAATAATTATGATAATGAACAAAAACTCACTTGGACAATTGTGTGTGTTACATGAGGTAGAACCGGTTGACGATCCGAGACTACTACAATCGCTTCCACCATATGCAGGTGATGGGTTTGTACAAGATCGGGATCGAGATTTCGTTCCGCTTCCACATGACTTTGAACAACTCCCCCACGCGGACCAAGAAGTGTATCCTCCATTAACTATCATAATATGTAAAACGATCGTATTTTTAAGAACAATTTTATGAAGATGGCTTAAGTCAATATACTATTGATACATACATTTAAATATACATGTACATTTGATTATTTTCCAACATTAATATAGTGGATGAAAAAAAATTAGCATGTTAATTTTTTAATAAACAGTAAACTGAAAGACTTACTTGGGCAGTTATGGGTGTTACAGGAAGTGGAACTCGAAGAGGAACCAGAGCAGGACGATCCACCACCAGATGGCGCTGGGTTGTTACAGGAGCGAGACCGACTCTTTGTTCCGCTGGCACAACTCTTGGTACAACTTCCCCAGCTGCCCCACCCTCCCCAGTTGCCGTTCACGGCATTAGCTGACAAATGAAAATATGTGATTCAAATACATTTACATGTAAGCTAGAGATTTGTGAACCAATTACATGTATGAAAACAAAGTATTTTAATTTTGTATACTAGTATTGTAATGAAAAACTGACAATCTTCATGTTGTTTACAGGAGATTAACAAAGAAACTACTTTTAAAAATTGTTCTCTATGACATCATAACATTCCTCGAGCTCTTGTAAACTCTAATACATGTACTACTCCCCAAGCTATTTATAGCCTTGTTCCCCACTGCCGATTTGCACAAGCATGGTAGAAAACTTACTTTTGCAGTCATAGTTGTACCAAAGATATTTGAAAGTTCCTTGACACGGGTCTCCATACCAGCTGTTGGTGGCACAGATCTGACAGGACTGCTTCCCGTAGCACCTGCTGTCTAGTATCCCTACCTCGTTTGACGCGTCGCACCAATACTGGATCCCGTAAAAAGCGTACGTGATGTCGAGAAACTGATTACTACCACAACTTAACGTCGTACAGGCATGCTCGGCAATCTTCCCTGAAATCAGGACATTCATGTATATGCGTTCATATTAAGGTTTTTGCACCTTTTGATTTTTCATGTTACACATATTGAGCTCTGGCATTCAAATAACATTTTTATACACGCACTTGTTAAACGCATCGATCACAGTTATTTGGTAGTCTTACGATAGATTACGTTAGAGTCCAAGAAAGCATTTTATTGTTTATATTTACATCTTTCTATTTAACAAATTTTAAAAATGTTCATCAGTATGTTAGCTAAAAGAAACAGCCAAATCGTCTCCTATGGGAATTTGAGTCTGACATCATCATAATTATTTCGTGCAGTCCGTGATTATTCTTAGTTGCTGTTGGTTTCGACCAATCGATACACTTTCTGGCGGTTTTATAGAGATATGAATTAGCTATAAGTTTCCGTAAGAAGAGGGAAATATTTACATTTAGTATATCTGTCCCTTTATATATGTTCTCCTTATAAAACCTGCGACGTTCAATTTCCTTATTTCATGTACCATGAGCACAAATGACGTCATCATGTGTTTTGAGTATATAATAATTATTATAAGTTTAATTGAAACGTTCAAACTTGCATAACATAAATGAATATTAAAAAAAAAATTGAAAGGATCTTCGTAAATTTTCATTAATTGATATACTTCAATTAAACGATAATATAATGATAAAATGCTGGCGATGCAATGTATGGATATATCATTGACTTATATAATTATTTACCGCTTCCAGCCAGAACTCCCGAGACCCATAAAGAAACTACCACCGCTATGGAAGCAAATGTCTCCATGGTCGATCTAAAACATATAATAAATATATAATTATAACACAAATCTTGTACAACAAAATAATATAATTATACCCCCCCCCCCCCAAAAAAAAAAAGAAAGAAAGGAAACATACACAAAAAAATCTGATCGACACGCCCCAACATATTACCTCGAAAAGCCTACAATAAAATTCTAAATGATAAGAAAACTGTTTTATATTAAAGTACACTTGTTTAAAGTATACTAGACCAGTACATATCTTCATGAGAAAGCGAGTTTATGATGTAAGCCAAAAATATTATAATTAAGCGTCTTCTTTTAATTGAAGACAAATTGTTTGAAAAATCGAAAAAATATAAACAGATACATCTCAAATTTTTTGTTTGCATATTTGTTCACTTAAAAAATATATATTTAAAAGAAAGAAAAATATCTAGAAATGTAAATGAAAGATATTTTCAGTTTAAATAAGGAGAACATTTTTATTTATATTTTTTTTATCGACTTTTACAGTTATTTCCAATTTACACCCCAATTTTTTTTTTACGTGGATGACCTTAGCAAAGCCTGGATATAATATATAAACCGTGACACATATTCTAGCTCAAGAAATCATTATAAATCAGATTAATCAGATTAAACAATTAATAAGATCGATACCTGTACTTGCTATAGGTTCCTGATACTGTTTAATCTGACTAGTCGTGAAATTCCACGCGCCTTTTACTTTTAATATCTAGATCAGTGGAATCGGAGGAATTAAGGTCAAGTCTTGTTGTGGTTAAATATACATTTCGTGAAATCTTTGCAGACAATGCCTTTTATTGGCAGATAATTCTGGGTATCAATGTTTTAGTAAAGTATTACTTATAGAATAATGAGTGTCAAATTGATTTTTAAAAATGACCAGCAGGTAACGGATTATATTGAATTGAGGGCAATTATACAATAATTGTTTGAACTAGAGCAGAGCTCGTGGCAAAGCCACGAGTAGGTCTTCCGTTGTTGCTGCGGGTTGGAAATATATGTGATATGGTGTCAAACGATTATAATGACTAAACTTTCAGTTCTGCTTTTGTTATAAAAACGTGTTGTGATTGATGTTTTGGAAAAGAAAGGAAGAAAATGTTTAAGAAAAACTATTTGTCGAACACAGTTTGTGTAATCGTTTCAAAAATTCTTTTAAAAATGAGATGTTTAATGGCGATTTAAATTTTCAAAGGGTAGCAAGCATTGTTAAAAACAGTATGTACTCATGATTCATATCAGGATTTGTATTTTTTTTAACCGAACCCGCCTACAAAACACGTAACCTTTTGTATGGGATAACTTCTTTATATAAATCTTTCTAAATTTTTGAAAACTATATGCAAGTTTAGAATTATTACGTGCTGACAAAATTTAGTAATTAGTCAAAATTGATGGCTTCTCTGAACTTTTCTGCAGGGAAATGTGTGTCGTCTGATATTATTTAATGATACGAGTAGACTTGGACATTCAAAATAATATATAATCAGCTAAAAAAAAAAAAAGATCAGCGGGAGAATTTATGCAAAAGCGAGCATCTAAATTTTACACCAGATGGTGCTGTTTCATAGAGACACCGCTATGTAACGTGATTTACAGAAATGAATATTACTTCTCTCAACAATGTAATAATATGCAAAATCTTTAATTTTTGTGTCGGTGGGTTGACTAATTAGATTGAAAAAAAACTTCAAATGCGCTTGCGTAAATTGGAATTCTGGGAAGGAATTAGACAGTCCGTGTTAGAGAAATTCGAAGAAGTTATGAAACTGGCCAGTTTCTAGATCAAACTGCACATTGATGCATTAAAGGACTATCATTGGTATCGTCTGTACCCACGGTCCGGAATCCGTATGTGCAGTCATACATTGTATGTACATCCCCACCTACAGCCATACAAATCAAGGTGCAACCTTCATATACACATGCATAGTATTATAGTTCTGGAACTATTTATCTTGTATTTTAATATATTGGGTATTCATTGTTCAGCTAAAATTAGTATTCCACTGGCTGTAGCTAACCTTGTAAGTAAATTAAGTTGCATTACAACCTCATAATACACAACTTCAATTAAAAGTTGTTTTTTTTTAAATCAATTTTCATACAATTAGCAATAAATAAAATCCCCAATAACGCACATCTATCTCACTTAAGTGTAATTGTGAGAAGCGCATATATTTTTGGGAGGCAGATATGTTGCTATATTATAGTCTGCAAGTCAAGTGAATTATCATGGTTTTTCAAAGAAATAAGAAATCTGTCGACACTTGCAGTACTTTGATGATTTCTATGGCGATCGACTGCATTGCATAATGTAGTCGTATTTCCCAAGAACAAAATTTCCTTTGACTTCAAACTTTTAATTATAATACATTATGAATTATTCTGTTCATAACTATAGAAGTTTAGCGTGTTTAACAGGTTAATTTATAAGCCACATTCTCAGGTTACGATTTCACTTCTTCAATGTGAAGATGATTGACTTCGAATAATAGTCTTATTGTTTATAAAAGCACCCTTCCAACTGTTACTCAATTACATATGTTCTGAGAAGCGACACAAGATTTTCGGTCGCACGTGAATTAACACAGACTGACCGAATAAACAAACGGGTGGGAAAACGATACACGTTGAGAAGAAAATGTTACACATAAGGAGAAGTCACCCAAAAGGATTTTCGACAGATCTGGATATCTTTTCGCCAACTTAAAAAAAATCAAGCGCGAGCACTTGTCAGCGGGGCGGGAGGAGGGGGGGGGGCGCAGCAATGAGTTCGCTTCCACACTGAAACGAACAACCATGTAGAAAAAACTACAGAGTGATTAATATGTGGCCGATAGAACCTAATCTTAAGTTGTTTAAAACTCGTGTGAATATTCTTTAAATAATCATCAAATGCCTCAATTCAGGACATTCTTTTATCGTGCTAGCACCTACCGCAAACATGTAACATGGAACTTTGATTATAATTTGATTTGATTTTTAAACTACCTTGTACGCTATCGTATAATTAAATCAATGCTTAATCAACTGTACAAGTAAAATAAATTTATCTTTTCATCTTAAACCTATAATAGTTGAAAACATAATAAAATATAGTTCTGTCCGTGCAAAATATGAAACATGAAAGCGTGGTAAGGTACATGTAGAAGAACACGAACCGACCGCGCATCACTTGTCCACTCGCGCTGGATCTCCTCGGCCATGTGCGAGGGATGATCATCATTTAATATTTGTGTGTGTGTGGGTGGGGGGGGGGGGGGGGTTAAACATTTTTAGATATACAAACTAACCATTAATTTATGTCTGACGATGTTTTCAATTTGGAGTAATATCGTTCATTAATATTCACTTACACTCAAATTTTTAATAAAATAAATACTAGATGGACAAACTTTTATAACATAAACAGTTCTTGTATTTACGGCTATATAAACTCAAACACGTTCATATTCATCTAAGTGTACGTCGCGGTGTACGAAACTTGTGTATTAGATAACCGCTTACCGCTAGGTAATGCAGCCGTGGCTGATCTCCTCGGCCGTGGACGAAGGATAGATTACGTAAAGGTACAACGCACAGCTCAGTACCCAGGAAGATTTTAAAAGTTTGCAGTATAATGACCATATTCTATCAAATAGAAGTTCTTTATTTTAAACTTGAAACCCACAATTGATCTATGTCTGACATTGCTTTAGATTGAGAATGACATTGCTTTTATTAATTAACTGAACGATTTCGTAATTGAGACCTAATCGTTTAGTCCATAAACTTTTATGTGTAATCAAAACTAAAACAATTCTTGAGTTTGCGGCTAAATAAACTCATATTTGAGAGACGCAACTCTTGTGTATTAGATAACCGCTGACAGCTAGGTAGCCCAGCCGCGACCATGGTGACCGATATTCTCGGCCGCGGGCGAGGGAGAGTTTCGTTAACTTGGCCAAATTGCCGCGAGAACTGGTCAACACGTATTACTTTTTACCCTCATATTATGCAAAACATGAACACAAAAACAGTTTGATAAGATCAATAAAGTCACAAACAACATTTTTTGCAGCGACGCCCATATCGAAAAATTTACCGTTTTAGAGTTATGAGGCAAAGACTTTTAAGGGATCTAGACCCCTCATTTTAGGGGTTAGCCCCTTTTTTATAGTATCAAATGAAAGCTCTTAATATTCTGCACAACTTTTGTTCTATATGTGACTAGAAAAAATTTATAACTAAAAAGTTATTGAGCAAATATATAAGCAAAATTTAACATTTTTTGAAACATAAATTTCGATGTAATTTTTTAAGAAGTAAACGTGGGTTAATGAAACATGTAAAACTAGGAGGACAACGTTCAAGATGTCTACATTAAAGATTTGTAAATTAAAACTACTTGCTACGGATCAACTCGGAGCCTTTGCAGGTACACGAGACCCACTAAAAAAATATTCAAAGGGGAATAACTCAAAACCGGAAGTAGCGATTTCACAAAATTTTGTGCTATAATAAGCTATTGTCATTTCCAATAAACCCTGAAAATTTGAATAAAATCTAATGACAAACAAGCGAGATATTACAGTTTAAAGAAACGTCTAGAAGAAAAAGAAGAAGAAAAATAATAATGAAGAATTTCCAACAGAATCAGTACAAGGTCTTCCGTTGGAAACGGAAGACCTTAATAAGAGTTTTTTTTTATAATGCAGATTTTTGTCTTACTTTTTATTTTAGATCAATATGTTTAAGGATAAGAGGTGTTTGTAGTGTTTACAGTACTTACTTACTTTTTTTTTAGATACTTTACCTCATTGGGAAACCAAACGTGTTCAGTGTTTTTATAGGAACATTTTCTTCCTTTTAAGCGTCTACTTAAATGACAATAATACTCAGATAAAATGGGTCACATATTAATTTGATTTCATGGTACTTTTCAATAGTTATAAAAATGGTAAACTTCATCGTGTAATAACGAATACACTCCAATCCACAATGTTTAAATTTATATATTTACATATTCCAGTGGCTTTGCCTGTGATAACACTATGTATCGATTTTGTACTGTATAACCCATAATACAAATGACGCCAAACTGAGGCGCCAGCGGGGTTTGCTTATTTTCATTTAAATAATTAATCGTACGATTGCTTAAAATTATATAAATATAAGTAATAAGGAATCATTCTTTGAATATTATGAGGTGATAATTTCGGTCGGGTCGTGATCAAATCTATCATAAAGCCCTTCGGGCTTTATTGGATTTGATCACGCCCCAACCGAAAATATCTTTATCATTTTATTAGAGTAATTTTAAAAGATACAGAAGTATATTATAGTACACTTTAATTCAGAGAGATACAAAAAGTATACAAGTATATTGTAGTGCACTCAGATTCAGAGTATTACAAAATAACACAAGGACACTGTAGTTTAATCATATTCAAATAAAAAGTTATTGAGACGGATTAATGCGGATGGTCGAGGCTAGCCTGAAAGTTGAGCTTTTTATTGAACCATCAAGAACAGGCAACACATTCATGAATAATTTTTTTCTTATTTTCCGAAAAAAAAATGAATGCGTACACGATTACTTTATCGAATGCATACAAGTTAAATTACTTAATTTTGGGTATTTTATGGAGAGGTGGGACAGTATTTGTAAAAGTGTCTTTCGTGTCCGTTTTCCTCCGGTAACGGACAGGATTCTTAAGTTTTTATCATTTAATCCAGACTGCAATCTTGGTACAAGTAAATATAGTTTACAATTCTCTCTTATCCTTGCAATTACATATACCTCCAAAAATCCTTTTATGTATGTAAGAATGAGATATACTACAAAAATTTAGAAATGATTTTGTAAGCTCTCCTAAGTTTTCCTTATTTCAAACATAAAAAATAATAAATTTTAGCTTTTAATTATGAATATTTTCTTACATATTTATCTTAAGGAGATTAGTGTCTCCGGGTTGACAGGTGTGTTACTGTCAGTCAAGAATATATCGGGTTCCAAACGAACAGTGTGGTTAGAGCGCAGGCATGGTACGCCAAATGCCCTCGGTTCGAATTCCGGTTGAAACCTGATGTTTCACCACATATTACATAAATTGATAGTAAAAAATGCTACAACCATCCACCCCTTTTAACCCTAGGCCACAGCACCTTGACTCTCTAACCAGACCACACGGCTATGTCATCTACGCGCACAATATATGGCGTCTACTTTAAGAAGGGAAAAGCCTAAAAGTTTATTTTTTATTTATCAAACAATTATCAAAATTGTCAAATGTTATATACTGTGTATATATACTGTGGGCTTAATCTAAGGTGATCTGTGTTCACGTTTCTGTAACGGTAGAAATGGGAACAATGAAAAACAATGAAGGCACTGGTGTGCAACATGCAATGATAAAACCTGTGTATATAAAACATTCGGAAATTCAACTGGATAGATCGAACAAAATGAATGATTTTGAAATGTATGAATCCCTGCATCTAAAGGTTGGGGACAATATACACTGTATCCAACTGGAGCGGGATTTATGGAAAGTTTACTTGAAAACCAGAGAATCCAGATTATTGCTTGTAGTAGAGGGGTTTGTATTTAGAAACATATCATTCCGTTCAGGTTTATGATTCGAACCCCTATTCAACTTGAGCTACTGGTCCGGGAGACAAAGTGCTCAAAGTGACAATATGTGGATTGCCACTGTCCGTAGACGACAGCGCTGTGTTTGAAATGCTAGACAAATTTGAAATCAACAGAAAAAGTGAAATGAAATATGAAAACATAAGACATCCCATCACACATCGTATGACCAATGTCCTGAATGGATATAGATTTCTATATATTGCTCCGCTTCTCAATGGAAAATCCCTTCCACGAAATGCGGTGTGTGCTAAACTGAAATGCCGAATATATCATCAAATTCAGGCATTGAATGATACAGCAATGCAGTGCTTCAACTGCTGGGAGACTGGACATCGTAAACATCAGTGTAAGAATGACAGGAAATGTAGAGTCTGCAGAGAAACGGGACATGCTCCAGGATCATCCGAGTGTAAACACTATGTCGATCCCACCAACTCTGGCGATGTGATAGCTTTTCAAGGAAAGTCTCATCCGCTATCCAACTTCTATCCATGTCATCTCAACGTGTTTGGCGAGAAGCACAAATCTGCAGAGCATGTGTATCAAATGACCAAAGCAATTCGCGCCGGTGACCTTGAAGCGGCCAAGAAGGTGAGAGAGGCAGACACAGCCTTGGACGCCAAGAGGATAGGACACACTGTAAAGGATCCGCAGGGATGGCACAAGGAGAAGGAGACGGGTATGGAGGAAATCGTAAGTGCGAAGGTTGATTAAATCCAAAAAGTGAGAGCCAAATTGGAGAACTCTAACAGCAGTACCCTCTCCGCTGAAGGGACATTCGACATGCAGTGGGGCACTGGATTGGATGTCGACGCTACTTTGCACACTGACCATAAAATGTGGCCCGGCGAAAACAAACTTGGGAAGATCTACCAACGAATTGCTTCCAAACTTACCAGAAAACTCCGAAGTTCTTCCCTCCCGCGTAGAGGAGCAACAAATGAGGGTCAGTCCAATATTGAGGACTTCCTGAAAGATCTGAAAAAAGGCCGCAAGAAAAACGACAAAAGCGGTGCCGGATAAGTAAGTAAGCATCCCTCAGTACCTAACAGTTCATGGACAACTCTGCTTTGAAACTTTATTCTCTTAATGTTAGAGGTCTAAATACATATAAAAAGAGAACAATACTTTTTGATTGGTTGAAAGATGTTCAGTATGAGATAATCTTTTTTTAAAAATGTCAAATGTTGATTTATTATAACTGACCTAATTCCACCGGCACTGTATTCTGGAAGAAATCATTAGGAAATCCCCTTCCTATTTTGGAATCAAACATTTTTTTCTTCTGACATGCCTTTGCATTTGAAGAATGCATATTAACAAGAATGTCCATCCCGCTTTGTAACAGTGTCGTGAAGGAAACTTGTTTTCAAATTAACTAAAATTATATTTTTGAATATATTGATTTAATAACATGTAAGTTAAGCTATCAAATTCTTCTTTAATCCGATGGCATGTGTCATGGACTCATTGACAATAAAAAAATTGTTGATTAGTAAAAGACAACAGTGTTTAAACCACAGTGAATTGTAACATGTACTTCAAAATTTAAAGCGATATCCACCCCCCCCCCCCCAATCAATTTTTTGAAGACCGGTAATGTGGCTCTGGCGATTGTGTTTTTGGTTTGGGTTTTTTTTCTATGTCAAGACATTCAATTCAATTCAGTTCAATTCAGTTTATTTCGCTCACACCATGAAATGGTACATGAGGTCAATCATTATATACAGTTTAAAAGTCAGAGGTACATTGTATAAATGAATAGATAAGTAGTAAATAAATAATAAATAAGCATAAATATACAATATATACAATGAAGATAGGAAAAAGTATAATAATGGAGGACAGACTATTATATCAGACCGTATATTTTGATAATAAAATAACATAATTTTTTCAGGTTTGTAGCATTTGAACAAGACATAAGTTCACAAAACTTAATAGTATTTGGCGCTGACCAGTATTTATCATCAAGGTATTTACGTCTAAATGTCAATAGTTCTTTACATTCCCGAATATAATGAAATTCGTCGGCAAATTGACCAGAATTACACAGTTTACACACTCTTTGGTTTAAATGAGTATTGTACCATCTCCCAGTCTCCACTGGGAGATGGTGATTTTGGGTTCTAAATTTCATAAAAACCTTTCTGAGCCTAGGTGGCAATATATTAATGTAATTTTCATAATTAAAATTTTTCTTAAAAATCTTGTAAATTTGCCCTTTTGACGAGTCATTAATGTCACTAGACCATTTTTGGATATATTGGTCTTGTAACCTTTGTTTTACAATTGTAGAAATCCACTTTACATTTACAATATTTTGTTCATACCAAATATTTGAAAAACCACACATATCTAAAATATTTTTAACACCTACAATCGAAGAGTTTGACATATTTCCCCTTTGATATTGCAAGACCAAAAACTTATATAAAACAGATACAATTTTGCTTTCAGAGTTTGTAAATAACTTTGACCAGTAGGAAATCATTCTGGTATATACATTGATACATAAAGGGAAACGACCTGTTTCTCCATAAACCATATAGGATGGTGTACTACTTTTTAAGTTAAAAACATATTTTAAAAATTTTAAATGTACACGTTCAATAACTTCTATATTTTCGTAACCCCAAATTTCGCACCCATACAATAACACTGGGACTACAATTTTATCAAATAAGTCAAACTGACAATCGACAGGTAAATTAAATTGTCTTATTTTTCTAATAACACTGTACATTGCTTTCTGTGCCTGTTCACACAAATGTTTTTTAGCTTTAGCAAATGATCCTGTTCTGGAAAAGATTATACCCTGGTATTTAAAATCTTTGACATTTTCTATAGCAACCTTATTGTAATAAAACACATTTTTCGGTAGAGGGCCTTTTGAAAAAATCAAAATTTTTGTTTTGTCAGTATTGACTTGTAACTTCCATTGACTACAATATACATAAAATTCATTCAGTGCATTTTGGAGGTCTTCGGCAGTCTCAGTCATAATTACAGTATCATCAGCATAAAAAAGGATAAACAGTTTCATATACATAAATAATTCATTTTCTATAGCATCAGAAATACTCTTGAGACCTTCAATGTTTTTGTCTAATAAGAAATTCTCCAAATCACTGATATACAATGAAAACAAAAATGGTGATAGGTTTTCGCCTTGGCGAACTCCAACATTACAGTTTATAAAATCAGATGTGGTACCATCCATACTAATAAGAGATTTAATACCCTGGTACATATTTTTAATATAAACATAACATTTTCCACTATTACCATTTTTTGACATTTTGTACCATAATCCACTTCTCCAAATAGTGTCAAATGCTTGTTTAAAATCGATGAAGGCACAAAATAATTTCTTTTTCTGTTTCATAAGAGTTTCTGATAAAAACTGCAAAGTTAACGCATGATCTAGGGTAGAATAGCCTTTTCGGAAACCAGTTTGGCTCTCACTTATTATATTAATCTCATTTGCATATGCTTCCAGCCGTGTGCTTAAAATAGATGTAAAAAGTTTACCAAGACAACTTAATAAAGTTATAGGACGATAATTTTCAGGTTTCGTAGGGTCCCCTTTGTTTTTATAAATAGGCTTTACAATTCCAATTAACCACTCGTCTGGAACAATACCACTATCAAAAATAACATTAAATAATTTTTTGTACACTGGTAAAAAAAACAGCAATAGTAGAACAAATATGTTCGTTCAACACTCTGTCAAAACCTGCTGCTTTGTTGTTTTTTAAATTTTTAACCGCAGCCAGTATTTCACCGTCATCTATTTCACAGTTAAGAAAATCATCAACATTTTCATAAGCGACATTTAAAAAGTAGTCATCATTTTCTACAGCAAGCGACTCATCTTCAGTTTCACTAATACCCTTTATAAAATTTAAATAATCATTAATATCAACAGCACACTTTTTGTCTTTACATGTTGAATTTAAAATTTTCCAGTACTCTTTGGTATTTGTAGTACGCACATTCTTTATTTTTTCGGTGATGCTTTTCCTGTAATTTTTTATACACTCGTCCATAACCCGCTTATAGTTTTTGCTTTGAGACTTAAGATGACTTAAATTTTCCTCGGACTTGCAGTTATTATGATTTTTCTTTGCCAAATGAAAATTTTTCCTTGCTTTTCTACATTCTTTGTTGAACCATGGTTTATTATTCGACTTTTTTTCCTGAAAATTTGTTGCATCCCATATTGTAATTTCCGAATGTATCGCTTGCTGCTTTGTGGAAAACATTACAAATTTTTGTAGTTATAGTAGTAACATTTGTTTTACATACATTATTAACACAAACAGACATTTCTTCAAAGTCTAACTGAATAGCGTCTACCGCTGAAGTATCAATATTCTAACAGAAATCTTGTGCTTTGTCTGCTGACCATAATTTTACAGTTGGTTGGTTTTCACCTATACACTCGTTTGTTGACAAGTTTTTACAAAGAGAAAATGAAAACGATATTGGGTTGTGAACATCAGAGTACAAATTACAGAAATCAAGGACAGCAAACTCTCGTATAAATTCAAATGTATATGTACTAGCTAGGACATAATCAACGGTACTACTGTTTTTGCATGTTAATCTACCAATGTTCTTATCATTATACATACGACCATTTACTATATACATATCATTGTTTTTACAAAGTTCAATCAACTTGTAACCGTAATTGTTGACAGTATGATCCTGTGCAGTTCTTTCTAATGCTACACTGCATTTTTCAAATACCAGAGACCGAGTAGCAATATCAGATAGAAAAATATCTTCACAGTCATTTACATGCATTAAATAATTATCGGGTGTATAAAAATCGGGTTAATGACCAACTCTAGCATTAAAATCACCAAACAAACAAATATTTTCTTTATCCTTTGTAATGGACAACAGCTCTTGTTCAATATCAGAAAAACAGTCTAAGGAGGAATATTTGCTGCCCTCCGGTGGAATATAAATAACATCAAATAGTAAATCATCTTTAGTATTCAATAACACTTTGCTTAACTTAAACCAAAGAACATATTTACAATCTGTATTTATGATTTTTACATATTTAACAAAATCATCTTTAACAACTAGCATAATGCCACCGGAGCGGGTTTTCGTTAGTTTCTTCCTGTTTTTCATAAATGTGACAAATCCGGGTATCTCTATTTTGTTGGTGTCGTCAGTTTTCGTTTCGGTCAGTCCCACGATATCATGTTTATTAATCAAATTTGCAAATTCATCGTAATTGAGTTTGTTTTTAACACCACAAACGTTTAATGATAACACTCGCAGTTCGGAATCGGTCCGAGCCTCCACGTACTCCTATCCGCGATCGGGTGTTGAACCCTGCCGTTGCCTCTTCAAAGGGTTTGTCTGTCTTTCTACGGTGGGGGTTACGGTTGGATTCTGTCCCCAAGCTCCGCGCGGTTTTAGGGTGGACTCTGTGGGTGGGATGTACATCTCTCCATTGATGTATAGAACATCCCTCACAGGCTTTGTCCGTTTGTTTTCTTTCTTCGCCTGCCTCATAACAGGGTACAATTTCTTTCTTTTTTGTTCGATTTCGGGTGGAAATTGTTCGTTCACATAGAAACGTGTTCCTCGTAGTTTTTTTGGGGCGCTGGTTCGAATAAATTCCCGGTCTTTAAAGTAAGTGAACTTCGCCACTATATTTCGGGGGTACTCACTGAATTCATTGTACTTGCCAACTCGATGGACACGTTCAAATTGGACTTCATAGTCTAGTTTAAACTTTCTCTTGAGGAATGCTTGTAGGACCTCCTCTGTATCATCCCTGTCATCTTCCTGAATCTCAGTAAACACTAGGTTGTCTCTCATAGAGCGCGCCTTTAAATCAATGACGGAGTTCCTGATGTCATCGCTAATATCTTTCATCACCTTTAAGTCTGAATTTCAAAACAGGCAACATGTACGTGCTTAGTATTTTTCTTCTAACTCTCTACTATTTCAATTTACGACTCTCAGCTTAAAGAAGCATCATTTAAGGAAAACTGCTTCGAAGTATATAACAAATATGGTATAAGATTTGGCTAAACAAAAAATAACCGAATATTTGGTATTAAATGCAAAGAAAATGTAAAAATTAAGTTGAATGTGAACGTGCGACTTTCTGTCAAACCATAATTAAATTCTAATCGGAACCATAAGCAGTTTACAGATTGTGAACAATTCTGATTAGATTATTAGGATCCTCTGAATAATACATTTAATTTACATGTTAATTAAAATTTTATAAATGCGATGCACAATTCAAACGAAAGGAAAAAGAACAATAACTCTCTTTTAATTGCATACTTTATAGGTACATCTGTAATAAACATTTCAACGAATCGTCTTTGTCGTTAAAAATAATTCTCCTTTAAATCAATTAAAATCTAAAAGCAAGTTGAATTAATAACAAAATTATATTGTGTAAAAATGAACTAAAATCAAACACATATACACGTAAAAATCTGTACCTTAAATTTGGATGAAATTGATTTTTGTTCTGTCTAACAATTTATAAAATATAAACTGATATTAATAATTATTCATGTCGTTTTAAACTTGCTTTTAAAAACGATTTACCTCTTTATGAAGCCTTGATATCGACATTAGATTCTAACCCATCACGTGACAGAGTAAGTAGTATTTTATCAATTTTCACTCTAAGCATGAGAAAGTAGCAAATTTAAATAACAAGTATCTAATCTGTTGGATATTTTTTCAAATTCTCTTGTTTGATTCTAATTATGATCATACACAATGTAAGCAGATTAAGATGTTTTCAATAACAGTATATAACTGTATTTATACTTATATTCATTCTATTTTGCTGGAAGTTAACCCGGTTCAAAATATACACGCTGCACTAAATATTCGTAATGCAGGTTTCATGAATTTATGACAATTCAGTGGATACAGACACCATTATAAAACCAGTACCTAGTTATTGCGACAAGTATCTGTTATCTAGTTTAGTAATAGGTACAGTGTACTTTTCTTTTAAACAGTTGTAGGTGAAATAATAGGAAAAGGTGCTATATCCTTTTGAGTGTCAGTCGTGGAGTTATACGCAAGATTCCAGCTCCTTATTCTTTGTTATATTTAAAAGACTCGTGTCATGTTTTTGTTAGCTGCTAATTCGTTTTGAACATAAAAAAACTGATCTGACAGCATTTGACACAATTATTTAAGGTGTAAACCTGAATTTTTTCAACATTCAAATTTACTAAAGTTTGTTTACAAAATCAAATATTGTTAGCTCTGTATCTCGCTTACAACCCGACTACTGACACTCAAATTTTGAATAAATATTAAAAATGCCTTACTTGAGCATTGTACACAATAACAACCCCCCCCCCCCCCCCAAACAAAAAGAAATAAATAATAAAGAAATAAAATTTAGGACAGTGATAAAAATGATAGTAAAATTTGACGTAAAGAACCTTCGAATTGTGACCATGACCCATAAAAATGAATTGGGCTGTAATAGAACTAGTCACATCCTGTGTAAAAAATGAGGATCCGATATTAGATATGTATGTTAGAATGGCCTTGGCCGGATGAAAGTATTGATAGATTTTGAATTTTGTTCCTTTCATAATTGTTGCTCGATTATCTAATATTCTTGCAGGAAACGTGATAAATCATATTTTTGCTTTTATGGGATAAACAGGACTCATGAATATTCTATACTATAAAAGAAGACGATTACAGACGCCGGTGGTCTTACCCCTTTTACATCATCTTCTCATTTATCAATGAAAGCAGACGCGCTAGCTGTATTCGTTCTATTTTACGACTTCCCTAAACCTGTGCATAAGGTTATCAAACCTATTTGATATTCAACGACTGCCTTATCCCACTGGCGGAGTATATACCTTCAATGTCAATCCAAATTTCCTTATTTTCATATCATTTTTTTTACATGCTCCCAAAACAGTGGGGGGGGGGGGGGGCAACTCCATGATAATTCTATTTTTTATGTGTAAATTTAAAAAAAATTAGTTGCTGCGAGAAAAAGTGGGGGGGGGGGCAGCCCCCCCCCCCCCCCTTGATGCTACGTGCCTGCATCTGACATGAATGTAAAGTCTACAAGTTTGTCGAATTTTGACATGACCTTAAATTATATGGCAACTGCCTTGTTGCAGGAAAAGGCATGCCGTAATCGCCGAAATAGACGAAAAATAAACATAATATTTAGCTAAACTGTTGCAATAAGCTTTTAATGAAAGACACCTTTTCAACCGAAATACCGGTATTGTTTTTAGAAAAGAATTTGAGGTATGATTGAAACGTGACCAAACAAGAAGAGGTTTATTTATAAAAAAAAATCGTTGCCGATGTGACGAATGCGCTAATTTCCGTAATATAATTCTCTTAGTATTATAAAAGGAAATGCCTAATATCTTATTTCTCTAAAAAATTTGACATGTAATTTAAACTGGAATATAAGTTAATGCGAACTCTTTTCTAGAAATGAGACGGATCAAGAAATTTTCTATATTTTGAGCGGCATGGGGTTCGAAGACCGCCTTGAGGTCCCATGTAACTATATTGCTTCTGAATTCTAAGAATTTTGAGAGAGAATTTTAAACCGGGTTTCCGGTTATTGAAGTAGTAAAAAGGGCGGGCGGGCGAGAGGCTGTCAAAAAGGTACCCTTATTGTACCGATACTTCTCGAACAGTTTTCAAGATAGGAAGTTGTTCTTTTGCAGATCAATTATACATATATCAGAGGTATGCAAACTGCTAGGATTTTGATTTCTGATAATTTATGAAAAAATATCAGCTGATAAATTTAGTTATTTTTGGACAAAAACATTGCATATAGAGTAACCCATTTCTTTGGATAGGTAGTGTTTATCAATTCATGATTGACAAATGAATTATGGATACTGTTCACACAAAAGAAAACCGGTTTGCTGTCACATTGACAGCTTAACTTTGTTCTTTTTTTAATTAGTTAGAATAAACGAACTGCAAAGATTTGGTAATTTTCGCGGAAAAATGTTGTCCCAACTTTGTGATAGCGATAGGGATGCTTTTGGAGATATTTTCTTAATTCAGCCGAGGCTTATACTTGAACAAATTTGAGCATGTACTCTAATAAAAATGCGTATATATCTTTATACATGTGTATTCAAACAAAGTCATGAAATGAATTTTTTTCAGTTCTAAGAAGATATCTGAAGCCGATCGAATTCTTCACTTGCATCTTTTATACCTTCTCTTGATAAAATGTACACCAATCTCATAATTTAATTTTCCGAAAAATAATACTTTCTAAGAAATGTTGTTATCAAGAGATAATATGATTATAGGCCTACCTAATATTTTTTTATTTGATCCGTCTCTATTCCGGCGATTACGGCATGCCTTTACCTGCAGCTAGCCTTTTTCTATCAGTGACGTCACTGTTTCCATATATGGTCATGTCAAAATTCGACAAACTTGTTACCGTCTTCCTTGGAAGACGGTAAAAAGAGTTGAAATAATTTACAGTATCCGGGTTGTGCACTTCCTTTCCTTTGTGATTGGTTGAAAATACATGATGTAAACATTTACATTTATTTCATTGGTTGAAATACTGTTCGGCGCAAGGGAGATAATTTTCTGATGATCTTTTTCACGTACGACTTAACAAATTTCGTAGATTTCAAATCTTAAAAAGTGAGATAACGAAAAAGCGATACACATTGCTATGAATGAAATTCAGCCTTTGGTTTTCAGGTCCAACTAGTTGAAAGTAACATTCTATAATATCTATTGAAATTATTTGTTTTTCTTTTAGAATTGTTTATTCAAATATCTATACAAAAATGTAAGAAAAAAATTGATGCGGTATGCCTAATATCGGTAAAGTTATTTGCACCTTAGATAGATAAATGCAGTGGTATAACTTTGATTTTATCAAAATAATACGAGTCTACGACCCTACCTATGATCTCTTTCACCCTATAGTCGATCTCAACTTACAAGCTCGGGTACGCAGCTCTCGATTTTAGACACGCAGGCTTAAAAGACACGTGACACAAAAATGTTTGGATAAATCCACTCGCCATGCTATGTAGAGGAAGGTGACATTTATATAAAAAAGAGTTAAACTGTCTTTGATAACTAAGTGCTGTTTAGGGTTTGTTTTAAAGACGGTAAGCTTTTTAAAAAAAGCTAAACTTGCTGCTAGCGCTCTCGAGCGCTGGGAATACTGTACTACTGTAGATAAACTGTACCATTTTAGTTTCGTTTTATCATCTTCACGTGAAGTTTTGTGTTTTATCGTTAATGTCAAAAAGTAACAGTAGCTTCGGTCTTATAATGCAAAATTCTTTTCAATATTGATATTATAATAAATAACATGTAGCTAGCTTTATCTTAAATTCCTTCAAGTTCGGAAGACAACTTCGGATATGTTTTCCGTGCTTGCCGGAAAGGCCCGAGAAGATACGATTGCTACAAAACAGTACAAATGGTTCCTAAACAAAATTCAACTCGAAATTGAAATTACAGGAGATACATTATGATTAAGGCACAGACAATAACTTAGTCATTGCCGATGTGTAGCCCACTCTAGATTCACAATTTCAAATTGAGACCCCACTCCAGTACAATTCCAGTACACCACTGTGCCTTCCTATTGTTAATAAATCGATTCAGAAATTTAAACCAATGTTTTAGAAATCTGCTTCTGTGTTTTATGATTGCTACAGCGCTAGCTCACCAATCTTTTTTAAAAGATTAACTTGCAGACTTTACATTTGTCAATTTGTAACATGTCAGCCGTGATATTTCAGAAAACGGAAGTACAAATGCAGGGATTACAGATGGAAAGTGTGTATTATAGTAGCAGGTTACATGTAAATAACAAACAGCATTTTGAGTCAAATCTTACACGTGTTTATGCCCGAGTTTTTTTTTAGGTTATACGATCAAAATTACACTCATTCATACTCAGGCTCACACATCAACACGATTGCATATTCGGATGTCTGGATTTTTGAACACGATTACCCTCCATAGTTCACCACCTTCCTCCAGATTATACGAGGGTTGTTCGGAAATTATTGAGACAACACGGATATTTCCATTTCTAAGTGACGTATTATGGTGAAAATTGGTATGAACGTTGAAGAAACCTTAACAAATAATTAAAAAAAAGTAATATTTAAAAAATGTTTAATATTTTGTTTACAACGGTAGATTAACAAATCGGTGGTGGTGGGGTACCCGGCGCAAGCATAAACTCGGATAATAAGAAAACTAAAACATCGTCTATCTTAGTGTCCGCAAACTTACAGCTTATACTAAAAGAAATCAGAATATATTTGTTCATTTTGCAATTTATTGTGACTAACTTTTTATCAAGTTTCACGAGTGTTTGAGTTGAAATACGGATATGGTACAGATATATTTACCAAGCAATAGGCATTTGAAAACGACAGTATTTGACGTCAAGGCGGCGCAGCGAATATACATCAAATTAATGGAAATTTCGGAAAAAGAACTTTTAATACCACCTAACTGCTTTAACAAAAACTATACGATGGCAAGGGATAAAGAACTTCAGTTTATCGTCTTTTTTCACTAATTGTTTAGTTAGAATTCAGACAAAGTGACCAAATATCAAGAACTTTTTACATACTAACTGATGTAAACAGTTCTAAAATATGTACACAGAATCACTGTAGGAGACATTTCACAGTAATTTGACTTTCAATTAGAAATGACCCGATTTTTTTTTCTTCACAAAATCAAAAATGGAAGGAATATGCGAATGCTGACATCTTGAAATGTAAAGAAAAGATGAGAAATCAAGAATTAATTCTAATTTCCCTTTGTTTGTTAGGTTTTTAAAACATAGGATCAATAAGAAGCGTCAAAATGACGTTGCGATAAGTTTGCAGTTGCGCCAGGTCACTGGGCGATGGCAATTTGGTCAGCTTACCAGGAATGATCCAATCATGCTATGGACAATAATATTTTTACATTAATAAACTCTATCCTGGTGTACGTTTTGGTGAAATTTCAAGGATTTATCTTTTTCCCTAAGTAAAATAAGAGTAAATGTCTCAATAATTTCCGAACAACCCTCGTATGCTTTTGACCAGTCCCTTCAACGAAAAAACAAAACTAACAAACCAAAATGCAATCAACCAAATTATCAGATTTCCCCATCAAAATGCGAAGCATTTAATATCTTGTATTCTTTACTTAGTAATAGTAATCAAAAGATTAATGAAAACCAGTGTTACTACTATCAAAGAATTTTAAAATATATTGTTTCATTATGTTCAACTTTACAAATCATCTCCATAAAGAGGGGATGGTATCATTAGAGGCTGCAACATGAATATTCGTATTATAACAATTCAGAAAGACGAAAACCTGAAACCTTGATCACCTAGAACACATAACAGATATGGGCATTATTTAAGAAATCAAAGGCTGTTGTTTAAACTTCATTACATGTAATAAATAACATAATTAATACACGTAATGTAACAATACATAATTACACACATTTGACAGCATTCATCGAAATGGTTTATCCTTTGTGAAGTTTTTAAATGTGCCTAAATCGTTGTCCTTTTTTCCCCACCTGATGTATAGCATTATTGGATTTAATTAAAATGAGCTATTTCGTGCGATTTTTACAGATTAATTATTAAATTACTTTTTTTTTTCGAAGCTTTAACCGCCTCCATTATTTTCACCTTTTCCTAGAAGTAAGAAGAAGACGAGTAGGAATAATATGGGTTGTTCAAACCTTCCCCCGCCTACCTTTCTAAAAAGAAACCCCCAAACAACTCTAAACAGCTCTAAAAGCTTTTCGGGGACCTAGATTCGATCAAGCGCCACGCAAACAATCCAAATCAAATCAAGTCAAGATGTCCTTTTACAACAATTGTCACTTTCATATATTTATTTAGTATATTGATATTATGCATAAAGGTGTGTTAATGTCGACATATCAACCAACCTGCTCGTTACACGAGAGACACGATTTCTCGAAGAAAAAAAATCAGTATCATTAACGATTTTAACTTATTTTTAAATACTGAATCATTAATGTTGTCATAATTCTAACACAAGAGGCCCAATGGGCCTCTAGGCATGAATTCATTTCGTATGACGTTTCATATCCTTACTCACTTGATTGAAGAATAAACTTAACTGAAAAATGTTGTCACATATGTTAAAGAGCTATAATTCAAATTAATGTATTTGCAGGCATGTCGCTCTTAGACTAGTGTACCAAGGCCCATCCATTATTTTTATCTTTATTTAAAAAAAACAACAAATGTGTACAAACAAAGATGATTTTCCGTTGCAAAAATTTTTTTTAGAACACTGATAATGCTTTTATTCTCATAATAACAATAATGTGTCAGGACTATGGAAACTGTTTAAAAGGCGTCGTTTTCATTTACTAGTGTTTGAAAAACTATCAAAAATTTGTGTAGATTTTAGGCAATTCATCGTTGAAGAAGGGGCACCGGAAAGTAGTTACAGCATATCATCCTTTTAGCAATACATTTCTATAGATCAACCAAAATTTCAGCGTCAATCGTAGAATTATAAGCAATATACATGTATATAGCTTGGTTCGAGTCATGTTTTTGTTCACATGAGTTTATTACATTCAACTTAAGATTTTTCAATTTGGTATCTCCTATTCAGCATAGCTGCATTTAAAATATAATCAAACTAAAGCATGACCTCAGCTTTGTGTACAAACATATAGTAGCATTGTGCGCAAAGCTCTGTATTTTGCTTATAACTCGAAGCTTGACTCTCAGGTTCGTAAAATTATAGGAATCTGTAAACATTAAAACAAGAGAAAACTGCACTAAAACAAAGAAAAAACTCAATTTATTTTTCATCACATATATACTTTTGTTATATATTTCTAGCAGCGAGAATAATCTCCGTTTAGATTGAAATTGCTGAGCATCTTAATAGAACATGTTGCATTAATCAACCACTATGTAGAGATCGTACTAAATTACACACACAAACATAATTTGACCCCCCCCCTCCCCATGGTGGCCCCACCCTACCCCCTGAAAACATAGTTGAACAAACTAGAATGAATCAACACTACCTGAAGATGCATCCACACAAGTTACAGCTTTTCTGGCCAATTGGTATTTGAAAGGAAAATTTTTAAAAGATTTTTCGCTATGTATTTCTATGTAAAATTCGACCCACCCACTGTGGCCGCACCCTACCCCCGGAGTCATGGTTTGAAAAAATTTGAATCTACACTACCTGAGGATGCTTCCAAACAAGTTATAGCTTTTCTGGCCTACTGGTTTTCGTTGAGAAGATTTTCCTCTATGTATTCTTATGTAAAAATTTCGACCCCCCCCCCATTGTGGCCCCACCTTACCCCCGGGGATCATGATTTGAAAAAATTTGAATCTACACTACCTGAAGATGCTTCCACACAAGTTACAGCTTTTCTGGTTAACTGGTTTTTGAGAAGAAGATTTTTAATGATTTTTCTCTATACATTTGTATTTAAAATTGGGGCCCCACCGTACCCCCTGGGGATCTTGGTTTTGGACAAGCTTGAATCTACACTACTTGAGGATGCTTCCACACAAGTTACAGCTTTTCTGGCCAATTGATTTTTGAATAGAATATTTTGAAAGATATTTCTCTGTATATTTCACCTCAAGTGAGCTAACAATTATTTATGTCTCTGCTACATGTACACACACTTAGTATTTCCATCAGCAAAATTAATCTCCGTTTAGACTGAATGGACTAGAGAAAACACTGACATCTAGCCTAAAACACATTGCAGTAATCAACTATCAAGCAAAGACCATACCGTATTACCATTAGAATTTGTATCTTAGTTGCTAAAGTACCGTACCTGTTAATGTATCTTATTTTTCGCAAGTAACAGTCAGCTGTCTTATTTTCCGATGTCTATATTTGATTGATACGTAAAAATTAAAAAGTACAGGCGATAGTTCCCCTAAGTTACAAACCGTAACTCATGAAAACGAAACGAAAATCAAAACAAACTAAAACCACCGTCAAAGGTGAGAATGTCAACGCATTGGAATATTTAATCTCAATTTACTTCACAAAATCGGCATTAATGTATCTTGCATGTTTCAAATATTCCTTACGCAAGCAAACTGTTCCACAACAACCAAATTCATCTTTGTCAGATTGACCCATTTCTCATACGCTTCAAAGAGGTTTTTGAGATATGGAATACCGAACCCGAAGTTAAACTGATTGACCCCCATTCTCTCTGTCTAATTATTATTTTCGTAAATTACTCAAATTTGAAACAGAATTAGCCCTTAATTTTTGCAATTTATATTGTCCTTCCCATTAGGATAATTTATGCTAAACTACGTTGAATTTGACTCAGTAGTTCTTAAGAAGAAGATTTTTAAAAATGCACCCCCCTTTTTCTACAGTTCTGAGGTTTTTTCCGCTTTGAATTAGGATAGGTCTTTCATTTCTGCAATTTATATTCGCCTTACCATAAGGATGCTTTGTGCCAAATTGAAATTGAAATTAGCATAGCGGTTTTAGAGAAGAAGTTCTAAATGTAAAAAGTTTACAGACGGACAGACAGACAGACGGACGGACAGACAGATGACGGACAAAATGTGATCCGAATAGCTCACTTGAGCTTTCAGCTCAGGTGAGCTAACAAAACGATTACTGAAACGTAACAGCATGCTACTCTTAAATAGTTTTGTTGACTACTCATCATTGACAAATAGCATACACACTATTTTTGAAGGCAAGGCATGCCAAAAAAATCAATAGTATAGTATAATTTTCGCCTAAAGTCAAAAGCAATAAATACTTGTTTTTCCAAATTTTTTTTCTACAGGATGGGTAGTCAACAGTTATATCAATTTGAAAAAAAAAATACCTGTGTGTCAAAGACATTCTTAAGCGTTACTTTGAATTGGTGGTACAGTGCAGCACTGTCGTTGGAACACGACTGTTTTACTTAAATACAAAAATAAATACTAAACAATAACAGTTATAACATGTTTCCACACAGAACAAATTTAAGCGAAGAGACAAACTCGCTGAAAAATAGTATCCACGTGTGTACTGTCATGCAGGACAATTTTGGTTTGTTTGTGAAAGATATCTTAAATCATTTTTTTATACTTATACCAAACTCGCTAAATAAATGCTAATTAAGTTGATAAGTAAAGTCTTTATAGATACCCTCGCTCTAAGGCTATTGGGGTATAATGTTTTACCCTTGTGTGTCTGTATGAGTGTCTGCCTGTCAATGGAGGTATCTATTTGCACATCAGAACGGGGATATCACTAGTGAACATTGGCCCACCAGTGTCTAATTTGTTAAAGCTTTGACATTTAATGAGGAGGTCACCCCATTTGAATACGAATGAAGTAGACCAAAGGTAATCAGTAAAGTGTATGTTAATATTACTGATTAAATTTTGAGAGAAAAAAGCTAAAAGAGTTCTTACTTTTATGATATTGGGTGACTCCAAAAGGGTTCCAAGTCTCCCCTGGCTTAACAAGTCTTTGTTTCGAAGTATGCCGAACAAATAAACCTCTCTTGAGTAATTGCCGACCTGTACCAAAGTCAAGGGACCATCTACTCCAAGTGAGACCCCCTCACAGTCTACGGCCAAAACCCGCTCCCGTTCCAACACACCAACCACCTGTTTACATCGGCCAACATCTTCAATTACCTCTGGTAACTGTCTTGCCATTTAAGCAACACTCTATAAGATATGACCTGAAGGAAAAGTTATTGTGTTTTAGCTATATGCATTCGTACAGGTGGATCAAACTGGAACTTCAGTAACAATTTAGAAAGAAGTTTTGAAACATTTTTGTTGTTATTTTTGTTTTGATGCAAATGTAGAAAATAGTGTGCTATAATTAATGTTCAGGTGATATTAAATGAAATCAAGGCTTTAGCATCCTTTCATTCTTATTTGGTAATAAACTCATAGGTACAGTGTTCTTTGGTTAACAACTCTGATTCCAACCCTTGCGGGTGTCACCACAGAACTTCGATAATACTATCGTTACTATGATTGTAAGTTAACGAGCTTACAGGGTTGATCAAATATGCAATTGAATTTTGACGTGTAATATGATAAATATCAATTGCCATATCATTGCAATACTTTTTAAATATTTTACTTGAGGAGATTAGAATGTTTTATATGTTGGCAAAGATATTAAAAATTAGTCAGTTGTTTTTCCAGTTTATTCTGATTTCCTTGATGATGTAATATACGTTACTATAATCTATGTATTATCTTCAATCTAAGCAATAAGTCACCACGTTAACTAAGAAGCAAATATGTAAATGTGGTTACCCAAATGTGCACTAAATATCTAAGGACAGACTATGATTTTATTGCGACCGATTAACACTGAGATGATTTACGTCCACACTGGTGAGACGTCTGCAGCGAATTTTTTTAAACCGTTCAAAAGTATGATGCTTATATAGAGGTTGGGATAGCGGTGATAAAAAAGAAAAATGGCAGACAGTGCCTATTTACGCGTAGTGTTCAGCTTTAAACTATCTACGCTGACTGTCATATTTGGCTGAATCTAAATTCGCTTAATGGCTATCAACATGGTTTTCAAAAAATATTATTGCGTAGTTCCATTTCAAATTCAAGCTTTAAAGGAGGACCTTGAGTGTAACAATAACCACTAGATTAGACCAAATTTTGCGCATAATTTTTCGAAGTACGACTATACCAAAAAATTAAGTGCATAATTTACCTTTTTTCAGTATGAAATAATTTCATAAGAGGTGTACTACTGGACACAATACAGAACAGTGAACGCAGTTACAAACCATAGAGGTTCAGTGCAGACCTTAAGTTTTAAGATTAACAAAATCAAAGGAGCTGAAGCTGGATTGCGCTTTTTTACCCAAATTAAATTATAATTATATTACGATACTTTAAGAGTTGAATGTTAACAATCTACGACTTATATGGTCACCTTTAGTGCCGCTACAATTATACCAATACTCGTACATTTTTTTAAATTACATGTAGTATTAGTCGGATGTTTTCAGGAAAGATATCAAGAGAAAGATGAAATTATAAGTAAATGTCAAAAACAAAACAGACGTAAAATATATCCGATTTGGTAGGAAGTGAGACATAGATGTAAAGGTAGGCCTTATTTCTTAGGTGTTTATATATATATATATATATATATATATATATATATATATATATATATATATATATGTGTGTGTGTGTGTGTGTGTGTGTGTGTGTGTGTGTGTGTGTGTGTGTGTGTGTGTGTGTGTGTGTGTAATAAACATGCGTTTAAGAAATTTTAGCGATACGACCAGTCAACCAGAATGTTTCTTCAAAATAACTGCTCTGCAGTCACCCTTTGTCAGGGTCTTGGAAAAGACAACGAAAATGTTGAAAGATTGATAGCTTTAATTAATTGTAATGAAATTACAACTATCAGATCCACCACAAATAAAAATTAGTAAATTTTGAGTTTCACAAATAAAAAAAACGCGATGAGAAACGCTCTAGGGGTATACTAAGTCTAGTATTTACAATCCAAAGCATATAAAATATAACAGTTTTAAAAGGGGGAAAGGTGTAAAGAATTGTTAAATAAACCAAAAAAGAAAATATTAAATGTGATCCATCATTAAAGAAAAGACATGCATTTGTTTAGACACCAGCATTTCCAGACGGAACAACATCACGTCCAAATGTCCGATCTAATTCATTTTTGAACATCCGTGCCTTTCGTTTTAGGCTTTCGGGTACTCTTGTTCTTCTTGCAATATAAAACTTCATTTTCTTGTAGTAACCTTCTCCCATCTTAAAACTTCTTTGAGTTTCTTTAAATTCGTCAAATTTCTTTTGCAAATCTTCCTCCATTAGCAACCAGTAAAGACGAAGAGTAACCTGTGGAAAATCTGGATCATCGAATCCACTTGGTCTCATCGAGCGAAGGGCTTCCTTCTCAATTTGACTCAAGATAACAAGCTTGGATTGCATATCATACTTGGTACGCACATCCTTTAAGGCGATGTCATTTAATTTTCTATTGACAATCTTTGCGGTGTCTGCAATAAGCTTATCTGGATGCTTTTCGTAGTCGAAGAGATGGACTTTTGATCTCATTAGAACGAAGTCTTCACCCTCTTGTTCAAGCTTTTCCAAAAGATCAGTTAAGTCTTTCTTGACAAGCTCGGTTTTCAAACGATCAATAAGAACTGACACATCAGCGGCTTCCCTGAAGTGTATTCGCTTCAGAGCGCGGTATTCGTCGCCATCTTCATTGAAATCAATTATGCTGGCGTTGCTTGAGTACGTAGCATCTATATTTCTTATACTATCTTTAACATTGGCATCGACTCTGTCTCTCCTTTTTTGTTTGAAGCTATGGTCAATATAGTAAAAGATTTCTTCTTCAACTCTCTCTTCAAACTTTGCCAATAAATTGTTATCCTCGAGATACCTTCAAATACAGAATTATTTTTTTCTTCACAATTTACATTCTTGATAAATGGTTAATAATGTCGTTAATCAGCGTAACGCACTAAACAATCTTGACAATGAATTTATTGATTATTCATATATAAGTATCAATGAGGAATGAGGTGGAAAAAATAGTACTTGTTAATCATATAATAAGTTATCTTTGATCATTACCCGATCAATACCTTTTCTGGTTTTCATAAACTTCCGGTACAATGGCTGTGACGTCACCCGCCGCATATGATATCATTTCTTCCGTCATTGGCCGTTTGGCCCAAATATCGCCAGTCACTTTCATCCATTCGGTCTGTCAAATGGTGAAAATCAAAGATATATGTATATGCAATCTTTCAGCAAAATGTTTTCAAGTCAAACATATACATGTAGGTCATTAAATTGCAAATATAATAGGATCGAAAAGTGCATACAGTAATTTAGATATCTTAACTTCTTCGCGTACCTTTATGCCATCCTTGAGTTCAGTTGAAAACCTCTTTCCTCCGTATTCTTCACAAATGACAGCAAGTTTGAGAGGGGGTGCTAATCTACGTCCTTTGTGCTCTTGAATCAGAAGATTTGCACACTAGCAAATGTGAAAGATGATAAAATAAGATTTTATATGGATTTATAAGGCAAATGAACTGCTGTTTGCTTTTCAACTCATCTGTAAACTTCATTATTTTAAGGAATGAGGATCTGAATATTACATATATGAGGTGATAATTTTGGTTGGGGTGTGATCAAATTCAATAAAGCCCGAAAACCTTTATAATATTTTGTTTACATAGCAGCCGAAATAATCATCTCATAATTTTTACAGAATGATTCCCAATTACTTATTAACGTTTCTGTAATTTTAAGCAAATGTACGAACTTTGTTTTGAATATCTGACAGTAATTCCGAAATATTTGGATGTAAAAGTAAGAGGGAAACGGGCGTTAGCGTTCGCAGTTCTTACTTGGCCACACCTTGCAAATTTCACCAACGTTTTATCCGGGGTTCTTTTTTTTCGTTTGCAATGAAAAATTCCTATAGAGTTTTCATTTTGGCCATGTAAACCTGGCAATTAAGATGGAGTGTTTCAAAGTAGAAATATTGGAATATTTTCATACTTTTGGTATCATGAGGTATATATGAAGCAAAAAGAAAAACCAAGGCAATGTGCACCTTTCATGTCTTGGACCAGATTAAAGTAACTTTAAGGACAAATACAAAGTACAATTTTGAAGCAATGAAGTATTCCACCAATTAGAAAGACAACAAAACTATATAAAAAAAGCTGAATTAAATGACGTAAAATGAATCAATAATCTCTTTAACTAATATCTACGTTGTTATCTGTGGCTGTGAAAAAGAAAATATTTACAAAATGTACATTTCCGGTGTCTTTGTCTATAACATCACTACAAATCGATTATTCTAATGTTTATCCAATAAATTCAAATAATGTATTGTTGGGAGGCAAGCAAGGTTAACAAATTATATTTTTATATTTGATCGAAGTATAATCTTTTTCTAATTCGTTTATATCAAAATCTAATTTAATTTGTAGTCAAATAATCATTTTTTAAACGAACGTTTGCTTACGGGGGGAGGGGGGTTAAAATATTTCTCTTTGAAATCGGTCTCTATGGGTAAGGAAATATTAATTATCGTCCGATGTGCAAAATAAACCAATAGTCACATGTTTACGTTAGATATTAAAGTAAATTTTTCTATTAACTTATCTTAAGGTTTTTATTATTATTATTTTATAATCGTTACAAAGCAAAATGCTTTTTTAGATAATATTTTGATCTTTAGACATATGCCCCCTCCTCTCCATGAAACAAGAAGCCCTTTGGTATGAATATGCTAAATAACCATACATAAAACACTCAAAAAGGATTTTTGTTTCACTGGGAGAAAGAATATCTTTTAAATTCCGTTTTTCCGTTAGTTTCTTTTATGAAATGAGCTAATTTCACCCCATATGCAAAGTCATCTCTCTTTGTTTGACTTAAACATATATTTGATGAAAATATACATAAATGTTTACATTATTAATAAAAAAAAATTTATTTAGACAATAATCAAAATATGACTTTTAGTTAGGCGGCTGGACAACACTACCGTTCGCAGTTCTTTCAAATGAAGAAAAGATGTTAGAATTCTTATCATAAGTCTTTGTATGATTTTTTTCCTTCCCGAGTTTCTCGGGTTAATAACAGGTGATGCATAATCTTGGATATTTGTTCCGATCATCAATTTTGTACTTTGTAGACAGAAATGTTAATTTTTATTTGAAACGTTGAAATGACGAAAATATTATCTTGTGACATATCATAGCTCTAAAGTTCATTATCTTTAAATACTCTACCTGTGTATCAAAAACATTCTTGAGAGTCAAATTAAATTGATGATAAAATGCAGCACTGTCGTTGGAGCAAGACTGCATTACCTAAAATATGAAATATCATCACAAATGTGCAAGAACATGATAAACGATCCACCTTTTGGTAAAATGAAACAAAGAAAATGATTAAAGAAAACTAAATGTGCTTGATGAACACCTTAGTTTACAGTAAACATGCAGAAAACGTATACATTAAAGCTACATATATGTTATAAATAGTTGAAAACTTTATCTATCGCATTTTTGCAATTGAAAATCTACAGCCATTGTGTAACAAATATGATTCTTACTTTGACGATATTGCCTGACTCTAAAAGAGTTCCAAGTCTCCCCCGGCCTAGCAGGTCTTTGTTTTTAAGTATGTCGAACAAATAAACCTCTCCTGAATAATTGCCGACCTGTACCAAAGTCAAGGGGCCATCTACTCCAAGTGAGACCCCCTCACAGTCTACGGCCAAAACCTGCTCACCTTCCAGGATTCCCACAACCTGTCTGCATCGAGCAGTATTTTCAATAACTTCTGGTAACTTGCATGCCATGGCCTTTAAGAAAGAGAGAGATTAAACCAGGTGTACATGTACCGTAGAATCTTTTTATAAGTCATAAATAATGTGAACAATTAAAACATTTAAATCATTTTTGATTTATTGCTCTGTATTATTGCTTTAGTCATAGTATTTCATCGTATTCTTATCACTGCCATTGTTTTCGGTACAATCCGCTCCCCGTTCTCTGCAAAAAACAAAGGAACACCGATTTGTGTGATTTTTGTTTAAAAAATACATCTTTTATTTTCTTATTTACATATTTGTTATCTAGTCTTGTTTTCAGTGCAAATCCACCATACACAGTTTATTTGAAAACTACACATAACACCAAACGTTTCAAAAACGTTATGAAAATGAGATATTTTAAGCAATCCACCTTTTTTCTCTTTTTCCTTTCCTAAAACAAACTATTGTTGTGTACCAAACTAGCTGCAGGTCTGTAGTTCCCGGTCTGAAAAAATTCGGATGGACGACCTGGGAGCTACAGTGCTTCCCATAGTAAAAAACTGCAATATACGGTGCACAAAAAATTCGCTGGTTTTGGACTGATTAACCTAATTTCCGAACATATTCTATACAAGTATTAAATTTTCAAAAAATTCCTAGGACATTTTACTACAGACATCATCACTTTACTTGCCTCTGATATTCTTTTAAACTCCATCACCAGCCCTGTAAAGTAAAGTGGTGCAGTTTGTTTACATTTAAAAATGGCGACTCTCGAGCTTGGCGTGAATTTAACATACTTCAATTTCCGAGATCGGTAAGCGTGTTTAAGAGAAAGTTGAGGCAAGTAAAGTACCCATATCAGTAGTAAATTGAACAAGGAATTTAATGGTGTTAATTGTTTTCACAAAATAAGTTTGAAAATAAGGTAAATCAGTCCAAAACAAGCGCAATTGTTTTGTGCGCTGTAAATTTCAGGGGTTTTTTTTACTATGGGAGGCACTGTACATGTAGCTCCCAGGTCGTTCATCCAAATTTTTCAGACCGGGAGCTACAGATCTGCAGCTACATGTAGTACCAAACAAGAATGCACTGTAGCAAGTTTAGCAGAAAATTGATCAGTAGCTCTTAAGTGCCAGGCAGATGATAACATAAAAAGTCAACAACAATGAAAATGCTGGTAAGAGACAACGCACAGGTATACATTGTATCTTGTTTTAACATAGTGATCGCCTAAGCATTCACATTATGAAAACTAAGATAAAGCTGCACTGTGTGGGTGTTAAAAATGAAGTAAAAATAAGTTAACTTTTTTCGGTAACAAATATTTCATAATGGAATCCCGGATTCTAGTAGAATCAATTTCTACTAAAAATCTAAAAAAAAAAAAAACCAAAAAAAAAACCTAGTTATTAATTATTATAACTCAATTGAAAAATATTTATGGTAATCTCTTGTGTATAGTTATGTTTCATGTATAGACTGTCTTTACTTAAATCAATACTTTTACATATTTTCTTAATTTTAATGTCACTAGAAATGATCGATAAACTATCGAATATTAAAAACAAGGTTTTGATCATCTCCAGCTGATCTCTGACTGAATGGGAAATCTACTAGAACGGATCAAGGAATCTAGCCTATTTAAAAAAAACTCTATCGACATCTAAAGCGTATTCCCCTTTTAAATGCATTTAATTGTTAACTAGTTAACTAAAATATTAACGACTGAGGGCCATGATATAAAAAGGTCTGAATTTGCATGTGTTTGAAGACATCAAACGTTTGATTTCCCGTGGGGATCATGGGGATTTGTATATGCAACATCTTCTCGGCAAAAGGCATGAGTAAGGTTATCGAAATTAAGGTTATTTTAAAAACCAAATGTCAGAAACAAAATTCTCTTTCAAAGCAAAAATAAATCAACAACCAAAAAATGAAAAGAAAGAAACACAACACATTGTGATTTTAAAACAAAACTAGATGCTGTCATTAGACAGTAATACCCGCACCATGTGTTTGCCCCTAAATAACACTGTTTTATACCAGTTTAATTAAAAATGAAGGCTACATGCAAACTCCGGTAATACATTTAAAAATTATAATTTTCATAACTGAAGGATGAGATCCCTGCCCATATGATAATACACATCGTGACATGAGCAGCACTTTATGTGCAATTTGGGGTAGAACTGTTTGCAGTGAATTTTCAGTTAATCAATAATCTTAACATTTTATGTCATAGGAAGTATAATGGTCTATATAATTATTACAAACAAAATTAAAAATTAAATTATGCCCCCTCCCTGTGGCGGTTGCCGGTTTTAGATTTGCTTCTGTGTGCCTACATGAACATCATCGTATGCACAGATTTAGAGAAGGGGTGGGAGTGAGGGGTCAAGACCCCCCCCCCCTCCCCATGAAAATTCGTAAATTACCAAAAATACACCTTGGACCCCAATGCTCTTACAGACATGTAAACGCTCTAACCCATTGCGCTTCAATGTTAGGTAACATTATTTGGGGGGGGGGGGGTAAATATTTAATCAATAGTCAACATACTTTATTGTTTATCTCAATAGGAAGTATACATGTACATCACAATATGCAGGTGTCCTGCACCACCTTAAAGCTGTTATTTACCTAATAAAATAGTGCAAGTGGATTTGAAGAATAGGTCATAAAAATACATGCATGTTACAAATGACTGATCTTTGTCTGAAGTTACGTACACAACACAGGTTTGCAAGTCTCATTAGAGGGTACTAGTTTTACCCAGCTCTTCGATTAGATGGGTTCACGTGTATACATACATGGGTGTTGCTAAAACGCGGAACGGAAAACGGAACGGAAGGAAAACGGAAAATCTTATCTAATGTTATTTACCTCATAGATTTGTTAAGTATGCTAAAACGATATACTTTATGTACCTTTTTAATTTTTTTTGAAAGATTAGCAATATTAGATTATTTATTCAAGAATATTTATTTCCTCAAAATTAACAGTACATGCATTGACCACTATATTCTGTCCCAAAATATCCTCGATTCACTTTTTGCTGTATATTTATATATACCTCAGGGTTCAAGCGATTCTCTTTTAGAAGCATTAAACATTCTCATTATTCTTTCTTTAAAACGTCCTCTCTAGCTTATCAGCTGGTATAAATACACGGCTAAAAATAAAGAAGTCTACGGGGTTTTGCATTTTAACAGACCCGGATGATGGTGTTGAAAAATTGTGCAAGGTCTTCTGAGTGACTTCCAAATGGAGAAAAGATGTCAACATTTTCCATTATAAATCGTCCAAATGTGCTGCATGAATATTTTGGGATCGACAGACTATAGTCCCAATATATAATCGGAAAATCAAACCAGGCAACGTCTAGAGCTCTCTATTCGGATCATATGTATATAGCTGCTGGAATAAACAACTGCATGCTTTGTAATGCAAACGTAAACAAAATTGCATTGCTAAAAATACTAGTTTCACAAATTACCGGGTACTAGTTTCACAAAATACCGGGTATTTTAATGTTTACTGTATTTTAATTTTTTAATGTCGTCAGTCCTACAGTTTTTTTCTTCCATCTCAATGATACTGTATTGTCTGTATGATAAAAGATCGTCTAGAACACCGAAAATTCAATTTTGATGTAAGTATATACATGTACATCATATTTGAAAATAATATAAAAATACTCAAAACACGCATAAAACGCTTTCACTAACTGCGTACGTTACGCTAATATGCCAGCAATACCATATGAGAGAAATAAGTAAAAAGTTATAGCTAATTTGCTCGTTTAATCATGTTAATGTTTCACAATTCGAATACATTTGATTTTTCCGTTTCGTACTCAACTAAAGCCGAATGAATACAATGCTATAATTGATAGACATTCATATGAATATTAATAAGATAGCAACATGTTGATAATCATTCATTAGATATAAATAAAAGATACAAAGTAAATCGTTTCTGGCCAGTCTATACCCTTTTTAAGGGATAAACGTGATGATATTTTCCATTCCGTTCCGTTTTCCGTTCCGCGTTTTAGCAACACCCATACATACATGTCTGTGTTTTCCGTATGCAGAAAAGGATTACGGTAGTTAAGATCAGCTAAAGGAATTCATTATTGTGTTTTAATTGGATTATCATTATGATGTTGACCAATTTAGGTAAGCATAATACATGTAGTAGCAGTAGCACAATATAATAAGATGCCAGCATGGGATTCCTGCCAGCATACATACACATGTATATAAGTTCTACTTTCACTTTCTAAATGTAATCTCCCTTTGACAGCATACTGTATCATCATCTTTTAATATTTAAATAAGCTTATCATCGTTACCTATCCTATCGCATTTGTAAAATTTCTGTCATTTTAGTTGCAAAAGTTATTTTTTTCATTTGTCAGACTGCATGCACTGTTGAGTTGACCCCATATTGACCCTGTATAAACAATTTCTTATTAAATTTGTGTATTTCATATGTAAGTAAGTGTAGACACTTATATTTTTTATATGAGTAATAATAGGAAGGAAGGAGTATTTCTTTCTTAATGTATTATAATGCATCAAATACAATGTAGGTCATGACCTTATGGGACTGTTCTGACCCCACGAAACAGGAAAATACAAAATATCTTCTAAAGTCATTATGATGCATCAACTGGTGTAAAGTACATTAATGACCCCCAGGTGTTGTCTTTAACCCCCCCCCCCCTTTATGAAATAGGAAATTATATGATACACTGTATATTTTGTTAACTTCTGAGATCTGAGATCCTCATCCCTAAACCGTTTAATTAAGGTCTTCCGTTTTCAACGGAAGACCTTGTACTGATTCTGTTGGTAATTCTTTTTATTCTTTTTTTTCTTCTAGACGTTTTTTAAAACTCAAATATCTTGCTTGTTTGTTGTCCTATAAAGTTCAAATTTTCAGAGCTTATTGGTAGTTACTATTTCTCAATATCTAAGGAAAATCGTTGAAATCAACACTTCCGGTACCGAGTTATTCCCCTTTTCCCCAAAAATATAGGCATTCTTGTGCACGCAAAGGCTCTGAAACCGCTCACAGCATGTGTTACAAAGTCACAAATCTTAAAAATAGAGAGTTTGAACGTTGTCCTCCGAGTTTTGTTTTTACAATTTTCCTCCTTTAAAGTTTCAAAAAATTAATTTGAATTTGTGTTTCAAAAAATGCTGATTTTTGGTTGTGTTTTTGTTATATAGCTCTTTAGTTTAAAATTTTCTCTAAACACATATAGAACAAAATATGTGCAAAATATTAAGGGCTTGCACTTGACACCATTGAAAAAGGGCTGGCTCCTTAAATAAGGGGTCTAGAGCCCTTAAAAGTCTTCGCTTTATAACTTAAAAATGGTTAATATTTCGCTATAGCTGTCGATAGAAAAGTTGTTCATTATTGTGTTATCAATGTCGTTACAAAATTATTTTGTACCGGTAATGCGTAATATGAGTGTAAAAAGCTTGTCTTGTTAACATGTATCTGTATTCATTTGGCAAGTAAGCAAATCGTCTTCGTGCGCATAACGTACATAAATAAACAGCTGAAAGTGTACCAGCATATACGGGATGCTTTGATTCATTTGAAAAAGTGTCTAAAAAGTATACGTGAACATGTTTTTCTTACAACCTTTTTTTGGAGTCACCTCTGTTTAGGTCCTTTAGTGGACAACCGTTAAGAAAAACAAAAACGAGAAAATATAAACGTTCTTTTTCTTATCTAGTGAAATACATAAACTAGATTAAAAAAAAAAAATAACTTCCATGAAATAGATTTGAGTCATTTTACTGCAAGCATTTCAAATCGACCTAAATTCTTAGTTGTGTGCGTCATTACATAACCCATCTCGCCCGAGGCCGAGAAAATCGATCGCCAAGGTCGAGGCTGGACTACCTAGCGGTCAGCGGTTATCTAATACACAAGAATTGAATGGATAAAAGCGATATTATTCCAAACCAGAAACATCATCAAACATAAATCAATAGTGAATTTGTAATTCTAAAATGTTCTAAAAACTATACATGTACTAATAATGTTATAGATAGACAACGAAAAACCACAACGATTACACCTTAAAATGATGATCACCCCTAGAACATACATGTAGCCAAGGAGATCCCGCACGAGTGGACAAGTGATCCGCGGTAGCTTCGTGTTCTTCTACATGTACTTTATCACACGTGCATGTTTATTGATATTTTGTACGACTCCAACTATTTGTTTATTCGAGATTTTGACCGGCACATGTAAGATTGACTTGTGTTTCAATTTAAGATTTTTTTATTTACCCACGAATATTTCCGCTAATACTGCTGAGAGGTTTTACAGATATCGTAGAAAGTAGTTGACGTCTTCATAAGGTTGCACATAAAATGAGAGAGAGAGAAAGAGAGAGAGAGAGCGCTCAAAATTGGAAGCATTATTTAGCCGAATTTAGAAAATGAAACAGTCTCCAAGCGTTCAAGGCAGGATAAAAAAAATCAAATATCAAATTAACACATGCGGTAGAGGCAATTGCAACTTCTCTGGCCATTCCGGCAAGTTTGGAAAAACACCTCGAATGTATTAACATCACCGGATGTTAGAATTTTATACAAAATGGAGTCGCTTCCCATTAAAATAAGTATCGGCAAGAAGTCTTGTATGTCGTTTCTGTGTTATATTTTAGTGTATATTGATACCTTTAATGAAGTATAGCTCACACTTCAACAGATAATAAAATGTGTTGTAATTATATCAAGTTTTATAAAAAGGGGGGGTTGTCATGGACGCCTAGGTAATATATTCGAAGTGTTTTTTCCGAGCTTGCCGGAAAGGCCCGAGAAGTTGCGATTGGCGGTAGAGGCTGACACGATAAAAGAATTGCCCAGAATTGAGGGATTTAGTGATTATTTTTAGAATGTTCACATGAGTTTTTAAACAAGATTTGTTTAGATTTTATCGGTTTCATGATCACAGTGCAAGGGCTTTATTTTTTTTCAAAATGTGGCGAAGACCTATTTTTGGCGACTACTTAACATGTGTACATTTTTCTCCTCAATGTATGTCACTTTCCCACCCGTGTGTTTATTCGGTCAGTCTATGCGAAGTCAATCCGCTCTACGTGCGACCGAAAATCTCGTGTCGCGTCAGCGCACATAGCTCAGAATATTGCCCCCGGGCTGCAGATCAGCAATTGATAAATAATTGAGTAACATTTGGAAGGATGCTTTCACTGCAGCGGTCAATTGTTAAACAATAAGTGTCTAAATATTCGATGTCAATCAACCTCACATTAAAGGTGCGATATCGTAAACTGAGAATGTGGCTAAATAATTAACCTGTTGAACACGCTAAACTTCTATAGTTATAAACAGAATAAAATATATATTATCAAAGACATAAATAACTTAATAAGTTATTTATGTCTCTGGTTTTATAAGTTAAGTTTTAAGTCAAAGATTAAATAAAATTTGTTCTCAGGGTTAGAAGGAATGATATACGACTACATTAAGCAATAAATCCGGTCGATCGTCATTAAATCATCAGAGTACTGCAAGTGTCGACAGTTTCTTTTTTCTTTGAAATAATTGTAGTAGTTCAATTGACTTGCAGACTATAATATAGCGACTTTTCTGCCTCCCAAAAATGTATGCATTTAATTGCGATAGATATTTGTTCTTGGGGAGTTTACTTATTGTTATATGCACATTGATAAAAAAAATCATTGAAGTTGTGTAGAATGAGGTTGTGATGCAAATTAAGTGACCTAAAACTCAGCTGAATATTTTATTTTTAATCTAGCTTGTCAAAATGGAAGATTGTTATTTTGTAGCTTGTTAACTCTGAAAAAGTCTAGAACAGAAGAAATAAAGTCTTTATAGCTTTCGCTACATCTTCTTATTTATGTGTACGAGTACATAAAGCTATTTTAGATTTTTGTTTTACTGTATCAAAAAGTGTTGTTTTTCCTAACCTTAAATTTAAATCTATAGAAATTCAATATCTACATGTAACATCTCAAAAGCTTTGATAGCTTACCGCTTGGAAATCATTTAGTGATGCAAATTGACAAATGCCCATGAAAAGACATTATTGGACCCCAAGGATTTCTTATCCTTTCCGACGATGATGAGAAGAACTCAAATGTGCATACAAATCAAACATTTACATGTATATTTATATGTTATGTGATATGATAGAAATAATTGAAAAATGAAGGTCTTTTTTGTGCCGCACAAAACGGGCGAAAAGGATTTTTATACCCCACGAAAATAAATTGGGGGGGGGGGGGTAAATACAAATCACCTTGTCCGTCCGTACGTCGTGTCCGGTCATTTTCTTTCTGATTGAGAAACATTGGAAGTGTTCTTACTTCATACAAATATTACTCATTACCTGACGAAGCGTCATGACCTAAACCCAAGGTCATTTGGACAAAGTAAAGGTCACTGGCAGGAAAAGTGCAAAATTTGTTTCCGGTCCACTTTGGAATTTCTTACTTCACACAAAGATTGCTTATGACCTGAGGGTGTGTAATGATTTGTCCCTAAGTCATTTAAGGAGAAACATTGGGAGTTTCTTTTTCATGTAAAGATTCCTGATGACCGATGATGTGTCATGAACTTGACCCAGGGTCAGTTGCGCAAGTTCAAAGTCATATGAAACATGTGTCATATCTTGTATTAATGGAAATGAGTAAAAGCTAGAGTTTGACATAAAGATTACTTGTGACCTGTAAATATACCCTGCCTTGTCTGACTCACTAAAGAAAAAGAACCATCCATTATTCTCTAATAGAGAAATACGTGAGTAAAAGACTTCTTTCTTAGCGGGGATATCATTTGTGAGCTTGCTAACAGTACCTTTTAGATGGTCCAGTGGGAGCAATGCCCCCCTTTCTCTCAACCAAAATTTCCCTTAAGTTAACGCTTAGAAAATTGATTTTTGGGTCATTTTCCCCACCGCCACATCCACTCTTTTATTATAATTAAATTAATATTATATCAATGTACATGAATGATGTACTTTTTAAAGTTATCCTAAACTTGAAGTAAGTTAAACGAAGAACTTGCCTGGTATGAAAATAATACTTTGAAATCGAGTCTCGTCTCGATTTCTTGAACTTACTATTATCATATTGATAATCCAGTATCATTAAAAACCATTTCCCTTCTCCTTACACTCGCCAGGTTCTGATAGACTTGTATCAATAACAGATCTCCACTTGACCTCCACATTTGCATACAATCTAAATAAACACCTACTTAGCAAAGATATGCCTTTATCTGTTTAATGAGTGGTGCAATACTCAATCTAGAGGTTACATAAAAAACAGGCATGAATTAATTTTTTGTCTCCATTTGAAGAGTTCCAATTAATTTTCTAAAGCTCTAATTGGTAAGAAGAATTGGTCGTGTAAAGATGACATTTTATCAATACAGGGTCTGTCAGGCTCTAACAAGTGTCCGGAGAAGGAGGTGTTTTAATCAGACTGATTGACAATCCTTTCGCGACACGAAGTTGCGACGGAAGACCTACTCGTTGCTTTGCAACGAGCTCGGCTCTAGTTTATTTTTGCTCTTTGTGTCATTGCGCGTAAAATTGTATTGTAAGATTATGCCCCCTTGGAGACACCCTGACATTTTAGAACTAGAAATAATAATGTATTTTATCTTATTCATATGTTATACAGTAGTGTTTGATCCATGTGGGTAATTCCTAGCCTAATGATGTCACTGCTTTGTTTAGGAGACTTTACAATTGCCCCAAATAGGTGAATACACATGGCAGTGATGCATATAACATTTTGTTTATAAATCTTAAAAATTGAATTAAGCAATTTCCAAAATGTTAATGTGAATCACGAGAGAAAAAGCAATCAAGAAATGATTTAAAATTTGCTACTGTACACATGTAAGAATGTATTAAGAAGACTGAATCTTTATAAGCAGGTTAGATTGGGGGGGGGATGAATGTGGAGTATAAACGTTTATAATTTGAATCATTTATTGTTATTAATTAATTTTAACTTGTCAATGAATACTACTTATTGATCCCAAGGTAGAAATATGACCTCGTATGATCGTATCTCAATAGATCATTTGTCAATTATGCAAGGTGTAATGTAATTTTTTTTAAGAATAACATTTTTTACCAGTTTATAAAAGTTTTTAGACACCCAAATTATATTTTGATTTTAATAGATTATTCGACAAGGAAGGGGGGGGGGGGGGAGAGAGACAACAGTTTATATTTGAGTTTGTTTGGGAGTGGGGGTTCCAAGTCATATATTTGACAATTTTTTAATGTAATTTAAAATAAGACTAAGCCATACTACAGTCATGAACATGAATAGTATAGAACAAAACACAAACTAATACATGTACATGTATATATACATAGGAAGTATTACAAAACAGATGATTGTCAAAAGGGTGTGGGGTCTAACATTGAACCTTGTAGAAAGAATCATAGACTCTATTGTAAATGGTAACTTGAAAACGGACAAAGATAATAATATAGGGTTTTCATAATCATATATTGGCTGTTACTGGCAATATATAGGGTTTATTAGATCTGATCCCTGGGGTCATCCCCACTCCCCAGGAATTTGAAATTACCATATATCTCAGAAACTGTTATAATCATGACCCCTAAACCATATATATTCATGTTTCTGATGTCAAGGGGCATCAAATGTTATGTAGGTCATGGGCCCTGTGGGTTGTCCTGATGCCCTCAAACAGCAAGTCCCTTAATATCTTCAAAACAGTTGAGATCCCCACCCTTAAACCATATATATTCTTGTACCTTGTGTCAAGGGGCATCAAACGGTATGTAGGTCATGGGCCCCGGGGGTTGTCATGACCCCCCTTGAACAGGAAGTGCACGAATATCTCGAAAACGGTTGAGATCCCCACCCCTTAACCATATATATTCTTGATCCTTAAAGGGCATCAAAAGGTATGTACCGGTAGGTAATGGGCCTCAGGGTTAAATTTAATTTTTCAAAACCGTAATGCACATCTATGGAACAGTTCCTTTCATATCCCAAGATATGATGTGTCTATCCATTAAATCATAAAAGGAGTTCTAGGATCTATGTTTTTTTTTAAGTGATAAACGTCAATTTTTCTGCTACATTTTGACTCCCTGGATGAAATTTAAATTTTGAAAACCTTACTGCACATCTATAGAACAGTCCCTATCATATCCCAAGATATGATTGTCTATCCATTAAATCATAAGAGGAGCTCTTGGATCAATGTTTGATTTTTTAGTGATAAACGTCAATTTTCTGCTACTATTTGACTCCCAGGATGAAATTTAAATTTTTAAAACCTTATTGCACATCTATAGGACAGCCCCAATTATATCCCAAGAGATGATGTAGCTACTCCAAAAGTTGTAAGAGGAGTTCTGGGAACCATATTTTTTTTGCCAAAAAACGTCATTTTTTGTTGCCCACTGATCCCCTTAATTAAAAAAAAATTCTGGAACCTGATCATGCCTCAATATGACACCCCCAATCATATTCTAGAAGATCATTTGGCTACTGCTTAAAAAAAATGACGGTTTTTAAACCAGTTTTTTTTGGTAAAAAAAACGTCATTTTTTAGCCATTAAATGACCCCCAGGACAAAATTGAAAATTCCGAAACCTTATTGCGCATCTATAGGATACCCTAAAACATATTCCAAAAGATGATTTGTGTACTTTTGAAAATGTAGGAGGAGTTCGAGGAAGAAGGTTTTTTGTGAAAAAACGTCATTTTTTACCAATTATTTGACCCCCAGGACTAACAGAGAATTTTTGAAACTTTTTTACAAAACAACATGATACCCCAAATCAAACTCCAAGAGTTCAGTTTGCTGGTTTATAAGATGTAAGAGCAGTTTGAGAAAGTAAAACGTGACAGACGGACGGACGGACGGACGGACGGACGGACGGACGGAACAGGGTAACAACAATATACCCGAACTTTCTTTAGAAAGTGCGGGTATAATTATTACAAAGATTAACTTCAAAATCCAACAGTATTATGAACAATTTGCACAAATACATGTATGCATGTACACAAGTAATGTAATATATATATTGATAATTAGTACATACTAAGTAATTAATGCAGTTTTTTTTGCATATGTGATACAGATGATATCACAAAACTCGTATCGGCCTCAAGGGCTGAAACAGGTTATCAGCCCTTAAGAGCTGATATGGATCCGTATCACAACCCTTGCGGAACTCCTCTGTCTTTTTTATTTCGGCATGTTTACAAACGAGAAATTAACATTTGTTACAGTCGACATTTTTAAGTTCAGTCAAAAAACCTCAAATGCTAGCCAACGTTTTGAAGCAGTGAACTTTTAAAACCTGAGAAAATTTCGGTTCTTTAGCTACCTGTTTGATAAAACATTTAGACCCCTTCACGATAACTGCGGCACTGCTCTCTTGCAGGGCAAAATGATATACTTTGCCGAAATTTCAGTAGGTAGATAATTAAATGACGTAAATGAAACAATTGACGTTACGTCATATTTCACCAAACCATGTCATTTTGCCCTGCAAAAGAGCAGTACCGCAGTTACCGTGAAGGGGTTATTAGATACCATATCTTTATTTGTTTTCCCTTGGACTGAAATGTCACATTTTCATTGGTTTAAACATAGCACGTGATTGCCTCATATATCTCTATATTTGTTCTGTGAGAAATAATATTAGGCAATATGGCCGTCATTGGTCGACGCTTCGCTTACTCATTTCGACATTTCATAGTATTTTATACATAAACTGCATGCCGTAAGTTCTTAAAGTATTTGGAGTAGTTGCCCTTTGAAATTCTTTAAAATTAGAGTAGTTGCCCTTAGAATATTGACGTCACATTGTTTTGTCTGGAGCCGAACAAAATAGCAGCGTCGAAATTTGTTCAAATCTCTGCAGAGGAAAGGAAGAAAACATTTAAAATTGAATAGCAACAAAACATTGTTAGTAAACATGGGTGAAGCAAAGATTTTGAAAGAGTATTTGAAAGGTGAGATTGAAAATTTTGAAGAGTTTAAATAAAATGAGTTAAGTTGGACGAGATGTAAGGCATCTTGTACATGGCTTTGCGTAGATCATCGCTATTTGTGAATAAATATGTCGCTTGATAGTCCTCGAGAAAACAAAACACTTATTAGGTTAGTTACTGACTCACTACGGAAATATATTGGGTTGATCAATCTCATAGAAGGCTCGGCTTCGCCTCGCCATCTATGAGATTGATCAACCCAATATATTTCCGTAGTGAGTCAGTAACTAACCTAATAAGTAATAATAATTATTTAATACATGGACACGTACATACTTCTTTCAAATAATATTCACAATCAATTTATTCAAATTGATGTTTTTTTGTTGTTTTTTTAAATATGCTTAGATGCTTAAATACACATTAGTGAACCGTGAGGCGGTGGGGGCACAAAAGATCTTCGTTTTAAGACATTATTTAAATTAGACTTGAAAAAAAAAGAAACAACAACCTAAAATCGTCCCTTTGTACATAATTTTCTTTAAAACATGGTGAGCGTAGCGGGACGCCTGAAATTAATTTAGTTTCAAGAAAATTTGTAATATGTCAGCCGTACATTTACACAAATGTTTATTATCGAAATAAATTGATAAGGACATGTAAATGATAACACAACACAATCCCTGTTGATATATCTTGGAATACTTGCCTACATAGAAAGAAAACGAACTTGTTTTTTAAAAAGACCCACATTTTTTTTATGTACTGAGAATTGCTTGTCTAAACAGCGCAAGAATATTAGATTTGAATTCAGGTCCTACATGTACACACTTACCTTAATCACTTTAACCTGAACCTCATATCTTAACGAATACAGATATCCTACAAAATTAAATGCGCAATTCCGAAGAATGTTTTTATAACATATATATCGAAAAGGTATTTCCGAGAATCCAATTTTCGAAAATCGAATACAGTTAGTGGAATTGTGAACAAACGGAGTTCCAAAAGACATCAAATTGTATTAAGACTGCAGGGAAAAGCGTATATGTAAATAAATGCCAAGGAATTTGTAAAGGATAATGTTTTGCAAGTTAAATGCTAGTACGTAAGTGTGTTCAGATATGTTATCATACATATACATTATATTTTTAAAAATATTTTGTTTAATATTGTTCAATCAGTTTTTCCACTCCCCTCTGCATTTTACTAACACCTGACCTACACCCAAAAGAGATGCAGGTCTTCTGGTGCTAAGTTTGTATATATATTGGCACATAACAACGTTATCAAAGAAGCAGACATTCCATAGATATGAAATTAACAAAACTCACTTAGTAAAACTAACGAATCTTGATATCCTTGCCAATGCGCAATTCCAGAAAACAGGTTCTTATAACTTATTTATAGATTAGGTATTACCAAGAATCCAATTTTTGAAAAATCAATTGCATTAAATGGACTCGTGTACTCACAGAGTTCTAAGGGAGGTGATGTTTAATTAATACAACAGGGAAAAGCGTATGTGCAAATGAATGCTGAGCAATATGAATAGAATAATATTTGAAAAGTTAAAAAACCGTACGCAGATGCGTCCAGGCATGTTAAATCGTTTTTGAAATATTTGTAAAGTATTTGTTTTATTAGGATTTTCCAGTCCGTTTCGCATTTTACCAACACCCGACCGACATCCATGGGAGATTCAGTTCCGTTGATGCTAAGTTTCTGTGCATAGGCACATATCATCGTTTTCAAAGGGACAGACATGCAATGTACCATAAATGTACTGTTAACGAAACCCACTCAGCAAAACTTAAAATTTCCTAAAGAATGGAAGATTGGGGTACATGTTGGTTTTATTTTATTTTATGATTTTTTTTATCTTAATAAAGGCTGAAAAAAACTGCGGTGATTGGCCTATGTGCCTTATGTTTGTGTATACAATTTACAGTGAATAATGAGTCAATCTTAATCTTATTTTAATTATGATATAAATGTACCAACATTTTCCAGCATCAAGATCCACTTCACAATTCAATAGCATTCTATTTATTTCATTCATATAAATCTCAATATTGGATTGATTTTTCTATTTTTTGTCATATTGATTTATTTTATGTGTGTAAGTATGGCAGTAATTTAAAACATAAAAAGCAGTACAACTGGGAAATGTTTGTATGGATGACATTGCTTGAGAGTAGAGATAGGGAATGTCGTAGCGATGTAGGGCCTTCTATTTTGTATCTTTGTCCAAAACAGTTCAGTATTATAGAATGTGGATCAGTCGCATCTAAATAGAATGCATTTCTTTCATTTTAGGCCCCGTTACGATTGGCGCACAAACACTTTACAACACTTTGAGATCGAAATTTCTTAGCTTCGGACGAGCTATCGAATACGTCGCTGGAGCTCTCGCACTCATTGCATGCGCTTCTGTTGACTCATCAAGTCTCCTAAAAATTGTGGACATGCACACTGTTCAGACACGCATCCAAAATCTTGCGATGCAATGCACAAACATTAGTATAGATGTTTCATAATGTTTCGTGTACTCGCAAGAGCGATGCGCGATTTTTAAAGATCGTAAGATAAATTGCAGCTGTTTTGCGTGTGTTGTGCGACCATGAGACTGTTGCTCAACATACCTCATGCAATCTTTATAATCTATATATCGTTTTACTATCATTGCAAGATTTATCGGTTTTAGTTTCCATTCTTTGCCACTTGTATTCACTGGATATAGTGTTATTTTCGCCCCGTGTTATTTACTCTTCTACTTTCAGTTTTGCATCGTTTTGAAATTGCCCCAACAGTGTTGTGGTTAAAAAAAATAATATAAGACATTAAAATTCTCCATGTCTTTATCTGTTGACAAAAATGGGCGAAAATAAAACAAGAGCAAATACTTTCTAATGTATACATTGTATGAGTATATCTGTTTCATGCCAAAAATGACCTTGATTTTAGCTGTTGCTTTTGTCATCTTCTTGGGCTGTATCTTCTCGTGCATTCAACTATTTCTAGTGATTCTTTAGCGTTAAAAAAAGAGCGGCGTATATACCTCATTTGACTCGTACGAGCATTAGTACTATGAAACGCATGACCGGACGAGCGCCGCTCGTCCAATTGCAATCGTCAGATCATCTGATCTTTCGTGCGATCCTATCGCATTATCTTACAACACTCGCTTTTATTGTACAACAGTTGCATATAGACGCAAGATATATCGCAAGATTTAATGCATTTACATCGCACAACGGTCGCTTCGAGTACTTTTTCAAATGCGATTATTTGGCAAAAGTCTCCACACCATATTTGATTTTTTCGGTTGCACGAATTCTTTTTCGCTTCTGTCCGTATACCATTTGTAAAAGGGGCCTTAAGCCCCTTTTACAATTGGCGCACGAGCACTTTACAACACTTTGCGACCGGAATTTTTTAGATTCGCACGATCTCTCTCATACGTTGCTAGAGCTCTCGCATACGTTGCATGCGTTTTAGTGGTCGCGTCAAGTCTCCTCAAAATAGTGGACATGCACACTATTCAGACGCAACCAAATGCGATCCAAATCATCGCAGTGCAACGCATAATCATTAGTACGAACGTTTTACAACGTTTTGTGTAAGAGTGATGCACGATTTTTAAAGGTCGTTATATGAATCGCAGATTTTAATGCGTGTAGGTGCGACCATGAGACTGTTGCTAACATGTCTCATGTTATCTTGCAACGTTTTACTATCATTGCACGACTTATCAGTAATATGCCATGCTTTGCCACTAGTATATATATACCCTGTATAAGCATCTCTGTTTCAGACCACTATTCAACAACATACGTTTATTGCATGATGGTGAGGGAAATATGAAAATTTATTTTCTTAAGAAAAATCATATTTCCCCCAGGGCATCGCCCTAGGGAAATTTATTTTTTCGGGGGTAATTTAACTTGATATTCCCTGAACATTAGGTTAATGCAATAAACGAACAACATATGATTATACAAAATACGTTGATTTCTTAAAATTGTTTGATTGTTTGATTTCCTCTGTTACTGTCTCACATTTTATTCCTGATTTCATTGATAGTTAAGTTGGTTTTGTGATATATAGAGAATCATAATGATTAAATATTTTTGATTTAACCATACTTGTCTACATCATATGCTCATATCGGCTTGTTCATCCCTATGAAATCTCCCTGCCATGTGACTTTCTAGACCAATCAAATAAAATAGAATAAACATATTGAGGTATAATAATAAATGCTGCTGCATCTCTGTTTCTTCTTAGGCAGCATGTTCTCTCGCTTTCAACTATGTCTACTGAAGAATATCGGAAATGGGCGGTATATATATGACCCCCTCTGACTTGCACGAACATTCGTGCCATGGAACGCCTAATAGCACGTCCAACCGCATTGGCGCACGTTCAATCGTTCAATCGAATACTTTTTTCAAATGCGATTATTTTGGCAACAGTTTACGATTCATATCTACGATACAAACCATTGCGGTGCAACGCACGAACATTAGTACGATCGTTTTACAACGTTTTGTGTACTCGTAAGAGTGTTACACGATTTATAAAGATCGTAAGATAAATCGCTGGTGTTTATTCGTCTGTTTTGCGACCGTGAGACTGTTGCTCAAAGTGTCTCATGTTATCTTGCAACGTTTTGCTATCATTGCACGAATTATCAGCCTCAATATGCCATGCTTTGCTACTAATATATATACCCTGTTTCATATATTCTCTGTTTAAGAACAGAATTTACAATATACATTTATTCCATGATGGTGAGGGAAATACATGTATGACGATTTATTTTCTCAAGAAAAATCATATTTCCGGAGGGCTTTGCCCGATAAAAAATTTGTTTTTTCTGGTGAATAAATCTTCATATTCCCTGAACATTAATGCAACAAACGTATTATTATACAAAGCAACGTATGAATACACAAAATACGTTGATTTCTAATAATGTTTGACTTTTCAACAGTCGCAACATTAACGTCGTGATTGTTTGATTTTCTGTGTAATTACTGTCTATTTTTTCTTTCACAAATCATAGATAGTTAAGTTGGTTCTGAGATATAAAGAGAATCATAATGATTAAATATTTTTGATTTATTGATATATTTGTGTACACCTTATGCTCATATCGGCTTGTTCATTCTTATGACATTGCCCTGTCACGTGACTTTCTAGACCAATCAGATATAATAGAATAATCATATTGAGGGATAGGGCCTAATAATAAATGCTGCTGCAAATCTGTATTTTTCTCGCTTTCAACTATGTCTACTGAATATGGGCGGTGTATATACCCCCTCTGACTCGCACGATCATTCGTACCATGGAACGCATAATCGAACGTCCAATCACATTTGCGCACGTTCAATCGTCCGATCACCTAGTCCCTCGCGCGTTCCTATCTTATTATCTTTCAACAGTTGCCTTCATTTGAAAACAGTCGAATACAGACGCAAGATATATCGCAAGATTCAATGCGTTTACATCGCACAACGCTCGCTTAGATCGTGCAAAATTCGTACGAATACTTTATTTATATTTATATTATTTATACTTTATTTTGGCAAGAATTAAGAATTCATATCTCATTTTTTCGGTCGCACGAATATTTGGTCGCTTCTGCTCGTGCACCAATTGTGAAAGGGGCTTAAAGGAGACTTGATGGGACCACAAAAGCGCATGCAACGAATGTGAGAGCTCGTGCAACGTAAGTGATTGCTCGTGCGAAGCCAAAGAATTCCGAATGCAAAGTATTCTAAAGTGCACGTGCGTCAATTGTGAAAAGGGCTTTAAGCAACATATAATGCTAACAATTTATTTATTATTTATTTTATGATTTGATAGATTGAATAACCAATTCCTTGCAATGTTCAGAAAGCTAACAAATGTAGTTGTTTATATTTTTGGCCGGAACACATGGTATTACTATCACAAGTATTTCTTTCCTTTACACTTCAGTAAAATAAAGGAATTTTAAGTTTACTTAAAAACTTTATATATATTGATTTTACAATTTTTCGCCTTACGAGTTATCGCACTTTTTAATGTATATTATCAAAAAGTAGAGAGTGCTCTATGTTAGTGTCATCATTTGACCAATGAAATTAAACGCGGGAATTCTAGCGACGCTAATTCACTTTCTTTCAGGACGCCGCACGGGTAACACCTTTGTATACTGATTCTGTTCCTTCTGATTATTTCTTTAAAAATCCACCACTTCCCACCCACCTTTCCAGTGTTGAATGGGTTTTTTTTTTTCATTTTTCTTTTTCTTTTTTTTTCATGCATGTATTTTATTGTAGATGTACATGGCGTTTTCAGACCACAAGAAATTTGTTTAACGATATTACGTAACCAATTTTCAATTTCCGTTTCTCAATACAGCCAATCAATAAAATTCATAGTTGTATATTCAAAGATTAATTATAATTACATCATATTAAGATCAAATGCAGAATTGTGACATAATTCAATTAAATTTTAATTGTAGTATTACGTAACGTTATTTTACATAATTTTACGCAATATGTTACAGTGTTATGTAACAATTAAAGTCACGCTGGTAGCAACATATACCATGACTTGTTTTGTTTACATACATTGTATTATGTATCGAAAGATGGAGGTGATGGCCATACGTCAAGTAAACTACATAAGTTATAGCCACTTCATACGGAAATCAATTATAGATAAAAGTAGTTTTTTAACGCCATGTTAGTCCCAGGGATTCACTGTATCTTAAGATATAACAAGTTAAGAAAGAATACAATGGTAATGAAACGAAATCAGGTAATTATATTTGGAAACCAATATAACGCAAGCTGGGTTTTTTTCAAGCAGTATGGCATGTGCCCTTACATGAGTACATGAGTAACAGATTATTAGTGGACTTTATCCATATGCTAGCACGCGACGTAGATATTTGATGCATTATAGCAATGATCACTAGATCTGGGTTATATATAAATAAAATGATAATGCTATTTCTTATCTCTTTTTTTAATCAACTCTATCTCAAGTGTCAGTAAGTCTAGATACATGGATATTCGCATTAAATGAATCAAGTTGTAAGTTTTTTTATTCTTCTTTTTTGAAGTTTTCCTTATTTTTTAAAAAAAGAAGTGGGGTGTTGTAATTTTCAAACATGAACATTAATATTTACAAAATTATTCAGTTTACGTATCTTAAAAATACAATTCAAATTATAATTAAAAATTTTTGATATTTAAATCTTGAATTATATATGGATTATAATTAATAACATGTACTTTTTATTTCACCCAAACTTGTAAAATGTTAAAATATTTTAGTTCCAACCATTGTTTGATGAAAAATATTTCGTATTATCGTTATTTGCATTATTATATGTGATATATTATTATTATTATTATCATTACTCATTATTATCATTCAGATTGTAGGTTCGCTTCATAATGTTAAACAAAACGTACAATTACAAAACGAAAGTTCTTTTTTTACCTCGAAACTAAAGTGAAAGCGAAAGTTATAGTTAAAGTAAATAATTATAGTAATTTTTTTGCAAATTACACGGTTATTTTGTCCATTGTTCCAAATTGCAAGATATTGTAACCTTCTAAACATTTCTCTTTTTTACCAAAAATATTGCTGCCTAAATGAATTTTATGAGACAGATACAAGCGTAAAATATTGCTTTACCAATTCAAATTTGCTTTGATTGGATTTAATTACATAAATAATTATCTCAGAATGTTTTATTTTATGAAATCCAAATACTTTCAATACATGCAATCTTCATTATGACATTAGGTAAAATCTACAGGGACTTCATATCGGGATCATCTTTAGAAAAAAAACCCATTATCATCATGTTTAATAAATACAATGCATACGATTTTCATTTAGTTTGAATTATCTATCAATATATTTTTGGTACATGAAGATGGCAAATCAAGCGGTTGAAATTATCGTTGAAACAAGTCGATGTCGCCATGTTGTCTCCATCTTGTCAAGTGAGTCAGTCTTGGCGGTAGATTGTGAAGGGATTGCCCTTGGGGTCGAAGGTCCAATGACTCTCCTACAAATTTGTACCTACAGCGGTGACGTGTACCTGTTTGATGTACAAGAAAACCGAGAACTGTTTTCTGAAGGGCACCTAAAAATAGTGCTGGAATCCAATGAAATTTTAAAGGTAGGTAATTGTACATTTTTAAAATATGGAATCAATATAATTGTTTGTAGAGAAAATATATTTACTTCAGATTTATTAACTATGTTGTTGTTACATTTCTATAGTCATATTAAAGCAAATGATGTTTCTTTTTGTTTTATGATTTTTATGATCAGTTTTTCTCATTATTCACTGGTAGGTGATACATGCATGCTCCTACGACAGCGCTGCTTTATATCACCAGTTCGGAGTAACTCTCCAGAACGTTTTTGACACACAGGTACCAGTATATAACGAAAAAACTCCATGACAGTTGATTAAAATAAATCAAATTTTATTAAAATATAGCTCGGACAAATGGCAATCTTTGCTATCGGGCCAGTTACTTCATTTTTAGGAAAATGATTCATATTTGAAATGCGAGTAATTATGATCCACTGGTTTCAAAGATTGACAATACATTCACAAAGATGTTTACTACAATGAAGTGCATTGAAGTGGTAAAAATGTTCGTTTGAATGGAATATTCTAAACTTTGTATCGAACGTCAATTGTTACATAGGACACGTCCATTTATTATATAATTATTTATAATTATATTTTCTCCGTATATGTTTTCCATGCCCCGCGCATATTCCATTCTCCTCAACAACAACAGTTCAAAACACAAAGTTACTAAAAATATTCTTATTTTGAACAATAGCACTGTTTCTGAACATAGTTGGAAAGAAAGAGAAAAAGAAAAGAAAGAAAGTTTTTGTTTTTGTGTATAATGGGCCTTTGTAAAATTCCTGCTTGTGTTGTTTAGAAGAGGGTCGGTTCCGAAAGCATTGTGCCGAATACTGTTTTCCTCGTTTCAAAAGAAATGGGTGTGTCTTATGTAACAATTGACGTTCGATACAAAGTTTAGAATACTCCCTTTAAACAAACATTTTTACCACTTCAATGCGCTTCATTGTATATCATATTTTAAATGCTATGATGATATCGCGATCAACCAAGGAGTATAAAACTGAGAACGTATGTTTAAACTAATTATAACTGTGCTACAAATGTCATTTTGTAAAACATACGAATGAATCTTTATTCATGTCGTTAATTTAATATTATGTACAAAAGCAGACGAAAACATGCCACACAAGATAATTGGTATTGCGTTCATCCATTCTATATGCAAAACATTGCTAAAGGGTTTGGGAACCATTCATTTCAAAACATTCCTTGGTGAAAACCATGCAAAATATTTTATACTATATATACTCAGTTTTTTTTGTTTTCTACATAGGTTGCTGATACTGTCTTAGAAGAGCATAACGGACGCTTGCTTGTTTCATCATTGGATTTACTTGGACTCTGCCAAAAATATTCGTCTAGCAAAAAAGTGTCAGATTACAAAGAACAGCTCAAGGTTTATAATTTCTTATGGTAACAATAAACCAATATTTGTTGAAACGCGTTTCTAATATATAATACATTTTTTCTTGTAGATACAGTACAGTAAAACAGACGGTGAGTTTTGGGCAAAACGTCCTTTAACAGACGAAATGAAGTCTGTTGCAGAAGGTGACGTCAAAGCTCTGATACCGGTCTTTGAGAAACAAAAACAGTAAGTAAAGAAGGTTCAAAAACATATTTTGATAACAGACTTGACAAACATTTACTGTAAAGAAATGTTTTGCAATGTTTTCAGATTCATCTGGAAAAGTGGACTACATGGAAAATTTCAAGAACGGGTATCAGAAACAATCAAGTATTACATCGACGATGAAGTCAGAAAACATAAATTTAAACGAAAGTTCATTATAGTGAATCAAATTATTGATTCCATAAACGAAAAATGGGATACACATACAGTTTGTTCAGACTTTCCAGAGGACAGCGATGAATATGAGGCTTTAAAAAGGATTGATTATAGAGAGGCATGTATAAAGTCACCATTTATAGATCGGCTTAAAACGGATAGCATCGTTTCTGATTTGAAAGAACTTGATGATAAACTTTCAAGAGATGAAAAAGATTACGATGTTAAATGGATCCCATTTTCGTTACTTTCCAGTATCATTGACCATCCAAATAAAACGGTATCAAAACTGGCAAATGATGTCAAACAAAAGTTCAAAAATGTTGTTCTACAAGAAATTTATGACAAATACACCATTGAAGCTAATTTAAAACACTTAACAAAGTGCGAGAAGGATGTTCTAAGGTCTTTGAATCTAAACGGTACCAATAATCAGCGGTTTCCAAAACACGTTGTTAGATTGTATTGGCTTTTAAGGGAAGATGATATAAACAAAAACTGTAAGAAGTTAATAGAAATGGGAAATGGGTTCCAATTATATGGTGGAGAGTGGTTTTACGTTAAAACAATGTCTTACTTGCGAAGTGGAGCACATGTACCAGTATCCTTTAAACAAAGCGTCTGGAGATTTAAGAGAAAGCTTGATGAAACATTTGGACGAGATGTTGTTCCTCCTACCTTAGTTAGAAAAATTTGTTTAATTGATTGAATCCAAGTTTAATGATTGGATGATTGTGTGTTTCCAATGTATATATAAATAAAGGCATGCATGCTTTACCGCTTTATACATCACCACTGGCACAAAGCAAATATGATAGATTTTTGAGAATATGGAGGGATTAAATACTTTTAATATAAGATAACATGTAGACATAACAGCTATTGAGATTAATTTAAATGTTCGAAATACTTTTGACGCGCTTCAGAAATAGTTTGGAGTATTCAAAATGGATTTCCGTTGTTGCCAAGTATATTGACGAGTGCACTGCAGAATTCTAAAGTACAATACCATTTTCAAACATTGTGTTTGAACAGAGGGACCGACAACTCAAAAATGGACATTTTTTCTGGGGTTGCGTACCTTTTTCCAAACAAGGAAGCATTATAAGTTTACTACAAAACTGTGTGGTTTTTGAAAAGAAAAATGAACATTTTAGATAGTTTTTGATTTGAAATTTGATCTAAATAGTTCCATCCAAAAGGGATTTAATATTCGGTTATTTATCCCACATAAAATCCTATTAGGCTTTTTGATTAAACTAGTCGGACAGAAAACCCTGTCAAATAGTATTTCATATCTTTACTTATAAATTAAGACATTTTCAAATAAACTACAAAATGCCTGCACCAGAGTACTTGCTTACACCTTTGGTATTTCATCACATGCGTTATCATGTCTGTAAGGTATAATTGAATTTTAGCTGATAAGTTATTATTGTGAAATTAATAAAAAACCTACTTTCATTTTCGATTAACAAGTCCAAAATAGCAAAAGTGAGAGTAAGGTGGCGGACGCGCTTTGGCGGATCCAAGTTTGAGATAGTTTGCATTAAAATATATACATGCAATGAAATAATATTGAATGATTACGTAAAGATTGAATATATTTACTATGAGCCTATTTAGAGAATACATAGAAGTTAAGATATGACAAATGTTGTATAAATAAAATAAGTCAATTCGTTTCTTTATTTATTATAATTATTTTTTTTTCATTATTATTCAAATTTTATGATACAAACATATGAATCAGCCAACTGCTTCTGCATACATCACACATTTTCAAGGATGCAAAGCATGTTTAACAGTTTGCATCAACATTGCGTATTTGTTATACACCTGTAAAACAGTTACTATATAACTCTATACGAAAAATGTCCAGCATTTTGACTGTTGGACTGGAACTGTTAGATTGGAACTGTTAAAATCGACTGTTAAAAAAGATTGATGACCGGTGAGGTCACATTCCGCAAAAACGTGTTATTGATTAGAAGGGGTATAACAAAACAGTTGTTGATTGGGGTAGAGGGAAACAGTTGATCTGTCGGACCGGCTCGCAAACTGTTGTCCGCGGCCCTTGGCCTTGGGAAACAGTTTGCGAGCCGGTCCTACAGACCAACTGTTGCCCTCTACCACAATCAACAACTGTATGATAATGAACATTTACTAAGAAAAAAATCAAATAGCATATAAGAGCACATTTTTTATTGAGAGAGAGAGAGAGAGAGAGAGAGAGAGAGAGCACTCTAGAGTGAGTTAATAACAGAGGTCCAAATTTCCCAGTCTGCATTGAACTTATCCATCTCACTTCTTTCTTTTGCACAGAATTAGAATACTTTATATAACTGTTTTAAATCATTCACATGGGCATTAACTGTTAATGGCTTTTTCCGACATCTAATCCTGTATGTGTATATTTTTTTAATCATGATGAGTACAATATTGAACACTTCTGACGTCACATCATCTAAGTCACAAAAAAGCTTTATTATTAAAGTCTATTCTAGTTCCTTTACATTTGCAAACTCTAACAAATTATGCTAGTAAATGTTGTACCCTTGGTAATAACAAAATGTTTACTCCTTTTTTCCTTTCCCGCTGGTGTTACATTTGTCTCATTTAACAGAAAATACTTTGGTTTTGAACATCTTTGTTAAAGCTGACATGAACTCATAAAAGCGTTTGGTCGCCATATCAGTTTTGATCGCTCCTCTACTGACACTGGGGTATATATACCGGTCGAAAAGGTTACGGTCGGTTGCTTTCCGATCGAGGCATTCAGGTTACACGGACTTCAAAATGCATGAACTATATTTTATAGTAAAATATTTGTAGTAAAAAATAAAGGAAACAGCAATCAATAAAATACAAAAGAGCATAATGTATGCATCTTCTTGAAAATTCCGGCGGCACTACATCCAACACAGTAAATAAATGTTAGTTAATCCAAGAAAGTAACATGGTAACATCGTTTCCATCGGTTTCTACAAAAAAATCCATCGATCATTGACATTGCTCGATCTGCCACAGTGTGTGGTTGCGCATGTGCAATGTTATAACAACACCGGAAAATGGTCTACAATTATCGAGGATTTTTTAAGTATTTGTGCCTGTATTTCTGTTTGTCTTGTTTCGTCGTTCATTGGATATTCCTTGCCAGTGCAGGGGTTGTCATATTATTTTGTTCAAAACGCATTTCCACAAGTCTTTTCGTCCAAGGTAACGTGTTCGGGTGAATGAAATACCCGAATGCGGTGAAGCATGAATAGTGCATCCGGCCTTATATAGGGGGTGTGTAGCGATGAGCAGAACAATAGAAATCGACAACTAATATGGCGCTGGTCGGGGATAAAAGGGAAATAATGCGTATTTATGAATTCATGTCAGCTTTCATACAAACGTTTTAATATCAAATGGTATAAAAGGTTTGAAAACTTTATTTTTTTAATGAAGTTGTATTTTCTTAAATCTGAGACTACAGCTTTTCTTTCTCCCAAATATGTTATATTATTCATTTGAATATCAAATTTTCTTTTTAACATTTCAAAATCTAAAAGGTTTTCATTTTCATCAAACAAGTCAATTACACATCTTTTTCCTTTAACATATCAAGATTTATTTTTAAAAAAGGACTGATTTCCCATCTTAAATTTATTATTGTTCCAACATGGCTGGCAACATTAATCCTGCCAAAATTTTACTTTCGAGTTATCTTTGATTTCTGTAAAAGCTATGGTAACTTCCTTCTAAAAATCATTTCTTAAAAATTCTTGCATTTGCAAAATATAATCTGAACTTGTATTTATGGTTTTTCTATATTAATAGTATTCTCCAGCAGTGTTTTCCATTTTGAATTACTATCCTTAATTAATCCCCTAATCCAAGTAGACTTTAATCCTATAATATAGGAATTTATATCAACCATCCTTGACCAACCATGTTCATACTTTTGAGTACATACTTATCTTTTAATTTTATCACATTTTAAATTGAAAACAAAATCAAATAGAATATTGTTTATTGCTTTTAATGCATTACTCTTAGGGTTTGGTAGAGCTACAGATAAATGGTTTAATTGAGAAATTGAAAAAGACTTAACCAGTGTTAACCTTCCAATTGTAAGTGTCGTTTGCTCCATTGTTCTACTATATATTTTATTCTAACAAGTTTCTCGTCATAATTAAGTTTAATAATTTTATCGAAATCTACATCATAATATATGCCACAAAGTTTGAATAGAGTTATCCATTGAAAATTTATTTCTGAACAGATTTTTTATTTTAATATTTCTAACTCCCTTTCCACACTCTCTGGGTTTTTTCTTGGTTTATTTTAAGGAGGCTGGGGGGTCAAAATAAAATTTCTCCAAAATTCACCAAACCTGCAGAAATGTTTCATATAATCTTAATTTACATTTTGATGTGAAAGACCACATCACAATCATCGTTAATTTTATCATTTATTGCATCTGGAAAAAATTGCACATTATGTAAAAAAAAGAATTATGAAAAATATATGAAATATTAATAAAGGCAAAAAACATACCAATAACTTCACAAAAAATTAACACGATAACAAAAACTTTACATTGTTTGTTATAAAGAAAAATATCACAATTTTACCAAAAATATATTTGTCACACAAATGCAAATTTGCAAAGAAAAAAAAAGTAGCCACAAGATTATTTCCAAATTATAACATGATAATAATCAATACATGTGTAATAAAGATTGAGCATTGAAAAAGATTTTCGATGGTAAAATTAAAAAAAAGAGGAAAAAAGGAAACTATTTGAACAAAATATTTGGAGTTTTACAAGTTACCTCCCTTTGAAAAGTTAAAGGGGTGCTGAAAAAAAGCTAAAATGATTTTTTGGCATCTTGTTTCCCGTGGTTATCATCAATTGACTCTTTTAATAATGCTTCAATACCATCATATTCATTTTTTTTCGAAAGAAAATTTCAGTACAATGTAAGAGTTATAGAACCTTACAGTGAAAATCTTTTTTGTGTAGAGATAAAAACGCTTTAATATGGCAGCCACCCCCCAGCCTCGTTAAGGCCAGATAATTTATAATAGTCATCTATTTCTTTCATGGTTGCCCTTAATGGTTTTTCAGATCCATCAAGAATTATTGATGTATCATCTGCATAATGTGATATTAAATATTGGGTGTTATTAATTTTGATTCCTGTAATATCTTCATTATTTTTAGTTTTAATTGACAATATTTCCGCACATAATAAAGAAATATAAGGCGATATTGGATCACCTTGTATACAGCCTCGCCCAAGTTTAAAAAAGTTTGATAAAATGCCTGCGTGGGACACACAGGACACAACATTACATCGAACAGTTTTAATATAGCTACAGATAAATGGTCCAAAATTAAAATAATTGAGCGTATTTTGTATAAATTCCCAAGCTACAGAATCAAATGCTTTCTCAAAACCAATCATTACATGTACTAATACCTCTGGAATATAATAATATTCTGTTTAGTTCATCAGATCATAACTCAATCTCTTAGTTTCCCCTATATATCTTATAGAGACGAAACCAGTTTGATCATAACTGATAATTTTTTAGAACAGTTTTTATCCTGCTTGCTATACACACTGACCCAATTTTGTATATCACATTGAGCAATGAGATCGATCTCCAGTTACCAAGGGATAATTTGCTCTTTCCCTCCTTGTGTATACACGTTATAATTCCTTGTTTCTGAGTAGATGATAATTCATTCCCCTACCTTATATCCATAATTTAAAGATCTAACAACAAAGGGACCTATTTTATTCCAAAACAATTTTAAAAATTCAACTGTAAACCCATCACAGCATGCCTGGACTTTTATTGTTTAGCATACTATTTAATACTTAAGAAGCTTCCTTATGCGTTATATAACCTTCAATTGTTTTTCTTTCATTGTCAGATAATTTAGGGACAGAATACTCTTTTACAATGTCACTTAGTGAAATATCTGTACTTTCTGCTATCATCAAGTTATTTGCATATAATTTGTATAAAATTATAGTTCCTAAAAAATCTAGTTCATTTAAAATATCCTCTTGTTTAACTATTTCTATCTGTTCATTATTTTCTGATAGTATTATCTTTGGAATAATTTTACTAGTATAGTGACGATTTATAAATTTAGAAAATAATTACATGTAGTTGGTTTTTCTCCCTCATTTATCCATTTAGAGCGTGAACACACCATGTAGTTATAGTTTCTAATTCCTTTTTCTTTCCATTTATTTTATCTATATGTTTTTCATACTCCTTTTCCAATTCTAAAAGCTCTTCTAGTAACTCCTTTTCCTCTTTTATCCTTTGCTTTTTTAAATAGCTTGCATACGAGATAGTTTTAGATCCTAATTTCCATCAACAGTGGAAATTTGGTCATTAATTGTAAATCGGATTTCAGAATCTGGAATATCCAGAATAGACGCTTTTTTGTACACTGGAACTGCATATTGCTTTTTAATTTGATTAATATGACAGTTAAAACTCTAAATCTTTTAAAAGGGAGTTGTTAGTTTTCCAAAGGCCACTACCATGTTTAAAATCAAAAAACTTTAAAGAGATAAAAACAGGAGAACGATCTGATCTATAGCTTATCGTGATATCTCTATTTTTGACTTCTTTTATAAGTGAAGCTGAGATAAGAAAAAAGTCTAGGTGTGCTTGTTTCAGAGGTGTAGGTTTCCTCCAAGAATACCTCTTGGCATATGGAAGAAATTCTTTATATATATCTACTCGACTGTAAGAAATCATATGCTCTAAAACTATTTCCCTTGCTTTCGGATTATTAACAGGTAAATAACTATGATAATCTTGACTTGTATCTAATACCGAATTAAAATCTCCAACAATAATCATATCATCATTTTGAAGTAATACTGTTCATATTCTGGTAAAATTCCACATTAGGTCCATACAAACATATTTAAAATAATAAATGTTCTCTTTGCAGATTAGTGGTTAACTTTGATTTCTTATGATTTTAGTTTGAAATGTTCGGAAATTTTGTGTGTATGGAAGCGTTTTTTTGTTCAAATCACTATATTTCACCAAATGTGCTTTTTATTAAGTATTTCTAGAATATGCATTTCCAAGAATCAAATTATCGAAAATCGATTCATCCGACCATGTACATGCAGAGTTCTAAAGTACTTAAAAATTTGATTTAGGAAGCAGGGCAAAGTGTAGATGTAATGAGAAATGACAATAACACACTGTCTCAAAAATCCATGAAACGATCGGCGAATACAAAATCAAAGCAGAGCAAAGCGGATCTCTAAAAAGATAGAGGTAGGATCAGGTGCCATGAAGGAATGAGCATCTTCTGCTAACCGGTCACACCCGCCGTGTGCTCTACGTCTTTGTAAATGAATACCATGTAAAATAAGAAAAAAAAATCAAAGTGAAATACACTTCCGTGGGCGCGTGCAGGCATGTAAAATCGTTTTAAAAATATTTTGTTCAATATCGTTCAATCAGGGTTACTACTCTTTCACATTTTATTAACCAACGAACGTCATCCGAAAGAGATATAGGCCCTTTGGTGCTATGTTTGTGTGTACCAGCACGTAGCATCGTTTTCAACAGGGAAATAATACCAAAGCAATAATATTGCGAAAACACTTCGCAGAAACCTAGTCATTTTGAAAAAGCAGAGCCTCAGGTATTCTCTTTATTTTAAGCAGTATTTATGTGTCCCTTACATTTATCTATTTACTAGAATGTTATTTTAAAAACGAATTGAGATAGACCTAGCCTGTTAATACTTGAACTATAGATAATAAAGCGTACAACGTAGTTATTTGAATTAATAGATTATAGTTATTGATCGCTTGATCAGGGTTATGTACACATGGAGTGATAAAGTGATGTTTTATTTCTTCTTTTTTTTTCTTTTATTTGCGCAGTTACTTGTGAGTCTGGATATTTCATATTGAATTGAGCAAGATGTAAGTAGGTTGTTCTTACTTTTTTGGAAATGAGTTTGGTTTAGGGCCGGGGATGTAATTTGCAAACATGGACATTGATAGAAAAAATTAACAAAGATAATTCTGTTTAAATCTGTTTGATTAATAGTTCAAATCAACGAGTAATCAGTCCTTATTTTCAAAGTTTATCTTGAAATATATGTTATTCATCAACACACATGTAAGTCCTTTTTTTCACATAAACATGTAAAAAGCTGAAGCATATTAAATCTTTCACCCTCATCGAAGAAAATATATTTGGGATAATGGTTTTATTTGAATTATAATTGTTGTTTTTTTTATTTCTATCATGATAATTATAATAACCCAAGGTGTAAATTCGTTCCATCTTTTAAAGTGTTAATCAAAACATGTAAATTTAAAAGGAGTGTTATTTTTAAATTATTTACCTCGAAGCGAAAACGAAAGTTATAATTGCAAATGAAAAGGTTTGTCTGTATTTTTTCAAAATTCAACGACATTGCAACCAACCGAAATCTTTGTTTTTACCAGATATATTTGTGATTACACGGTCTATTACTTCTTTGTTGTTAAATATCATTTCAATTCATGCTTAAATGATATTTTATTACATAAATGATTATCTCTGGGTGTTTCATTCTGTGGAATCTAACACCCTTCAATACATGCGATACATTACATACATTCTTTATTTTGAAATTGGGTAAAAATTACAGTGGGTGACTATCGGGACCATCTTTAACATGTTTAACAAATAGAATTCATGTGATATAAATTTGATTTGAATTATAATCTCCCATTGACTTTGCTTTTGATACATGAAGATGGCAAATCAAGCGGTTGAAATTGTCGTAGAAACAAGGCGATGTCGCCATGTCATTACAATTTTGTCACGTGAGTCAGTCTTGGCAGTAGACTGTGAGAGAATTGCGCTTGGGGTCGAAGGTCCAATGACTCTTCTACAAATTTGTACCTACAGCGGTGACGTGTACCTGTTTGATGTACAAGAAAACCGAGAACTGTTTTCTGAAGGTCATCTAAAAACGTGTTGGAGTCTGATGAAATTTTGAAAGTACGTTGTTGTAAATATTGACACAAATATTATGGTTTATAAGGAAAATATGTTCACGATCTATGAACTCTGTTTATGTTACGTTTCTGTAGTCATATAAAACATAACATATCTATCGATATGGTTTAATGATTTGTTTCTCTCTCTCTTTATTTACCGGTAGGGGATACATGCATGTTCGTACGACAGCGCTGCTTTTTATTACCAGTTCGGAGTATCTCTCCAGAACGTTTTTGACACCCAGGTACCAGTATACATTTTTCCAATAAACTTTGTGACGTAAGATTAAAATAGATAGAATTTAGCAACGACTAATGACATTTTTTGCTTCTGGGCCATTATGAAATATTTAATGCATATCTTTGTACTTTTGAGTGATCTTTACTAACTGAATTTAAATATTTACATAACGAACACCACTTTCGTTATCTACAATGTAAATGTTATATTGAGTATTCCATAAAAGACCTAAATTGAATTTTTAAAAAATATATTTTGGTATACTTGTAAATCTAACTAAATGTAATGCATGTTTGCATGTTTCCTTTCAATAAAACGTCAATTTGTAATATTCATGTAATAAAATATTCAAAGGAAGACAGAAATATTAATGTCACACGAGATATTAAGAATTGCATTCATCTATTTTTTTTTTTCAAAATATTACTAAAGGGTTGGTGGCTCTTTAATTTCAAAACATATCCTGATTAAAACAATTTTTAATATTCCTATACTATATGCATTTAGTTAACTTAATTTAATTTTCTATGTAGGTTGCTGATACCGTCTTAGAAGAACATAAAGGACGCTTGCTTGTTTCTTCATTGGATTTACAGGCACTATGCCAAAAATATCCGTCTTGCAAAAAAGTGTCAGCATACAAAGAACAGATAAAGGTACTTTGTTTCCTACAGTAACAATCAGCTAAAAAAAACTTGTTTTAAAACGGTTTAAAAGTGAAATAAATTATTTTTTCTTTTAGATACAGTATAGTAAAAAGGAGGGTTGCTTTTGGGCAAAACGTCCTTTAATAGACGAAATGAAGTCCGTTGCAGTAGGTGACGTCAGAGCTTTGATACCGGAGGTCTTTGAGACTCAAAAACGGTTAGTAACAAAGGTGTGAGTGAAATTAATTTCTTAAACAGCTTATAATCATATATTTATTAAAAATAAATTAATGTGTTTTATTTTTAGGTTAATCGAGAACAATGTATTGCAAGAAAAATTTCACAAACGAGTATCACGAACGGTCAAATTTTACATTGACGATGAAGTGAGAAAACAAATATTTCAACGAAAAATTGATATAGTTTATCAAATTATTGATTCCATTGACGAAAAATGGGATGCTGATAATACTTTTTCAGACATTTCAAATGACAGTGATGAATTTGAGGCTTTAAAAGAAATTGAATTAAAGAGGCTGGTAAAAAGTCGGCCTTTATAAATCGGCTGAAAACAGAGAGCATAATGTCTGATTTAAATGAACTAGATGATAACAATACTAGAGGTGACAGTATCAAGACTAGCAAAAGATGCTAAATTTAAGCTTAAAGATATTAAATCTGAGGAGATTGGAGAAAAATACGGCATAGAAGCTGAATTAAAACACTTAACAAAGTGCGAAAATGATGTATTAAGATCTTTGAATATAAAGGATACCGATGATCAGCGGTTTTCAAAATACGTTGAAAGATTGTATTGACTACTAACAAAAGATGATATTGATAACAATTACGAGAAGTTAATAAAAAAAGGAGATGAGTTCACAATGGCAACATGGTATTACGAACGAATAACTTCTTACGTAGAAAGGGGAGCACATGTACCAATATTTTTTAAACAAAGCGCCTTGGCATTTAAAAAACAACTTGATAAAACATTTGGACAAGATGTTGTTCCTCCTAGTCCGTTATTGTAAGACCAATTACTTTGACTAGTTTAATTCAAACTTCATGATTGGACGTTTCCAGTTTACTTATCAAGATACCCATGCTTAACCATTTAAAAAACACCGTTACACAAAGCTAATATGATAAGTGATTGAGAAAAGGAAGATAAAAAATATTTTTTACGCATATAATAGCTGTTTAGATGAATTTAATTGTTCTAGACGATCTTTTTGACGCACTTTAGAAAACAAAATATGAGAAAACGGAAGTATCAAACAGTACGATATAGTAAATATTTGACAATTGATTTGTGCTTTTCAAAATTCTGACTTTTATGTACAATACAATTATCAACATTGTATACAAATAAATAAATGCACTTAAAATTTGTTAATTTTTTTGGAAGGACCCATTAGGGTATGACTATGTCTTTGAGACGAGAATTGTACAACTTATTGCGATATTGAAAAACGAACCACCAAATTACATAAAACCTTTTTTAACAAAAACATTTTAGAAAACATGATAGTCAACGGTGAAATAAATGGGTTTTTTGTCAAAAAACTATTCTTTAGAAGCACCAAAAATCTTTTCTCCTTTCTAATCATGCAATCGCAGAAGATGGTAACATTCTCTCTTATACATAGCATGAACAATGGGCTTGTATGAAAAAAAAACTACATAAAATTATATTTCTATAATAATATTCTTTAGCTGTTGCTGTCATGTGACTCTATTAAAAAAGCTGTATGCTTAGATCTGAAATTATTGATAAATTTTCACAATTTGTTAGTGGATTATTAAAATTGTTTAAACTTCAATTTAATTCAATTTTTTTCTAAACTTCTATTTAATTCCAGTGTCGATTGTATTTTTTCTAAAGCCTTAAAGTCTCCCGTTAATTTCAGACCTTATATTCTCCCTCACTACGTTCGTCTGAATTTAAAACAATAAAGTGCTATATGAATGAAAAAACCCAGACATTACATAGGTACGCTGCTTGCTATCGTTTAGAGATTCAAAGAGATACAAATATGACGTTTAGCTGACAGATATACAAGCAATACAATTTTATAACACAATAAACAACAATCTACATGTATAAACATTTATTTTTATATGTTTAAATGTTTTGTAACGTTTAATTGCTTTTCTATGGTGGCATATCTTTGCCCTGTGTGCAAGTTATTTTTCTATCAAATATGTCGACATGCAAGATAAATATGTTCACATGCAAGCTGATTATGTCGACATACAACATACTTATGTTGACATGCAAGGAAATTGCAATCAGATAAGAATAATACAAAATCCCAAATATCGCCCACCTGTGACATCCAAGATGCAAGATGCTGCCTTTTTATGTCGACATGCAACTTCTTTATGTTAACACGCAAGATAGATATGCTGACATGCAACTTATTTATGTCGACATGCAACTTATTTATGTCAACATGCAACTTATTTATGTCGACATGCAACTTACTTATGTTGCTTGCGAGATGAATATGTTGACATGCAACTTAGTTATGTTTACATGCGAGATAAATATGTTGACATACAACTTATAAGTTGTATGTCAACATAACTTAGTTGCATGTCGACATAAATATATATGTTGCATGTCAACATATCTATCTTGCTTGTTAACATTACTAAGTTGCATGTCGACATAAATAAGCTGCATGTCGACTCAAAGAAGTTAAATGTTAACATAAATAAGTTCCATGTTTACATCAACAGGTAGCATATCTAGCATCTTGGATATTTGGGATTCTCATTTGATTGCAGTTTTCTTGCATGTCAACATAGTTATATTGAATATTGACATAACTATCTTGCATGTCAACATATTTATCTTGCATGTCGACATAATAAATAGAAAAATAACTAGCATACAAGGGGCAGAGATATGCCACCATACTTTTCAACATAATCTTCAACATAATTGTCCCTTGAAAATTCCGATTTCCATCGGCCATGTATTTTTAATAACCTATAATTTACAACACTTGAAGCTGCAAATGTAGCATAGCCACTGCTAAACTATGCAAACCAAAAAGCTTTGAGTTTAAACCAATAGACGATAGAGACTCAAGCAGAATTTCTCGCGCCCAAATATAAGACAACGGTTTGTTGATAACCCAAAGCTTATTACATTTTTGCAATTTCAAATAACGTATGGAACGAAAATGAAATTGTCCGGCTTATCCGACAATTCTGCAAGCTGCAAATAAAGCTTTATCCAATAAACAGGACAGGTAGATTTACCTGTACTAGCAATATGCATATCATTACCTCGTCTATAAACATCAGTTTCGCTACTTTCAATATATACAAACATATGCATTTCATAAAATGATATATTTTTAACACGTAAATTTGCTAAATAATTGTATCTTAAAAATCCTGCAAATCCAATCAAAAGCATAGTGCACACTCTTAAACACAAAAATCACGTTTACAGTTGTCATTCCATACTTCGCTATGATCTGTTCTAAAAATTTCTGTAGAAATCGGCTCCTTCTTCTGGATCGGCTTGCTAAGAATTCTCTTTCCTCCTTCCATAACCCTATGTAAAGGCTAAGAATCACACGGATTATTAACACATACATTTAGATCGTGATACCACTTAATACTGTATGCTGATAACACTGATTCAGACACTGACTCCTGCACTAAAATGCTAAGAAAAACGGCTACTGTACTCACTGTAGCTGGCAAATGAGAAACGCAATGATTTAAACACCAGTTTTGAAACTTCTTTAAAGCTGCTTGGTCCGATTTTATATCAAATTTTATGAACGCTTTTAAACGATGGCTATGCTTAGTATATGTATAATAATAGACATTGTAGTAGTTTTACCCGTCAATTATGCCAAATTTCAATGAAGAAAAATACGTATAAAATTTGTTAACAAAACAAACGACATTAAAAGGTACCGCGTTATTTCGCCTCATGTTAAATTTCACCCCTGACGACGAGACGGGTATGGTTGTATTACGACTTTAACATCGCTTTAAATAAAGGTCGAAATGATCAGACAAATTACAATTAAACATGTGTACGTTTTGTTCGCTAATATTTCCAAAGTCTGCTTTCTTTACAATCGATGCATAGCATGCGGGTTGAATAACCCCAATCATTCGGGGGACGAAACGATGTGGATTCCTTTTCTCAACATTCCCGTGATGCATTTTGGTTTGTTTTTTCGTTTGCCCAAAGAGAAATTATTTTTATTTACTTTTAATATTTCTAACTTTGAAAGGAGACTGATTCTGCTGGTGTAAATAGGAGAAAGTCCATAACTTTCTAAGATAAATGATTTGTATGAAAAAAATTTTGATACTGTAATTACAAAAAAATCGGACCAAGCAGCTTTAAGTAAGAACCATACATTTTATTTGAGTTGTCGCTCTTTCCTTTTCTGATTATATAACGAAGAATGTTCGAAGCTGCTGATGAAAATCTGTTCTTTTCCAAATCCTGAATTTCCGTCCTAATATTGCGGACCTACATGTATATGTAAAATTTTAAAAAAAAATTAAAATTCAAAACCATATAAAATGATCTATAAAAACACATGGTGTCACTATTGTGTAACTTTCGCACATGGTGCCTGTATCCAACATAACAAAATGCACATGGTTCTTAAAGTCCCTTTTTCTCCTTGCAGTTTTTCATTCAATTTCAACACCTCTAAAATCCACTTTCAAAACCAGCAGGTTACTGTTAAATCTTTCTGCAGCAAAAATGCTTTAATTATCTGAACCAAACGTAAATAACCTTTTTTGGGTTTTTATATTCAATAAACTTTAACACAAAATTTTAAAAGTTATTAGATTAAGCATTCCAAACCATAGGCCAAAACAACGGCGTTTTCCATTTTGGAATAATTAATGTATCAAACGCTTTGCAAGTTTTCATATGCACAATTACTCGACAAATTACAGCAGGAGGCGGAACAACCAAACAATTTTCATCCGCAAATTTACATGGTTTACATATCTACATGGTGAAAACCGGATTTTAAATCAAACTTGATCATAAACTTTCCCTTTCTTGCGTAATACATACCTTCTTTAAAACCTTCAATTTAACTTTTTGTTTTTCAATGATATGATTTACATGTCGAAGATCTAGCACCAAACATTTTTTTACCTGAGGTATTGACCGTAACTGTCAAAGGATTAACTACAAAAGATAGCTTATTGACCTCCTTTATACACCCATTATCAAGAAGTTCTGAAACAGCGCCATTACCAAAATCTGCATTGTTCAATGATGACTTGTTGTTTTTTAAGATGATACTCGTTGGAAATTCTTTAAAAGGAATTGCATACCCAAATTTTATAACATTCAAAATGAAACTATTAGCTTTGAGTTCAGCGTTCCAAAAACAAACTTTTTTCTTGAGCTTTGATTTAACGCTAATAACTTTAACATTTTGTTTATATTCATATTTCTCATACACATCAAACATATACAAGTACTCAACTTTTCTATTTGCACTGTTTTGGGACTCCGCTAGTATTCGGTGCTGACAGGGTTGGGATTGGCTGTCCTATAAGATAGGGGCACTATCTGACCATGTGACCGACTTTCCGACAGTAGAAACTCAGCACGCTCTCTTGGGAATGGAGATCCTGTGGGTCCGACATTTGAGGTTGCATTGTTGAATTTGTCGGTGGAGCTATACGACTGGCTAAAGCCTCGAAAAAAGTCACTGGGCGCAAAACCGCCCTTGCGCCTGTCGTACGGTCTACTTCTGTAGGCACGTCTCCTTGCAGCACGACCCATAGCGTAACGAAGTTTAGCAGCGTCTTCAGTACCGTCTACCAGCGGGTCGTCCAGATATTCGTGTACTGTGTCCCAGCCATGACGGTCAGCAATTTTAAGGATTTTGTTTCTTTGTTGTAGAGCGGCTTTCTCTTCATTAATAACGAGTGCGGTCTTCGCTAAATTTCCTCCTGAACCAGTCCTTCAATTTCAACCAACTTTTGGGACCTCTCCTGGTTGAATGCGATTTGAATTGAATTTTGCGCTCCTCGTGCTTAAATTCAAATGCTGGTCCGGTCTCTGCCACGTGCGCAGCACTGCTCACCGTGTTGTTTTTGCAAGTTGCTCAGTAAGCCACGTTATGGTGTTCACAATTAATTTACTCAGCTTTTCTGGCGCTTTGTTTAATGAGAAACTAAATAACGAAACTGCCTCTTCGTTTGAAAGTCTTAAATCAGCACTTTCCATATTATCTGCTATTGTACCTTAAATCGCAACTATAACGAGCCAGCTTAGAGTGCCACGCCACCGCATGGTCCTACTATTTATATTACCTGATCACGTGACCGAAACCCATTCGAGTACGTATGAAAACCCATCACATACACAATTTTAATTGTAGAAATCTTTGTGATTTCAAAAAGAGTTCTTCAAAAATTTTACATTTGAAGCAATTTTTCATTAATTGAAATGTTTCTCGTCAATCAAAAACAAGTTGTTTCGATATTAAAGCTCATGAAAAATTTCACGTTTGAAGATGTTACTCTACTTGTTGCATGTTTTTTTTGCATGCAGATAAAACTTACAATGTAGAATTCCTTAAATGTTTTGGGGTTTATTTTGTTAAAGAAAATTATTTTCTAAAATAGTATATAAGAAGAACTTTTCTTTTGCTACATGTAAATTCAGTTTTCTATTTTAATGTGTGTAAATACAAAGTTTTGCCAAATAGCAATAGCTGTATTGGATTAACATAGCTACATTTACATGAATAAAGGCACCAATTCCTAATTATAAAATCGGAGTCATCAAAATTGAAATGTTCGTCGATTAGCATATTAAAGGTTTCAAATGATTACTTGCCATTGCTCCATAAAGCCAAATTATTAAAGAATTGCGATTACTTTTTTTATTTATTGGTTTGTAGAATTATATTTATTTTCTTAGATGATTCAGCATACCGTAATTTTTACATTTTCTTTCTGTTAAAGTAATGAAATTGTAAGTATACTGAGTAATGGTAAAATGGTTAGGCAAACCCGGGCCGGGGCAAAATAAAAGCCGGGGCAGATCGAATTTTTTCAATTTTCTTTGCTAATTATAATTAACCCATCTCATTGAAATTTTCAGGATATGTTCCCAATCGATATAACTGTATTCGATGTAAATATTTCTGCACAACATTGTATATTAAGAAATTTATCGACGATTGTTGATTTTCAAGTTGGAAAAATGGGTAGGCAAACCCGGGTCGACATTTTACGGTTTTGTGGACTTATTTAAGAAATAACTTAACATTTCACGTTTAATTCCGGTAAAACATATGAAATACTAATAAGAAATAGGCATTTAATGAACGGAAAATAATTATTCTTCGATTAACAACAGTTTTTAAGAAAAACCGGGTCACCAAAACCGGATCCGATCACCCGGGACAAACTTGATAATTCCGTAATAGTTGCGTGTCTATGTTATCGCACATGGATTTTATTTATGTTTTATTAATGTTAATTTATATTTACAATAATTCACATAATTTGAGAAAAAAGATCACAGATACTGTGCCTAGCTTTAATGTTATTTTTTTAATCACACATAAGCCCAAATGTAAGCTGCTTGATCAATTATAACTTCTGATTCATCTCATTATGATAATTAGCTAATAGAGAGGAAGCTGACATCTCATAAGGATAATTACAAAAAGAGAAGAACCTGAGAAGAAGCTAGGTTGTTGTGATGAACAATTGTTTTAAAGTTCAAAGTGATATCTTGATGATAATATTCTATAATGAGTTGAGTGTTTTCAGAAAACCTTTATCCACAAAACTTACTTGTCTCATTCAGTACATGGACATCAATCTGATGTCTGTTCTGTAATTTTCTTAAAAAGTAGGTATGAATTATTAAATGTGTATTTTCTTTGAATAAATAAATGTTGTATATATCATGACTTTTCATCTCATCGGGCAGGAAATATTGAATTAATATGCTGTATTTGCCGCGGTATGGGGTTGCAATTGTAACTATGGGAATTATTATTATGGGGATATTAATTTAATGATAATTAATGTAGTAAAATAATAATACAAAAAAGAAATTAAAAAACCAGCATGCTTATTCGTTCATATTATCACAGCTCTTTTAAATAATTAGTGTTATATAAAATTTATAGAAAACAAAATTTAATAAAAAAAAAAATAGTGCTTTTAATATTATTAAAAGTAAAATTAATGTATAACACCAAAACATTACTTACCTTTTCAATTTAATAAATTAGGCTCTAATGAGGATACCTCCTTGTGGTTAGAGCTGGGCAATGTCACAATATTTGTGATAGTTAACATCCTCATAATTTCGGAATTTTTAAGTTTGTCCCGGGTGTTCGGATCCGTTTTTAGTGACCCGGTTTTTCTTAAAAACTGTTATTAATTGAAGAATTTTTACTTTCCGTTCAATAAATGACTATTTCCTATTAGTATATATGTTTTACCGGAATTAAACGTGAAATGTTCATTTTTTTCTTAAATAAGTCCACAAAACCGTAAAATGTCGACCCGGGTTTGCCTACCCATTTTACCAACTTGAAAATCAACAATCGTCGATACATTTCTTAATATATATTGTTTTGCAAAAATATTTACAGCGAATACAGTTATACTGATTGTTGACATGTCCTAAAAATTTCAATGAGATTGGTTGAATATTAACAAAGAAAATTGAAAAATATCGATCTGCCCCGGCTTTTATATTGCCCCGGCCCGGGTTTGCCTACCCATTTTACCAAGACTCAATATTTAAGATGTTTTATCTTTATATCACTTCCTGCGCGATAGTACCTTGATTTGAAAAAGGGCTATAAAAATAGTTCATTTTAATAAAAATATACTCTCATGGGTTATGGCTTACGCCTAGGTCTAATTCAGGCCACAATTAATTGTTAAAAACTTTTAATATGCTGATCGACGAACAACTTTTTTGTATCGTCGGCTAAAGAAACATGATCGCCCGACACTGGTATCGGACGGCGCGTAACAGTCATATTAATTTCTAGGAACACCGATTTTCAACAGTTTGAATGTTTATTATTCGCTGATTCGTCGCTCGATTATCAAACGTTGAGCCACATTTTGTTTTCATACGATCGGCCGATTACACTAACAACTTTGCAACTGCTGAATATTCAAGTGTAACCACGTGGGCATTCATTTAATATTTTGACGAAACGTCTGAAGCATGGCGTCGACCGATTTACGACAGGTTTTAATGTCTTATCGTTGGTCCACAGGGGCATCGCATCCGCTCTACACTCTATGATATTATATATATATATATATAAAGAATACACAAGGGAAGAATCGAAAGTAGGACACGATTTATAAACAAAGTAAAAAACCCAACTTATTTGACAAAAGTTACGCAAATCCTCCCACACAATGTTGCAAATATTGTCAAAGAACACGTTCATATTGAAACATTCCTAATAAACCCGGTAAAAATCGTTTTTATCTCATTTAAACCACTGTCTGCTGCAGACATTCAATCTCTTCGCCCAAGAAAAGATAACAGTACTTTCTCTCTATTTTATGTTCAGTAATGATAGTAGAAATTCCGGCGGTTAATTGTAACATCTGGGAAAATTTTCGTCTTATGTTACTACCGTACTGTAAGCATAATAACATTCGTTCCGATATATTTGGCATGTCTAAATATGTAATTCCTTTTCCTACGGATTTTGTTTTCCATGTTTTTAAAATTTTTGTTCCGCGAGAGTCATACTGGGTATTCCGAGTCACGATGTAAAACGCATGTTTATGATAACTTGTTTTATACAGTCAGTTCAAGCATATCTTTTATAACAAAACATAGCAAAGAGAAGCATTTTAATCTCAAAATCTCATACCATAGCATTGAAATATCATAACATTGGAATTCCATAGCATATCAATGGATTTGATTCTCAATCGCCATATCATACCAAGAATAGCATACATTCAACTTGATTTTCTTGTATTTCAAAAAAAAATGTGTACGTTGCGGCTTAGTGGTAAACTAATGTTTTTAAATATTTTCCTTTGAAATGTTTGGATAATTTCAATAAGCCGAAGTGTTTCTTGTTCAAACATTATTAAAAACATAAACAGTATACCATATCATTAAGCCTTTAATTTCAATATCTCGTTGCACAGCATACACATTTTAAAGCATATCAGTAAAATTGCATAACATGAAATTGTAAAAGATATGCATGAAATGACTATTAACAGAAAGGAAATTTTATCAGAAAACAGATCTTTGTAACAAAATAACTTCGAAGTAGCAGCTTTGATAAGGTTTCTTCAGACATTACCACTTTATGGATTGTGGGTCACTTCCAGGTATTTCGAATACATAGCAAAACTGGCACAAAAAAGTCCGATGAATAAAATATGTTTAACTTATTTTCAACTCATTAGTTTATCTCGCTATCCTATAGTCTAAAATTAGTAAAGAAATTAGTTCCGTCCAAGCTTTTGACTCACTACTTTAAATTTACACCCTATGCATCGCTTGTGCCATCTGAAGGATAACCGAGGAAACGTGAGGAGACCTAGGCTAACTAAAATAAACTTGTTACCACATTCAAAGCTCATTCAACGTGTATAAAGTTTACATTTGATAGATTTAGTTTAAAACCTTTACAGTTCTTAAAAGCTTTCAAAATTTCTTCGATTTCCAAAGCCACAGCATTAATAAGACATACAGAACAACGTTTTCATTTCGTTTCTTTGTAAATGTAAGAAACTTCAATACATCAAAAAGTTCATAATTATACTTCATTGCTGTTCATCGTTTTAACACAATGTTAAGGATTATAATGCAGATTATCTGCCCAAGACATAACAATTTAAAAAATAAAGAAAGATATAAAAAAAAAAAAATAAGTAAATTCGCTTTGAAAATAATCATTGACGTTTTATTTTTCAGTAAAACTAGTTTAAAGCTATACACGCTATAATCTGCGTCAATTTTGAATAAAAGGGAAAATGTATGTGTTTGATTACTAATAAAAGTTACCTTTATGCTGTTAATTATAATGCTCAATTCGATCACGTAACAAATATATCTAATATTAAACAATAAAAAATATTTATTTTCCTGCCAGGAAAGTAATGCCTCCTCGTGAATATCAATCTATCACGTGATATCGACAGCTAAATTTAGTCTATCATACCACAACTAGTGAAGGGTCAACATATTCATAATTGTGATAGTTTCACAAAGGAAAGGATATTTTCTGTAAAGCATAAATTTGTCCGATATACGAGTACAAACAAAAGATAAAAAATACAAGCCTGTGAGTAGATATGAATACTTCCTTTAAAAAAATGACGTAGACCTGTGTTTTTCCCCTATGTGCTATTTATAGATCCTATAAGTGTTAATGCAGAAGTAAGGGTATCGTGAATGACAAACGTATTTTACTCATTATACATGTATGCATTTCAAATTAACAACTGTTAAGCATATTAAAAATCAAGTTGGATATTTAATTAGGCAAATATTAACGACCACCTAGTTCTCCGCGGACATGCGCAATGAGGTCGGTTTCGCTCTTCCTTCATCAATATTCATGAAAAGGTTATATTTTCCTGGCAGGAAAATTAACAATTAAAAATCTATATCTTTGTAACGAGATGGAATTCACCATTGTAATTTACAGATTAAGGATAACTTTTATAAGTAGACAAATGCATGCGTTTTCACTGTCATTCAGAATTGACGTAATTTATAGCGTGTATAGCTTTAAGCCAATATTAATATTCTTAATTATCTGATTAAAACACGATTTCTCATCGTTATGTTTTTCAATGCAAATACATAAATTATTATGCTTAAAAATTGTTCGGCTTAACTACTAGAATATCATGCTTAAAATTGACAGTTAAGGAGAGATAATATGTTTCACAAATTGTTGTAAGTGTATTACGATATTATTTTCCAAAAATAATTTGTTATTGCATAAATATAATCTTCTCTTTCATGATTTTTTCTTTAGTGATAAAAGGGCACGATAATAGAACCTCAAGGAAGGGTTGACAGCTAAATTGGGGTTAAAAAGGTAGATGGCTTAATAAGCGAATTATAATTGTATTAAACATGCTATGTACAAGAAGGTAAAAACACCGAACACTAAATCAATAAATTTTTATGAAAAATTGTTGGTAAAATTATATCTCCAAACTGGTGCAGCGTACATAATATGAAGTTCGGTGTATTTCCTCAACACATTTTCTAATGAAGAAAGTCAACACCAATTGCAAAGAAACGTGGTGTTTTAAAATTTAAATAATATGTTAATTGCTTATTCTTCTACATGTTACATTAATGTAGTTCGTTTCGACATTGTTATGATGATAATTAACGATGTGGTTATTCAAAATTGATTCAATAAAAAATCTTCGTATCTAAGTGCACTAAAAATTGAAATTGGTCACTCGTTGGAGATATTCATCGTATAAAAAACATTTTCATTTAGATGCAAGCATCACCCTGATGGAACGACATCACGTCCAAATGTTCGGTCTAAATCATGTTTGAACCTTTTAGCCTTTTGTTTGAGGGTGTCCGGAACCCTTGTTCTTCTTGCAATGAAAAACTTCATCTTCTTGTAATAACCTTCTGTCATCTTAAAGTTTCGACGCTTTTCGTTAAATTCGTCGATTTTCTTCTGCAAATCTTCATCCATAAGTAGCCAGTAAAGATGAAGAACCACTTGATGAAAGTTGGGATCAGCACTACCATTTGGTCTTAGTGACCGAAGAGTCTCCCTCTCAATTTGAGGTACGTGGCTAAGCTTGGAATTTATATTGTATTTGGTACTTATGTTTCTCATTGCAATTTTGTTCATTTTTGCATTTACTATCTTTGCTTTGTCTGCGATTAGCTTATTAGGATGTCTTTCAAAAGCAAGGATACTGCCTTTTGATCTCCAGCTTAGGAAAAAACTGTCATTGTCCTCCTCAAGCTTTTGCAAAAGATCTGCTAATTCTTTGTGTATGATCTCTGTTTTTAGGCTATCAATGAACGACGAAATTTTAGCAGCATCTTTGAAGTGTATCCTATGGACAGCCCTGTACTCATCACCATTTTCATCAAAATCATTCAAGTTACATGAAGTACTGCTAAAGTGTTTGGCGTTTATATCCGCTACAATTTCTTTAATTGTGGCATCAACCCGGTCTTTTCTCTTTTGTTTAATAGTTTGGTCAATATAAAAAAATATTTCTTCTTGAACTCTTTCTTGAAATTTACACATTAAATTGTTTTCTTCAAGGTACCTAAAAAGTAATGTAGGAATTTTGTTATTTGATTTTTCTGCTTTGAATTAATTGCTATTTTTTTGTCTATCTATGTGTAGTTTTAACTTTCTTTATGAATATTTTTCAATTCATACCTTTTCTGGTTTTCATACACTTCCGGTACAATGGCTGTGACGTCACCTGCGGCGTAAAGAATCATGTCCTCTGTCATTGGTCGTTTGGCCCACAAGTCACTCGTCTCTGTTTTAAATTCAGTCTATCAAATTGATGTATATCAAATTGAAGTCTTTGTTATCAAACACTCTTTTTACTATAGACATATGACTCATACATGCATATACATACAGATGTTATACCTGTATATTATCCTTCAGTTCTGTTGAAAATGCCTTTCCATCGTACTCTTCGCAAATCGCAGCAAGTTTCAGAAGAGGTGCTAGTCTGCGTCCTTTGTGTTCTTGGATTATTATATTAGCAACCTGGATAAACAGTTAATAGTTTTATTTGATGTAGTATAATATAATATACACTATATGCATATAAAATGTAACCAATTTGTTTTACGCAAAAGTTCTTTTTATTTTTTTCATTTTTATTGTCTTCTAAAATAATAAATTAATTAAATTTATGAAAGTTTCAAAACGAAAATCATTTTGTTTTAAGGTAGAGGGAAACAGTTTCGGATAAAGTCAATAGTTTTGTAAAATTAAGAGTTACTGTACTTAAAGACAATTTTAAACGATAATCATTAATTAGAAGAATGTCTCTTGTTGAGATTGATATGCAATATGTAGACCCATAATGAGAATCAAGTAAAATGCGAAACGTCCGGCTATGACTGGTCTGTTGACTTTACAAAGTAAAATTCCAAGTTACAGACAGGAGATAAAATAACATTAAAAATAGATTAATGGGACATAGTAAACTATACATCGGTAAGTTTCTGACATGTGATTGTGCAACATGCACAAATTACGGAATTACAACGCTTTGCAGGAAAATAGCTGGGGGAGGTCGAAAAGTTGAAAAGTCATGAAAAATAAGCGAAATACAAAAGGGTCAAAATCTCAGAAAAAACACTATGGAGAAAAGTTTTCGAGAAAAATGACGAGTAATTTTCCTTAGAAATTTATGATTGGCCTTATAAGGGGTTAATTGCAGGTATTCGTGCTGAATAAGGACTGAAGAAATTCTAGTTACAGAGTCCTGAATACACACATCCCTTGACTGCAGTGAATTGTATAAAAAGAAAACCTGTCCCGTGCAACCTAAGCTTTAAATCTTTTGGGATTAATCTTGGATGCATCGAAATGTTTTATGATCCACTAGCAGCAATTTTTATATCAAATACAATTTGGGATTCAACAAAACAAATATAACTGATATTGCCAACAACCAAAAAATGCATTACAATTCGAAATTAATAAGCCATATACCTGTGTATCGAAGACATTCCTCAGTGTCACCCCGAATTGATGGTATAATGCAGCACTGTCGTTGGAGCACGAGTGCATTACCTATATACAAAAAAATATCAAAAAGGTAGTCTACGATTATTTTACTAGCGGAGTTAGATGTCAATACATGTAAGAAACAAAAGGCCCATTGGCCACATCGCTCACCTGAGGAACAATAGGTATGATAAAATCAGCTTAATGGAGTCAAACAATACACACTATCTGGACAATGTACAATAATACATATAGATACTGTATTAAAAAATCCATTTTCCCTTTGGATATTCTTATGTTTATAATCATTTGTCCTTTTTCTAACAGGATGATTTTATAGTCATATCACATGTTGAGTATTGCAGTTCGCAAAAAGATCCTTAACGATTGTCTATACATGTATATGAGAAATAAAGCTATATCAAACTCTGAACCTTCTTGTGAGGCCAAAGAATTGTCCTGGGGCCAAAGTATTAACAATTATAAAGAATCATCTGGCTGATTAGTTTCTGAGAAGAAGATTTTAAAGATTTACTCTATATATTTCTATGTAAAACTTTAACACCAAACCCCTCAACCCCTAATGTGGCCCCATCCTACCCCCAGGGATCATGAGTTTCACAACTTTGAATCTACACTACCTGAGGATGCTACCACACAATTTTCAGCTTTCCTGGCTGATTAGTTTCTGAGAAGAAGATTTCTAAAGATTTACTCTATATATTCCTATGTAAAACTTCGACCCCCACTGTGGCCCCACCCTACCACCGGGGGTCATGATTTTCACAACTTTGAATCTACACTAACTGAGAATGCTTCCACACAATTTTCAGCTTTCCTGGCTGATTAGTTTCTGAGAAGAAGATTTCTAAAGATTTACTCTATATATTCCTAAGTTAAACTTCAATCCCCCCATTGTGGCCCCACCCTACCACCGGGGGTCATGATTTTCACAACTTTGAATCTACACTAACTGAGAATGCTTCCACACAATTTTCAGTTTTCCTGGCTGATTAGTTTCCGAGAAGAAGATTTTTAAAAATTTACTCTATATTCCTATGTAAAACTTCGACGTCCCGTAGTTGCACCACCCTACCCCCAGGGATCATGATTTTCATAACTTTAAATCTACACTATCTGAGGATGCTTCCACACAAGTTTCAGATTTCCTGGCAGATTAGTTTCTGAGAAGAATATTTTTAAAGATTTACTCTACATATTCCTATGTAAAACTTCAAACCCCATTGTGGCCCCACCCTACGCCCGGGGGTCATGATTTTCACAACTTTGAATTTACACTACCTGAAGATGCTACCACACAAGTGTCAGCTTTCCTGGCTTAGTAGTTCTGGAGAAAAAGATTTTTGAAATTTTCTCAATTTTTTCATTATTTTCTAATTATCTCCCCATGAAAAAGGGTGTGGCCCTTAATTTTCACAACGTTGAATCCCCTTTGCCTAAAGATGATTTTTGCCAAGTTTAGTTGAAATTGGCCCAGTAGTTCTTGAGAAGATGTTGAAAATGTGAAAAGTTTACGGACGGACGACAGACAAAATGTGACCAGAAAAGCTCACTTGAGCTTTCAGCTCAGGTGAGCTAAAAAGGTGGGCTCAGTTAGCCCTTATATATACATATACGTGTTTTATTTCTTCTTTTTGTAAGCTATAGGACATAATTACACAATATTGATTCTTTATTAACATATTTTACAGTTCACTGTTGGTTTTATTTCTTAATCTGAAATAGTTTTTCAAATAACAACGACGATCGGATAAATTTAATGTATTGATTTTCTAAATCGGTCTTTTATATGATTTTTATATTTAATAAGTTAATAAGTTGCGGCGGGGAAACTATTAATTAAATGTTATATAAAATCAAACCCCCTCTCCCTTATTGATTTCTATTGCTCTTTATTGAATTAAACGATCAAATATTTTACACAAAAAGGCGGAATATTAATTACTTTTATGAAATTTTGAGACTCCAGAAGGGTTCCAAGCTTTCCTTGGGTCAGAAGACATTTATTTTTTAAGATGTCGAACAAATAAACATGTCCTGTAGAGTCTCCGACTTGAACCAACGTCAAGGGACCCTCCGCCCCAAGTGAAATTCCTTCACAATCTACTCCCAAAACGCTCTCACGTGCCAGCAAATCCACCACCGTTCTACATCGACGAACATCTTCAATCACTTCCGGTAACTGTTTAGCCGCCATTTGATTTTATCTAACAAAAAATGCATCATAAAATGTTTTAACAAGCTAAACGTTTTGAAATTAATTCGAAAGTAATGTATTTTAATGTTATCAACAAAATATGTTTCATAACTTAGCAAGTAGCAAACTTTTATTACTTGAAAAAGTTATATTGCCATCAATATTCGTTGATTGTTATGTTTCGTTCTTGAGCTACTCCAAATTATGTTTATTTTTTATCAGTATTTTAGAAGAATTAACATATTACAAATGTGATAAAAATGTATATGTTTCTGTCTGTTTGGTTTAAATGTGGGGGGAAAACCAACAAAATGTTGAATAGGACACACACGTATTTTCCTAAATGGGCATGACACCATCTCTGTCAAAATTTGTTTTCCAACATGTATTTTTGTTATATTTTTTTTATTATTTTCAATGGTTTATTAATGGATTTCTAATAATGAACTAAAATTTGAGTGGCATTGGTCGAGTGATCAGCAAGATACAGAACTCGTAATTCTTTGTTCTGTAAATATGGCTCCTTCGTGCCATTTTTAAAGCGCTTAGCATAGCTCAGCGCTTTATTGTCGTTAGACTTCTACTTCCGGTGCATCGAATAACCGCCCCCTTTGAGCAGAAGTATACATCATTTAAACTGATTAGGGAACCAGTTTCAGGGGTTTATACACATAACTGCACGGGCTATAGTTAATCTAATGTACGGGTTATTGTGAATGTAATGTACGGGGCTTACATACATAATTGCAGGGACTGTCATGCAGTGATGAGGAAATACAGTGCGTTTTCAGAAGCTGAACTGTTATATACATATATATGTTATATGCATAAAGAAGCTGGGTTGGCGCTTTTCAGTACTATCAGTTCTTTTATTTTATTTGTTTACATTGGTTCCAATATACGGTAAAAGGTATTTTTCAAGCTGATTTCTATCAAACTATTTCGTTTTGAACATAAATTAACAGTTCCTAACGTAATATTCTATTTAGGTCTAAACTTCGAATTTTCTGTTCAACATTCAAAATGACACTCAAATTTTGGTGGACCATTAGAAATGCCTCACTAGGGTATTGCAAAAATCAAAACGGAAAAATAAAATTTTGACCAAAATCGTGATCATGTCCCTTTAATCTCTTAGACCAGAATAAAAACATTTTTTTTTTCACATCGAAACATTCTCCTGTTTAGAGCTATTTATATTAATTTTATAAAACACAATTATTTGTTAGTTAAGTGTCCTGCCTATTTGGTGATGAGTCATAGACAGACGTACATCTATCAAACTTGCAAGCTTTTGTTATCGTCAAACAGTGCATATTCCGACAGTTCAGTAGCAGATATTCAGATACTGTAATCCATGTTTTAAAAAAAACCCACTTCAATATGTTAACCGTACATTGCAGATTAAAAACATTATGCCATTTTGAAATTGTGCGTATGATTAAATACAACCCCGTATTTGTTAATGCATTGGAAGGGACTAATGTATTCATCACCTGACTTCATTCTAGAAAATATATTAAAATAAGAAGGATATCTATTAAAAGTTCAGGATTTTTCATCTCTGCTATTTAGGAACGCAATAAAAAGATTGTTTTTAAACCTTGTTTCCAAAATGGACGATTTCGCTGTTAATTAGAGGGGTTTGAGATTAAATGCCACACTTCGCACCATCATAAGAAAATTACTTTAAATCTCATTTTTAACTGTACAACATTCAAGTAAGCAAAGAAACAAAACCAATTTATCTAAAGAACTGAGGTAGAAAACTCAAGTCCGAAAGAACGCTCAATAAAACACTGTTTGTACTTTGATAAAGATGGGAGCTTACAAGGATTTATCAAGTTAAGGAAAACAAAGGATAGCGATCAAGAGATATATATCAGGACAAATCAATATAGATTTTAAACCCATCTGTCACACATTTTACAAAATGCGTAGAAAGTGTTTTGTTCATTTAAGAAACCATCTTAAATATCAAAACAAAATCAATATAGATTAACCAATTCCTCCGCACTACATTTTAAAACTGCGTAGAAAGTTTTTCGTTTATTACTGCACAAAACTTTTAATTTTTCACCTTTAGTGTATTCATAATATCGATGTGAAACAATTACAAATTCACTTTTTCTTAATTCTTTTAAAAAATTGTGTAAATACTTGAATTATATTTATTTTAATAATTCATTAAATTCTTCGATATTGTAAGTTAATGAGTTACATGGCATTGTACTTACCTTCCAGAACTCGCTGACTGGCTGATGTTACCCAGCTTATACGCGATTTGAAACGTTTTTATACCAGTTATATTTGTACGTTTACTTTCGGTATCTTTTTCTGATTATGATTTTGAAATTTCAGAAAATAAATTCCTCTTATCTGTGTGAGTGGGATATTGTAAAACAACCCATGATCAGGGTACATGGTTCACTGATTATTTTTTTTTTGTAGACATACAATTACCAGTTGTAAATGATTGTTTAAATAAAATAAAGTGAGGTATATAAGCGCCGTTCACTTTTAATTTCTTATACAGAAAAATCCTTGTAATGACATCATTGAGCGTAAAATGTACATAGTCCTAAATGATCACAACAAACACGAACCAGTTCACGTAAAACCGCACCTGTTTACCCTCGTTTTGATTAGGACCGGAAATTATTTAATTGTCGCACATCGTTTATCTCTTGGTTGACAGCTTTCAATTACTCCATTTGTATTGCAGAAACTGACAATTGTTTTTACACTGTACAGTTATTCTGATTTAATACATCTATTGTTTTTATTAAGCTATATACACTTTGTATTTGAATTTATTTGTCTGTATATCTACTGTTATAATCTTAACATTATAATTAGTATATGTATGTGTTGACCTTTAAAACACGTTTGTGTTTTATATTTAATGTCACTTTGTTTTAGCACTAATTATGTAGGAAAGGACTCTCTAAGTTTTAAGAACTTGTGCTTAATCATTTTGTTCACACCATCAAATAATAAAATATGTTCAAATAACAGCTTTCAATGATCCAGTCTTATGCATTTGTAATTACATTATGTTAAGTTAATATGAAATTGTAAGTATTTCTATGAGAAATATCATTTATCCTTTATTAATTGAGAACAATAATGTATAAATACTGTACTTTGTTTTCAAAATGTCAATCTTTTAAAATCGGAGTTGAGTAAATGGGACATACAATACACGATTATCTAACAAAGGTAATAACTTTTAATATTGATTTACCTTTAAAATTACCCATTTTTGATTTTTTAAAGTGCAAATTGCAATGCAATTATATTTTGCAATAATTTTTAAAATACATTTTACATTTAAAGATTAATGCACCAAAATCATAAGAAAAGTAAAACTCCAGGTAGGTCGATCTAAATTGATAAAAAATGTTAAGAATGAAACCTTGGACGTGTGTGGTTTGGTTTGGATAAGAGCAATAAAACTGTAATTTACTGTGATGTGATATCTTGTTTGCAGATGTTCATGCTACGCTACAATAAAACTTTTAAACAGTAGGCTCTATGATATTTAAATTACAGCCGACGCTACGTGACCGTGTTTTCTCCTATAAGAATAATTTTTTGAAAATAAATGATGTTGTGAATCTTATGCCATAATTAATATCCGTGTAAAACACTTTTCTTATACACTGGTTTTCATAAAGTAGCCTTTCTGTTGGTTTTCCTTACTTATATTTTTCTATTAAGTATATTTTTGATTGTTTTATTCTTAAATAAACTGTACATATATTATATGTAGATTGTTTGGGAGTTCAACTTGGGAGCAGAAGCCCGATGACTCTGATCGGTTGAAGTTGGTACTTACAGAGGTAATGTGTATTTGATTCATGTTTATGAAAATGAGAATTTTTTTTAAGATTAACTATACGGCAGGTCATGTTCATTTAAACACATGTCTTGTTTGAAAGCACAACGTCCAAATACAATTATTAGCTTGACGTTAACATCGCATTTAGATATCGGATTGATTTAGTTCTACGCACTTTGCTCTAGATTAAGCATTTAGAACGGGGATGTATGTTTGAGATGAGATTAAAATGACTGATGATATATAGAACACAAAAACACGATATGTCCGAGGATAAAAAAAAGTATTGATTTACCAGGGCTGCGTTTTACCAAAGAGCTCATGCCTTACGCCCATATTTTTGAAAGCACGACTATATTTTTGAATGCTTTCAATTACAATTTCATCAATGTTTTATTCTATTAGCTGTAAAATATGATAATTGAAATCAAAATAGTTGTAAATAAATGGCTTATATAATTTTTTTTTTATTAAGATTATTCAATGAGACTGAATATATTTATGACTTTGTAGTAAGTTCTTTTGTAAAACGCAGTTCGGGTTCTCAGGAATGCTTAATCCTCCAATTTGAGACAGGAATAAGAACATACATGTATCTGTAAAATGACATGTTGAATCTTAAAAAAGGGGAAAGAATAAGATTCGCCAATTACAAAATAAAATATTTTTAATATTGATTTCTTGTTTAAATTTTAAGACTCCATGAAATCCCGTAACTTTAGAATAATTAATAATTGCAAGAAGATACTATTAAAACTAAGAAATAAAATTTAACCGATTTGTTTGCTTGATGATCTTTTTTATCATTTTACCAATCTTAGGCATAGTTTTTTAAAAACCTCCTGCAGAGTAGAGGAAAATCACAGTAGATATCATCACATCAATTTCACTGAAAGAGCAAGGAAAGTTAAATAAAAAGTAGGTTTCCCTTTTGACGTCAATCTTATCTATCGCCAGTTTTTTATAATTAATACATTGAACATGGGAGGAGCTTGGCTTTGACGAACAACTGCTATATAAACAAGAAGCCCAATGGGCTACATCGCTCTCCTGAGCAACACTGGCTTTATATGGGCGTTCAAAGGATATTGTGCCATGTGGCCCCTCGGTAGATTAAGCAAAAATGAATATCCGAATTTTAACTTATTTTTGCATATACTTAATCTTTGACATATTTACCTTCATGGAATACCATTTTTACCGAAAATAGATCAAATGCAATATAAATAACTAAATTTTCAGTTGGTGTTCACGGTTAAGTTCCATTTCCCTTTATTTAAGCCGCCCCCCCCCCCATCACTTTATAAAACGATTAAAATACATGAGAGCATAAAGGTACATTTTCTCCCTCCACTACTTGCTACTTATTGTATTTTTAAAAATTCTATATGTGAAAGAAGAAAAGTGTACCTCAATGCACCAGAATAAATGCGCTCAATTCCTCAAATTAGAAACATTGAAATATTTAATTGGCCTTCTCCATTATAGACGATTGTCATTTACCAGGCATGAATTCATTTCGTATGACCTTTCATATCCTTACTCACTTGATTGAAGAAAATAAACTTAACTGAAAATGTTGTCACATATGTGAAAGAGCTATAATTCAAAATATTTACATTTTCAACTGTCTTTGTCTGTGATAACATTACAAATCAATTTTGAACCCTAAAACCGAATAACATCAAAAAATATGAGTGACACAAAATGGGCGTGTCTTATAGCAAAACCGAAAAACGGTATTGGCTGCACGGCGCGCGTAGTAATACATTGCATGTGCTAAATAAAAAAAGTAGTGGTTTTGAAATGTTTTCTTTTCGCACACAAAATGAATGAAAATTAAAATGAGCATGTAAAGGTTACCATTTAAAATAAAATTTATAGAAAAATATCCTAATATGCAATTTAAATATTTTATATAAACGGCTCGTCTGCTGATGAATAGATTTCTTATAATGATCGTCTGCTGATCACTTCATTTTTCATTTCGATCGAATGCAGCCACCATGAACGACGATATATCAGATGCGGTAAAATATGGCGATTTTGAAGTATTTAGTGGGGATAATTATGAAGCCCTCCTGCCAGAATTAAAATTAGAAGGTTTTGATTCTGATTTTGACAATTTTCTATCCGAAATGGTCGTTTCGGACTTCGATATAACATTAACCCAACAGGCATTTGCCGATTTGAAAAAATCCGATGATCCCGGGTTGCCAGCCCCAGAAACGCCAACAAGTACTCGTTTTGCCAAGCTTTCCGACGACGAAATTAAAGGATTTCAGGAACTCACACAATCAAAGGCTACAAAACAAAGCACCAAATGGGGTTTAAAGATTCTTACAGGTACGCTTCTTTTTTTAAAAAAAGTGAATATTAGTAAGCAGCAATTAAACGCAAACAAAAACAGCCCATATTTTGCAGTTACAGTTTTTTCTCAAATAACTGTCAAAACATGGATATCATTGTGCGTTTTCTATTACAGATTGGCATATTGAAACGTTTGGAGTCCCTCTAGATCTGGCTGAGATTTGCGAGGAGGATCTGGCGAAAAAACTCAGTCGCTTTTACTGTGAAGCAAAACCCCAAAACCCGAAAAAGGAGCATACCTCCGAATATCATAAAAATACCATGAAAGCAATCAGAGCCGCCATAAACAGGCATTTATCCGACATCGGTCGAAATATAGACATTGTAAACGATAAAGCATTCAAAACTGCAAATAAAAGTTTGACCGGTCTCATGAAGCATAGAATGGTCACTGGAACTTCTCGCCCTACAACTCATAAGGAGATCATTCACAAATCAGATTTACAGAAAATTTCTGCTTACCTGGAGAGTGCATATTCTTCTCCAGTCAATCTGCGACTTGCAATGTGGTACATCATCGCGATACATTTTGTGTCTCGTGGTCTTGAATTCCATCATCAGCTTCGGGTAGATTCCTTCGATTTCAAAGTTGACGAAGAAGGCTCCATATATGCTTGTTTGAAGCATGAAACAAAACAAAAAAACTATCAAGGTGGCATTCACAAACTTGAAGCACTGAACGACAAAAGAATGTATGAAACTGGAAACGAAACTTGTCCTGTGAAGATGTTGAAGTTCTTCTTGTCTAAAACGGACCCAAATGCGGCTCATCTTTTCAATAAATGCGTTACAGATGCCATTTCTTTCCCGAAAGATTGCAACATATGGTACACAGCCGATCCCATGAAAAAGCGATCATATGTTAATTTCCTTCCGGATATTTGCAAGGCCGCCGGGTGCAAACGTTACACAGCTCACTGTCTAAGAGTGACAGCAATTCAGGCCATGAACGACGCTGGATTTGAAGCAAGACACATCATGTACTTCTCCGGGCATCGCAACGAAGCTTCCATACGTAGCTATAATCGTGAACTGTCTTCTACCCCAAAAAAAAGTGCGAGTGCAACTTAATCTACAATAACCACCGCAAGTGTCAAAATAAATGATCCATCTGAAGATTCATGTGTAATTTCCGGCCAACAATCACATAATCTTCAAATCGTTCCCTATAATTCTGAAAATTCCAACTTACCTGTCAAAAATGAACTTAATTGTTCCACCATGTCCGACTCGAGCATTAAATCTGGAGTTTTGAATAACTCCCGCTTTGAGAACTGTTCCATTACCATCAAGTACAATCTCGACTGAGGTGTAGATCGACCGCCTTACCGCGCAGGAGGAAAGTACCTTCCGCTATCACGAAATAAACACTCTAGTTATTTACTATTTTGCAACTACACACATTTTTTTTAAAAAATCAAATGATATTTGATTTGATATTTTGTTGTATCGACTTAATAAATTTGCAAATTTGACTCTTCAATACATGTCTGTGAGTTTTCATGTACAACACACGTGTGATGCAAGTGTCAAATGACGTATTCCTGGGGCGCCAGTGGGGTTTGCATAATTATACGTATTAAAACAACGGTAAAAATGTTATAATTATTAGATCTTTAATCGTGCACATTAGAAATAATATAAATATAAGTAATAAGGAATCATTCTTTGAATATTATGAGGTGATAATTTCGGTCGGAGCGTGGTCAAATCTATCATAAAGCCCTTCGGGCTTTATTTGATTTGACCACGCCCCGACCGAAATTATCACCTCATGATACTCAAAGAATGATTCCTTATTCCTTATTTAATGTATTGGCAGGCATGTCGCTCTATTGTACCAAGGCCCATCCATTATTTTCATCTTTATTAAAAAACAACAAATGTGTACAAACAAAGATGATTTTCCATTGCAATAATTTTTTAAGAACATCAATAATGCTTTTATCCTCATAATAATAATGTGTCAGGCCTATGGAAACTGTTTAATAGGCATTGTTTTCATTTACTTGTGTTCGAAAAACTATCAAAAATTTGTGTAGATTTTATGCAATTTATCGTTGAAGAAGGGGCACCAGAAAGTAATTACAGCATATAATCCTGTTAGCAAGACATTTCTTTTGATCAACCAAAATTTCAGAGTCAATCGTAGAATCATAAGCAAGATACATAGCCTGGTTTGAGTCATGTTTTTGTTCACATGAGTTTATTACATTCAACTTAAGAATTTTAAACTTGGTATTTCCTATTCAGCAAAGCTGCATTTAGAATATAAACAAACTAAAGGATGACCTCAGCTTTGTGTACAAACATATAATAGCATTGTGCGCAAAGCTCTGTATCTTGCTTATAACTCGAAGCTTGACTCTCAGGCTAGTAAAATTATAGGAATTTGTAAACAATTAAAACAAGAGAAAACTGCACTAAAAAAAAGAGAAAACTCAATTTATTTTTCATCATATATATACTTTCGTCATATATTTCTAGCAGCGAGAATAATCTCCGTGTAGATTAAATTGCTGAATATCTTAATAGAACATGTTGCATTAATCAACTATTACGTAGAGATAATACCGAATTACACGCACCATCATAATTTGATCCCCCATGGTGGCCCCACCCTATCTCCTGAATTCATGGTTTGAAAAAACTAGAATAAATCAACACTACCTGAGGATGCTTCTACACAAGTTGCAGCTTTTCTGGCCAATTGGTTTTGGAGAAGAAAATTTTTAAAGATATTTCACTGTATATTTCACCTCAGGTGAGCTAACAATTATTTATGTCTCTGCTACATGTACACGCACTTAGTATTTCCATCAGCAAACTTAATCTCCGTTTAGACTGAATAGACGAGAAAATACTTACAACTAGCCTAAAACACATTGCAGTAATCAACTATTACGCAAAAACCAAACCGTATTATTATTAGAATTTGTATTTTAGTTGTTAAAGTACCGTACCTGTTAATGTATCTTATTTTCCGCAAGTAACAATCAGCTGTCTTACTTTCCGATGTCTATATTTGATTGGTACGTAAAAATTACAAAATACAGGTGATAGTTCCCCTAAGTTACAAACCGTAATTCATGAAAACGAAACAAAATCAAAACAAGCTAAACCCACCGTCAAAGGTGAAAATGTCAACGCACTGGAATATTTAATCTCAATTTACTTCACAAAATCGGCATTAATGTATCTTGCACGTTTTAAATATTCCTTTCGCACGCATACTGTTCCACAACAACCAAATTCATCTTTGTCAGATTGACCCATTTCTTATACGATCAAAATGGCCGCTTCTTTGTTTCAAAGAGGGTTTTGAGATATGGAATACCGAACCCGAAGTTAAACTGATTGACCCTCATTCTCTCTGTCTTATTATCATTTCCGTAAATTACTCAAATTTGAAACAAAATTACCCCTTAATTTTTGCAATTTATATTTTCTTTCCCATAAGGATAATTTATGCTAAACTACGTTGAATTTGACTCAGTAGTTCTTGAGAAGAAGATTTTTAAAATGCACCCCCTTTTTCTACAGTTTCGAGGTTTTCTCAGCTTTGAATAAAGATAGGTCTTTCATTTCTGCAATTTATATTTGCCTTACCATAAGGATGCTTTGTGCCAAATTTGGTTGAAATTGGATAAGCGGTTTTAGAGAAGAAGTTTAAAATGTGAAAAGTTTACAGTCGGACAGACAGACGGACGACGGACAAACTGTGATCAGAAAAGCTCACTTGAGCTTTCAGCTCAGGTGAGCTAAAAAGTTAACCATGAAGATAAGATAACAATTTTTTTTTACATGTATCTGCATACACGTTAAGACCTTGGTTAACGTTATTTTAGGTTATCTCTAATCAAACGTTTTCAAACTATGTTGTATCTTTGGATAAAGTTAAAATCAGTTCTCATCAAAAATATTGTAAACATAACCATTTTGAAATTGATGTAGATGCCGACGTACATTGTAGTAGTGGTAACCTTTTAGCACATTGTAATCAATTTATTGTGATTTTGATAGTAAATCAACAAAAATATTGTTACAATACATTTGTATTTCACCAAAGAATGTTTTTAAAATGTCGAATGTTAAGAATTTTGAAAGTCCCAAGCGAGATGGGAACTACTGATTTACAAACTGGTAATTAGCGTTCTAACCCATTGCTGTTAGGTAAGAATATTAGAACATTACGAAAGAAAAATATAAAGTTGTACCTGATTTTATCCTTTATTTTGATATGAAGTCAAGATGATATGGAGATGCACATACCCTCTTTTATGAGTTAAATGCTTTTTGGGGGGTTTTTGTGGGTTGTTTTTTTTTTGGGGGGTGGGGGGGATGGGTTATGTTTTAGGTTCATTCCTTCTATATGTAGGATGCAAGAATTAAAAAAAAGATTTTAACCCGATTCTCTAATTTACTTCATACCGACATAAACCACGAAAGAACTTTTTCTTACCATGACCAAAGAAAATTCATGAAGGTACACTTGGAAAAACTTTTATCGAGATAATCTTAAAATAACCAAAAAAAATAGATATTTTTAGAACATTTAAAATTTATTATTAAAGATATTTTAGTAAATTTCATATATCTTTCCAGTCAAAGACTGAAAATCGGGATCATTGTTAATCCTTTTGGGTTTTTTTCCTTCAAATAAAACATAAATAAAACTTCACATTTCAAGTTAAGAGTCCAAGACTCTGTGTTCATAAATTTTTTTGAGTTTGTTATGTGTAACTAGTTGACCGGGTTCGTCAGATCATTGCTTTCTGTAGATTTGGACCATGGTATATAACAAACTCATCTTTACCAGCAGGCCTCAATTTTCTCATCTTCCCAAGTCAAGGGTTTCTGATCCGCTCCGCTCTACACAAACTATTAACCGAACTGGCTTTTTTGGACGGGGCTTGAAACTTGGCTCTATGATTGGTGTCACTGAAGTCAACATGATCCAATAAAAAACGTTGTTAAGTGATTGATATTCATGGTACACTGAGTAACTTTGCTCCATTGTCATTATACAGTTTGGACAAAACTGTAAGTTATTTACTTACCACTACTTGTTCTAGTCCCAAAAATCTCTTCTTTTCTAGAAATTCGAAATCTATGAGGAATAAAAACACCCAAAATTTGGATGTTTGCATAAAAGAAAAGTACAGGTCGATGTAATAAGGAGTAAATGAATATCAGCGTTTTGCGATTGGCTGAATTCAGGCATAAGTATGTAACAATTCTCATAAAGTTTGTACTGAATTTGATGGGAAAATAATTGGCATCCTTTCCCTATAAAGAACTTGTACATGGCCGCAGCCATGTTGCTTAGTATTTGTTTCAATGTACTTTTTTGATTGGTTAAAACAAGAATTCGCCAAAGCTCAAAAATATGTAATATCGCTACAGGGAGCAATAATCAACTCACATATGTATTGCCAATTCGGTCAAGGGTTTATGTAGAGCGGAGCGAATCAGAAACCATTGACTTGGAAAGATGCAATTTTTTTTTATCGTAATGATGTAAAACATTCACCTTATAATCTTTTGCACTTACCACCAAAAGATATAAAATATATCTTTTACTATAGTACTCCTTATCGATAGTTTTTCTCAGTCTTACCTGTTTATAAGATGTAAACAAACAATAATAACATGCTGGGTAGATGATCATTTTCACAATGAATTCTGATACGCTTAATTTGAGAGAGTTACACCCCTTTTGCAAAAAGGACCAGCTGGGTTGGCAACTCGTGTATAGCCTTTAAGATAGGCAGGCATTGTGTATGTAAAAGTCAGCTAAGACAAAAATTGTTTTAACATGGTAAAATATTAACTGATAATTCTGCCTTTGAACTGAATTTATCGAATTAAAAAACAAAAAGAATCAGAACCGCTAAAGCCTTTTACTATACATGTTACGCCTTTCATTATCACCTCAACATAAATATTGATATCTCATGAAGCAGCAATGTATCGCATGACTTAAAAGTGAAAGTAAGAGATATATATTTTGATAAAATAAATGAAGACAATGGACAGATAACTCTTCAAATAGGTTCCATGTGCAAAGATATTATTAATGTACTACATACAGTCTACTAAATTTGGTTTATATCAGCTTCATAGTTATCAGTCAATGTTGTTTATAAGTGTATGAATAATAATTATTTAATTTGTATCAGTTTTATGTACATAACCTTAATAGTAGTATCTATTATGCATTTTTAGAAGCCCAATCGATAAATAGCTGATGTCGTTGTTATCAAAGATATAATTGTTTGAAAATTCATTGTTTGATAGTGGAAAAGATAAATGTATTTATGTAGATCTCAGCAGGTATTGATTACAATAAACAATATCCCGTTGCATATGATGATCATTCATATGCATTGCGTAAACTATGATAATACGTAAACTTTAGCCCACATGATCCTATATAAACGAGGTAAAAAAAATTCCATAGCGTTGTGTTTCTATCCAGAACCATGACAACCCACAAAGTTGTAAGTTTGCCTAATTTTGATACATTATTTAATCATTGAAATGTTTAGGATTTGAAATGTATAAAAGAATACCCAATTTAATATAATAGAGGTATTCAAATTTATAAAACCAAAGGAGACCAAAGGAGATTCTGATGTTTTAATGAGGGTTATTGTTTCAGTTCTTATTAAATAGGATTTTAATGCAAAACCCTTTAAGTCAATTCACTTGAAAAACGTACAAATCAACTGTGTCGCCTTTGCAGAGTATTATCAAAAAATTATTTAATGGGTGATAACCACTGCATAATGAACGAAACATATTTTAAAATATGTTAATATTGCATCGTAAGCATAATATTATTAAAAAGATTAAAATTATTAATATGCCAATGCATTTATTGTACTAAAAATTTCATTTATATTAAAAGGTATACGTATGAACCGCGTGGTAGTACGGATTATCATAAATGAACAAAATGTGTTGTTTTGACTGTTATAGTCTTGAAGGTTATTATTAAATAACCTAAAATTTCACTAAGATATCTTTAAATATAGCAGCTCTCTAACACAATTTCATCACAGCTATAGTTTAACATTTTTTACATCATTATAATCATAAGTATTATTTTATTACGTAAAATGATTGCATTGTTCACATATTCCCCCGCCGAAACTCGGTTTAGATACTGAAGGAAAACTGTTCTAGAATAGTTTTGATCCATAGGTTCTGCAGGGTTGTACATGTAGTATGATTTCTGCTAGCACTGCAGATTTCATTAAACACAATGAGAAGCGATCGTTTCATTCAAAGAAGCTGAAACAGCTGAATTATGTGTATCCATTTTTAGAGTATTATTTTCAAAATGTCAAATGTTTAATCCTTAACAAAAACTGCAATTTTTTAATTTCAAAGATCATGCTTATTTTACGGTTATGTTTAAACACAGATGAAGGAAACTAAAGATGAACCGAAAGTAGAAATCGTCGATGAAACAGAGCGATGTTGCAAAGTTGTTGTTTCTATCTTGTCACATGAGCCCGTATTGGCGGTAGATTGTTTGGGAGTTCAACTTGCGAGCAGAGGTCCATTGACTCTTATACAAGTTGGTACTTACAGCGATCAGGTGTACTTGTTTGATGTACACAAAAATGAGAAGCTTCTTGTCGATGGTAAACTGGGCACTTTATTGGAATCCGAAGCTGTTATAAAGGTGTGCTACATATGTATAATTTCATATACCGCAAAAGTCCTTTATTTTTATTTACAGCGTAACCAGTGAATACCCACTAGAGCAATAGCTGGTTTCTTTACCGCGTTTTAAATTATAGGCTTTTAGAAATGGGACTGCATGGAAATAAGTTTGCAGTACTACAAAAAATCATGTTACATTTAGTAACATATGTAAGGATGTTGGCCAACATGTTCATGGATGAAAATGCACACAATAACACATTTTGATTAAAAAAAAAAAAAAAACTCAAATAAAAGAAATTGTTCGGGTTCATTCAAGTCGACTAAATTACTGAGTGTATAATGGAAGGAGATACTTATGGAATACACATACTACGGACTAATAGGACTTAAGTTAAAGATATTATATAGTGTTTTACATTATATCTTTGCTGTCTCAATACAGTAACTTTTTCCTTCGCCACGTTTAAGATCATAACGCAAAATGCTCTTTTAAGAATAATTTTAAACCATTGTTGAAAATGATTTTATTTCATTTTAAATACTTAGATATAATGCGATAATATATGTAACAGTGCAAACAATTCGTAACAGGCTAGCAACTGCCCCCCCCCCCCCCTCCCCACGGCAACGCAAATCTTTTAAAATTAAATGTTTCTTCATTCCAGTCTGTAATGGTCTGTATAAGATATATTCCTATATTTAGAATTTTACAACAATCCCTCTGGTTTTTTTATTTAGGTGATGTATACATGCTCAAGTGATAGTGCTGCTTTGTTCTATCAGCATAACATTATTCTTCGGAATGTGTTTGATGTAAAGGTAAATTATAAATAATGATTTAAAGAAATTTCAAGGCTTTTTATTATAAACAAAATCATATAGTTTAAGAGAGATACTTCCAATACATGCCTTGTCTTGATTTATAATTTTCTTTACCACATAGGTTGCACACATTTTACTAGAAGAGCAGAAGGGTCGGTTACTTATTCCATTTTCGACACTGCGTACAATGTGCAAACTATATTCCACTTGTGACAGGGTATCAGAATATAAAGAGGAAATTCAGGTAAACACACTTGAATGTTCATTATCAACAATTATAATTGTACGAGAATTAATAATAGAGAGCATGAAGTCAACCTTATTTTGTTACTAAGTCCTTAAGTCTTCTTGTTTTTACAGACACAGTGTGACAAAAAAGTTGGCGATTTTTGGGCGAAACGCCCTTTAACAGATAAAATGATTTCCTATGCAATAGGAAACGTAAGCGCTTTGATTCCAGAAGTGTATGAAAATCAGAAACGGTAAGAAAATATGATAGGAAACTATTCAGTGTACAAAAACCTACATGTCTTTCTTACACTTTCCAAAATGTTGTTATGATTGATCTCCTTGTAGACTATTGAAAAAGAGCGAATTGGACTTAAAATTTAAAGATAGAGTAATGGAGACCATTTGCGTTCATATGGGTCCTGAAAAAATGACACTTAGAACAAAGCAACGAGAAGAACGCATTCAGGAAATTATAAATTCAATTGATGAAAATGGTAATGCAGATACTAAGATCACGGACTTTGGAGAGGAAAGCGACGAGATGTTAGCCTTCCGAAGACTTCATATTAAAGATGCTCAACGAAAGTCTGATTTTATTGATCGCTTAAAAACTGAGAGTATTGAATATGATTTGAAAAAAATTGGCGACAAAATCAAAAAAGAGAAAAGTAATTTTGTTCCAGAAATTTTCACTTTTAAATTTCTGTCTGAAACTCAGTCGCATCATCATGATGAAAATATAATACAACAAGCAACGCAGCTTAAATACCAAATAAAAGAAATTGTTTTTGCCGACATTGAGACAAAATATTCAATGGAAACAAGTCTTCAATATTTAACACACTGGGAAAAAGATGCATTAAGAAATATGAATGCGAATAGGATTTGTGAATCTCCAAAGGTTCGTCGTCGTTTGTTTTTTCTTTTAACGGAGGCCGATGTGGACAGAAAAATCAAACAACTACATAAGTATGGAAACAACTATCGATGTAATGAAAAGTTTTACAGCAAGATAAAATTTATTGCTACCAACGCATCTGATGTACCGGAATCTTTGCGACAAAAGGCTAGAGACTTTGTACGTCAACACGACGCGCTTGATAATTCAAATCAAACGCGATAGCGAATTGTTAGTTTTTAAATTAAACTCTTGACACTTTCATTTTTCAAACTGATATTTGGTTTTGTGTCGAAAATGTGAATTGTCATGGGTTTATACTTGTTGGGTACGACAGAGAACCCTAAAAAAGAAACAAATATTTAAGGTAACTCTGTAATTTTGTTTTGCATCTTAACTCCCCGGAAAGGAATTTGCCACCCTTTAATCTAATAGAGATGATTCCAAATACTAGACATAAAATTTTGCTAGAAATTGTGATGGTGGTGTTATTGAAAATGTACGTATTATCATAATGTATTTTAAGTCAATTACAATGCCTTTTGATATTTGTTCATTGATTCAAAGGTTAAAAAAAATAAAAGAATTCAGTTTGTTCACGCATTATTGTTTCCGGTTATCACCTAATAAAAGTAATTTGGAAAGTATGTATAACATTACAAAATATTAGGTTAAAACTGAATCTTGTATTATACATCTTTCAAAGTTTTTTCAGTTTTCATTTTTTTTATTTCCTCAAATTAAAAGTTGCATGTATCTTACAATTATAGTGTCTTGCTTAGGATTTCTTTCATGGAATTCGAACGTAAATAACTAAATTTGTTTTTTACTGAAATACAATTGATTAAAGTTTACAGATACAATATATTAAACAATGACTGTATTGTATCTCATAATTGTACAGAAAACAACAAATAACTTTCGTATTATGTAAATAACAAAATGCCAATGAGCAAAAATGCTATTTACCTTTTCTAACTTTGATTCAAATTTTGTACATGTAGCCTGCATCAAGCCTGCATCAAGTTATTACTTGGAACGAATTAGATTACATGAAACTTTTATGTAGTTATTATGCAATATGCATATTTTTATTTATTTACAAGATGATATCCCGCACAAGCGCGGAAAATTACACTTAACACTAATGAGCTATGCATTTTATGTAAACATTCTTTTATGTATAAACTGTGACCGAATTATTTTCTTAAGGTATGGAACACTTCCATATTGTGACGTACTTCCTATCGAAATAAATAATAAAATCAAGCACCTTTTTTTTCTCTGAAAATACTTTACCTTACAGCGTAGCGCAATAGGTTAAAGCGTTCACTACAATTTACAGTTTTTCCTTTTTCAAAAAATGTTAAACGTAGTTTTTGGTCAAACATTGTAAAATTTGAAAGGACTATGTGCGGTTTTATGCATTTTTTGCCCCCAAAAGCAAAGTTTTAGAAAGAGCTTTAAAAATTAGGTGAAAGATATTTAAAACCATATTGGAAATAAAGGTGTAAAAGGTTATCACCACAGTGACGTCATAATGTAGAAATGACGTCATGAATATTGCATTATTTTGATAAATTGATGTTTTGTAGCAAAATATGGGTGTTTTCCGATGGTTTTTCGACTCGGAAACATCGAGCGCAGGCTTGCTCAAGTACAATTTTTTTGTATAATGTGTATATCTATCTGACGAAAAATATATGTTAAAATCGCACTTGAGCAGACCTGCGCTCTATACTTCCGAATGCTAAATATAGAGCAAAAATGAGACTATTTTCATTTGTTTGCAAATTTGCGGGAATTAGGTCATTTAGGTGACGTCATAGATAAACAGCAAATGAGCAATGATGACTAAAATCAAGATTAAAGTTATAGGCATCCTCTATACAATGATTTGTGAAGATTTTATTTTTATACGACACTATTTAAAAATTGGTTAAAATCGGGGGCAGATATTTGACCAAACCGCACATAGTCCTTTCTAGATATGTGAAAGTTTTCGACCATAATGTACTTTTATCCACATTAATATCGACAGCTGTCCCATACCATCTAAAAAAATTCTTAACTTTGGCCTTTTATTTGCTAGTTGTTTTACGGATTTTTTTTTTTTTTGGTAATGTTCATTGGATGGTGACAAAATATCCTAGCAGGAGAAACAAATCAGACGAATATACATGGCATATAAATTTTACATATATACAGTAGAGTTGTCAACACGAGCTGTTTATTATTCACAATTAATATATAAGACTACTCCTGTCAGTGGTATTAAAAATATATGTTACAATGTATTTAAAAACGCGATAGCATGCATATTTATTTGTAATTATAAACTCAGTTGCCGATCCAAGTTACATTGTATCTGCCCGATGCCCATTGAACACGTCCTATACTTTCCGCCATAACGTTTATCAGTCAACCCGCGTTCTTGATTACCCCGTTCCGGTTTCAAGTTTTTTTCATCAAAACTAAATCGCGCATTCAAAAAACGAATTGCCTCCATTCAATGTCGCAAAATTTGTGAAATCTTTATTTTTATGTAAACTCTAAATAAATTCCCGCTAAATATTTACTCTTTACGTCATCATCGAATATTATTAATTTCACTGCAAGTATATATTTTAATACAAACCCCCTCTGACTTAGATCCGCCAAAGCGTGTTCGAAACGTACACATACCTCTCATTTTTGCTATTTCGAGCTGGTTTATCGAAAAAGAAAGTAGTTTTAATTGATTTTACTAATAATAATTACTCATCGGGTATACTTCAATTATACAAGAATTTATTGTTTGTAGTCTACAAAGTTTTGCAATGCCATAATTTACTCATACTCAGACTAGGAATGTTTTAGAGTACAATAATCGTTGTTTGATCTTTAACTAAAACTGTTAGATCAGAAGAACGACGTCTACAAAATGTTTGATGAAAAACTCTGATGCCGTTGATGCAGGGATATTTCTGAGATAATCATTACTTCTGAGCACATCACTTGGACTTCCCTCAACGGCATGAGCAATGACCCTATATCAACATTCTCTGTTAAAATCCGAATATTTTGATAAACGCTAATGAGTCACACTGGTGACTAGCATTTTGTAGAAACACGAATGCATACAATGTAATAACCGAACATTTGTTTATATAAATATCAATACTAAGTCAAAGCAACTGCTTTACTAATATGTATTTTCCTTCATTTCACTCCAAAATAGGTATACTTTTATTATTTATAAACAAAGTTAACGTACTATTAAAAACATATTTATTGCTTATCATATAAAGTGCAACTAATTACTACAAAGAAGAATAAGGATCAAAAAATTTAGCCGTCATAGTGTTTGCGACTTCCTTTATTTCGTACTTGTTTCTCATCAATAATACTTAGAGATAACAACTTTTTCTATTCAAATTTTATATTTTGATGATATTGACTTGTCATATGCATAATTTATTACGGGTGAAGTGACGTCAATTTCCTTATGAATATCATTGATATTTCCTTATGTGAACTTCTTAATTTAATGAAAATCAGATACGCTGCATATCTGCTCAGATAAGGACTACAGGTGAGACTATATTTGCAATCAATTTTTGGCTCAATCATTTATACATAAAGATGTTTTGTTTTTGTTTTTAAGGAGATTGGCTTATCAACAAATTAAACATCAGTTTTAAGATATGATATTTTTAACATTTTAATATTTTAGCCTCAACATTTGAACATTTCCGAAATATGTATAATTTATACAAGTAAAAGTTAGTTATCCTTCTTATTATAAGGAAATTATTAAAGTCTAAAAAATGGCAAAGACCATTAAGCCCGCTTAAACTATAGATGCTATTTTTATTGTTGTTGGGTTTTTTTTCGGTTTTAGAGTTTGAGTGTTTTAAGTTTCTTTACTGATTGTAAAATTTTCTATTTCGTTTTAAACTTAATGAAAAGGTTCAGTATGCCAACATTAAAGAGGAAGAAGTTTTAAGATTGTTTACAGGGTCGCGTGTAGGTTAATTCAATGAAAAATAAATAAAATTTGACCTTTTTTCCACATAGCTTTACTCTTAGGTTGTAACATATTTTGTAATAAATAATAAGCCATCTTAATTTATTTTAAACTGTTATCAACTATGATAGGTCTATTTTTTTTAATCCTAAATTCCTTAATACCTTAGTTTCTAAAACAATAGTCGCATTTATTTGCATTTTTATTATAATAAAATTTTGTCAGTGCATTAAAGTTGTCTTCTTATATTATTCATTAAAATAATAATATGTTAATTGTTTCATAATGTATTATATTTAAACAAAGCTTCTTTAAGAAAAAAAACCAGATGCGTTATAAGGAAGTTGAAAAAGTGATGAAATTGACAATGCGCCTGAGTCATCGATTCACCCTTTATTTAAATATTTACAACATGGTGAAATAAAAACTTCCTTAACAGAGAAGAAGGAAGAAAAGAGTTTTTAGGTTTCATGACAATTGCTTTGAAATGCGTGGTGTTTAGGTGAAAACCGCTAAAACTGACCTCAAAATGTCACAACAACAAAAATAGGAAGAAAATGTCTGCTTTATTTTAAAGACCAACAAGGAGTGAACTTTATCAACAAATCTTTATCGATTTAAATAAATTCACAAAAAACCTTATGGTTATTATGCTGAATAGACCAATCCACACTTTGCTAAAGGTTTCCCTATGCAGGGTAAATTCAGAGGTCAAAAGGGGGTAAAATAACATTTCCCTTCTATAATTAATCTATCAAATATATTCCTGTGACTAGATTTGTAGCCCAATATTTTGGCAATCAAGATAATTAATAAAAAACCACTTAACTCATTAGGTTACTGAGTGAAATCAATGGGTTTTGCCCAAAAACGGCGTTTAAGGACAACACTTTTGTAAAATGTAGATTCAACTAGTATACAAGTTTTTTTTTTCTCCCAATAAATTAATTGAACTCAACCTAAATTTATCATTGCCTTCCTGAGATAACAGGAAGGTCATGGAACGTATTTTAAAACTATAACTTTAAGTAAGTTTCTTTGATTAGTCACTAATTAAAGTGAGAATTAAAATGCGCTTTACTTTCATTTCCTAGATATGATTGTTTTGTTGGTAATTCTGCTGTTTATCCACTGCAGAGCAACCACACGTGAGTTTCTTTTGTTTTGAATATTTATTATCAATATTAATCTCGATTATAAAATACACTTACATGTACAAAATTTTGCAATTCTTAGAAGGTTTCATGGTTCCAAAATATAACCAATTGCATTGTATTGTAATCTGAACGATTCAATTCTTTTATTATTATGTAAGCTTTAATTTTCGTGTGTCAATTTCTACCATCTATTTACGTTTTAAATTTTAATTTTGTCATAATTTTTGAATCAATGAAATTTACTTATCATAAGACACCTCTCTATGGACATTATTCAAAAGTGATTAAAGGATTCTTTTTAAACTGGTATGTTTTTGGTATTTTGTAGAAGTTGACATGATGTTTGATATTTTTTTGTGATATCTAATTGCTCTCACTGGCAATATTTAAAGTCAAAATTGTTAATTTTGTGCTAATTAAGCAGATATTTAGCGGGGTATTTTAACTTCCTTAAACTTCAACGAAATGTACATGAAACGTCACTTTAATTTCTTTGGAATGTAAGTAAAGAAAAATGAATTAAAATCAAATCAATTTAGAAATCAAATTCTGTGGGTGAAAGGACGTTACCATATTTTAGTATATTGTTTAATACCTTTGGCGAAAACGTTAATCGTGTCAAGTTTTATTGAGCCAGCCCTAAAAATATTGAAAATATAACTTTTAAAAAGCATTTATAAGAGTTGATCAAAAAGCAATGCCATATAATGCACCGTGCGTCTTAGAAAATTCGATTGCAACCGTTGAAAAATTAAAAAGATATAAATGCTTACTAGTATACAATGTAACATGGTACATTTATAATTATTATACGTAATATCGTCGCGTCACAAGTTTTACGTCTTTTTAAGGTTTTTATTGAAGTGTTCAAATACAATAAAGCCCGAAGGACTTTATGATAGATTTGACCACGCCCCGACCGAAATTATCACCTCATAATATTCAAAGAATGATTTTGTTATTACGTATATTTATATTAATTCCAATTTACAACATTTTAAAATCTTTATTTTTTAGATGTAGCTCATGCTATGTATTACTACGCAGCGCAGCCAATACCGTGTTTCGCTCACGCTACAATATATGCCGATTTTGTGTCGCTCAGTTTTTTTTTTATTAAATAATTGGGCCATCGGCTTCAAAATTGATTTGTAACATTAATGCTATCACAGACAAAGACAGTTGAAAATGTAAATATATAACATTTATTGGATAAATTATAGTTGAGATAAATGATCATGGCGTAAAATTCATAAGCTCGTATTTCTATACCGATATGCATCCAAAAATGATATCTTATTTCTTAATTAAAATGTATAGATCTGAACTGATAAAGGTAGATATTTTAAAGTATTTTTTTAAACTTTACGTTTCCACCTATTTTCACAGGTTTATCGCATATAGGATTTAACATGTGGATCAACCCTTGTAGTAAAAAAAACAACTGTATTTGTCCAGATTAAATTACTAGACCAATAATCTTTATTGTAAGTTTAATGCTTTCAGAATCGACAATCTTTATTGAACCAGCCCCAATTGCAAATGCCACTTATGGAAAACCTCTGAATTTCAAATGCACATGTCCAGACCCCTGGCAAAGTGCCTCGCTAAAGATTCCCGGTGAAAATGGATTCAAATTTGCGATATTCAAAGATTTCTATTGCCAAGTTCCAATAGACAAAGAAAGGTTATATAGCGTGGCTTGTTCTGGAGACACGATAACATTTGGAATTCTCCATCCGGTGGACAACGTAACATGGCAATGTATATTTGCAAACAATTCCGTTAATATTGGCAACAACGTTACCAAGGTTAATATCAATCCAGGTATGTCAACTTTTCAATCTTAATGCAGAATAGTATCACAAAACATTTTAACTGTACCCATTGTTACACTGACAGAAAAACACTACGCTATGTCATATAACATTAAAATAATATGCATAGTAACTCCTATTTGTGTACTTATGCCAGGTATTTGGAATTTTCTTGTGTAGCTATGAATTAAAAAACGTAATCCACATTAGTAGAATAATGAGAGATTGTCGTTGAAAATACATTCAAGCCTTAAACTACTCTAAAACAATAATGTGCATTATATTATTTCAAAAATCATTTAACATGCTAACTAACATACCATGTTTGTTTATATCGAAAGTTAAAATCATTTATACTTTGATATGATAATTAAAAATTAGGACAGTGTATACGATATAGTGAAGGTCAGTACACGCACTGGTCGAGACTACTTTAAAATTAACTACCATTGTCTTATCTTTTACGTTAGAGAAGCCCAACATTACAATGCAACAATGGACATATGTCATACAAGAGGGCGAAGATGTTTCCATTCCTTGCAATTTTATTGGTAACCCTATATCAAATGTAACATGGGAACATAACAATAGCACAATAAAGTTGTCGGACTTGCGTCAACCTTTGACCTTGAGTTTAAAAAATGTATCAAGGTCAGCGGCAGGAGATTACACATGTAAAGTGACTGTAAACTATAAAGGAACATTCTTCGCCTCAGAAACAGTCAGCTTAGTTGTGGAATGTAAGTATTTTCACACTTTTTATTTTTTTTTAAACATGAAATGTAGTTAAGTGATATAAACTTCTTACTCTTTATAGCATTATCTTTTATGTCCATGTGACATCTTTTTTGGCATTTGCCTTAGATATTATTTAACATGGTTATCGTCATTATCATGGTTATAAGGGAGCGCAGCGAGGCGGCGCGAAGCGCCGCTCGCGTAGCGAGCTCCATAGACAACGTGTACGAACGGAGGATATTCGAGTTGAAATCTGCACATTGTTCAAAGAAAATTTTGTGGACCCGCGTGAAAAAGTTCTACATATCCCAACAAGAAATAATATTGACGCAAGCGTCAAATGGGCCGCAAAAAATATTATTGTTGTAGGAATCATCATTGGTTGTTTACATTAAAAAACACACCACAAAGAAATAACGAGTTGGTTAACACTGTATTAATTTTAATGGTAAATTTTAATTACTATATTTTCAGCAACACGTTTTGAATTTATTTTAACATTTTACTATTATTATTCAGAATAGAGTTCGTTACTGTAAGCATTTCTAACGGTAATTGTATGATAATTGCTATAGTATGAAGTAATGGAGAACACATTGATTTGTACATTATTCTAATACAAAGTTGAACTCATCATTATTCTCTTGGAGATTGTGTATTTCAAACCATCTTGATTTTTTGTTGCATTGTATTGAATTAAAACTTTTAAAATTCATTAGTTTATGTGATTTCAAGAGACCACATAATAAAATAGAAATGGATTATTTTTAAGGTACATGTAATATCATACTCATCCGGTAGAATCTGCACAATTTTAAGGGTAAAAAATAAGCCGGATATTTTTTTTAGCCTAAATGGAATCATAAATCTTATCCACACTTCAGTTTGTGAAGATAATTATGGCTATTTCAAAAGAATTAAAAATAAATCAGGTTTGCTCAAATTTTCAGGTTAATTCAAATTTCAGTTCTCTCATATTTTTGCGTGAATAATCGATATGGATGTCATTTTATGATATATATTTTTCTACTGCATACAACATGGAAATATAATAAATAGACACACAAAGTTCTTTTTAGACGCAGCACATAGAAATTCAAATACATCATTTATATAAAATTTCATGTCATTTAGGTCTTTAGTATTTCAGGTCTTTAGTATGTCCCGTATACATGTACCATTCACGATACATGTTTTGAAAAGAATGAAAAACTCCGAAACTTTCCTAATATAATTAAGTCTTGATAAAAACGCGTCTCACACGACAGGCTATGACCAACTTTTCATTTACGAGTAACACAAAAAATATGTAATGTTTTAAAAAGGCATTAAACATAAAATTACTTTTAAGTTATAAAAATAAGCATAATATTAATTCAATAAAAAAAACTATCACGCAGAAACGCAGTTACAAAATTTAAATGTGTATCAAATAACGGACCGCCTCCTGGCGGCCCGTAATAATCCTTTGCGGTGCATAGCAACATGGTGGAACAGGCAGCGTTTCTACGGAAAATTATTACCTCTAAATTGCATACATCATTTTCATTTAACAATAAAAAATCCTTTTAAAAACATTAAAGTAAACAACACATATGCTTACGTAAAAAAAAAACTGTACCTATCTGAACTTTTACTGACATATGACGTCATTTCCTTCCCCGCATTTGTCCGACAATTTACGAAAACTGTCGAGCGCAAAAGAAAGTTAAGTATGACGTCACAGTGTTCAGGGGCTATAATTTCCAGCGATAATTAAGAGGTGGATCAAGCATCTGTACTGGATGTAACTTGTAGGAAGTACTCAGTATCAGTGTTAACGGTGACTCTTTGACTGATTAGTTTTGTTGTGATAATAATTTTGCTCAGTAAATACACATGCAAGTTCCATGCTAAATTTACTGTCATATTGATCCAATACGTTAGATATGTGACAAAAAATTATTAAAAAGAAAAGTCCAATCATTAGTAGATCTACGTGCAGCCACGTCATTTTGTAATGAATATACAAAAGAAAAAAAATAAACTGTTAAAATATCTACATGTACATGTATTTGTTATAGTTGCATATGTGGTCAAACCTTTAAACAATAATGGATATTACACACTAAAAAAGGGTGATGGCACATGTCTTCAACGCTTATATAGCGTACAAAAATAAAAAATATTAAAAACAATATTGATGTCACAGAGGAAAATAATTAAAACACAGGTAACAACAAGGAACAAAATGAGAAATAACACAGACACACAATTTATTGTTTACTGATTTTAATGATCATTATTAAAAGGTAAAAGAATGATAAAACATAATTGTACTTACATAAAAAAAAAAACAAACGGCTTTGTGTTTATCAAAATATTTTAATAAGTCTGTTTAACATTTTATTAATGCTCAGTGGTAGTTTGTTTAAGTGTATCAGCCTAGGAAGGGACAATAGGAATAAAAGTTTGATAACTTTGATAACGGGTTCCTTAATTGCGGTGGTAAAAGTTTTTGAGACAAAGCCAAAGTGTTTTGGTTAGGGCAAGTCCACGGGTTGCATTTAACAATGATGACAGATGTGTGGTTCCTAATTCTGCGCTCGCCCCAACGGTCACACCGTAAAACAAATTATTGGCATTAATATAGTTAACAATCATGTCAAAATAATTGTTTCAAATCGAAGTCGAAAAAATGATTTTTGTTTCATGTCAGATATTAGTGTTGGAAAGTAAATGTATTCATATTTATATAGCACATTTACTGAAAGAGTTGGTAATTCGCACGCCATGATAAATATTGCATTCTGGCATAATAATGTTGATAAGATTTTTGTATGTTGACAAAGGGGGGTGGGCAAAAACTTAATAATTGCAGAAGTTATTATTTTTTCTCCAACATCGTTTTGTTTGTTTAAAGATCCACCAACACTTAAACCCAGTAATAAGACCACCGTACGCGAAGGAACGAGTGACGTCAGGCTTTTCTGTGATGTTGTCACAGATGGAAATCCAGCAAAATACAGCAACCTAATATGGCAACATTGGATCGGCAACACGTTTATTAGGAAACTTGATCCTGACAACCTTCCAAATGACTCTCCTATCAACACATTCTCACTCACGATGCAATCAGTAAGAATAAGCTAGGTTAATCGCTGGTTTAGCTGCTTTTTGCCTTACTTTTGTTTAATTTTTTGCAAAAAAGATTTCAAAAGGATAGATGAAAAAAATTAAACAGCACATTTTTTTTATTTAAACTAGATTTCATTTAATGATATCGGAACATATGTTTGTTTGACGACGAGCAGTGGCGTGGGTGGAAACATAACACAGTCTGCGAGCACAGAACTGGTAGTTGAAGGTAAGTCTGAATTAGTTATCAACAGAATCGTATAATCTGAAACCCTTAATGTTGTTCATCTTATTATTAAGATTGATTCGATAATTTGATAAACAATCCTTTTTTCATATAAAATCTCGTTATAGCCATTCCAAGGATTCCTCTAACGACAAATATATTTTATGGACAAGTGGAGAAATCATTCGAAGTTCGATTAGAATGCGTTGGTAACCCTCCGGTTTCTTCATTAAAAGTGAATACAAAACTGGAATCGAGTCCTCCGCCGTTTTACAACAAAACAGAAATAGAGAAACCTATAAGGTTCTCAATTTATGATACAGAAGTTGTCATGAATGGAAGTATTCTTGAGTTGAAATTCGGAATTTTAAAAAGCAAATTCAATTCAACTTTTGTGCTGTCTGCTGAAAATCCCGTCGGGATCAAAGAATATGTATTTTTGGTTGAAGCATATTGTGAGTAATAGCTATGATGTCATTTACCAATTTGTATCAAGTTCAATAATTTTAATGTTGAATAGCAATTGCCTTTACTTTATTCGTAATACAATATAAATGTTATGAACATAGATAGTGCAACGTAGAGTGTATCAAATAGTTTTAATCACATGTTTAGCTCAGTACATTGTATATGATTGATGTCATTAATGTTATGAATTTTTATATTACACTGAGAATTCTTACTCATTATGACGTCATATTGAAACATTACGTAGCTTTAGGCATTTTAGGTAACTTATTTCCGTGCGTAAAGTTGTTGACGTATTGTAGTTAATGTGTTGTGCGATTTACGATAATAATTTTTATAGCAAATATTGAGAATTAACAAACGGCGTAGTAAAACGTGATAAAAAACCCTCATTTTTTGCGATGGTTTATGATTTTGATCTTACTCGTTGTGTGTTTTTTATCTCCTCGTCAAGGCTCGGGGATAGAAAACAAACGATTCGTTGGATAAACTCATGTGCCATCGCAAATTAAAGAGATCATATCTTTCACAAATACAAATATAGCAAATTAGATTACATATATATGAACATTTTAACTTTAGATTTCCCAATCGAACCCTTCCATATCCATATTAAAGAGTTTAAAACCTATGTCTCGTTGGAGTGGAAAGGAACTATCCCAGATCTAGATATGAAGTATGAGATTGTAGAGAAAAACATTTCTGGACACGATCAAGTAGTTTACAGATTGCCGGGATCGAACTTACCATCTTATACTTATTCAATTACAAATTTTGCTACAAAGAACACTGACAGTATCATCCAAATATGTGCAACAAATGTCTTAGGAAAAAACTGCAGTTCTACATTCAAAGTCAAACACATCGATCCAGATTCCAAATCAATAGGTGAGGTTTTCATATTCAGAGTAACTATCTAAACTGAATAGAAGTACCTTTTTTATATGTTTTCCTTTTTGAAATCAGTTTAATGAAAAGCTGTCTTTTTTGGAGAAGAAACATACGCAGCATGATATAGAATATGAATTGTTTGTAATCAGAAACTTCTAGAAATAGATATGAATAATGATATTGTTATTGAATACTAAATTTCAGACGTGTTGCTGAAGATATGATTATCCTGGTTGTTTTATATTAAGTTTTCTGTTCAATGTTCTTTAAAAACAAAAGTTGAGAAATACTGGATTACCATCGTTGTCGTGTGTACTTTTGGTCTCCTTAACCTCCTTCTTTGCACCTTGTGTATCATAAAACGAAGACGTAGAAGAATAAAGAGAAGTAAGCATTAAATTATACAATTATAAGTTTAAGCTTGTTCAAGCTCAGATATTTGATGAACAAGTGTTAATATCAGTTTTCGTAATCTTATCAATCCTGGTTGACACTTCCTTCCATTTACTTTTTGCTGAACGTATTTTAGGTTCGAGACTTCTCTCTTTGGAAAGGTAACAGTGTGAATTGTAATAAATATTTAACTAGTTTAACTGTTGATTTGTCAATATTTATATAAAAATAATGTCTTAAACATAACATTATGTCAAAAATTTTCAGACACCAGAATTCTTTGGAAAGAAACAATTATGCTCATTATGGCATACCTAAAGGTAAGAACAAAAGTCATGTATATGTAAATGTAAGTTCACATGCAATTGTGCCTTATGTGAAATTTACGTTAATTTCACGTGAAGTTCATGTAAAATTCACGTGATATTCATGTGAATAGAGCACTTACATAATTTTCACATGAAATTTACATGAGGCACAATTGGCTGTGTAATGTTAAAAGAATTCTGTACTCGTGATGGTTAAAAGAGTCATTATAAAATTAAACATTGATGGATATTGCTGTTTCAGACTCAAAAGACATGAAGAAAATTTATGACGGGTAAAATGAAATTTTAATAAATATTTGTAAAAAATTGAACTTGATGTCTCTTTATTTGTGTTCATACCATTTGCAATAATGAATTGTTTAATTTTAACCCCAAGCATCAATCCTACATTTGATACCTATCTAACACCAGATTTGATGACGTCACAAAAATCTGGCCATGGTGAGTACTTTGTTTATAATGGCGGTGCATTTTTTCTAAAATTATTGAGATACATGAATGTTGACACTGCTTTCTAGTTGTATATAACTCATCTATATTTATTTAATATTTAGCAAACCATCGACTTAAGTAAGTAGCAAATTTCGAAACATTCTAATTTTAAAAAAAATAAATAAATTGGACAAATTTGCTTGGTTTGAACAATCTCAACCGAAAACCTTAACAATTTTTTTTTCAAGCTTATATATAGTGTTGATTTATTTAAAAATGCACGACGTTTATATATAATATAAAACTAGAGGTACTGTGAGCAAGCTCACAATTGATACCCCCCGCTAAGAAAAAAATCATAACGCGTGTATTTTTTCTATTATAGAAAATATTGGATGAATCTATTTCACTGTCCATTTTCTATAAATAACAACTGCTTAATTTTTGAAAACTGTTAATTTTTAGCTTCTAATATTTCCATTAATACAAGACATGACACAGACAGAATTTAGCTTTTTTGAAACAATGACCTTGAACTTTCTCAATTGACCTTGGGTCAAGGTCATGACACACCCTTTAATCATAAGCAATCTTTGTGTGAAGTAAGAACTTCCAATGTTTCCCCATAAGAAAGATATGGACCGGACACAAATTTTGCATTTTTTCTGCCAGTGAGCTTGACCTTGCCCAAATGACCTTGGGTCAAGGTCATGACACACCCTTAGGTCATAAGCAATCTTTGTGTGAAGTAAGAACTTCCAATGTTTCCCCATAAGAAAGATATGGACTGGACACAAATTTTGCACTTTTTCTGCCAGTGACCTTGACCTTGCCCGAATGACCTTGGGTCAAGGTCATGACACACCCTTAGGTCATAAGCAATCTTTGTGTGAAGTAAGAACTTCCAATGTTTCTCCATAAGAAAGATATGGACCGGACACGAATTTTGCACTTTTTCTGCCAGTGACCTTGACCTTGCCCGAATGACCTTGGGTCAAGGTCATGACACACCCTTAGGTCATAAGCAATCTTTGTGTGAAGTAAGAACTTCCAATGTTTCTCCATAAGAAAGATATGGACCGGACACGATTGCACAGACAGACGGACAGACAGACAGACAGACAGACAGACAGACAGACGGACAGACGGACGGACGGACAAGGTGATTCCTATATACCCCCCCCAAACTTTGTTTGCGGGGGGTATAACAATGCATTTGATAAATCAGATTATTTGAGAATATTTGAAGAAACATAGGCGTATATGGCGATTTCTTTGTAAATACGTTTCAGTGTAAAGCGTATTTCCTTTCCAAATTATAATTTGCCTGAAACGGACGCCATTAAACAACTTCTTCCTTGTCAGATAAGCTAGATAAATATTCCTTTATCTAATTAATTTAAACGAGACTTGACGTTTTAACAATAATGTGCATGATTACGGGAGAACGTGTGTTTAAGTTAATTTTTTTTTTAATTTTTCTGCCTCTACTACACTGAAAATATTTGATCAGAGACAGTATATTTCAACGTATCATGTCATACTTAATTTATCATTATGATTTTTTTTTTATTCAAAG